>NC_134266.1:64898421-65511322 GCF_031893055.1 Leptodactylus fuscus
ATATAGCAAGCAGGTCCCCAAGATGGGTGGGACAAACCCATGACCGAACTTAAACTGGTCTGGGCAAAGGCAGTGGAATCTGCCACTTGGTCCTTCAGGCGGTAATGCCAAATGAAGGTGGATTCAGATGCCCAAGAGGCAGCTGCATATATTTGGTCCACAGACAAAGCACTTCTTTCTGCCCGTGAAGTGGACACTGCCCTGGTTGAATGGGCATGAAGGAAAGATGGAGCCGACAGCCCTTGGGCGGTATAGGCGACTCTAATAGTCTCGGTAACCCACCGGGATATTGTAGCTTTGGCGGCTTTGGCGCCCTTGTTTTTCCCCGTGTAGCTGACCAACAGGTTTTCAGTCCACCTAAAGGGGCGAGTGCGCTGCAAGTAGATCTGCAGGCATCTAACCACATCCAGCTTGTGCCATCTTTCTTCTTCAGCAGAAGAAGGGAACGGAAAAAATACTGGAAGGGAAATCAGTTGGTTCCTGTTTACAGCAGATGGCACCTTGGGACGAAACCCAGGGAGGAACCTAAGCTGTACATGGTCAGAGAAAAAGGTGGTATATGGCTCCTCAGCGGACAAAGCTTGTAGTTCACTAACGCGTTTGGCAGGTGTGACTGCCAATAGCAGCGCCATTTTGCCGGTTAGCGACTTGAGGGAGACCTCTTCCAGAGGTTCAAATGGCTGGCCACATAGGGCGTTCAGGACCGGAATAAGGTCCCATTGGTGGACAGGGGTGTTTACCACCGGTCTCAGCCTAGTTGCCCCTTTAATAAAGGTGCTCACTAAAGGATCCTGAGACAAACGCCTCCCCAGATAGGCGGACAGGGCCGCTACGTGTACCTTGAGTGTGGCCGCAGCAAGACCTCTGTCTAGTCCGTCTTGAAGGAAGTCCAGGATCGCCTCCGTAGGGGGATCGGTGGAGTCCACTTGATGCTGCAGACACCAGGCATTAAAGATGTTACCTATTCGACGGTAGTTCCTGTTAGTCGAATCTGCTCTGGCGCTGGATAGGGTCTTCAAGACGGCTTGTGACAGTCCTCTATTTCTCAATAGGGACTGGTCAACCTCCAGGCTGTCAGGTTGAGTCTCCTCAGATCCTGGCATCTCAGCTCTCCTTGGGTTACCAGGTCTGGGAGTGGGGGAAGCCTCCAATATATGCCCTGACTCATTTGTATGAGCTGAGCAAACCAAGCCCTTTTTGGCCAGAACGGGATTATGGCTATTCCCGAGGCTTGGTCCTGTCTTATTTTTATCAATACCTTCGGTATGATTGGAATTGGAGGGAATATGTAAAACAGCCTGAACCTCCATGGGATGGACAGGGCATCCACCGCCAAGGGATTGTCCTCCTGGTACAGAGAGCAGAAGGTCCCCACCTTGGCGTTGAGTCGGGTAGCCATAAGATCGACCTCCGGGAGACCCCATCTCTGGACGATCTGTTGAAATACGTCTGGATTGAGAGACCATTCTCCTGATACGGTAATACCCTGACTCAGCTGATCCGCTACTATGTTCAGGGAGCCCTTTATGTGAACAGCGGATAACTGGACCAGATTCTTCTCCGCCTAGGCAAATATGAGATTCGTCTCTCTCAGCAAGGTTGGTGACCTGGTGCCCCCTTGTTTGTTTATATAGACTACCACCGTCATATTGTCTGACCGGTTTTTGACAGACTTGCCTTTCAATTCTGGGGCAAAGTGTACTAGGGCCAGGTACACTGCTCTGAGTTCCTTGAGATTGGATGACCCCAGCTCCGGACATCTCCATCGTCCTTGTACAGTTTTGTCTTGACAATGGGCTCCCCATCCCCACTGGGATGCATCTGTTGTCAACAGGGTCCACACTGTCGGGACCGTGGACCTTCCGTCTTTCAGGTGTATCCACCATCTGAGGGAAAGACGGGTAGCGGGAGAAAGGCAGATCTTCTTGTGCAATCCCCGTGGAGACCTGTTCCAGGTTCTCAACACTTCCATCTGCAGGGGACGCAAATGCCATAAAGTCCAAGGCACCGCCCTGGCCGAGGATGACATCAGGCCCAGGACTCTCATGGCGGTCCGGATGGTTACCTGCCAAGTGCGCAATAGGAATCGTGCACTGGCTTGGATTCTTTCCTTCCTTGGACTGGAGAGGAAGATCTGCATCGCTTCTGAATCCACTATAAATCCGAGGAATTTTCTTCAGGTGGATGGAACGATTTCGGACTTCTCCCAATTGATAATCCTAACTCCTGTAGGAAGTTGATGGCAAGGTTGAGCTGCTGGAGGAGGGCAGCAGGAGACTGAGCTTTCAGTAGCCAGTCGTCTAGATAAGGGACGATGAAAAGACCCTGAAGTCTGAGGGCCGCGGCGACCGGAGAAATCACCTTGGTGAATACCAGTGGGGCGGATGTGATGCCGAATGGCAGAGCTGTGAATTGATAGTGCTCCCTGTGGCCGGCCATAGCGACGGCAATCCTGAGGAACTTCCTGTGGAAATGAGCAATGGGGACATGTAGATAGGCGTCCCTCAAATCGAGGGTAACCATCACCTCTCCTGGCTGAAGAAACACAGCCACGGAATCCACGGTTTCCATTCGAAATGACCTCTTCCTGATAAACCGATTGAGGTACCTCAGATCTATTATCATCCTCCAGCCCCCGGTGAACTTGGGGACCAGAAAGACGGGGGAGTAGACTCCCAGACCGAGGTCTGAGGCTGGTACCTTCTCCAGGGCGCCCTTGGTAACATATTCGGCAACCAAGGCTTCTAGACTGGCCTGCTGAGAAGGTGGAAGAGTTTGGGTGGAAACGAACCGATCTGGAGGTGGAAGATGAAAGTCGATGTGATACCCGTGTTGTATGATCTTCAACACCCATGGGTCTTGGATATGGGTGAACCATGCTCTGGAAAAGGAGGAAAGACGTCCTCCCAGGAAGGGGGGCCACAGGGAGCTGCCCCACGTCAAAACTCAGGCTTCCTCTTGGTGTCCTCCTTGGAAGCGCCACGACCAGCTCCCCTAGGGCGATATCTAAAACGCCGTTGTTGGGAAGGGCGTCTATAATTAGAGGAAGAACCTCTGCCTCTAGAGGGAGCACGTCTGCCCCTGGATGCTTGAGGTAGGGACCTTCCCCTACCTTCAGCTAATCCCTCCATAATGGCGTCTAAGCTTTGGCCAGACACCCTTCCCGGCTCAAAGGGGAGAGCACATAGTGCTGCTTTAGACGCAAAATCTGCCCGCCAAGGCTTTAGCCAAAGGGGTCTACGGGCCGCAGTAGACAACGCCATAGATTTGGCGGAGATTTTTAATTGATGGCAGGAGGATTCCGCCAAATAATCTGCAGCCCTATGAACTCTTTTCATAGAGGCCAGAATCTCATCTCTGTCTACGCCCAAGTCTATATCCCGCTCCAAGGCGGCTAAGCGGTTGCGCAAAAAGTCACCAACCATAGAGGAGGCTATGGCCACAGAGGCTTGCGCGGAGGAAGCTGAGTAGACCTTCTTCAGAACGGAGTCCGCCCTACGATCCAGAGGGTCCTGAAGATTTGAACCATCTTCCAAGGGCACCAGGGTTCTGCGGGACAGCTTTGCTACGGCCAAATCCACCTTCGGGGGAGGCCCCCAGGAATCCCACTGGGTAGTGTTAATAGGAAACAAACTCTTGAAGATCCTGGAAAGCGAATGTCCTTTCTCTGGCTGTTTCCACTGCTGCGCCATAAGGTCGGTCAGCGTGGCGTCCGCATGGAAGGCAATATGTCCCCCAGAGGCAGACGTGGAGGCTTCCCCGTCAACATCTCGGCCCACTGTAGACCGGATGGACTTCAGCAGCCTGCCCGTTTGTTCATAATGGAACGCAGTTCTGCTGGAATAACTGAGTCGTCCTCGGAGGAATCATCCTCTGCCACCCGCAGGTGTTACAGGGGGGGGGGGGAGAGACGAGGAACGGAGCTCAGAGCATGGTCTCCTGGTGAGCTGAGACAAGGTGCAATGGATCCCTTTGAGGGAATCATCCTGCAAAACAAAAAGGAGAGTACAAGCAAGGGAAAAACTATTTACCCAAGCGATGCCCAAACTCACCATCTCCTTGACCCAGGCCATCATATCTCTGGGAGAGGGCTCCACAGGTGGAGGACCTCTGCACCCGCGACAACGGGCCCACTCATAGCCTAAAAATAGGCAAGTTATAGGACCAGTAGTACCCCGCAGGGCACAACCTTTCAAGCCGCTACCTACCATCAGGGAGCGGTGTGTCGCAATCGAAGCAGGAAAGAGGTTTCCTCTTGGAAGAGGTTTTCCTCCTACCATCCCCAGGAGGGGTAGTAGAGGATGACATATCCTACAGAGAGAGATAATAGACCATGCAACACTGTCACCATGACATCATACCAGCTTTTAAAAAAAGGGTAAATCTTACCAGGTCCAGTAGACCGGACAGCGAGGTGACTTGGCGCCCAACGTGCGACTCGAACCCACGACCTTGAGATTAAGAGTCTCATGCTCTACCGACTGAGCTAGCCGGGCTGGCGCTGTGAACAGGATCTGAACCTGTGCGGGGAGACCCCATTGGATTTCGAGTCCAAAACCTTAACCACTCGGCCATCACAGCCGGTTCCCAATAAAGTTTGCAAACTGGAAAAGAGTTCAAGATCAATGAACACCACAATCGCACGCCTTCAGCAGATACTGCAGGAAGGTCTCTGACACCAGGCCAGCCAGCCTCTTAATTCTGGCCGGCTGGAAGTGGGCGGAGCCACAATCAAAGCAGGTGAGGCAACCTGCCCAGACAACTAACCCTGTAATCAGGGGTCTGCAAAGATATACATTCCCCCCCACCAAGAGGCCCTTAACACGGGCACTTACCCCCACATCTCCCCGTCTTTTCCGGCCTTTAATAAGACCTGAATCTTCCCTGAGTGAGCGGCCGCCAGCGCCAGGCCGTTGCCATGGCGCTATGATACTTCCGGCGAAACCGGAAGTGCGCGCTTACAGCGGCCGGCGGGGAACAGGATACACAACAGTGTGGTTCCACCCGCCGGCAGTCCGCGCGGCCACCAGAGGCGGCATGCGGAGTCCCCGGACTCTCACCAAAATGTCAGGTAAGTCACAAGGAGCAGGGGAAGCGGAGGAGAGGGGGGGCAGGGGGGATAGAGGGGGGTAGCCACACATGGCTAACAAGCACCTTCTCCCCGCAGGGCACAGAAGGTGACAAGAAGAAAACAACCGCTCAGGAGGTGAGTGATCCTGCTGAGCTTCTCAAAGAGGACACAAGTCCTCCCACCTGTCCTCTGTCCACACAGGACAGAAAAAAACACGCAGAGGGGAGGTTCTTGTGCCCTCTTATAGGGCCTGCCACGCATTTGATTGGCTAATTAAATATCCGCCTGTCCTACCAGCACACAGGGGCAGAAATACCCCACATTGTGCCGCTGTTGAGGACGACAGGGAAGCAGTTTTGCTGAAGCAATGTATTTAGGAAAAGTCTTACATTCACATTTACAAGCATTATAGATAGGATCCTTGTGACGGGACAACCCCTTTATTGTTGATGAATATGGCTTACAACCAAGGGAAACCCAAATCATTATCTCAGAAAATTACTATTACTATATTATATAAGACCAACTGTAAAAAGTTTATTTAACACAGAAATGTTGGCCAAATGAAAAGTCTGTCTAGTAAATGCCCTCAATACTTGGTTGGGCGCCTTTTGCACAAATGACGGCATCAATACGGCAATGTGGCATGAAGGGATCAGCCTGTGGCACTGCAGAGGTGTTATGGAAGCCCAGGTTGTATGATAGCAGCCTTCAGCTCGTCTGCATTGTTGGGTCTGGGGTCACTCATCTTCCTATTCACAATACCACATAGATTCTCTATGGGGTTAAGAGTTTGCTGGCCAATGAAACAAAATGATACTGTGGTTATTAAACCAGGTATTGTTACTTTTGGCAGTGTGGGCAGGTGCCAAATCCTGTTTGAAAATGACATTTCCATCTCCATAAAGTTTGTGGGCAGAGGGAAGCATGAAGTCCTCTTGAATTTCCCGGTAGACAGCTGTGCTGACTTTGGTCTTGATAAAACACAGTGGACCTACACCAGCAGATGACATGGCTCCCCAAACCATCACTGATTGTGGAAATTTCACATGAGACCTCAAGCAGCTTGGATTGTGTACAGCGGCCTCTCCACTCTTCCTCCAGACTCTGGGACCTTCCAAATGAAATTCAAAATTTATTTCCATCTGAAAACACCTTTGACCACTGAGTAACAGACCATAACTTCCTGATGATAATTCATTGAGATGCACTAGTATATGGTCAGCTTTATTTGGAACAACAAATCTGTAGTCAGATGGACTTGGCTTGATGTTGTAGTTTACTCAGTAGTATTCTTGATCTCCTCTTCTTTTTACTGGCAAGTTGTTGGTTCCACTGGATCCTTTATTACTGAATGATCCCTTGGTAAACTATCAATATTTTTGTGTGCATGAGAAAACCCCATAAGGTTTGTCATTTTTGAAACACTGGTCCTTGCTAGTCTAGCACCAATGCCAATACCTTATTTGCTAAGATCATTAGATTTTCTCTTTCCAATGTAGATTTATACAGAAACTGATCTAGAAGCTTACTGACTTTTTTATGCCACCCTATGTTGTCATCTGCTTAATTTCTATACAGGGAAGCTCCAAACATGAAAGGACTGATGTCTCTAATAAAGTGCCCATTCACTGTAGCAGCCTGATCTTCTATTTCTAGCAAACATTAGTAACAACAAACAGGTCCCTGGGCTGAACATTTGGTTTGGACCATTATTACAACCTCTGGGACCCAAACCAAATCTGACCCCCTATTGCAGCCTGTAGTAGAGGTGATCATGCATGTAAGTTGTTCTTGCCATTAAACTAATAACCAGTTTCCATATCAGCACCCAGCAAGACAAATGTGAATAGAGAGGGAGTGTTAGGTAGCAAAGTAGTGATTTTATTATAATTGTTGTTTTTATTAGAAGGATTTTTTCCAGAAATGTAATTATAAAAACATTAGAAGAATCATTGAGGTGGAACAATATCATTACAAACATCACAATTGGATAAAGGTCATGCCGGCAGGATAAAAGCGGCTGCCATAACACAATGAGACAGATTGTGTAAATGCAAAGCAATAGCAAAAATATCACTTAGAATAAAGCCTAAATTACAAGGCGAGCACAAGATCATAGCAGAGAGGGAAAAAGAGGAGAAAATAAGAGGTCAGCAGGACATGGCTTACAGATATATGAGGATGAGGATGGAGAATATACACTGCTCGAGTTAGTTTGGGTCCAGTAATAGTCTCAAGACTACCATAGTGTTGGGGCCACACGGTGGCTCAGTGGTTAGTACTGCAGCACTGGGGTCCTAGTGTTCAAATCCCACCAAGGGCATAAAAAAACCATCTGCAAGGAGTTTGTATGTTCTCCCTGTGTTTGCATTGATTTCCATCCCATATTCCAAAAAGACATACTGATAGGGAAAAAATGTACATTGTGGGCTCACGATCTGCATTAAAAAAAAAAAAAAAACTACCATAGTGTCTGGAATTTGCCCATTTGCTTTTAAAGGGGCATATGGGGTTCCATATGGTTTATCTGACAAATACATAAAAAGGAGTCTAGTGTTGTAGTCCATAATTGCCTACTAGGCACTTAGTGACCATGAGAAGATGAAGAAGGAGTCTGGCTTTGGTAATATAATGATATGTGTTACATTAGTAAGACTGTGCTGGATGTATAAACCTTATATTTGGAATAGTGATACGCATGACTTATTGTAATTTGCCAATATGGTTTCCTCTTTTGTTAAGCTGGCTATATATATAGAACAGCTCTATGATCCTGCAGGAACTTCTCTTTCATACCTTTGCCGAGGTTGGTGCATCTATTACTGGTGGCAGCCAAACAATTTATACTTTCACAATGGCTAGACTCGACTATTCCCTTAGTAGCCACAGTAATAACTCAAGTAAAACATTATTTACATATGGATAGGCTGGAAAGAGTAAGGGAATCCCAATCCACATGATTCTTTAGGAAGTGGAGAATTGTTGCTACCTCTTTCCTGTCCAAGCAGGTGTTAAAGGGGTTGTCCCATCTCAAGGATCCTATCTATACTGGTAGCTTATGTAAACTAAGCCTTTACCTAGATATATTGCTTTAGAAATTCAGCTTTGTTTGCCTGGTATGTGAATTTATTCCTCCCATTGTTTACACTGTGTTGCTATAACCACGGACCTATAGGACAAGTGACGTCACTCACCCACTGCTCTGGCTGGCAGGACAATATGTTCAGATAATTGTGATTATCTGATAAAGCTGAGTCTGTTATCTCTACTATGTAAACACACAGATAACACTTTGTTCTGTACAAGAATATTCAAATGATCTGACCTGTAGAAGTGTTATGTGTCCTGTTCTGCAGGAGGGAGGAGGGGAAGAGAAATACAGGAAGTGAGAAGCAGACAGTGCAGGCAGACTGACTGAAAGGCTGACATGGAAAAACCCCTTTAAGGCTTCCTTTTTGTCCGCCTCTTGGTACCTTCTCTCACGACTAGTGGGATCATTGAGGAGGCTAAAAGTACTGACATGCCTCTCACCCAAATAATCTTGGCTCAGGGCACAACGGTTGAATATGATAGGGTAATGGTATTTAGACTGAAGATGGAGTGGACTCCATGGAGAGATTCAAATTTGGGAATGTGAGAGCGGGGGCAGTTATGTGTTTTTCCTGTTATTTAGGAATTATTTTAGGATTACTTTTGAGCTATACTAATGTACCTATATATCTTTAAACGTCTTTCAATCCCTGAACTGTACCATCTTTTTTTTTTCTGTATTTTTATACTGTGAATATTTTGGACTGTAGGATATCCTTATTGCCTTGTTGTACCGTTTTTCCTTTTACTGATAAAATGAAAATAAAATATTTTATATTAAAAGAAGAAAAAAAAAAAATATATATATAATATATATATATATATATATATATATAGTATTTTACTTTATGTTTGTCTTTAAGCCCAAAAGAGGTAATGGAAGGTGAATACGAATATTTTTTTTAATTTTTTTCTCCTTCCCAGAGTATATTGCGGTTGCCATGTTAGTTAGTCCAAAACGAATCTCCATTTGGAATATTTGCGTTGAACCCGGCCCTGTACAAACTGATTCGCCCATCTCAGTTTACGTACTGTCCATAGGTTTTGCCCCAGGCTCACTGCTGCAAACATGGGCCTGTGATATTACACGGTCATCTCTATGAATGGGTCAGTGCACTAGCTGTAAAAATTTGGCTATCCCCCCCATACACTCATGTGACGAGTATACAGAATTAATGTTACTGGAACAAGCTTAGCCAAAATAGAAATCATTAGTAAGAAACAATGAAGTTTTTACTTGCAGACACAAAGCCAGGACAGGAATTTGAAGGGTTGAGTAGAGGTTAAACACAGGATGAAAGAAGACAGGCGGAAGAGAAGAGGTCAGGAGTTATTTCAAAAAAGGACAGGTAAAAAAAAATTCCTTAGAAAAATTTAATTATCCACAAGCCTACAGGAATAAGGCAGGGGATTCCCAGAAATAGATCCATGGTGGCCACAGCACCTGGATAGAGTCCTTTTCCAAGGCCAACGTGTCTTTCATGCATATTTTATTATTCAAAGCATTAACCCATTGTGCTCTGGAAGGTCATATAGGATCTCGAGTGTTATTTTTGGCTGGAGATAAAATTTCAATGACTTTATCTACTCTTTTCACTAATGTCATTTAATATTAAACCAGAATCCAAAGGATGTTGGATAAACATCACTCTTCTTTTAATCTTCGGTAATAGTATGAACAATAGTGTTAAATATCAGGTTATAATTTAACTCTAAACTATAGGCCTAATTCACATGATGTTGTTTTTTTTTTGTTCGGGGAAACATCCAGGTATACAATGGACTATACACAGATCTATAGCAGCGTATGCTGAAATGCAAATGGTCCATAAGCAACATGTACTATTTTAGTCCTCACTATAGTCGACACGGACGTGGAGGTAATTGTATTTGATGGTCTCCATATCCATCTCCTCTGTGTACATACAGAGTGACCTGCTTATGATAAATTGTCCAATTGATCCATATGCAACCTGGGTTATTTTTTTATTCTTTAATCATTTGTGCCCAGTCTTATAGTTAAAGGGTTGTGAAGTATTTTGAGCAACCCATTGAGGAGCTGGGGGAAGGAAATGTAAAAGTAAAAATAAAACATACTGACCTGTCCCCTATGCTCTATCCGTTGCTGGTCTCCTTTCCCTTGCATGGATTATTGTGCTGGGTCTTTAACAAGCGGCACCTGTGTGCTCATTACATGACCATGGACTGTATATCATATGACCATGGACTGTACATCACATGACCATGGACTGTATATCACATGACTATGGTCAGAATTTCATCCACTAGAAGTAACAGAATGAATGACAGCAATCGAAGCTCTAGAAAACTGTGAGGAATTGATACAGAAAGTATATTGGAAAATTGTATAACTTTTTATTATACAAACCATAATGTTTGTTTCTCAATATTAGTTTCCAAGTGGCCAACCCCTTTAAGTTAATACCAGTGAGGCTGCCAGCAGATGGCACTAGATCACTAGATCGGTTGTATACTGTGTGCACAATGCTTCGCTGCAGATATCACTTTGCCTGTGGCACACAAGCAGTATTCATGGGGACATACAGGAAATACACTGATTTCACTTATCGCTTGTCTATACAAATTTTCAGATATATACTGCGCGGTGACTCATTACTACTCACATGGAGTTCTACACACATGGCTCCAGGCACAAGCATTTCTTTTAATGAAACTATTTAGTATGTCTTTAGTAGATATTTCAGCTATGGCACTTGTCTCTAAAAACCGATTACCATTAAAGGGGAAAAGAGTTATTTTGGCAGCCCGCACCTTGTTACAAGCAGGAAACATCAATACAAATAATGTGCTGTCTCATAGACACCTTCAGCTCCACATGGGCTCCTATCCCTCAAGAACAAGTAGTCATTTGATTTCCCTAGATCTACAGCTTTACTTAAACAATTGGAGGATTATGTAGATAATCTGTTTTCCCTTAGTCCTAACAGCAGCACAACATACGGGGTATTTTCTGCCCCTGCGTGCTAATAGGACAGGCGGAATTTTTTAATTAGCATAATAAATGCAGCCTAGCTCCCTATAAGAAGACCTAGAGCCCGCCCCTTGCGTGATTTTTCTGTCCTGTGTGGTAGGACAGGTGGATAGGACCTAGCCTAGGTCCTCCATGTTCAGGAATAACCTTGCCTGATTTTAACATCCCCCCCTGAAAACCACCGTTCTTTTCCTGCTCCGTGCTCCCCTCCTCTTTCACCCCACCACCCCCTCCGTTCCTTCCTGTTCGACCTGCTATTCTCCTGGAAAGGAGAAGCTTCTCTCCTGGTACCTGCTTCTGCTGGCATCGCATGGAGCTCCTTGTCCGCTGGGAAGTTGAACTGGAGGTGGGCTGGTGGCCGTCAGGTATGTGGGGACTTAAGGGAATTCCTGTTAATTGTTAAAGAGGACCTTTCATCAGATCGGGCACAGGCAGTTTTATATACTGCTGGGAAGCTGACAGTGCGCTGAATTCAGCGCACTATCGGCTTTCCCGATCTGTGCCCGGTGTAAAGCGCTATCGGTCCCGGTACCGAAGCGCTTTAGTGTCAGAAGGGCGTTTCTGACAGCAAGGGACACCCTTCTTCCCAGCAGCGCCTATTGCGCTGTACTGTGGAGCGGGGAGGAACGCCCCCTCCCTCTGCTCACACAGCTCGTCCATAGACGAGTATTATCAGAAGCGGGAGGGGGGAGTTCCTCCCCGCTCCACAGTACAGAGCGATAGGCGCTGCTGGGCAGAAGGGCGTCCCTGGCTGTCAGAAACGCCCTTCTGACACTAAAGCGCTTCGGTACCGGGACCGATAGTGCTTTACACCGCTTTACATTTAGCGCACTGTCAGCTTTCCAGCAGTATATAGAATTGCATGTGCCCGATCTGATGAAAGGTCCTCTTTAATGCAGCCATTAAGCAGTAACCACACGTGTAGTCTATAGGGGTTAACCTTCAACTTCCAGTCTCGCATATGCTGCAGGTCCTGATACAGACTTCTTGAGAATCAGACAATCTTCTGGAATTTTTGATAGTAATGGGGGAGGGTAATGTCAATAGGATCATGAATAGAGTAAGTTATTCAGTAAATCATTTGCCTCCAGTTTTCTGCCTCCACAATTTTGTGGCCTGAGGCCACTACCTTTCAGTCTCCAGTGCAGATCCCGGTAACATGTATTAGATAACTATTTGACTGTTTGACATTGTGAGTTGTCCCACAATGGACATTTATGGCTTATTCACAGGATAGGTAAGAAAAGTCTGATCCCGCACCCTTGTCACTGCCACCGATCACTAGGATGACTGCAGTGAGAACATTTAAAGGTACGTGGTGGAGCATGTGTGGTACTACAACATTCAGAGTCTAAAGGACTTATAGAGAAAGCCAAGCACAGTGTTCAACTGTTTCCATCAGACCCGCAGACATTGGGAAGAATATTATTCCCTCTACACCAGAAAAATCATATAGATGGGAATAGTTTTGGTGCATCGTCTTTACACCTAAGATATGCCACTTTCCTCTTTCTGCAACCTGCTTGTGACTTTTTACAAATTTACTAGAACTCACACTAGAAAATTAATCTTAATAATTCAGGTGCAGTTACCACCAGAAAGGGAATGGATTAAGACTGGCGTACACTCAGCAATCTACACGGGTCTTGTTGAGTGGACCCCATGTTGTGGTAACTGCTGCAGGTACAGAGCCCTTTAATCAGTTTACCTTCCAAGTCTTGAGGTTTGATCTTCACTGATCATAAAGGCATGGGATATCCTAGAGCAGGTGATTTCAACCCTTGGCATGCATACACAGGGCATATTTCACTGGCACGGCAACCTGCACACTGCCAGCATGGGAATTGCAAATATTAAATGAAGAGGGTTGTCCTCTTAAGAACTCCGCTACAGAAGGAGCAAACGACTCTCCTTCTTGTTTTGCCACCCTCTTCGCCCACCCAGGAGAAGGGAGAGGGAAGCACAGCAGACGAAGCATCATTGTGAATGTGCAAGGACCGTGTCTGCTACAATGATGTGTTCCTACCCTATGCACCCCAGTGATCTCTACAAAGTGCCCAGACGAGAGCTCCCTTCAGCAAACCCATAGTTCCCTGGCCCCTGTACAGATAGTGAATGAAAAAAAAAGGTCAGGTACATTCTGAGATTGCTATTATTATTAATGGAAGGAATATGGGGTTATATGGGGTTCTGTAAGCTGTTACTTACAGAAGTAATCAGATGACTCTGCAATAGTAGGCCTTATCACTGATGGCGACGATAGGGAATACAGAGACTTAAACCGGGATTTTGTTGAATGGTGCCAGCGGAACCAGCTCAGGATTAATGCTGGGAAGACCAAGGAGATGGTGGTGGACTTTAGTAAATGGAGAATTACTCTGATCCCGGTGGAGATCCATGGGACTTTCATTGAGATAATCAAGACCTATAAGTACCTGGCTGTGCTCCTCAATAATAAACTAGACTGGGTTGATCACCTGGAGGCGCTGCACAGAAAGGGTCAAAGCAGACTCTACCTGCTCAGGAGGCTGAGGGCCTTTGGAGTCCAGGGGACACTTCTTAAGGTCTTTTTCAACTCTGTGGTTGCTTCAGCCATCTTTTTCGGTGTAGCCTGCTGGGGGAACATCAACCAGGGACAGAAACAGACTTGACAGGCTGATCAGAAAGGCCAGTGCACCAGTACAGGTGGTGAGTGACAGAAGGATTCTGTCCGTAGTGAGCTCCATGCAGGAGAATAAATCCCATTCCATGTATGAGACCTTGATGGTACGTGGAAGTACTGTAAGTGACCGACTGCTTCACCCCAAGTGTGAGAAGGAGCGCTATCGTAGGTCCTTCCTCCCAACCGCGATCAGGCTACATAATCTACATCAGACCAAGCGAAGATCACTCTGCACAGAGAGCTAAATGATCCTGAAGTTTTCCTTCTTTCTTCTCTTACTTAGCTGCTACGGACTCCTAGTATATCTTCTCTTCTCAGCTTATGTGTGTCTACTTCTGTAATATATTACTGTTTTTATTGTCCTGTATCTGTATTACTATTATGCTGTAGCATACTGAAATTTCCCCATTGTGGAACTATTAAAGGATTATCTTATTTTATCTTAATTTAGTTTTAGTAACTCCATAGTGTCTCATATTAAAGGGGTTGTCCAAGATCATTATGTCACATGACATAATGACTCCGGCAAGGGTGCGCCGCCAATGAGGCAGCCGCCTCAGGTGGCACTATCAGAAAGGCAGCAATTTTACCTTTTTTTTAAAAAAAAAAAATGTCATGTGATGTCTAGGACCTTACCATAAAGGCCTGAATCCTGTGTTAGGAGTAACACCGGATCCAGGAGAGGTGAGTTAGTAGCAGTGTTTTTTATGTTTCTTCACCTCCCCATAGTCTTTGATTATTATACTCGTGGGTCTGAAAAGACTCCAGAGTATAATAATAGTTCATGGGTGGACCTCTATGGAGCTTAATAAAGGTTGGGTGGGCAACTGTGGGGCATAATAGAAGTTGAGTAGGAAACTGTGGTGCATAGTAAAGGTTGTGTGGGCCACTGTGGGGCATAATAGAGGATAGTTGGGCCACTGTGGGGCATAATAGAGGTCATAGGAGCCACTGTGGCCCCTGCAATCCATATTATACTCCACAGTGGCCCCTGCAACCTCTATTATGCCTCACAGTGGCCCACTCAACCTATTATGCCCCACAGTGGCCCACCCAACCTCTATTATGGCCCACAGTGGCCCACCCAACCTTTATTATGGGCCACAGTCTATTATGCCACTGTGGGGCATAATAGAGGTTGCAGGGGCTGCTGTGGGGCACAATAAAGGTTGCAGGGGCTGCTGTGGGGCATAATAAAGGTTGCAGGGGCTGCTGTGTGGCATCATAGAGGCTGCAATAAAAGTATTCATTAGGGGACATTATGAATAGAAGGGAACATCATTTATACATATTTATATATATATATATATATATATATATATATATATATATATATGGGTCGGTTGCGTGGAGAAGTGAGGAGTCAAAGATGTCTGTGTTGCAAACTTTACAAAGACAAGTCACAGCTGGAAGAAGTGGTCATGATGGTCCAAAGGGAAGAGCCGGGAAATGTGAGCTATGAATCAGAGGAACATTATAGAGAGTTGAGGGGCCTCTATGGGACATTATACTGCGAGGAGGGGCTGCTATGGGACATTATACTATTTGGAGGGGCCGCTATGGGTAATTATACTATGTGGAGGGGATGCTATTGGACATTATACTGTGTGAACGGGATTGTACTGTGTAGAGGGGATGTTAAACTGTCTGGAAGCCACTTTGGGACATTTTACTATGTGGGCTTAAGAAAGGGGATGCTCTGTCGTAGGAGGGCCACAAGTTAAAAATTTGCTATGGGGCCCAGTCTTTGTAAGTTACACCCTGCCCACAACTACAACACATCAAATTTTATGTCCTGTATCAACTCCCTAAATGGACAGGCCCCCAAGTCATTGACCTCCACATGCAGCACCAAGATCTCATGAGACCTACCCAGATGAGAGAACCAATGGAACTCTGTCAGCACTTTTCTCTCCGCATGATTTGTGTGGAAACCGAGCTGAAACCACACAGACCTCATCATAGTCTATGCAGTCCGTGTGCTTTCTTAGCTAACCGCTTTTTAATGTGTATAGGTTTCCGTTCAGTGGGGTCCCCAAGTGGACTCCCTGAACAGAATACCAAATGCAGATGTGAACCGGGCCTTACACGTGACCTGTTTATATATTTGTTTGTCCTAATAAACTTTCATATTTTAACATACTAGATACCATTTCTTTAGGTTAAATCCCATTTTGCTTGACAGTTTTGAATTATTCATTTAGCCATGATCCATATATACAATATATCTTATGTAATAATGCCAAACATTCTTCATTATACTGTAACTGAGGCTATAAGGGAATTACATCCGTATTTGCTATGGGGAACGATGTTATCGTATTGCACACTGACTTGTTCTCTATGCTCTTTTGTCTTTTTTTTTTTTACAACTCACCAAAGGGAAATTGATACTAAGAAAGAGGCCAAACCTTTGATGTGTGAGGCATGCAATAATCCGACAAGGCTTCGGGTAAGTATTGCTTTCTATGTGCTGAGGAGGATGTTTGTTCTGATGTCTGCATGGGAGAGACAGACAAGAATTCAGTTGCAGTAAATCAACTTTATAGGAAGCAAACAAGTTTAATACTGACTAATACTATACTGACTGCAATACTAAACAATACTGACATTTGTCTTATCTCAGTCCCAGAAGAATAAAAAAAAATCATTTTATTAGTATTAGGAAAAACATCATGTTTTGCTCTTGACTGTCACCTGGGTCAGGTAGTTTCACCTGGAGCATAGCTATTTCACAGAAAGACAGGTTCAAGGGTGAACAAACTTAGTAAATGTATACAACAATTGCTAAAGTTTATTAAGAAATGCAGTGGAATCTCTTTGAGACGACCACCCAAGATTGCATTAAAAAGTGGTTTTCTAAGGGGGTGGTCTTCTCAAAGAAGATGGCCAGCATGGAAAATAGAAAATCACAGAAAATATGGTCTCGATAGGAGGTTGTCTTTGGTCTTTTGGAGAGGTTTCACAGTATATCTGTTCAGCCACCATTTACATCATGGACTTGTAGCATGCCAGTCACATCGTAACAATGCAGTCTAATCTGAGGGTGGCATATTATAAAGCAAGAGGAGCTGAGTGGATTAATCCCCTGAAAACACAGTGGTTTTCCATTTATGTGGTTTAGTTCTTTCCTTTTACTATTGAACCCTTCCAAAACTCAATAGTAATGTATCATTGTCCAACCTGGAAGCTTTAAGGGCTAGTTCACACGTCAGAATAGTTTTTCGCCGTGTGTTTTTTTGATGCGGCTAGCCCCCGACGGGATTCCGATGCAGTCCATCGGCATTCCATCATGGCATCCCGCTCCCGATTAGGCCTGAATGAATGGGCCTAAACAGGAGCGTGTCTTGAGCCATGGACACCGAGGCTGACTCAGCCGTGGAATCTGCGGCAAGATATGGCTTGTCGCTTCTTTCTTCCGCAGCTGAGCCAGCCTCGGTGTCCGTGTCAAGATAGGGCATGTCGCTTTTTTTTCCGCTACTAGCTAGCGGAAAAAAAAGCGAGCAGCTCCCATTGAAGTCGATGGGAGCCTTTTTTTGCAGGCAGATTTTGAGGCAGATTCCGTATCAAAATCCACCTGCAAAAAACTCTGTGTGAACATACCCTAAGAAGGCTCCCACTTGCCATGATGGTACTGCGATCTCCCTATGGAAGAGTTTTTCTGCTACAGAGCTAAAAGTGATTAAATTTCCACTTTCAGAGACATTTTTTAGTACGGGCACTGCCACCAGGTACAGCAGAAACCCAGTGGTTGTGGTGCCTGCTCAGGACATCCGCCATAACAGTGCATCAGAAGTCCTTAAGGTGTAGAAGGATTTTTCCCACTATATACACAAGTGTCTAATACAGGTACAGTATAGGGGCCCCTTTTTATTCCATATAATGCCATAGATCACAGCTATTATGTTGCTCTACCAATGTATTAGCCTACAAATTCAAAATGTTACCATTTATGTACAATGTGATAGACAGTAGGAAGTTATTTTAGGGTGAAAGTGGGCCCTGTTTTATCCATTTCTATGGGACTTCCAATGCAAGGATCTCTATCAGTCTGACAGAAGTGAATGGAGGGAGTTTGAGTTTGTGCACCACCATCTTGTTCACATGGGGCTCTCAGAATCACTTTAGACTCTCTTCTAATAATCTCTTGGATATGGGATAAACGTCATTAGTGAAAAAATGTCTTTAATATGTAATGTCGTGACAAAAGTTCCCTTAGAACTTATAAACCATTTATATCCCTGATCATTCTGAGATGTGCCTGGCCCAAACTGATAATTGATAGTCTTCCCCATGTGAAGGTGTATACAGAAATGGCTCTTAGTCATTGAGTAACATCAGCCCTTCCCCTGGGGAAACTGACGTCATTCTGGAGGCTGCACGGGGATGCCGAGGAACAAACAGAGACCGTGTAAAGAGAGGGAAAGGGAATAGATTGTCAATAGTGGTTATAATGGGGGGTCAGGGGTGTTATCTGCTATTGTAAGACTGTCGGCATTGTAAACGAGAGGACTGCTGTAGAAAAAACTCCTACAGAATTGGCAAATGTCAGCCTGTACTAGCCTTGGTGGCCACAGCGAAAATTGTAAGTCCTGTTGTTTAGTCCTGTTTAAAAAATAAATAAATAATATGTCATCAAAAATTCTTAAAAAATAGGTTTTACATGAAAACTTGGTTTCAAAAATAGGTCATTTTGTGGTGACGCATTCCCTTTAAAGATGAGGGTGGAACTTTCTCAGACAGTATTGTCAGACAGGTTTGCAGACTGATGCTGGTACATCTCATATTATCTACCTGAACAGTATATCCAAACTGTAAATAGGGGTGATTGGTGGGCACCAGTGCTTGAGCTTGTAGCATATATTTTTAGACCCTGTTCTATAGGAATACATGTAACTGTGGATGTTTCAACAGACTCTGTCAGCTACTTATGGAACAGACATTAGTCATTATACACATTAGTGAATTTGTTTACGTTCTTTGCTAATCCTTTCATTTCAATGGAATTCCGGATGACGCAAAGTATCATCTGCTTACATGGATTCTGCCAGGCTTCTACAGCTGGTGATCATGTAATAAAATAAATATGTCACAATTAGATTTTGTCATTTATATATATTAAAATGTAACTAAACTTTTCAACACCTTTTTTTTTTCTGGCAGTGTTTGTGACATTTGTAAATATTGTGATCTATTTTATTAGCAGATTTTTCTCCTTTCCATGAAATTGTGTGTCCAATTCTTTAATTTCCTTACTTTATAAGAGCCCATACCCAGGGAGAAGCCAGTGAGAATAAACAAGGCAAAGAATAAAGAAGGAACAAATATGATACCAGGTTCATACTAGCGTTGGTCCACATGGGGATCCGAAAGACAGACAGCCCGTCTGCGGAAACTTGTGGAATCCATACAGTGGCGTAACTAGGAATAGCGGGGCCCCGTGGCGAACTTTTGACATGGCCCCCCCCCCCCCCGACCGACACCGAAGACCTCGACCGACCCCCTCCTACGCATTCCTGCGCGCTCTATTATGCCCCATAGTGGCCCCTGCACACAGTATTATCCCCCATAGTGGCCCCTGCACACAGTATTAACCCCCATAGTGGCCCCTCCACACAGTATTATCCCCTATAGTGGCCCCTGCACACAGTGTTGTACCCCATTGTGGCCCCTGCACACAGTATTAACCCCCATAGTGGCCCCTCCACACAGTATTATCCCCTATAGTGGCCCCTGCACACAGTATTATGTTCCACTGTGGACACCCATAAACAATGTGCGGGCACTGGGAGGAGAGCACTCACGTCTCCCCACCCTGTACCCGCCCACACTCTCCTAAGCCACAGCCCTGCCTTCTTCCTAGGTCTGTAACACTAACCTGGGAGGCGGGGGCAGCGAGGCGAGAAGAGCAGCGAGAACAGAGGGGACCGGACCAGCAGCAGCGCTTCTGTGCAGGTAAGTGGACACCAGGGGGGACTAATTAGCCGGAGGATTTTATTTTAATCACTACACAGCGTGTTCAATTTTTAGACTCCATGCTGTGTAGTGAATAGGATTGTTTTTAAAATCTGATCTTCCATTATTAAAAATATCCCTTGACTTGCATTGGGATCGGGATCAGGTTCGAATGGAAAATGATCGGAAATCGGATTTTAAAAACGATCCTGAAATCTCAAGATCGGCTGAACCCTAGTTAAGAAGGCCCCGCTCCACTGATTCTGGCACAGCTGGAGTTTTCTCTGTAGCCTTACTGTTCCCGAGCAAGAAGTCCAGTTATTTTTCAGCACCTGATGTATTATTTCAGCTCTGTACTGTCAGAAGGGCGGTGTCAGGCAGGGGCTGTGACTCAGAGCTCCAATCAGAGGCAGCCAGTGACAGAGCTCCATAGTTATAACTGAGCTGCTGCCATTTCCATAACCCAACGGTTTGGGAAATTACCGCATGTCTGCAGCGCATATTTTAACGCAAAGACCCATCCACTTTTCTGTGACTGTAAAACGCCATGTTTTTTCCATCGCGTGTCCACCAGGTGGGGCCCCGGCCTCAAAAAGGTAGCTCCCGTAGGTATGGGAGAGAAGTGGGCCAGAGCGCAATGGCTCAGGGGGAGGGCTCTACTCACACCAGCCCTGCACCTGCCCAATGTAGCTTGAATCACTGAATATAATATGTACATGCGGACATATTATATTCCATGCGGATTCCCCTGAATGGATTACCGACACAGATGTGAACGTGGCCAATGGGCTGAAATAATAGTTTACTGACTTCCCAGGTGTTCACCAACACCTCCCTATTCTGGCTCTGACAGTGTCCCTAAGCGCATTGTCTATAAATTTGCATTAATTTTATATATGTATTACAAGTGAAATGTTTGGTTTGTTATATTATAATCTGAATGACTATAATGATATATATAATACTATAATGATTGTGTAAATGTAAGAGGTTCACACTGTGGATGCAGGTAATCCTCAAGCTCCATCACACCTATATGTGTGTTATAAAAGTCCTAACATGATCAATCTAAAAATATGTTATATTATACTGTTATTACCAATTTATTCTCTGTACAGGCCTATCACAATTCCTAATGTAAACCCTTCCGTACCGAATCCCTAAAATTAACCCTCCTCTGTCTCCGCTCCCACATTACCCCACATGATATGATGCCTTTTCAGGCTAACTTTATATGTCCAGTCACCATCTGCACGTTAAAGGATATGACTGGTGACGGCTCATAAAGTTTTATGTTTGTGTAATGACAGTCACCTCTATAATAAAATTGTCTGACCATTGTATAAGCAATACTGCCCCTGCTACCTCTTGTGTCACCCCCTCTACCTCATAGATTGTAAGCTCTTGCGAGCAGGGCCCTCAGTCCCATTGTGTAAAATGACTTTCTTTGTTATGTATGTGTCTGTATTTGAACCCTACAAATTGTACAGCGCTGCGGAATATGTTGGCGATATATAAATAAAAATAATTAATATTATTACTTCATGTTGTCATGTACACTCCATTGTATTGTGTGTTTTCTATAAAATGAGCACAATAAAACCCAACCACTTGCTGTTTGACAGGATAAACTCAATATACAGTCCTATGAAAAAGTTTGGGCACCCCTATTAATCTTAATCATTTTTAGTTCTAAATATTTTGGTATTTGCAACAGCCATTTCAGTTTGATATATCTAATAACTGATGGACACAGTAATATTTCAGGATTGAAATGAGGTTTATTGTACTAACAGAAAATGTGCAATATGCATTAAACCAAAATTTGACCGGTGCAAAAGTATGGGCACCTCAACAGAAAAGTGACATTAATATTTAGTAGATCCTCCTTTTGCAAAGATAACAGCCTCTAGTCGCTTCCTGTAGCTTTTAATCAGTTCCTGGATCCTGGATAAAGGTATTTTGGACAAACAATTCAAGTTCAGTTAAGTTAGATGGTCGCCGAGCATGGACAGCCCGCTTCAAATCATCCCACAGATGTTCAATGATATTCAGGTCTGGGGACTGGGATGGCCATTCCAGAACATTGTACTTGTTCCTCTGCATGAATGCCTGAGGATTTGGAGCGGTATTTTGGATCATTGTCTTGCTGAAATATCCATCCCCGGCGTAACTTCAACTTCGTCACTGATTCTTGAACATTATTCTCAAGAATCTGCGGATGCTGAGTGGAATCCATGTGGCCCTCAACTTTAACAAGATTCCCGATGCCGGCATTGGCCACACAGCCCCAAAGCATGATGGAACCTCCACCAAATTTTACAGTGGGTAGCAAGTGTTTTTCTTGGAATGCTGTTTCTTTTTGGACGCCATGCATAACGCCTTTTTTTATAATCAAACAACTCAATCTTTGTTTCCAAAATGAAGTTGGCTTCTCCAAATGTGCTTTTTCATACCTCAGGCAACTCTATTTGTGGCGTACGTGCAGAAACGGCTTCTTTCTCATCACTCTCCCATACAGCTTCTATTTGTGCAAAGTGCGCTGTATAGTTGACCGATGCACAGTGACACCATCTGCAGCAAGATGATGCTGCAGCTCTTTGGAGGTGGTCTGTGGATTGTCCTTGACTGTTCTCACCATTCTTCTTCTCTGCCTTTCTGATATTTTTCTTGGCCTGCCACTTCTGGGCTTAACAAGAACTATCCCTGTGGTCTTCCATTTCCTTACTATGTTCCTCACAGTGGAAACTGACAGGTTAAATCTCTGAGACAACTTTTTGTATCCTTCCCCTGAACAACTATGTTGAACAATCTTTGTTTTCAGATCATTTGAGAGTTGTTTTGAGTAGCCCATGATGCCACTCTTCAGAGGAGATTCAAATAGGAGATCAACTTGCAATTGGCCACCTTAAATACCTTTTCTTATGATTGGATACATCTGGCTATGAAGTTCAAAGCTCACTGAGGTTACAAAACCAATTTTGTGCTTCAGTAAGTCAGTAAAAAGTAGTTAGGGGAATTCAAATCAATAAAATGATAAGGGTGCCCATACTTTTGCACCGGTCAAATTTTGGTTTAATGCATATTGCACATTTTCTGTTAGTACAATAAACCTCATTTCAATCCTGAAATATTACTGTGTCCATCAGTTATTAGATATATCAAACTGAAATGGCTGTTGCAAACACCAAAATATTTAGAACAAAAAATGATTAAGATTAATAGGGGTGCCCAAACTTTTTCATAGGACTGTATAAAGAAAAGTTATTCATTGCTAACTCTTTAACTTGGGCATAAAGTATCCTGACAATTTAGATGGTGAGGTCTAGCAAAAGTAACATATGTATATTATAATGTCCTGTTCAGGTCACATAGTCATGTCAGTGTGTGTATGCACAGCATGGTGTTCTATACCTGTGAGAAAAACTTATAATAAATCTACAAGGGAAAAAAAAATCTCAGCGTTTAACAGCAGAATCACACCACTGTGCCCTTGCACCTAAGCCAGGACTCAGGGGTCACACAGCGCACGTGGTGAAAGCCCCCAAGCCAAGATCAAAAGAGCAGTCCCTGAACAGTGTGCACTGTGCAATGTGTGCTGGAGAGCCTTAGTTAAACCATAATCTCCGGTGTAAAGTCCCATGTTAAAATGAGATAAAGGGAGATAGTCAAACAGGTAATTGTGGAGGATTATGTATTATGATAAGACAAGGAAAATGTACGGAAAGAATGCTATTAAATCAGGAAAGATCAACTACAATGCTGTGCTTGTAAGGCTGGGTTCACATCTGCGCTGCAGTCTCCGTTGCAGAAACCGCTGAAAATCAGTGGAGAGAAATAGAGAATGGGGTCTGCTGGGGTGAGGGTGTAAACGCTGCGTTAGCGGTCTGGTTCTCTGGTAGACCTGAACGACGGTGAGCCCAGCAGTATTGTGAACCTAGCCTAACATGCACACAACTTTACAAGGAACCTTGTGTGTTCTATAGTATTTCTTCAGTTCCATCAATAAAAACTGGGGCGATAGAAGAAATAAAAAGGACATTAAATTAACGGTAGTCAAGTCAATATATTTTGACGACTCAAATGTGGCCCTTGACTTAATTAAAGGGCCGCACATATTAAGGAAAAGGCACTCGTTCTGTTTCTATGCTTTAAACAGCCCAAATTGGGTTGAAAAAGTAACAAAGGCCGTATTTAGTTTACTGATATTCTGCCGCTCCTGTTGTGATGCCTCCAGCCCCCTGCTAGGTCTCTGCACTTTCTGCTGCAGCAGTGATGTCCCAACATAGACAAATGACCACTGCACTTGATCACTGCCTGTAGACGGTCAGGACTGTACTGGTCACATGTTCACAGGATTCAAATGGATTCTACCATTAAACTACCTTTTTTTCTAATGAACACGTCGGAATAGCCTTAAGAAAGGCTATTTGTCTCCTACCTTTAGACGTGGTCTCCGCCGTGCCGTTCCGTAGAAATACCGGTTTTAACCAGTATGCAAATGAGCTCTCTGCAGCAATGAGGGTGGGCCCCAGCGCTGAAAGGCCGATGAGCGCATCCCCATTGCTGCCTGAGAGCTCTTTCCTGCGCCGCCTCCTTGTTCTGCAGCAACTCCGCCTCTTCTGGCTTCTCTTGCTCTTGTAGTTCTATACAGGATCATAGAGAGGCCACCCCAAAATGGCCGCCGGCTGGCTCCTGTATTGAACTGCAAGAGTGACTACCCAAAAATGGCCGGCGGCCAGAAGAGGCGCAGTTGCTGCAGAAGAAGGAGGCGGCGCAGGAAAAAGCTCTCGGGCTCATTTGCATACCGGTTAAATCCGGTATTTCTACGGAATGGCGCGGCGGAGACCATGTCTGACGGTAGGAGACGAATAGCCTTTCTTAAGGCTATTCAGACGTGGTAATTAGAAAAAAAAGTAGTTTAATGGTAGAATCCCTTTAACCCTTTATAAACTGGAAAAAATAAGCTTTTTTGTGCCATAAGCAGAGTGGATGTTTGTTTTTTTCCCACTGCGGTTTTTCCCACATCACTTTTGCGCTGTGGCCCACAACGTACCTAAAGGCTGAGGCTCCACGTTGCGAAAAAGCTGCACTTTTTTGAGCCAAAGCCAGGAGTGGATAGAGCAGAAGGGAGAACTACGCGAACTTCACATTGACTCAAAAACTTGCAGCAGAAACTATCACAAAGAGACTGTGTGTGACACTAACCTTATAGTCAACTTATAACTTGTAACTACTTATAACTATTACAGTAGGTGATCACTTTATATACTTGGTAGTGTTATAGGGCAAAATCTGACAACTTTGGTAAATTTACCTTATTAATGATTTACCTTAGTTGTTATTGTACTCGGAACATGACTAAAACAACTATTGCTAAATTCTGGACTTCATTTCAATGTCCCTTCTTGATCTTTGGAGGTCTGAAGCAGTAAAATAGATGAATGAGATGCTCTTTGGATCAACAAATAAAATGTATATGGAAATGTGGAACTCCTGGTTCAAGAATCCTGTTCAAAAGATCCAAATATAATGTTTGGGGAATGCACCAACAAAATAGAGGGTGGTGTGTGTATATATATATATACCGTATATATATATATATATATATATATATATATATCTCAGCACAACAAAGCACTATGGGTGAAAATTCAAAAGAGGGTGGCTCCCTCTGACATGTAGATGAATAAAATGGCAGCACTCCAAAATATCCAAAAAATGTCAGTGGGTTTAATTTCAAAGTGACGTTTTGGTTCACATCCAGAACCTCAAAGAAAGGTAACTCTCCATCTTTTTTTTAATATAAAAATAAAGTTAAAAAAATCAATACCAGGTCTGTGTTTGCTCATTTAACCCTTTAAGGACTCAAGTTAGTTTGTGTATTACTGCTTGGCAACTTTTTTCATATTTCCCTGCCTTTTCTGCCTTCCAAAATTCATAAGTTTTATGGGAACCTGGCTTTCCTCGATCGTTTTCGTGCTGCTGTGAGTCCCCAGCCATTTACAACCACAGAGAACCTTCCCCAGCGGTCAAAGATGTCCTGTATTGGTTATTACTCTGGCTGTACACGTAAGGCCTTGTTCACAGCATGTGTCTGGGCAATGTGCAACATATATGCTAAATGAGGGTTGTACCAGTTGTCTGTCACCTACAGGTTATAATGCTTGTTCTGATGTATAAAATAGGAGGACCTATCACTACCTCCACCGGGTCCAGCTCTTTGCTTAATAAGTGCTTTTAGTTTTGGTGCCTCTTTGATGTACATCAAACCAAGGCCTTTAGTGTGCTGCTTTAGTCAAGCTATACCCCAAAACACCCATTACCTAGTACATGATGCCACTTAGCAGCACAAAAATAATAAAATTTATTGAGATTCAATCTATAATCTGAAAACCACTACCTCAGCCTACATTCACCTTTGTGCTGGAGTGTCCAATGTCCACCTGAAATCAGTAGACGAAAAAGTCCTGGGCGCATGGATTTTTTTATGCTGTTTTCAACATCAGACCCCATCATAGTCTATCAGACTCCATATGTAAACACTATGTTAGCGATCAGTCTGTCAGTGGTTCTGGTCCTCCGGAAGACTAAGGGCTCATTCACACTACGTAATCGCCAGCTTATTCTGAACGTAAAACACGTTCAGAATAAGTGGCGTATAAAGCAGTTCCATTCATTTCTATGGGAGCCGGCATACCAGCGCTCCCCATAGAAATGAATGGGCTGCTTCTTTCACTACGAGCAGTGCCATTGAAGTGAATGGGAAGTGCTGCGTGTACGGCTCGGCATGAGCCGTACACGTCACAATGGTGGTCTATGTAGACCACTAGCGTTCTTTTTACCGCTAGCAGCATGTTGCCGCTAGCGGAAAAAAGAAACGAGCTGCCCTTTCTTCAGGCGGATTCCGCAGCAGAATCAGCCGCGGTGTCTGCCCCGCAACAGCACCCTCTGGACTAGGTCCATTCATTTGGGCCTAATCTGGAGCGGAAAGCCACGACGGGATGGCGTGCACTGCACTGGCATCCCGTTGTGTAATCACGTGTGAACTAGCCCTAAATAATCCTGATGGTATGCACGGGATATCTACAAGAACGATTCAGGTTCTTTTCTTTTTAGTTGCTATGACTCCTAGAATCTTTTTCTATCTGCTATGGGCTTGTATGTGTTCTTTCCTGTAATATATTACTGTATTATCCATGCTGCTGTAACACACTGAATTTCCGCATGGTGGGACTATTAAATCTCATGGTCGGACTATTATTTTATGTGTTTAATAATTTGTGGTCCTTGGTTACAGCACAGAAAAAAAAAACATCAAAAACAAATCTTTCTACAAGTAAGGAGTGCAATTCTGAGCTTTGACGCCGTCTGCTTCCTATTTGAGCTCTGACTCTCACCGCCCTGGTTTGCTTCTAACTGACATGACCCACTTGACAGTACAGAGCCTAAGTGGCACCAAAACCAACTGAACTGATTGCTTAGGATGGGTGGGGGCTACAATTTTTTTTTAGCTCTGCTGGAATCAGAGGGGAATTTGTTGCTAAGAACTAGAGTTAGCGGAAGTGACGGAAGGTCCTCTTGATATGTATGCCATTATAGCCTGTGGGTGACACATGACACTGTTTAGTATCCGTTTAATGCATCTGTACCCCATAGACTATAATGTCATCTTTTTAATGCATATACTATATAATGAAAACTGATTGAAAAGCTCAAAGCAGCAGTTTAACAGTTCTTAGCATCCATCACCTATAGGTTACCATGTTAAAAAATTCTACTGGATTTTGTTGAATATACTTGTTTGGCCTCCTATACCATTCTATACTTTTTGTGGCATACTGGATTTGACTAATGGAGCCATATATAGAATGTGTGTTGGGTGCTTCATTGACATACATGTAAATGTGATGTGGACTCCATGTCCATCTTCTCCAGTAGTCCGGTATCAGCGAACTGACCATGACATTAATGACAAGCAAGACAGAAATCCATAGGAAAATGATATTCATTAGTTCTTCAAAGAACCACATTGTGTTTCATAAATATAAAACTTTTACAAATATACAAACCATATCTTTCTACAATTTTTACAAGGCATAATGGAGGCACAAGAGCTTACAATCAGTTCTTTCGGAACATGAGGCACAGAAAGTAGATTTTAACTTAAGAAGTCTCTTAGTCTTGGGATGTAGATCTGGGATTCACTGGCAGTACCAGAGAAATGTCACTTGTGGTGAAGACCACCATTTAGGTACTCAGTTTGTGGAGTCTCAGACTACAAACACAACAGCTGCCATATCACAGATAAGGTCTTAGTAATGTTTTAAGGCCAAAACCGGCTTTGAGTCTATAATTCTAAAAGTGAATCATTAAGTGCAAATTAAAATCATTGTTAACACTTTGTGTCCAGTGATTTTGATTGAGTACAGTATATATTTGCATTGGCAATGTGGCCACGGGCCGTACGTTCTTGACATTCTATTCCCAATGGAATTATTCAGTCCCGGAGAAAAGCCATGTATGAGATGCTCAGGATATCTCCAAGAAGGATCCAGGTTCACAAGAGCAGTCACCAAACATTTCTGGCCAGGTTTTCCTTGCAGACAGATTCTCCTTTAGAAAGGTGTGAAGAGTGGTGCTTGTGGATCGATGTTTGGTACGTGGCATTGGTGGTCTGTGAGGAGCTGCATCTGGCACTCTTCTAGGGTAAGAAACAGAGCTCTGTAAGGTCTTACCAAAAACTCTACAAGAAAACACAGTAGAAAGGAATAAATTAGGAAGACAAGAAATAGTCATTAATATGCAAACCAATACCAGACACAGCGTGCAGACTAGACTGGTTTCCAAAGATAAAAAGGGTCTTTTTTTACAAAAAAAAAATATTAAATATATATTTCTATCTACCCATGGTTCTGTCAGTATTGTGTAACACTTACCCCCAGTGCAGTATGGGACATTATTAACCCCTTGAGAACACTGTATTTTTCTATTTTTTGCCATCTTTCAAGGATCATAACTTTTAGTTCATCTACATATCAATATAAAACAGTTTGTTTTTTTTGTAGGACAAACTGTACTTCCTAAGGGCACCAATTACTATTCCATACAATGGGGGGCACAGTTTATTACCCTATCTGTGCCAGTTTTCTTTAGTAGATGGATGATAACGTAGCACATCTTTGGTTTAAGGCGCTTTCTTGCACCAAAGATGCAACACATTCCCTGTTTTCTGTCTCATTTGTCACTTTCCACAAATGCCTTGGCCTGACCGTTTTCAGGCATGAGTTATAACAGAATTGAAGGCGATGATTAGAGATGAGCGAATAGTATTCAAAACTGCAGTTTTGAATACCTCGCTCCATAGGAATGAATGGCGCCGGCTGTCTGCGCTTAACCCCTTGCAGTTCACCCACTCCCATTCATTCCTATGGGAGTGAGGTATTTGAAACTAGAGTTTTGAATACTATTCGCTCATCTCTAGCGGTGATCTCTTGTCAAGACACTCAAGAGTCTATTGAAGGCTCCCAAGCTTGTCATCAGTGCCATAGGCAGCATGTAATAGAAGAAGAGTTGTAGTATTGTAGAATATTGTATGGACAAGTAGACCCCCTACAGTTAAAATACTCTAGAGGGTCTACAAAAAAGTAAAAAAAAAAAAACAAACAAAAAAAAAAACCATTAAATATAAAAAACCCTACAAAAATATAAAAATTCAAAATCACCCTTTTTTTATATAAAAATAAATACAAAGATAAATACATTAGGCTTCTGAGCCTCCAAAAATGCTTGAACTACTAATATATTCTTATATTGTGAATGTCATAGCGAGAGGGAAAAAAAAATAAAAAAAGATAAAATGTCGAAATTGCTTTTTTTTTTTCAAAACTTTACCCTCACCCATCCACCCCCAAAAATACATATAATTAAAACATAACACATTCGCAAAAGGTGAATCAACAAAAAATACAGTTTGCCCAGCATAACATGCCATTTTAATGCACTGTTAATGTTGTAAAAACATCCTTGGAGGAAAATGGTCCAATGTTTTTTTCCCCCATTTCCACTCCATTCAGAATTTTTCCTCCACCTTCCTAGTAAACTACATGGATTATTATGAGCCATTATGATGCACAGCTGTCTTATAAAAACAGAAAATTGCTGTGTCATGAAGAGGTTAAATATTTTTCTCTCTTTTCTAAGCAGGGGGGAGCAGTGCGAAGATTCATTGCATAAAAAATACTGAAAATTTTGCACAAAGCATAATGTTCATCATGAAAGGGTTTTATCTCTTTATGGATGTAGCGGAGTTGGGATGTAACAAAATGACACTTCTAGAATATTAGTGGTTAGTTGTGTGTGTTTGTTTTTTTTTAATCCCATATTTCCTATTTCTTTTTAGTGGTGGCTGCTTATTATCTCTGTGCCATTAGGGTAAATGATCGGTGACCATAGCTTAGCTCATTTATCTAAAGTGAGTCTGAGCTAGGCTGAAATTTACCCCGTATCACTATAGCTACAGCTTCACTTGCTGGGATTGGCTGCCATGTTGAAATAAACCACACCAAGCTCACAATGACATACATATGTGGTTCCCTTTACAGCAAGAACAGGGTGAGGTAACTACACAGTCCAGTCACATTAATGTGACCACCTGTCAAAATCCAGAATAACCACCTTTGGCAGAGCGGACCGCTGCGAGACGTGCAGGAAGAGAGGGGATGTTGTCATGATGTTCACTGGGATGTTGAGTCATGCCAACTCCAGTGCTGTGGCCAGCTGCTCTAGGTTACGTGGTTGAACATCCATGGCGCGAACAACCCGATCAAGGTGGTCCAACAGATTCTCGATTGGGTTCAAGTCCGGAGAATTTGCTGGCCAAGGGAGTACGGTAAACTCATCCTGGAGCTCCTTGAACCACGCACGTACACTGCGAGCTTTATGACACGTCGCATTGTCTTGCTGGTAGATGACATAATCCTGAGGAAAAACATTTCGCATGTAGGGGTTAACATGGTCCGCAAGGATAGATGCATACTTGTGTTGATCCATCGTGCCCTCCACAATGATAAGTGCACCCAGATGGCTGATGACAAGTGTCTTCTGCGATTGGTTATTTAACGTTGACATCAAAAGTAGGCGGTGGTCACATTAATATCACTGGACTGTGTAGTAATACTTATGATAGTGTATAAGTGTCTTAGTGAGGAAGACCTACGTAATATGGTCACTGACCTCAGTTTCAGTAGGATTACTACACCCACTACTGTACTATACTAGTCTGAAAATCTCCTTACTCATTTCCATCACAGCTGAGTACTGTATCTGTTCCCTGGAGGTTGCCCAAATATACCAACATACAATTGCCTTATAGCTTTCTTGTATGATTTATAGGTTTTATAATACTTATAGGTTTCTTGTATGGCACTTTAAATACCTTTTAATGTCCCTTATGTTTCATTTTAGGAACAGTTTTACCATTGATGTCAATTGTATCCAGCTCGACAAAAACAATGCATGAAATGAATATGCCGAGGAAAAGTATTACATGTTTTAGAGATTTCTCACCAGGCTTAAGAACCGGAAGTGTAAACTCACATGCACAGATGTTCTTCTCGGCTCAGTCAGCAGCTGCACAGACTCTATGGAGATGAAACGGCTGTAAAATGACCTCGGAGGCTAAGGGAAAAATCTGGAAGCTTGGATATGAAGGCAGCCTGCTGGGGACGTTTGAGTCCCCATCACTGGAGCCTGTAATGGTGGGTCCTGCCTGAAGTTTTACACTGTGTGTTCACATACAGCTTCAATCTCTTCAGTACCAACACCTAGAGGAAAATGGTTAAAAAGAAAATATATTAAAAATCCCATTGTTCAGGCATGTGCAGATGGAGTTTCATCTGCTTTGCCTATTGCTATACGTTGAACACCTTAAAGCCTCTCTAGAAAAGCATAAAGCAACAAAATACAACAAAGCAAAATAAAGCAACATAAACAACAGAATATAATAGTAATGTATATCACATGAATGGATTATACATATAGATTATCTTTATGACCTATAGCATGTACATGGGCCTTTAGCAGGATAGAAGAACAGGACACCATTATACTGAGGAGCAATGCCATGTGAGCTTGTGACTTACCTTGGTTGTGGTTGGTGTGATGAGGAGGGTGATACAAGTGCATCATTGCGGTGTTTTCTCGATGTGTGTTCACTCTTGTATGCGGCAGTCTGGCTCCATCTGTCCACAGTGGATGTACTCTTTCAGAGTGCTGAACACCATGGCTTGTGTTGAGGTGACGGGTGCTATAAGGGGGAAGATGCACCTGTGCAGATGATCTTTTCTTCCGATGACTTCTACTTGGGGGTTCACTCCTGTGTCCCCTAAAAGTCGTGGGGGCTTCAGGATCATTTGGCTCATGGGATGGTGATGCAGATTGTGGTGAGGACTGGCTGTGCCTCACGGCTTCCCTGTTAGTCCTTGAATCAAGGTAGTGCCTAGATGAATGAGTTTTGGGCTCTTTTCGAGTCAAAAGAGATCTAGATTCCCCACTATGACCATTAGATGATCTGTGCTCCCTATGACTCACAAGATCTGTCCTTGTCTCGCCCCTAGAGGGTCGAGGTCTCCTTTTCGGTCTGTGGGGGTAAGAAGAATTGGGTTGTTGCCGTCTGTAGTGGTGATGTCTATGCTGGTGGTAGTGAACATGGCTGGCATAGGAGCTTTGGGTAGGCACAACAGTGTTAAATCCTGGAAGGTCATTTTGAGGTAGAAGAATAGAGGCAAGTGCTGGAGGTGGTGAGTCTCCTGGGTTGCTCTGAGAGCTGTGGCAAGAAGAGGACGACGACGATCCTTGCAAGCAACGTAGACTGACATCTGTACAGTTCTCACTGGAGGAGCCATTAAAAGGTCCTGAACTGCTATCACTGCCTGGGTCATCAGGTGAATATCCACTGGACACTTGGCAGAGGGGAGAAATTCCAACTTCCCTGGGCCCCTCTGGTGTACGACGGTGGGAACGGGGCACAGCTGCTTCCCACTGAAGTCCAGTACCAAGAGTATATGGGGAGCGGGACAAAAATAGACTATTGTTCAGTGGAGGGTATCTTAATGGTGTTGTATGAGGATGAGGAGGATACTGGAAGTGAGCAGTTCCTGGATATCGCCTCCATAACTGTGGATGTGACGGAGGTCTTATCGGTGCAGGACGTGAAGTAGCATTCGGTCCCGCTATAAATGAAAGAAAAAAAGTCAGGCAAAAACTGCAACCTATGGAGGGGATTGTTCAGCCCAAAATAAATTTTCATACAGATAGTCTATCATCAGTATGTGATTTGTGAGGGTGCGACACCCGGACCACACACAGATCAGCTGTTCCATCAACCTCAAGGAGAAGGAAGTTCCAGTAGTGGATGAAAGCATGTGCAGACTTCTCCTATTCAAGAATCAGAAGTAGCACTATACAATGGAAAGGAACTGCAGCGAGGAAATTTGACAGAATGTCAAGGACTCCAAGAAAAAAGATCTAACCAATAGGGTACATCATATAGGTATAACAGAACATGCAGTTTAACGTTTGTACAGAATGTACAAAAGTAAGCCGTAATAAAAACCTTTCTATATGCATTTACCCATTACAACAGTTTGCATTTAATTACTGAAACAGCAATGAGACCCTGTGCACAGACATTCCCTACATGGGAAGTCCTTGTACCCTGAAGAGCGTATTACATTTTCTACCAGAACTCTGGTTTGTGCACATTAACTGCAAAGTTATATATTCTCCCATAAGCCAAAGTGGACGCTGCTATAGCTTATTCCATATCATGGAAAGATAACTGATGAAAAGTCCGACCTTGACCGGAGCATTGCAAGGTCTCCAACTTACCCAAAATGTCAAACATGCAGAGGGGGCAGGTGCGATTATCCCTCAGCCAAGGATCCACACAACCCAGATGGTATTCATGGGAACAAGGTAAAATCCGTAAATCCTACAAAAAGAGAATCACAAAGAGATTGCTCTCTAAGTCCAACATTTCGACAATACACAAGTAATTTAATTTACTGGCTCTTGTACTACGTGCTCTTCTGGCTAATACCATCTATATCAGTTTCTGATACTTGCTGTAGTACAGAGTACACAGTCCTGCTGCCTACTCAAACATCAATAAATATTGCAGTGTATGTGACATTATATTTTCCCTTCCAAAAACTTGCTGTTCAACAAAATGATGCAAAATGATTACCTGTCCATCCGCAAACTCATCCAGACATACAGCACACACAGGTACAGAGCTGCTGGTGCTGGCAGTTTCAATCTGACAACCATTTAAGCTCCTTCGATGATCTCTTGCTACTCGAGACTGATATTTCCTTGTGCCAAGGCGACTGATGGCCAGCGCAGTCTGTTGCTGCACAGAATCCTGTAAGAAAAGCCATACATGTATAGAAAAATTGCAAAAATTATTGCTTCCTATGTAATATATCATCCTATAGGCCACTCATAACACAGGAGGAATCAACACCCACCTATTTTAAAGAACTAATTTCCAAGTTATTATCTACATTTAAAAATTCTACAGTCCTGACTCTGGCCACTAAGCCCAATAATATGCTGAGACTTTGCTTTCTGTTGGAGAATTCTTTGCAGCAGCCCCTCACTTATCACTACACTGATGATCACAGCTAATATATATATATATATATATATATATATATATATATATATATATATATATATATATATGACACAGAGTCCACCAGTCACAATATGCCACTAATAATCTACCTAATCTACCCCCTCTAGCTATAGAAAGACCTCTGCAGAAGTCACAGATCTAGAAAACTCTCCTACAGAAGTGAAAAGGGTCTGCTCCAGACTGGTGTGTCTAAGGCCCGTGGTTCAACTTTAGAAGACAGCCAGTCACAAACTCTTTTAGGCTAAGTGACAAGAGTTGGAATTGCAAGATTTTCTAACATTCAAGTGTAGATAACAACATAGAAAATTCTTAAAAGATATTTAATATATAAAAACCATAATTTTAAACAATAAGTCATTTCCTGGCGACACTTTCCCTTTAAAATATTTTTTCCAGGATTTGAAAAATTTAGGCAAGAGTAGGAAACTGGATGAAGTAATAAGAATAAAAGAAAAATTCCTATTCACAGCTCTTCAATCTTCCATTGCTTCAGCACTGTTTCTCCGCTGGATCCTGCAGATTTCTCGTCACTTTCTGTAGTGATCACGCGCCATAATTTACATGACTCTGCAGCCATCATTCGTCTCAGAGCTGATGCTGGCATGTAGGGCATTGGACTGCCGAGACTGGAGGGACTACTAGAGCAGTGGTCAGCCATTAAAGAGTGTATAGACATTTAATCGATTTTAACTTTATTCCACTTCCTTCACTTGCCTAATTTTTGTAAATCCCAGAAAGTCCTATTAGCTCTTAATCCTGCTACAAAAGAAGGAGTTGGGTAAAGCGGAGATGCGGGAAAGTTTGCGTTCTAAACTATACAATCCCATTCTTTGTGTGCAACAATAGACATGGTGTTTTTCCTCGGGCAATGTGCTATAATAAAACAATATGTATGACATAGAAAATATTGTTCAAGTCAACTATACATTCCTTGAATCCAGTAACATCTCCAATAAGAGCACAGACCGAGTGTCCAGAAGTCCATTACCTGTGTTGGAGTTCGCTTGCAATGAAGTCGAATCACAGAGTATATCACAATGATGGACACCGTTCCAACCACTGTGCCCAGAATCCAGACGTCATGGACAATCTGTAAGGATGGAGATAGCGTATAAGTGTTGAGCACGGTAATGGCTTACTTCCAGAAGGTTTAACCCTACCCACTATCATACTAATGCAGTAATGGCCTATCCTCACCAGCTTTAGTTGCTCCGGAACCTCAATCTTTACAATGGCTTCAGTGTTGTTGTGCACAAGGGACATCAGCAGTTCTGCATAGTGGTCTCGTACTAGTATCACAGGTAGATATAGCTCAGATGGTTGTTGTAACTAAGAAATAATAAAATATAAGCATTACTGTAAGACACTGCTAAATGCAAGATTTCATTCATCTCTTACGAACGCTTCCACCACTTGCGTCACCATCAACTAAGGTCAGAATGTGTGATTCATTGTAGACTTTGCACAGCATGGAGCGCCATTGTTGATGTTCAGTCCAAAGGGGGCCAGAAGTACTCAGACATATACCGGGAACGTGTAGTTCAAACACACACTGGGTTTGTTCTGTGCTTGCTCGGTGTATTGCCTCAACAGTGCCTGCGTGGGAGCTGTACTACGCTGGCTGAGATGCCAGCACTATGCAGAATGGGAAATTTATTTTTAGGGACAAAAAACTACCATGTGGCTTGTAAACACAATGAGACCTGCAATCGTCATGAAAATGCCTCAAATACCAGGGAAGCGGTTTATTTCAGTGTATGTAATGGAGTCAGCAGGTTATCAAAATTGTCCAGAAGTGAAAGAAAAAATCCTTTAAGATGGACATGCTAGTAAACTAAAGGGATCCTATCATTCAGATGGAATTTTTTGTCCCTAACACGTCGAAATAGCCTTGAGAAAGGCTATTTGTCTCCTACCTTTAGATGTCTTCTCCGCGCCGCCGTTCCATAAAAATCCCGGTTTTCGCCGGTATGCAAATGAGTTCTCTCCCAACACTGGGGCGGGCTCCAGCGCTCAAACAGCACTGGAGGCATCCCCAATGCTGCCAGAGAATTCTCCAGCGACGCTTCCATCTTCTTCAGGAACGTCCTCTTCCTCTGTCTTCTTCCGGCGCAGGCGGTGAAACATGTAGGCTTCGGACAGAGCCGACTGCGCATGCCCACGGCCACAAGAAAAATGGCCACTACACAGTAAGTAAGAGGCCATTTTCTTGCGGCCTGTGGGCATGCGCAGTCGGCTCTGCCCTCGAGCTACAAGCTTCACCGCCTGCGCCGGAAGAAGACACAGGAAGAGGACGTTCCTGAAGAAGATGGAGGCGTCGCTGGAGAGTTCTCTGGCAGAATTGGGGACGCCCCCAGTGCTGCAAGAGAACTCATTTGCATACCGGTGAAAACCGGGATTTCTACGGAACAGCGGCACGGAGAAGACATCTAAAGATAGGAGATGAATAGCCTTTCTTAAGGCTAATCCTATGTGTTAGGGACAAAAAATTCCATTTGAATGATAGGATCAATTTAAGAATATAGATAATGTGCACGTACGTGATCAGGATTATTTATACTGGTAGTGTAGGGACTCACATGATGACAGGCTTTGGAAGTTAGCAAATATTCTACTAATACCGTTTTTGCAGAACAAAGCCTGGTATTCGATATGGGAGAAGAATAGGGTGTCAATGATGTACACTTGGATAACGCTGGGCACCTCGTCTGGTATATTAGTATGAAACTTATTGGTTCATGTGTCAGATGAATTTCTCAGCCCAACTACAGCTCATGTGAACTGAGTTCACAGCATGAAGATTTATCATTCTGTGGGCTCTACTGCCCTGTACACACAGCATAATGTGAGTGTAAAACAGTAGAGTCGTAGTAGTTCTGAAGCTCATGGCATCATGAATCAGTAAGGTGCTGCAAGTTCCGTTCCCAGGAGCTTTGGCCGACCATATTTCTCGGCCCATATACATTCATGGGAGAGTCTCCTAGCCATGCTCTGTGCAGAGGTCATTGCGCAGGAAGGGGAGTAGATAAGCTGTGACCATCTCTTATAATAAATGGTGGATCCTATAATAAAGGAGTGTTATCTTTCATTGCAATCCTGTTAAGTGATAATGGAATGACTGCTGAAACATCAACAGAATAGTGCACAGAACAGGAAGTGTCAGACTATTCTTAGGTTCAGTGGCCAGTGTAAGGATTTTTTTTTTTTTTTTTAAATACAGATAAGGCTATGGGAACACAACCAAAAAGTCCTAAAAATATGTTTAACATAAAAACAGGATTCAAATGATAGGATATTTTCTGTTGACACATTTCCTTTAAAACTGCAGATTTATCCTTCATCCATGCTTTATCCAGCAGCTCAGTGCATGCAGACCTTATTTCAATTGCCGCAGACACTGAAAGCTTGCCTCCAGTTACAAGCAACTTTGCAGAAATAAATAATAGATGTGAATATTAAAAAACTTTGCAATATATCTTAAAGGAAATCTATTTTCTTCTCTATTTATTGAGCTGTTCTTCTGCTCCTTATCTTCAATCTGACCGTATCTCCATACTCATCCTCACATATAGAGCAGGCAGAGGTGGAGTCGGTATCTCCAGCTGACTAGTTCATTGATTTATTGCCTCATTTTATGCACTCCCAGCCTCTTATCTCCAACCTAGTAGTGTTAAAAGAGCACAGTGTAGCAGCAGCAATTACTTCAGTGTCTTTTGTAGTAGCATCTTGTTCATAAACTATTTTGAAGAAAGTAACTCTGCCTGAAAAGTGGAGAAAACATATTCTTAAATAAGATATATTACAAAGTTTCATATTTTCGCCTGTACTATTAATTTAAGAGAGGTTGCTGATAACTGGAAGTAGACTTGAATGATCACTGACTACAAGCTACTGAAATAGCAGAGGGATTTATATAATTATAAATCATCTATTGAGGGAATTGAGCCTTAATAAGACTATATTCGGGTCCCCTCCCTTCTTTGACATGTAGTAGAACTGAACACTTTTGAATAGCCCACAGATACAAAAAGTTGGTATACAGATTTCACAAAGCAGCATGGCTTGAATTACCTGGTATACAGCATCCGCATCGTCACTAATATCAAAGATTATAGCTCGAGAACCCCTTTCCCCTGCAAGCCGAACCTGAAATAAGAGCCATGAGATTACTGGAGGGCAGATACCAGAGTACAAAGGAAAACAAAGAGATTGGAGAGAAAGGAGGGTGAGGAGTCAGAGTGGAGCAGCACACGTTTAAGTATCGGATTCTACAAGGATATCTGCTGGGGAACCTTAACTAAGCCGCCCCTATGTGCTATTAGCTTTCATTGCACAAATCCCTATACACATCATTCCTTTCACTAAGCACTTAATATCCAAGCCAATGGAAAGCACACATTTTATGTGCGGAGCCATTGTTTATGCAATACATTGATGCTTGACAAACTAGTTCAACTACGCCACATACCGTATATATTCGAGTATAAGCCAAATTTTTCAGCACTCTTTTTATGCTGAAAAAGCCCCCCTTCGGCTTATTCTCGAGTCAGCAAAAAAAAAAAAATTATTTTTTTTTATTTTAAGGGAGGAGGGGGTGTCTCTGACCAGCCGCAATATCAATGTATAGAATACAATCTCCCATAAAATAATGGGGGAAAAAAGAAGCTTTAAAAAAATAAAAAAAATTAAAAGTTCTAAATCCCTCCTTTCCCTAAAATACATATAAAAGTAGAAAATTACTGTGAAACACAAACACATTAGGTATCCCTGTGTCTGAAAGTGTCCGGTCTACTGAATATAGAGTATCTGCAGTGTTCCTGTTCTGTCGGGAAAGGGTTAATAGGAGCATTGCAGATACCCTATATGCAGCCAGGCTGAATTCCAAGTGGGGGAAAAAAAAAACCCAGTCCTCAAGCTCAGGGAAGGGGCAGACAGACAACCAAAACACCCCCTCCCCTTCCCCAGCAACTACTGCACCCAAAACCCCAACCATTTTAATTTTTGAAATTTTCCAGTAGCTTTTGCATTTTCCCCCTCGGCTTATACTCGAGTCAATAAGTTTTCCCAGTTTTTGTCGTAAAATTAGGGGCCTCGACTTATATTCGGGTCGGCTTATACTCGAGTATATACGGTACTCCAGTTGAATGAATTGGATAAATATTGGTTCTGCCAACATACTATTTATGATGAGCTGGTAACACTTGCTTCCTTACTCTGGCTCTTCCATTGTGAAGAATCTCTTAAAGGGAACTTATAGTCTGAACATTTACCATTAGCCTTACACATAGTGTGCCAAATCATGTCTCTACTACAGGCCTTGATTCATGGATTCCAAGTTATACAAGTTGGGTGCTATTGGTTCTGTTTGAGTGCATCTTCACACGAGTCTGAATGCCAAGGCCAAGTAATATACCTACCACTTTCCAAAAGTGCCCCGTGAGATGGGTCAAAAAAGTGGACAGACTATGTAAGTATGCATTCCCAGGATTTTTTGTAAATGTTCTTATGGTGGTGGGGCTTAAAGAGCGTGCAAATTTTGGATTATATTACAAAAACTTTTTCTAAAGTCCAGCTCCACATGTTTTCAGGGGATGGATTTTCTTCCCGGCATAATAATGCAGACACTTGTTCACAAAGTGCAATTGTTTAATTGGCCAATGAAGTTGGGTAAGTGTTGTGTACAGAAATACAGTACAGGCGGCCAGGGGATAACAGATGGTTTCTAACTACAACTGCCCCCTCTACATTCCACCTCTTCAGGTGCACGGTCAGAGGTCAGTGGCCAGCTGCTTGATCAAAAGCAGGATGAGTAAAGCACTACATACACCATCATCATTATCCAGGACACCGCGCTACCAATTCCTCGTGGTAGTATTATTAATTGGCACTACATTCAATGTTTCCTAAATAAGAGTTTCAGATTTCCTCTCCATAGTTATAGAAAATGAATTAAAAGGAAGGTTCTGGTTTGACATCAATAGGGATAACATACCCCCTGACTTTTGCCAAAGTATCAGTTATGGTGAGTTTAGGCATACTGATTCCTCTGTTCCCTAAGTAGATGAAAGATGTCAGAAGTGTCTGGTTGATGCTTATCCCACTCAATAATCATGTACGCTCAGACCAGGAGTTGAGTCTATGACAGCAATCCCAGGATGTGTCCACATGGAAGAAAATTGGTCAAAATCTGCTTCAAAAGCTTAAAAAAAAAAAAAAAAAAAAAAACCCCTTCAAAATCTGCCACCCATTCATTTTAATGGGAGTTTTGGGCAAAATCCACATGAAGAATGAGCAGGATGCTTCTTTTTTCCCTGCCTCAAAATCAGCTCCAAATTCCTCCATGTGAACATAGTTGTATGGCTACACCAAAAACCATTTAGGGAATCATATGGGCAAAGGAAAAATTACTTCATTAACCACCCATCTAAGCATTAACCCTTAAAGTTGCAGTCCGTGGACATCTTGGGGACAGTGTTTTACATGATGCATGTTACCAGGTTATCATGGGACCTCTAATGTGGTCTCTGCAAAGGAAAACATATCTAACATCTGAACCTTCTAAACATTCACTCACTATATGGTCATATACAGGTACTATCTTACCTTGTTTGCCAGGGGTAGACATGGTTGGGGGGAACGTTCTGGGCTCTCCAGTTTCACAATGGAAATGAATCCTGGTTTCGGTGGGTCATCATCACTGGCATTGCAAAGTGACAGCGGGTGAAACTAAAATTAAAGAGACACTAGTAAGAACTTGTATAATGATGAACAAGACTGCATCATATACTAAAAAGGCGAAGAAAAAAAAGTGACCGCACAAATTCTGGTCACCCACGGTCGCTGGATCATGGATTGTTGGTAAGATGGTGTATGTTTGTTTGTCTCCTTTTGTATATACGCTCGCAGGGGCGACCGAGGGGGCGGCAGACTTTCTTTTCCTTTGCTGCATTGTTCTTTTATGTTATACAATAGAGAGATGTTGTAAGGGACGGACAATTAATCTTAATCTAAAGATTCACAACTTTGTCAGAACTTTCCAAGTTTACATTTGCTTCTGAAGATCGTGAGAGTGAGATTAAACAGAGGGAATATAGACATCTTGTCATTTCCTTATATTTAGAGAACATCTTTTCTGTGACTGGTCACAAGCACACAGTTGGGTTATGTTGCAGACATACAGCAGAGGAAGCTGCCAGATAGATGACTATAGACTGTATAGATGTGCTAAATGAGAGGAACCATTCTGCAATTTTTTTGTGCCTAAATCCTCATCAAATTCACTAATGTTTTATTTCTCAGTCACATGCAGAAGAAAAACGATGTGCGTAATGATGGCCGTGTTCTTAATCTGCACAGATTCTGCTTTAAAAAGCCACAGATTAGCCACACTGAATAACAATGGTGCTAATCCTAGTGCGGATCTGACGTCACAAGTGCTGCGGATTCTGTGAAGAATACATGTGGGCTGATAGAGGCCATAGTGGCCTGTGCTTAGGGTCTGTGATCAGAGGGCGTATGGGGGATATGTTTGGCCTTGCTCACTATCCTCTACTTTAACTTTTGCCACAGTAAGGTTTATGCAAATCCATCCATCTAAAAAAAAAAAACTGATTAAAAAAATAACCCAAAACCTATAAAACCGATATTTTTTGGTGAATCAATCAATAGGTATCCATAAAAAAAAAAAAGTGTTTGTGTCAATTTTTGTCAGATCCGTTTTTGTTCCCCTCGATCTTCATTTTGAGCATGGACTGAAAAAAATGAAGAGGGAAAAGCGCATTGTAAAATGGACACAAAAGGATTACTACTTGATAATAATCTGTTTGTATCCAACTTCCATGGACAACAATGTTATAAAATAAAACAAAACAACACAACATACATTGCTGTCTGCCGTGTATCCTTATTTTTTGGCAGAGCAAAAGTGCAACTCTATCCAAAAGAGGGGATACACGGTGGAAATGCTCCAAACGCACACCGGCAGATGGTCATAAAAATCCATTGAAATCAGTTTTTATGATCTTCCGATGGATCACAAAAACAAATTAGCTGCGGAGACACCAAGGCAGATGTGAACCCAGCCTTAGAGACACACTGCTGCACACTCCTCCCAATGTCTTCAACTAAGGGGTCACTTAACTTCTAAGGTCAATACCTTTGCTTGGCATAGATTAAAAAAGCTTTAATAAGTACATCTGATAAGCAATTTACGGAAAAAAATGGTGTTCTCATACCGTGCTGAACAATATCCATACAGCCTGAAAGCTACGAAGAAAAGAAAAGTGACAGTGAAATGAGATAGATGGGCAAACAAGGAGAGAGTGCAAGGTAAATGTTTGCAGATAGATGAACAATATCAGGTATCTAGGTTGAGGGGCTCCATGGAGGAAATGAAGGAGATAGAATGAGATAGGAATGTCCCCAGACGTTCTAAACATCAAGAACCTGCTTATGAGAATATAATAATTGTGCTCCTGGCTCCAGAGCTCACTCCAATCCAGCCACAAGGAATGTCTGTGTACTCAGAGCAGGAGAACAATATTTAGTCTGAAGATAGAAGGACACAGATGCACAGATAAACATACCATCTTCCCAGCGGGCCCCACTAAAGTGTTGCCTCTGTATATTGCATGAAAGCAAACAGCCTATGTACACACCGGCCAGGACTTTTTGTAATGCAAATCGCCCCCAGTATCAGGACTGAAGCTCTGAAGTATGCCACTATATGGTGTGATAAACTACAAGCACAAAGCAAGGACTCACTGTGTCAAATACCTATGTAGCCAGGGAATATGCATAAATGCAATATGTTAATGGACTAGATGAATATTCGCAAATTAGCATACATGCCATAAAATGTCAAAGCAGGCACCCAGGTTTATATCAATGGAACTGTGGCAAAAAAATCTGTAACATATACCCTAAAGGAGGATCACAGTATATGACTGCTATATATTATTTGGGCACTACAATGTGGTATTTTGTGGGATATATATCAGATTTCCTTGTAGCATTTAGTGGGGTGAAAGAGAGAAATACACTAAGAATATTGAGGATGTGGAGGCTACTTTTTATTGTTGTTGCTGTCCAGGGCTCTATTCTATAAAACAGACCTTTTATTTTGGCAGGGGCCCTGCATATAATCTTCTAATGCCATAAATAGATTTTAGACCAACTTGATGATCTCGGTGGTGTCATATGAACAGAAGCGCATATGTAAGTAAAGATTACGATTTATTTTTTCTGATACAGCGCCATCATAATCGGCAGTGCTTTACAGATCAACACTGTCTCTAGTGGGGTTCACAATCTAAAATCCCTAACAGTATGTCTTTGGAGTATGGGAGGAATCCATGCAAATATGGGGAGAACATAAAAACGCCATGAAGATGTTGTCCTTGGCCGGATTCAAACCTAGGACTCAGGGAAACTGTCAGCCTCCTCTCTTCCCATAAGATTTGAATGAGTTGTACTAAATTTTCAACTTATCACCAGTCCACAACACAGTAACAGGGGTCCCATGCCCATCCTCCTCACATGAATGGGCTATACTGTCCTGCTACTTCATTCATCCTTATGGGATTGCCAATGATAGCTGAGCATTATAGTCTGCTTATTTCAGAAGTCCCATAGAAATAAATGGAGTGGCATCCTGTATGTTCAATCTGCCACTGCATTCATATAGGGTACATGGGAAGTCTATTGTGTCACTGGTGGAGGCAAAGCGATAAGCAGAATTTTATATATCAGCTTCCATCTTTGCATTTTATTGTATTACCCTGTAAAATACTGTAATAGCAAGTAAAAAGTTCAAAATCATTGGTCAGTGTACACATGAGCCGAACAAACAGCAAGAAACTTCTGGCTGGTCACTGACCGATTCTCTTATGACAGCCTGAAAATGATCATTACTCCATTTTATCCCTTCAAGTAAACAGGCGTTTAGTAGAGGAGGTAAGAATAAATGCTCAAAGGTACACAATCTAAAGGAGTTTGTTACCAGGAAATTCAATATCATAATATCCATAGTGAATTGTGGAGGACATAATGCAGAGCACCATCACAGCTTTAGATACAATAGATAGACTGTGATATTAGAAATACATAAGCCAGGCTCCAGTGTAATGGGGCGTGTCAGAGACTCTGTACTTCAAACCTGAATACGGAGCCCTTGGAGGCGCTGGCACGCCCCATTACACTAAGGCTCACTTGCAGATTTTACTTTTTTATCATATGGTGTAAGTACTGGATGGGAAAGTTTAAGTTTAAGGCCTGCAACAAAAAAACGCTGTGGGATAAACCACAGCAGCAATGTATCGCATTTTGTTCCTGTAGCGCTTTTCCGTAGGTATAATTGACATGCTGTGATTCTCAAAACCATGACGGTTTTGAAATCGCAGTGTCTCCGCATATTTTTCCATATAGAATGCAGCTTTATTTTCTGCTGTGTTCACACTACGGCTTTTTATGGGGCCCTGGCCTAAAATTGATCAAAATCATAAAAAATACTTAGGACATTGTTACATATAAATGATGCTTTTGAAATTATAACTTGCTAACAGGTTGACGGGCTCTTGTTTTTACCAATTTATTGTCACATATAAAAGGACCATTGCTCTCCAAGTACTCGAGCCAGCAATTCGCACTCATTGCCTTGTGGTGTCACCCATTTGTAAAACCAAGTTTAAACATATCATCAAAGAGGAAAGAAGAAAAAAAAAACTACACCTGAAAATTAGCTGCAAAAATGAGTAAGTCCGCCAAAAATTTCATGTTAGCAAATTCAGGAAACAATTATTTTAAATTAAAAAGCAGTGACGTATCTGCTGAATCTGGAATAACCTCTAGGGCATCTCCTAACATTAGATGGCAAAAAGTACAGTCTACAACAAGACTGGGCTGAATTCTTCCTGTCTGACACACAAGATCTATTACTGAAAAGAACAGACTTTTGCATAGTACATTTACACAACTATTTTGTTCAGATTTTTTTTTTAATATACCATTTTTTTATATACTATTTCCTGCTGTAAAAATGGTAAACTGTGATTTTTTTTTTTTTTGTGCGGCAGAAGTCTATACTACACCGCACATCGGGGAGGTAAGATGTTGCCGCCAAAGCCAAAGACTGCACCAACATGCTGTTTTTCCAAAAAGAGATTTCAGAATAGATCTGTCCCACTACAATGAATACTGAGCAAACGTAGACAAGACAATCCCAACCACACCAGATTTATCAAAGTATCTAATGATGAACGATAAATGTGTTATATCTATTACCTGGTTTAGGGCTCATTTACACGGGGCAAGAGGGGGCGGATTCTGACGCCAAATCCACCTCAAAATCCACCCCCTCACAATAGAGGTCTATGTAGACCGCTAGCTTTCTTTTTTCTGTGAGTGGTATGTTCTGGCTCATGGAAAAAAGAAGCGAGCTGCCCTTTCTTCAGGCAGATTCTACGGCTGAGTCAGCTCCGGCGTCCGCCTCGCGACACCTCCCTTCGGACTAGGCTCATTCATTTGAGCCTACTCTGGAGCAGGAAGCCGCGACAGTCACAGCAGGCACATTTTGGTCTAATTCCGAATCAGAACCAAAATATGCCATTCCGTGCCCCGTGTGAACTAGCCCTGTGTTTGACAAAAAAAAGAAGAAGTGCCAAAACGCCTGTGCAATGTGTTGCATAATAAGCCAAAAGTGGCAGAAAGTGAGGGGGGGGGGGGGGGGAAGCTAAGCAGTAGTCAATGCTAGGTGTCCAAAAAATGTTATTGCTGTTTTTCTGCCATAGACATATATAGGGTCAGGATGGCAAAAATGAAACACAGTTAAAAGCAGCAGGCATTTTTGCTGTGTTTTGCTACATGGGGCCTTAGCCTAGATTGTTAGTAAATGTGGGACCAAGCTGTTATGAGAGTTTGGTCCCATTGTATGTCATGTACGAAAGTACAAAACACAGCCGTACGTAACACTTATACAACAATCGCACAAACAGGCAGAATATAACACAGAAAACCATCTTCAAATAGGGCTCAGTCAATTCACTTCTTGGCCTAGTTTACTGAGGTAAATGAAAGAGGCTACTGAAGATTTGTGTAGAAGACTCCCAGGAGAGAATCTATTGAGCGTCTGACTCTATTGGAAATTATATGGTAAGGTTCACACCGTGCTGTTTTTTATTTGTCTTTTTAGTCAAAATGAGTAGTATATCTTGCAGATTTGATGAAAAAAATGTCAGCAACTGAATGGGGTTGTTTCTGTCTGTATGTGCATCTATATAATCCCCTTTTAGCGGTGGAAAGGTCTGCTGCGTGTGAACACATGTCAAGTCTTGTCTTTATACTTTTCCTCCATTTGAGATTCATTTATGATCTAGAAAAATGTTGGGCCACTACTTTGTGCTTGTTCCCATACATTCATTCATCATCTGGTTTTTTTTTTTCTAAGGCGCAGTAGTAAAACGCCAGAGGGAAACAGATGCCAGAACGGATCCTGTTGTTTCCTATGGGATCAGTTCTGACATCCAGCGCATCAGTCATGACACCAGATGTCTCCCAGCATGGACATAACATGCTGCCATACCGTACACAAATCACATCAGCCTTACAGGTGACGGCCAGAGAGTAGACCCCAACACACAACTCCCAACTGCAGCTTAGGGACAGGGCAGAAGGATATTGGGATTGAATACAGACACACCTAAACCTTAAAATGAATGCCAAGTTTACTGCACAGAGATTAGAAAATGAAGGCTGTAATGGAGAAGTCCTAGGAGTATGTGTGTGACAGGGCAGGGGCTGAGATTTGGCCTCGTCTCTTTCCATCTTGTATTAACTGTCGGCCCCTTTAGTGCTGTTTGAACTCTTTGCAGAGCAGAGTTAACGTTTGCAGGCAGTGTGTGTCTTGGCTGCGAGCCGAAATTCTTACACACCCGTGGCACATTCTCACAGAAGCCAACATGCTGATAAAAGGAGTGAGCAGGGACAGCCGCAGAAAAGAAGCAAAGGGAGGATTCTTCAACCCTGTAAACATGTGCTAAGCTTGGGGTTTAATATCTGACTTCTACCAAACAAGGTATAAAAGATACAGCCGTGCCAACACAACAGTCACATAGAAAAGCTGTAGGTAGGTGAACTGTTCTGGAAAAACACACATTATTAATGGTCCATCACCTCCATAGACACCTAGTATAATGCAGTATGGCCGCCCTCATATACACAAGCAATGAACAACAAAGCTTGCCGGCACGACCGGCAATAAAATGGCAAAGGTTTGGCATCTGCAAAGTTTTTCTGATGCAATGAGAGGGTGCAGATGCCTTGAATGCCTAGGAACATTGTTGCATCAGAGCTGGTTTTGATGGAGAGCAACTGAAGTGAACTTGAGGGTTTCATACAATAGGAGCGGTATAGACTCTTTCACCATAACTTTTCCATCAAGTTAAAGGGGTTTTCTTACATAGTAAAACCAGAAGCTAGCAGGCAGCAGAATCCATGGCCAAGCAATATGTCCCGATAGCCATTACAGCTCCCACAGAAGAGGTTACTCAACTTTCCTAAAGTCCTGAACGGCTAATAAAATGAGGAAAGATCATTACAAACTGGTAAATTCCCCTGCTGAGGGCTTATTGATTTATCCTACAGTGATGACAAGCCATAAGTGCACACGTGACCACTGCAGACATTCACTGGCTAGGTCATCAGTATACAATCTGTGGGGGTCCGACACCAAGACCCCACATAGATCAGCTGTTCTAGTAGCCAGAAGCTGCTAGTGTATGGAGAACGCGAACAGCATTGTTCTCTGAAACCCAGACCCTGTACAGATGAGCTGTTCTCGTGGCCATCCTGGTCCACTCTATAGTGGTGGTTCTGGTAAATTGCAATATTGCTCCTATTAGTTGAATAGGAAGCGGTGCTGCACATGGACAGAACAGCTGATCTATGTGGGGCCCAGGTGTCAGACCCCCACAGACCTATCCTATGGATACAAGACATTTAATGTGTGGCCACTTTCTAAAAAATCTGTCACAACGTCACAGGAGTCTTCTAACAAAAAGGGATTGTCCGAAGCAGAGAATACAACCTGCTGCACTAACCAGGGAAACACTGACGGTAATTTACTATGACTGGAGTTTCCTACATCAGTCTGAATTCATTCCCCCACTGGTACAAGATGCACCTGACTTACTAAGAGCCCAAACTAAATAATTAGAAACTGAATCATTCTGCCGCATCTTACAAGGTCCCATGTGCCAAAAATTAAAATCTGGCGTAACTCACTTCTAGCAAATCTATTGGGCTGAGATGTCCCCGTCCTGCCATGATCTTTTTAAAAAAGTGGCCAGTAAGTCGGAAAATGGAGAATTTTTTTTTTTATAATGTACTGCGCACCAAAAATGCACCACTTTTGTACCGGGAAACGGGCATGCTTATTTAAGTAAATTTCCCCAATTTGTTCAACAAGAGGAAGAGAATTGTACCCGAGGACATACAAGCATAACTGAACTACCCCCAACCATACCACAATTGCATTTGGGTGACATGACTCTGAGCTACTAAATGCCAGAATTTTCCATTTCTGTGGCTATAGATAACATTACACATGTCTACCTTCTGGGGGAGCAGAGTATGTGCACCGTGAATCGCAGATAGTTTGCGGCGTACCTGCAGCGCTGCTCAGACATCTCCGGTTAACAGGTTGCAGCCTCATAAATCAGTAATGTGGTTACTTTGTGTGTTATTTTAACAATGCCTTTAACATAGTATTAATTATGATCTGTTCCATTTAATAAGCGCTTGCTTTAGAAGTGTGATATTATGTAAGAACTCCCACACATGGAAAAAGGAGGCAAATTAATCAAATGTTCCATATTTCATGGCTTTTGGAGGCTGCAGCGTAGCATAAGAAACTTGAAAGAAAAAAAAAATCCTCCACTTTGTATGGCTACATGAGCGCTGGCATTGTGTAATGGGGATCCGAGCCGAGTCAGGTTTACTGCCTTAAAAGCGCTGCCAACCAAGCAAACACAAATTAGCTCCACCAGTCTGTTCTCACTTCAGTCATTTTCCCAGTATATAGTTATGAAGTTCCAGAAGAGTTCACAACCAAGTGGATTTAACTATTAATATTCAGAAGGATATTTACCATATTCCTATAGAAAGCTGCACGACTATAGTACTCAATGAGTTAAAAGTACACATCCAAGGGGTGGTAAACCTGAAGATCATAGCTTATAGAAGTACATTTTATAAAAAGTGCTGCTAATATATGTCAGTAATTTTTGTAAATGTTTCTAGAGGTTCTTAGAGCTATGGGATGTAAAGTATTGATCACGGGAGTAGATATTTTTCTGGATTTTAATCCTGAATAACAGAAGGAAGTCTACAGGGAAGAGTACACTTCATTAAAACACATGACAAATGTGTGCAAGACAATCTTGAACTCCGGCGTCTCTTTAAATGAGTTAAATCATTATATTTGGCCTACACTAGGTTCACACTAGCGTCGGCCTATCAGGGGATCAGAACAACAGATAGGCAGACTGCTACAACAGTGGTCACAAACAGAGCCTGACAGACCCCTTTAACTATAATGGGATCCGTTGGGTGTCCATTCCTTTAAACTGGAACCGCCAGATGAAAAAGTCAACACACACTACAGCAGGGGTAGGGAACGTACGGCTCTCCAGCTGTTGCAAAACTACAATTCCCAGCATGCTTACTTGCTCTGCTGTTCTTGGAACTCCCATTGACCTGAATGGAGCATGTTGGGAGTTGTAGTTTCACAGCAGCTGGAGAGCCGAAGGTTCACTATCCCTGCACTACAGCAAACACTCCAATGCAGATGTGAGGGTAGCCATAGGGAGACAAAATGCAGCTATATGCATCATAATTCCCAAAAAGAATATAAAAATACCAGAGAGGTAGGACAAACTACTGAATACTACTAAATATCTTTATTGGAGAGGGAACCTACCACCTCCCTAAGTATATTCAACTGTTACCAACATATACATAGAGAACTTTACAGCAATACATATATCTTACCATTGCTATGTATGCGACTTTTATAGAATAGGAGAAAAGAAAAACTGGCATGGTCAGTAAATCAGGCAGTTGTTGCATTGGGGTCTTGGTATGGGCACTGCCCTTGTTGTTCAAGTAGTATGGGTGATGTTATAGCAGTGAGAGGATCAACCCCCACTGCATGGGGGGGGGTATAGGCAGGAGCCTATGTGGAAAGAGCAGTTCTCCAGGAGCTCCGCCCCCATCGCACCAACTGTCTGACTTGCGCAAGAGTTCAAAGTTGTTTTTCTCCAGACCTACATCTAAATCTATTTTTATCCAAATTAATCTAAATTTAAGTGATCAGGCGGGTCTGGGGGTATCAGAATCCTATTCATCTTTTATTGATAACCTTTTAAATGCACACAAATATATGTGTATTTTTATTCAGAACTGGACAACCCCTTTAAATATTGTTCATCTCCATATAGTTTGTGTCAGGCCGTGTAAAAAGCTTTTTAAATGAGTGTCAACTGACTGGTGATATGATTGATTGGAGAGGATTCCAGACAGAAATATGTCCATGTGATAGGATCCTTAGTAAACAAACCTAGCTAGTAGCGGTAAAAAGAAGTGAACTGCCCCATCTTGCCGCGGATTCCACGTCTGAATCAGCTGCGGCGCGAAGTTCCGGCCCATTCATTTGGGCCTAATCCGTAGTGGAATGCCGCGACGGGATGCCAGTGCACTGCAACGGCATCTTGTTGCGTCTAGCTGTGACGAAATGTGGACACGTGGAATTCATGTAACTCCGTGTGAACTAGCCCTTACTTTGACTCAAAAAAACTGCAGCAAAATCTGTGACAACAAAGCTGTGTTTCCGCAATGTGGGGCCTCAGCCTTAAGGAGGACTCATAAGGATTCACCATTATGGCGTCTGGATAGAGTCAGAATTGCAGTACCTTTCAATATAAATATTCATGTATAACTGGGCAGATTTGCCATTTTGAAGCCTTGGAGAAGCTTGGCGACACCCTCTATGGTAACTTTTAGGATGGACTAACACGTTGCTTACTTAAAATTCCACAAAATCTAGTGAATGGGTTTCTAGCTAGTGTACTGACAGGACAAGGTTTCATGGCTGTGTGCTATCAGTTTTATTTTTTTAGTATCATATAGCACATAGCCCCATTGAAATCAATGGATCTATACACAGGGCCACCTTTTAACAGTCTGCGTGTCCGATCCATTGATATATAGCGTCAGTGTGTCATCTATTGGGCCATTTTCACCGATCCCTCCATAGAATCAAATCTATGCAGCATCTGTGAAAACGGGTAACACTTGTGGGATTTACATCAGCAGTGAAAAATGTGCTATTCCATGGTGGAGTACAGGGCCCGGTCATGTGAAAACGCTCTAATGGTAATATTTAATTTTATATTTGCATTTTTAAGCCACTTAGACATGGCTGTGCCTCTCCATGTACATGTGTTTGTGAATAGAGCGCAGGCACACAGAATTCCTCTGTGGCTGCGTATCCCGACATGCCTTCCCACATGTCTGCAAGGATCTAGTAGCTACAACCCAGCTCCAGCATTTCTTCACCTTGGAGTACAGTTCAATGAACAAAGTTCTGCAGGTTTCTACTGTGAAGTAAGGAATTATCTCCAAGTCTCCCTCACTCTCCCCCAACCCACACGCTCCCTTTTATCATTCCTGCCAGCAGCTGCACGTAGCATGGTTATAAAACTATTTCTTTTGTTCCACTTGTAATAAAAAAAAAAAAAAAGTTGTTCCCAGGGCGTGTTTTGAAGGCAAAATGAGCGGTGCCTCTGAAGTATATTATCCTTCCATTATAAGCAGGAGAGTGATAATGCAGAGAAAGGTCATGTCCTGCCTCGCAGCTTCTAAGTGTTCCTATTTATTAACAGTTCCCCATGCTGAAGGGAAGGAGAAACAGACTGATAAATAAAACAAAAACATCTACACAGCTTCACCTGCCTTGTGTCATTCAGATTTCCAAATACTAAAAGATGAAGCACATGAATTTTTTTTTTTTTTTTTAATTACCCACGTTGTGGAATCGCAGCTTTTTTGTTGCAGATTTTGTTGTGGTTTTTTGAGCCAAAGTCAGGCGTGGATTGAACAGTAGGTAGAAGTATAAGAACTTCCTATATATTTCCCATTCTTGTTGTAGCCATTCTTGACTTTGGCTCAAAAAAAAAAAAAAAAACCTGCAACAAAAAAAAGTTGCGTTTCTGCAACGTGGGGCCATAGCATGAAAGTGGTTTTCCCCTGTCAGAGTTATTGTGTTCAGGGAACTATAAAAGAACTTGCAAAGAAGAAAACTTGTCACATAAAAAACACCCACGAAAACAAAAATAAAGAGATGGATTTGCTTACTTTTAGCATCACTATCTTCCTGTTTACTTTCCACTACATCACAGGCCCGGTTTACATCTGCGTTTGGGATTCAGTTCGGAACGGAAACCTATACACATAGAGAAGCGAATACCTGGGAAAAGACGCGGACCCATAGACTATAATGGGGTCTGAGGAGTCTCCACACGAAACATGCGGAAAGAAAAGTACTGCTTGCAGAACAGAAACCACATGGGTCACATTATAGTCTATGGGGTCCGCATGTTTTCCCAGGTAACTGCTTCTCTATATTTATAGTTTTCCATTCGGGGGTCCCCAAGTGGAATCCCAAATGCAGATGTGAACCGGGCCTCAGTTTACGTAATCTAAGCGCTTTATGGTGTACCTTATGAAGAGTTGACATGGAGGGGAGGACTTTCTAAACAAAGTGACCAAGTGACTGATCTTTTACATCAATATAAATAGAAATATAATATACTTGGCTTTAAAGAGGACCTTTCACCACCTCCAGCATGTCCAGCTCTTTACTTCATTTAATAGATGGTTTTGCACTAATTAGCACACTTGAGGTTTTTTCTCTAGCCCCCACTGTTCCCAAGCAATAAGTTCTGTTAGTTTTGGTGCCTGATATGCTGTTTAGGCCCTGTACTGTCAGGTATGTGGTGTCAGGCAGGAGCAGACAAGGGGTGTGATTTGGAGCTCTTACATTGGCTGTCTCTGATTGTAGATCTGAATTACGCCCCCTGCCTGACACCGCCCTTCTAACAGTACAGAGCATATCAGGCATCAAAACTAACAGCATTGATTGCTTAGAAACAGTGGTGGCTAAAGGAAAAGTCCAACTCCATGGCAGCGAGTTGTTGTTGGTGGCGAAAAGTCCTCCTTTAGTGAATTCTCCCTCACTTCTTCCAACAAATTAAATAATAATAGATAAATCCAGACGTAATGGGTACAAACACCCTGCATAGGGGGATGATTTGGACAAAAACACCAATAAAACTGTGTGACTAAATACTCCAATGCTATGGAGATAAAAATCGTCAACTATAATGGAGGGGCTCAGCCTTCTTTTTTCTGGATTAACTTATGGCTTTGACTCAGTATCATCATTAAAATCTGCGTTTTACCAAAAAAACAAAAAAAAATCTGTGGGTGAAACCACTTCAAAAGTCAAAACAAAAGCAATACTTTAAAACGTACCAGATAATAGGTAGGATTTACAGGTATATTTTACATAGTCAGGGAGTAATTTATGTCCTATCCTCAGGATATCCCAGAGCTGGGACCTGTCGCTGTCTGACTTGCGAATGGCGGCCCCCTGAACCTAGTCTTGTGGCTGTAAGGAAGAGAAAAATGGATGCATGCAGAATTAGCTAGTTTAACTCCAATATAAGGGAATGGTGATACCTGCTCTTGTCTGGGCATCTCCCTCTTCACTGCAGCTGTGTGATGGGTCTCAGAGGGCCCCTGTTGTTAAGATAGATACATGTCCTAGATCCAGAACCTACACCTATAGGGCCATAAATGTCTGAGATGGAAATACCTCTTTAGGCTGAGGCCCCACATTGCGGAAACTCAGCTTTTTTTGTTGCAGATTTTGTTGCGGATTTTTGAGCCAAAGCCAAGAATGGACACAAAAGGAATGGGTACTCTATAAAAAGTTATTTTACTTATCTCTTCTGTTCAATCCACTCCTGACTTTGGCTTAAAAAAAACTGCAACAAAATCTGCAACAAAAAAAGTTGTGTTTCTGCAATGTGGGGCCTCTGCCTTAAGAAGTAGATTTATATGGGGAGTAGCACATGGGTAGCAAAATAAACTTTGCTGCAAGAGAAATGACATCTCTATTGCCCCAGTTCTTCTCGTAGTGGCCACACATCCCAGGCTGCATTTCAACTGTGATAACATTATCAGTTCCGTCTTTTGTAAAATAGCAAGAGGCATAAAAAGATTACCTATTAGCTGACATAGAAAACTACAGAGCACTGCAAAGCAATGCCCTTAAACAAAGGTGCAATTGTTACTTTATTACATACACCCATTTATGACCTATTTATCAGAAAAAAAGCATATTGTGTACAGCGATTTAACTTTTACAACTGGCGTGTATTGTACACACATCTGAGAAGATGACTGTGGGTGTCAGGAATGAATTGAATGTTCAATAGGTTTACAAAATAAAATGAGACTCGTATATGAAATCCACCCATCTTAATTTACTTATTCTCTTCAATATATAAAATAGCTGTATCTCTGCATTATACCACCTAGAACACTGGTTCTGGTGTCATAAGTCATATGTTACCAGGATTGCAGTTCTAGACATATATACAAAATATATCACTAGCCAAAAACAGGAATATGATTTTGTGATTGTGATTCTATGCATGAACTGTAGTATATACTGCTCAAATTTCCAAAAATGATTTTAGTTAGAAATAGCTTTTTAGCTATAACAACAGTGAAACACAGTGAATCGCAGCTTTCAACTGTACCTACTGGTAACTAAAAACATTGTCAGAAATTTGAGCTGTATATATTACTGTTCAGGCTGAATTAAAAAATCACCTTCCTGACAATGTTTATAACTAGCGAGTTTTGGTTTTTTATAAGTGGAACTGCAATCTGGGTAGTATATAACTTCTTATGACACCACAATTCTGAGTAGTATAAAACCAGAGAACCATAATGCTGTGCCTGTTGACTAAAGTGGGAGTTGAGCTGCAGTATTCGTGCCTGGCCACAATTGCTCTTAGGCACTATAGCCCATGTGTAACTGCCAATATTGAATCCCCAATGGCTACACATACCGTATATATTCGAGTATAAGCAAAGTTTTTCAGCACAGTTTCTGTGCTGAAAAAGCCCTCCTTTGCCTTATACTCGAATCAAGCAAAAAAAATATATATTTTTTTCGGGGTGGGGGTCTATGACCAGCCGCAATAGTAATGTATAGAATCTCCCATAAAATTGAGGGGAAAAAAATGTAAAAAAAATATATATATAAAAAAAAAAAAGTTCTAAATCCCTCCTTTCCCTAGAATACATATAAAAGTACAAAATGACTGTGAAACACAAACACATTAGGTATCCCTGTGTCTGACAGTGCCCGGTCTACTGCAGTGCTCCTGTTCCGTCGGGAAGAGGTTAATAGGAGCACTGCAGATACCCTATACTCAGCGAGGCAAAATTCCAAGTGGGGGTAAAAAAAACCCAGTCCTCAAGCTCAGGGAAGGGGCAGATAGACAACCACAACACCCCCTCCCCTTTCCCAGCATTTACTGCACCCAAAAACTCCGACCATTTTAATTTTTGAAATTTTCCAGTAGCTGCTGCATTTCCCCCCTAGACTTATACTCGAGTCAATAAGTTTTCCCAGTTTTTTGTGGTAAATTAGGGGCCTTGGCTTATACTCAAGTATATACGGTATTGGGTTTAATGAAGTAGAATCTGTGTTTCCAATATACCTACTAGACCTGTGTTTAAGATGCTGGAGAATATCCACTAGAGGGTACTGACAGGGACAGACTGGGTCACCAGGGTGGGTCCAAGCCCTGACCGATAATAATGGGCCACATTAGTCCATTTGGAGAAAACTCACATGACACCAAGGACTTTTTCCTAAAGAGGTTGGCAAGGCTAAACAATATTCTCTAATTAGACTGGGAAAAGTGAAAAAAACCCCGAAACAACCAACCAACCAAAAAAAAAACAAAAAAACCCCACACTCATCTGGTTGTGACATTTCGGATCCATTGCGCGGAAGCCACTGATTTGCCTTAGCGGTCAGGTGACTGCTGAGGCCAATCAACAGCCTCAGGAAAGGAACCGGATGTCACAGGTAGTGACTTCTCCAGTTCCCTTCTTCAAGCCGTTGATAGGCCCCCCTGAGACCAGTCATCTGTCACATGGGGAGGATAAGAGAACAGAGCTGCAGGACCAGATCATGCAAGGGTGCCAGAGCACCAGGAACAGGTTTGTTTTTTTCACCTCCCTGGCTGAATTAATAAATAAAATTTTAGCTGGACAACCCCTTTAAGTGATGATTCACAAATACTATAGATAATTAGATCTTATTGATGATGCATCCTATATGGACATGCATGTGTCCTATATAAAATGAGTAGGCCCAAAGTAGCCCAGTCTGACACTGCACCCCGAGTTATAGTTTTATTATAAGTACTCTCACACAAGACCTATTTGAGTCATTGAATGTCTTACAACATTACTTGTCATTTACTTCCTCTCCACAATGTGAACTTTTATGAACTACCAAAAAACTGTGAACAATCACAGAAAATAAACTAATAAAAGCATTTACAGGAGAACGCGGTCATAATCTACAACCTATGCCATTGATCTAACAACATTTGAGTATTGAGGAGACCACCACAATGTGCAGTTATATATCCGAGATCTATCTTGTGCTGGGTCACTCAATGGCTAAGTGATGACTAGTTGCTATGGATTTACACATGTGAAATTCTGCCCTTTGTTAGTAATAATCTCTTGCTGTGAAGGAATTGGATATGCTATGCAGGCATTTTCTCCAGCAAGATCAAAGACGTGCGTAGGTTTCCTGCCATGACCCAGGTTTAGTATTTACAGTTATTGGTTGTAAAACTTAATGACATTCTGAAACTAGCAAGTAATGCATATAAAAATAAAAGCAGGCCGCTACTATAGAAAAAAACGGGTTGCAAATAATGCGGTTTTGCTTTACAAATACAGACAGTCAAAAGAACCACAAGTAGGTAGTCATGCGGCCCAGTCACATCGAGTGAATATAATGTTCAGTAATGCATGGGAAATCGCTGTGTTACATCAAAAGGGTTCCATCTCCACACAACCTATTTTTCGGAAAATCGATCTCGAAGTTTTGAACGTTATAATTGTTAAATAAATAATTGAATCAGGCTGATGTCTTTACTGTATGTAAGTAATGAAAGTAATTATAGGAAGAGTTTTTTTTCATCTAAATTTCATTAATATAAGCAATGACTTTTGGAGATAGAACCTTATTGTTTCAGAAAACGCCAAATGATAGAACCTTTTTGCTTTGTAATAACATAATGAATGGGAAGAATAGGCTCAGATAACCTTTATACAAAAACTTTCAGTTATTCTAATTCTATTTATTTGTTTTCACAAACAACAATGATAAATGGAAAGAAATAGATGAGTAACTTGTAAGAGTTATATGAATAATAGAAGCTTTTTATGTGAAAAACATTGTTTTTATTAGTATTTCGTGTTTCTGCGCAGTTACTATTGCACAAACTGGAAATCATATAAAATATTATTTTATCTTCAATACAGTTTTGTAATAAACAACATCAACTGCTGCCATCCACCTGAACAGCGATTTGATATCATTCTTTTTTGCATCTGGCACACTAGTTGGGTTCATGACTTTTGGAAATCTATAAATCAGCAAAACTGCATATATCATATAATTACATAACATGTTTGAAGCGGTGGGCAATGAAAGCACACGGACCCCATAGACTATAATAGCCCCCATAGACTATAATGTGTTTTCTATGCAGTGTCCGCAGAGGTTATGCGGAGAGAAAAGTGCTTCATGAACTACTTTCCTATCCGCATGACTCATGCAGAGACCGCATGGAAAGCACATGGACCCCATTATAGTCTATGGGGTCCGTATATTTTCATAAGCTCACCGCTTGTCAATGCGTTCAGTATTCTGTTTGGGTGGTCCCCATGTGAACCAGGCCTAACATTGCAGTACTTACAATCTCTTATGAGAGTTGGCACCTGGTGGTTGGATCACAACTGTAACATTGGAGGAAAATTCCACTGACAAAGAACATCTCAGTGTCTTCATCTATTGATGGGCAATATTCAGATCCAGATGTGCCACTAAGATCAGAGAATTCTTCCAAATACTCAATTACTCCAGCAGAATCACATGTACGCATACGAAACGCCATGTTGGCCTCTTCAACAGAATCCTTCTGCCAAAGCAGATCTCAATCTGCACATGCCCACACCGATTCAGACAGCCGCTCTATTGGCGGAAGGAGATAGAACTTTTTTGCTCTGAACAGATAACAAATCTGGAGATGGAACCATTTTGCATTCACATTTTCTCAGTGAATATCACAGATAATGCTATACTGCTCAAACAACATGTAAAATTGATATACAAAGAACTGCGTGTCACTATTAAGTCACTTTTGACAAAAAGTGAAGATAGAACCTTCTTGATCTAATGCAGCGAAATGTCCTCGGCATTTTAACACTGCAGATAATGTATATCATCATAAAAATGCATGGAGTCTGTGAAGTACAGGACACTCCTTTTCACGGATCAGTCCCTACGGTCTTTTATGGACCCCATTCACCAAGATGGGATTAGTAACAGAGCTGAAAATCAGCACAGTCATGTGACTATAGTCTAAAGCCGGTAACACGAGTGATTATAAGGCAAAATCAAGCCTCTTAGAATCCTGCTCATCTCCAAGTCAAGTATATTAGTAGCAGATCATAATCAGAAATCGCAAGATGGGTGTAAAAAAAAAAAAAAAGTCTCTGATGTGGTAACAAAGCAAAATAATAAGAAGCCGTATAGAGAACTTTGTAACAGAGAACAACATTGCCTTCCCAAATGTTGTTTACATCAAATAAGTAAGGCGGTCGTCTTTGTTACAGGAGCACAGCAGTGGTTTTCCATGTTGTGTACCAGGATACCGATTATAAACAGGCTTCTTAATAATATTAATCTTTGGACGTGTAGTGACATTATTATTTACTTTACGCTGTGCTTTATAAGATACTAATGTTCTGCCCTTACTTTAACCCCGCTCAGACTCCTTGCTTACAATGCAGCTGTGTCAGAGTGGGGCTGTATTAAATAGTTACAGAACTGTAGAAGCGAGAATAATCAACCATGTTATGTTACAGCCGGCACATCTTCCCCCAAGTTTCCTGCTGAAGCTAGAAAACAAACTGCTGGAAAAAGCACCAGAAAAAAATCCTTGAAGAGAGATCTCTATTTACAATAATTATTCAAGTATTTCATAGGTCAAAGATGGCATCTTTAAAGAAGGCCAGTCACCTCTGCTGTCATGACTTGTGTCTGGCAGAATGGTTTTCTATAAGTCCTGAGTTGCAGGACTCTGATATTGTCACCACACTGTGGATGAAGTATTCATTTGCCAGCTCTACCCAAGGACAGACCCTCAATGATCAAATATAAGACCATCAATATACCTGGGAAAGACCTTGAAAGAGGACCAGTCACTGCTTCCACCTACTTTAATTCTTTACATCCTTTAATCCACCTGACTACACAGATTCCAGTGTAGTTATGAATTTTTTCTCTAGCCCCATCATTTCTGAGCAATCGGTAGTTTTCATGTCTGATAATTAGTTTCGCTACTATCAAGTGGGTAAAGTGAGGCCAAAGCAGGAAAGAGGGTAGGAATCAGAGTTCAGACACTGTCCAGAACCGAACAGGTATCAGGGCTCACACCTCTTTGTCTGCTCCTACCTGAGACTGCCCACTTGACAGTACAGAGCTTAATCGGCATATCAGGCAGTCAACTACCTGCACCAATTGCTTGGGAATGCTGTGGGTTACAGAAAACATTCCAGCTGGATGCAAAGAACTGGAATGGAAGGAGAAAGTGAGATGTCCTCTTTAAGGATGACCACACAGGGCTTGATTTTAGGCTAATGCACCACGTTGTAGAAAATCAACTTTTTTTGTTGCAGATTATGTTGAGTTGTTTTGAGCCAAAACCAAGAATGGCTACAAAAGGAATGAGAAATATATAGGAAGTTTTTATATTTCTCCCTTATGCTCAATCCACTTCTGGCTTTGGCTCAAAAAACTGCAACAAAAAAAGCTGCGTTTCTGCAACGTGGGACTTTAGCCTCAGTAACTAAACACGTTGATTTTTGAGCATGCTGAAAAATAAAAAAAAGAAAGCAATAACCCAGATACTTTCGACCTTGTTGGTGACATATAACATCCGAGGACAGGTATGTCTTATCGCTCTCTGATGGAATTTTTGCCCATTTATCCTCACAATATTACAAAGTGTCACACATGAATACATTTATCAGAGGTTTACACATTACAGATGTAAAATGTTCCACACCTTGGCAAAACCTATGGGTAATTAATTCTATTAACATATATATTTGCTGTGCAAATGAGTACAAAATATTGCTCCTCACCAGGGGTGGACTAGGAACATGTAGGGCGTGGTGACCTTTTTTAAGGTGAAATACTCAGCAGATCAACTGCTATGCATTTGTTCACTTCTAGTCTGTGTTGTCTGATAAGGGCAGAAACGTCCAAGTGCAACACATGGTGACAAACTAAGAACTGTAAATAGATATATACATAAAAGATTTGTACTATGTAAACGTATACTTGATACATCAGCAATAAATGACATGATATACAAATTGTGTATCTCGCACGTACTCGGCACATCTAAGCACATCAGCATTTCCAGCCACATTTTAGAAATAGTACGAATGACATCATATAGTCGTCTGAATCATAATGATATATGGGACAGTGTTTATAAAACCAGGGTCAGTGGATGATCATTTGCTTGTCACTACCCAGGATCACTGTCTGCAGCCTAACCACTGTATGACGGGAAGTAGCGTGCCAACAGAGATAGTCATGTGTCCATTTTACCGCTTCTTTCTTACCGTTAAAGGGGATGTGTCACCAGCAAATAGCCTATTTTTTAAAGGAACAGTCATTTTCTATACATTATATTGTCTGAAAGATTATTCCCTTAATAGTGATAGTTGTCTACTTGAAGTGTCCTTCCGTATCCTGCTTTCACCTTCTCCAAATAGTCACATTGATCAAAGTGTGACCTCTTTTATTCTAGCATGGGTTGTTGTGCAAATAGGAGGTTTCTCTCCCTGCAGATGCTATTTGGAGATACCATGTAACCTTAGATAAATCAAAGCCTCCCATCAAGGTTCTTCAGCCCTATCTCTTCAGTTCCTGACGTGATCTGCTCTCTATAGTCCGCCTCTCACACCTTCAGGTCACCATGCCACCTTTACCTTCACCCTCATAGTCTCAGATTCTGGAAGGTATATAGTATTAGGAGATCTGCAATGCTTTGCAGAAACAAAAAAAAGATTTGGGTAAAGGTACTAGATCATTGACTGAGTTGGCTGCAAGTTATTGCTGCCCATGGCCATGAGACTGCTGTAGAGAATATCACTGAATGCTGTTAACAGAGCAGAGGACAAACCGAGGCAAGTTAGCGACCCCTATAATCATGTACAGGAAACAGGATGAAATAAAAATTTACAATCGGAAAATAAAAACTGGACCCACCATTGAGGATCTTAATGTTTGTCACATGACACAGGTGAGGACCACAACGGAGTGGATACCTCACCAATGTAGACGCTGGTAAGAAGATTACCTACACCACAATTTACATCAGTTATTGGCTAGAAAATAAAAAGGTTTGCGGGAGCTTCTTTAAGTAATAATAGTTGAAAATATTCTACTTAAAAGGGGTTTTCTAATGAAGGCAAGTTATCCTTCCATAGTGGAATTGGCTATCTCTGTCGCTCCCAATAAAATGAATGGGGTAATGAGCGTGTTGCTCGTCCACTGCTCCATTCAGAGCAGTCAGACGTCCAGTGATCTGCAAGGTATCCGTATCCTATGGATTGAGGAGGACTTGCTTCATGGGAAATCCTATTTAACAGACGTAGGAATGAAGATTTTCCTATTACTGTGGAAAATCCTGCTGACCACAGCTGCCACACATGTATTAAACCAGCAAAATAGAAAAGTTCCCTTTTTGCAGATGCAAGAGGAACTTTATTTGAAGCTTCTAAATCAAAAGCCAAATCAAAGAAAAACATTAAGCAATTTAATGACATTGATCTCTAGAAAACATCCTTTAAATCGTGACATCTGGATTTCATATTCACCCTGATGACTGATCTCCTTGCCTTGGAGATGATCATTACAAGGGTTTGGTTTGTGGCCATACAAAATAATATATATGGCTACAGTTAAATAATTCAGCAAATGTGGAATCATACACTGCTGGATCAACAAATGTTTCTTACTTTGTCTGAGTGTGCATGTGTTCTAAATGGGGAAAAGGAAGTAAACCGCTGCCATACATATCTGTCTAATCACTCTTTTCCATGATATCATCTGAGGTAGTATCCCATATACAATAGGTAATCGATGTGTTCACCCAACACTGCTCTAATGTGTATGGGGTCATTAGTGATACAACTGATGCTCCCAAATTGAGTCGGCCAGATCAGCTGTAGTGGGCACCAGAAGCTGCTGCATTAGATGGGGAGTTTGCTCTTATTCAAGTAATGGGAACAGAGCTGCTGCCCAGTGCCTGCTTTAGAGGTGGCATGGAGAGTTGGCGATCCACTCCTATTACTAGACTAACAACAAACTGCATCCACTGCAGCAGCTTCCAGCACCTGGAGGGTATAGGAACAGCTGATCAGTGTCAGACCCCCACAGATCAGACACTGAAGACCAATCCTGTGGATAGGTCACCACTGTTATATACATTAGGGCGACAAAACCCATTTAAATCAGATGAAGAATTTTATTAAGTCATTACTAAACAATGGTCAGAAATGTTTCTGCATGTTACTAGTATACATATAAAAAAGTGAACAAGGCCAAAATAAAATTTTTATTGGACATAACCTCACCACGGTCCTTAAACGGGCAGGGTATGGTCTACGCTTGGCACATGTCTCCACTGGTTTAGGACACCTTTTGACTCACTGTGATTAGCATTTCTTGACATGCATCGCACTACTAATGGGTGTCTGCCTTAGCTATGTTTAAGAAAATCTGCACAAACCGCTTTTTAATAATTCGTAGAAATATTGCGCAAGGTCCTCATTCCACAACTATCTTAGCATTTAGAACTCTTGTCAGAGAAAGCTCAGTAGTTTTATATCACACAGTACGGAGGTAACACCTTCTTGTGGAGTATGATTCACTTTACAGGGGATACTCAATTTAGAAAACCCATATTCACCCACATTGATATGGAAATCAGGAACATGTTTATGATGAGCTTCAGTGAGCACCTCCTGCATTACACAAATAAGGGCTCATTAACAGTTTTTGAGGGTATGTGATGTCCTTAGCAAATGATCTTGCTCATTTTCAGGTTGTGTTCTCTCCATGGTTGATTAGTCTTTTAGGGCCGTGAAAAAATAAATTTTTTCTTCGATTTCCTATACTTTTCTAAGTCTCTGGGTCCATGAAAAAACTTCTGTGTGGTGTTTGTGGTTTTCATAGACCCAAAGAGATTAATAGGCATCCGTGGTGCACAAACGGACTAAAATACATCACCTTTCTGTTCTTTTTCCATGGATCATTTGGTTAATGGAAAAAGAATGAACATCTACAAGTATCTTAACCTAAAAATTTCAATGGGCTTTGTGCAAAGAGTTTACCATGGTGGCGCTGCAGGAAATGTAAACACTTGCAACCAGTTTATCCCAAAGATTACAGGTGAACGCTGAACAAGGAGAGAAATCCAAAAACATGGAGGCAGCCTGAGCTGTGCCTTAGAAGAGATAATAAGAATCTCATTTCAGACTCATTTTGGCTGAATATACCATGCAGACTTAGCTTGGCAGAGTGGTACAAGTCTACAGGGATGTCGGAAGAAGCGTCAGCAATTTATATACCAAACAAAAAGGACGGGAGAGGAATCCATAGAATAGGACAATACACAATGTGTATGGCCAGCTTCGTAGCTTAAACAATGTTCCATACCTATTAGATACGCCTGCTTCTCATGCATAAGGCTATACAAATATATAATATGTCCATACACCGGTCATATGACCAAACTACCACTGCACATCACTCACAAAGGTCTTATTGTGTTGCTTGATGTTACACTTACTATTGTGTGTTTGTGAAATGAGTATTACCTACTTATATTGACCTTTGTTTCTTCAAGTTCTCAGATGGCCAGAAAATGTTTTGTATGAATTGTAAAGAAAACCCCCCCACAAACAGTAAGTAAAGTAATGGGGAAATTATTAACAGGATTTTTCTTACGCCAGTCTGAATCTCTCCACTGGCACAAGGTTTGGAGGCTCTGGCGTCTTAATAATTCTGGTGCACTCCATTGTGCCAGTATTGAAATCTATGCCAGTCAGGTACTGGCATAGGCTTCTAGTATAACTCATGCCAGTTTTCTGGCAGAAGTTTTAGTAAATTTGTCAGGCCAAGTTATCCCCGCCCCTGGCTGCCTTGGTATTTGTCTCACTCTGCCCACTTGCGTAAAAAGCGGTGATGCTGAAAGATCAGAGTTGCACATCTTTGGCACACGAAACGGCCGTGCCCCAAAGATGCCCCACAACTACATTCATCTACACCAATTTTCTGGCATAGAGTGAATAGTAACTTACCATCGACATTTCTAATATATAGGAAGACTACCTGTAACTGAGGGGTCATGACCAGTGGCATAAATACCAGGGTAATAGCGGTAGACGCTGCCACAGGACCCAGGACATTAGGGGGCCCAGCAGTTCCCTGATTTTTTTTTAATAGTCCGTTACCTACTGGAGTAACCCTGGCAGGTAACAAGTCCTATTTACTTACAGATTCCCACTCCTGCTCATGGCCGCCTGCACCTCCCCATCTGCAGAAGTGGAGGCGGCTGTAATCAGGAGCAGGGATCAGTAAGTGAGGCCACAGGCCCATGAACCCCTACAAACACTATCATTATACTCTGGGGACTTTTCAGGCAACCAGAGTATACTGATTGGAGGGTTGGGGGGGGGGTGAGAAAACATACACACTGTTACTTACCTTTCCTGCGCTGCGGTAGTCTATGGCCTGTTTGGTGACGTCCCAGATGTCAGGTGGGCCAGGTGGCATCATCATGCTTTGTGATGGAGGCCTGGCAAACGTAATGTCTGGTTCAACACTGAAGAAAACTGAAAGCAGTGGGGAGTGCGCCGGAGCCAGGGAGAAGTAAGTAACATTGTTTCTTATGTTTGTATCTTCCCCTTGGTCTCCGATCATTATACTCTGGGGACTGAAAAGAGTATAATAATTGTGGGTGGTCCACAATGGGGCATAATACTGTGTACAGGGGCCACTGTAGGATATAATATTGTGTTCAGGGGCCACTATGGGGCGTAATACTGTGTGTATAGGGGCCACTATGGGGCGTAATAGCGTGTGGAAGAATGTGGTTTGTGCGGGAAGTGGGCCATGTTAAATGCTTGCCTTGGGGCCCAGCCAGTCCTAGTTATGTCACTAGTCGTGGCATTCTATAAAAGGCCATACCCATCGATAATTATAGCTATGTATTTTCTTGAGACGCGGATGTCCATATACCCCCTAAATCAGGTATGTGACTACACACCATTACGCAAGAAGTGGAGAGAATGTAATATATGTCCCCACAAACTTTCCTTTTTTCAATAAATGCTTTAAAAATGCCATAAAAATGTATGCCTGAAAAAACAGCTTGCTCCGTGAACAGATCTGTTTTCCTTGGCATTGACACTGGTCGGAAGCCTTGAGTTGGATAATGAGAAGTTCCCGGCTTCTTGTATGTTGTAACATTAATGACATAATAAAAAGCGTGCATTTCAATAACAGAGCAAGCTCTCTTCCTTACAACCCACCTGCTCCCTCTCCCACAGCCAAGTCCTCACACCAGGCATAAATATTCACCCACTGCTGCTGCACTCATCCCTGCCAGGAACAATCCCTGCGTGTGCGCACAACACAGGCTTTACAAGTAATTAAGGTGCCCGCAAACCTCACCAAGTGTGAAATATGGCTCTTGTATGGAAGGTGCATTCCTCTTATAATACTACAGAATTGTTCTGCACTCTGATCTTTATTTTCTCTTAGATCTTGTTCACACAGGTCATGGAAGACGTTAGCTGCTCTTATGGACAACTCCACCATTTATCTATACAAAACCATCACAATGTTTAATAACAAATTTTAAGAAGAATTGTTTTCAATCCTCAGATTTAGTCACTTCCGTCTCATCTGAGGCTCATGCTTCTGTCATGTCCCTAACACCTGCTTTACACTGCAGCTCTGCTTACTCCCATTAATACAATACTAATCGATCTGTTAAGGCATTTATCTTCTATCATTTCAACTTGACTAAATAAATGTATAATAAATAAAATGTAACATTTAATAAATACCCCTAAAAAGTCACAATTAGACAAAAAAACACAAAACATATCAGATACTGGTACTCAATAGGAATTATACCTAATATCAGAGGGTCAGCAAACATATCAAAAAGCCAAATAAAATTTACTTGAAAAGGAAAATGGTCAGATCTTACCCAAGCTGTGGTCACATGGATGCAGCGGTAATATGCATGGGTGCCAAAACAGTCCCTAGGCTCACCCCAGGGTGCTGTCCCTGTATTTCCTAATAGGGCAGTCCCCAGCTGTATCCTCAACAAAAATATAAATATTCTCCCCACACGTTTCAGGGTGCATTGGCACCGATCATCGGGGACCCACTGCCAGTGCTATGTTTAGACAGCTATAGGAATGCTATAGTTTGGTAATTATTTTTTGACGTGGGTCTTTGTGAAGTACGACCTTCTCCATTCACCACTGTGTTTGGGGACGTTTTTCAAATATATTTTTTCAGAAAACAGTTAGGTTCCGTTATGTGTTCAGTGTTTATGACTGACATCGATGGAAACTCCTGGTTCATCATCAGCGATCCCTGGAGCTAGATAAGTAAATTGTAACTCCATGGACAACCCCTTTAAGAGGTTCAGGCACACGCACCCCCAAGTGCCAGAACTCAAATCTACTCTAGATTTGATGTATACCTCATGCCAATTTGAGCCAAACCCATGAGTGGATTCAGAAGGAAGAAGTATAAACCCTTCTTGAATATTTTCCACTCCTTTCGAAACCATTCCTTTTATTGGGTTCAAAAAACAGCAGCAAAATCCGCAAAACAGAAAAAGAAAGTCTAAATTTATGCAGGGCTGTGGTCGGAACCAGTTTTGGGTGGGCGCAGAGTCACCAACTCCAGCTTAAGAATAAAATGATTAATTATTGATACTGTATAATAAGATTCTCGTTACTTATTAATTCTATTTACCTTCATATGAATACAAAATGTCTTTTTGTGATTTAGAGGAGTTTTTACTGCATTTGTCTGTGGAAAAAGAGACTTGGTGGTTTGGTCTACCGAATCCACAGCCCTGAACGCACGCCAGTTTTCTAGTGTGAGCTATAATAAATCTGCTGGGCCGAGATGTGCCCACCCCGGCCTGCTTTGCTCATCGCCAAAAATGTACCACTTCTGTGCTAGAAAACTTTAGTAAATTCCCCCAATGTGTCGAGCCTGAAACACATAAGTGTGGTACAAAGAATGTATGCCATAATTATAATGAATCATAATTTGTGCACAATGGGGAATTAATAAGAGAGGTGTTTACAAGGCAAGTCTGAATTAAGAGTCTCCCCGGCCTCTCCATAAATCAGGCGGACTCTCGTGGGCCAGAAGGGAAACCTACACCAGGAACTGGCAAACATTTCATGTACAACCTTTGTGGATATACACTAGCGCCTGCCATAACTGCTGAACACCAACTACAAGGATGAAAGGGGTCTTCAGAAAAAGCTGAAAATCATCTCTTTGGCATTTACACATTGGTTTTGAACTTTATCATTTGTTATACATAATAGGATTAACATACAAATATTCGGTGTACGACGTGCTGTAGGTAGGTGTAACACAAGGATCATTCCTACATATCTAGAGAAGACAGACCCTGTCCACATTCCCTATTATATATAAACCAGAACCAAGGACCACTTGGTAGCCATGCACGTGAGATATGTATCTGCAGATCAGAATGGGGGACAAGTGTCACATCGCAATGACACTCCATTCACTGCTATGGGGCTACACAGTGGTCAGACCCCCCTAGTGATTTGACACTTATGCCCTATATTTTGGATATGTGATAGCAACCCCCTTAGGAACCTTTACATTTACAGGCGCTCTCTTAAAAGGGTTGTCCCACAAAGAACATTTACCTATTGTGCCTGGTGAAGAAGTGCTGCAGTGTAAAGCAAAGAGGAGGTAGAAGTCAAAAGTCTCAGTCTTTGGTTTTGAGATGGATTTTAGATAACCTCTCACCAAATGCAGCTGTAGGCAATAAACATCAGAACTAAAGCAGCAGAACTAAAAAGCAACCAGCACTAAAGTACATAAAAGAATCGGCCATAGCTGCTCACAGTTTTATGCATAACATTTTTCATTCTAGTTGATCTCTGGACCATATAAAGTATATTACATAGCAAATACATCTCTTATCATGGATGACATAACAGAGATACTGAATCCCCTTATTGTACATAGGAAGAAAAGGCAACCTGAATATACTAATATAGGGTGCATGCACACTACGTAACGCCGGGCGTGTATGAGAGCCGTACACGCCGGCGTTACAGCAGGGCTGCCGAACACTTCCCATTCACTTCAATGGGAGCGCTCGTAACAGCGGCGTTTACGAGCGCTCCCATTGAAGTGAATGGGAAGTGTTCGGCAGCCCTGCTGTAACGCCGGCGTGTACGGCTCTCATACACGCCCGGCGTTACGTAGTGTGCATGCACCCATACTGGATATCTGTAGAGTAGGGTTGAGCAATCGGGATCGGAAAAGATCGGATTACGATCGGTGATCGAGTAAATTTCACGATCGCGATCGGAATTCCGATCTTTTTAGGCGGAATTGAGGTTGGCGGTTATTTTCCACAATTCTTTGCTACTGGCCAAGCATTGTGGGAAAAGCTAACAATGTTAGCTAGGTCCCATAGGATTGAATGCATGCATCCGGCACACAGCCTGTGCCGGCGTCTGGCCGCTTAACCCCCTGCGCGCCGGCTGCGTCCATTCATTATAAAGGGAGACTAGCTAACATCTCTAGCAGCTAACACTTGCCTGCACAGAACCGCTGCCGCTGGTCTGGTCCCCGCTGTTCTCGCCTCGCTGCCCCCGCCTCCCAGGTTAGTGTTACCCTCGCTGCCCCCGCCTTCTTCCTAGGTCTGTAACACTAACCTGGGAGGCAGGGGCAGCGAGGTGAGAAGAGGAGCGAGAACAGCGGGGACCAGACCAGCGGCAGCGCTTCTGTGCAGGTAAGTGGACACCAGAGGGGGACTAAGTAGCCAGATGATTTTTTTTTTTAATCACTACACAGCGTGGAGTCTAACAATTAGAGCGTTAAATTTTTAGCCTCCATGTTGTGTAGTGAATAGGATAGTTTTTAAAATTCGATCTTCGATTATTAAAAAAAAAAAATACCATTGACTTGCATTGGGATCAGGTTTGAATGGAAAATGATCGGAAATCGGATTTTAAAAACGATCCTAAAATCTCAAGATCGGCTCAACCCTACTGTAAAGTCTAATGCAATGTGGTGTCCGGAGAGTAAACTTCTATATCGCCAGTTCTATGGGTCTGCCTCTCCATGTCCTGCTGAATAAAGTAGGAGGTAGACAGGGACCCTCACAGAGAATATGCAAAAGTAAAGACAACTGGTCACAACTCCACACATGCCTATGTTAGTAAACACTATATAACGTTTAACACACTTTCTACATAAGGTAATATAACAAAGAATGGAGGCCATGGAAGCAAGGCTGCAAAACAGGCATAAGTCCTGAGTTTTGCGGCCCAGACTGTCATGTGCAAGGGGCCTAAAACTGTTAAGCGCCCACATAGCAAAATGCAGCTTTTTCCCCGCAGTTTTTTTTTTGCTGCATTTTCCTGTGTAGTTTTTCTACCTCTATTAAATCTATAGGGAAAACACTAACAACTCTACAACTAAATAACATGATGCGATTTGAAAACACAGATTTTTTTGTAGCTCTTTTTTCCTGCAATGTATGGATGAAATAAAATGGTCATTTGCTTTTCTGATTCTGTAAAACACGATGCGTTTTTGTGCTTCATTTCCACAATGTGGGCCTTGGCCTAAGTGATGGAGATGGTGCAGTTGGACATTTGGCTAAACATGTTTCAATATCCATGCAGTGATTTCCATCTAAATAGCGACAGAGTAAGGCTCCATTGCCACGGAGTAACACGCTGCTCATTTAGGCATGTAAACACTTGTCAGATCCCATTGATTTCAATGGGTGCCGGCTTACACGTGCTACTCATTGAAATCAATGGGAGGCTTTATAAACCATTGATTTCAATGTGTAGCGTGCATAAGCCGGCACCCATTTGAAGCGCCCCGCTCTGACACGTGTTTACATGCCTAAATGAGTGGCGCATTACTCCATGGGATTGAGATATTCTATGAAATCTATTGGCCAAAAGACAGTCGACTACGGCACCCATGTGCTATCCATTGGTGGGAGTCTTGTCTCTTGGATTCCCATTGGTAGTATCATCTCACATGGATCAATATAAGATGTGTAAAAAGCAATAATCTCTAAGAGTATGACAGTACAAACAAAGTTTTGTTTATCTGAAAACACATCAATCACATTATCAATAATGTGATAGTCAGGGCATGTAGCGCTATATGACTGAATTTTATGGATCTGGACTAGCCCAAGAGATGGCATATAAGAAAAGATAAGCTAGTGCACATCCTAATGTTATAGATAAAAATATAGAACCATCAAAGTGGAACAAAGAGGCGCTTGTGTGGCATGATAAAGCTGGCATTCAGAGGGCTATTTTATTTTGGTAATCTGTATAATCAGTTATTCAGTGCCTCATTATAGGAATGATAGGATTACAGGGGGTTCTGCTGCTTATTACAGAGCGGTGGATTGGTCATGTGTATGGAAACTATACTTACTGCATGTAAATGTACAGTATTGTTCTGACAGTAATGTAAAAAAATATGTCCTAATTCTGCCTTTGGTGATGACGCCAATACCTGCCCATATTCATGCACATGCTTCATGTGAATAATTTGTTACCCATCCACTAAATAGGTGACAAATTCTAGATTGAGGTCCCAGCAGCACCAAAGAACTTCCAGAATACAGAACCAAGGCTATCCATCCAATATGACAGGGCAAGGGGGAATTTCAGTCCTTGTCATAGACTTTGAATGTAACATGCTTAACCTCCTCTCCATCTCCCGTGGGCTTGCTGCTGGGAAGATGGAGGAAGGGGGGTGGCAGGGTTGAAGGCCAAATTGAAGAGCAGCTCCTATACCTGTCCATAGTTGCAGCTCTGTCAATTCATTTTCAATGTATGGGTCAGTGAAAGTCCCATCCGAGCGAGAGCGAAAGAGATCAATACACCTACAGATAGCTCTTGCCTTCAACCACATGGTATTTCACATTAATATCTGTAAACCAAGACCAGGAGCGGACCCAAAATATGGAAGAGGTATAAATCTGTCCATTAGTTTTCTTCTGTATAGGTAGCTGTCTTTAGTGTACAAATACTGAAGCCGAGCATCTAGTGTGAGTGTTTCCTAACTTTTTGGGTTGCTCCCTACTGATGTTTTTTCATAACTTGGCAACTGAAACAATTACACGGGTTCCTGGAGTTGTCTAACTGGCTCCTACCCTGCACAATAACCCGTCCACACCTGGTATAGTATGAACAACTTCCAACCATGTTTGTGGCTAGTGATAAATTCAAGAATATATTAGTCCCCTGAATAAACATTCATTCATTCACTCAGTGGGGAGCTGCTTTTAACGCTAAGTCCCCACATTGCAGAAACACGGATTTTTTTTTGCTGTGTTTTTTTTTTTTTAGCCAAAGCTAGGAGCAAATTGAGCAGAAGGAAGAAGTATAAGAGCTTCCTATATATTTCCCATTCCCTTTGTAGCTAGCCTTGGCTTCGGCTAAAAAAAAAAAAACGCAAAAAACAAGCTGCTTTTCTGCAACGTGGGGCCTGAGCCAAAGGGGTTTTCCAATGATTTCCCTGAGTGACCACAATTGCAATCACAAGACTGAAGGGGGGGGGGGGTATGGGGGGGCTGAGTCCTCTGTTTAAATAGAACAGCACAAGCTGTACCCAAAATTCACTTCTATGGAATTGATAAATCAATTTACTTGGCCATCGTCAGTCCCACAGAAGTGAATGACGCGGTGGTCCTGCATGCGTAATGTCATTATATTCACATAGGGGTCCCAGCGATCCCTATCCTGACAGTCACTGAGGGTCTTTGAGTTCAGACCCCCAGCATACAAATCCTTTCACTAGCCTGTGGATAGGAGATAATTGATGTTCATAGAGAAAACAAATTTTAAGGGACATGTTTTTGTATTGAAGAGCTATCCAGAGGATAGGTCATCAGTAAGTGATCTGAGGGGGTTGGACACCCAGACCCCGCTCAGATCAGCTCTTGCAGCAGCCTCCAGGTGCAGTAATAGGAGCTGCACTGCAATTCCCTGGAACCACTTCTATGCTGTCCATCCACTAGCAGCTTCCAATATCCTGCAACAGCTGATTTGTGCAGGGTCCATATGTCAGACCCTCACAGATCACATACTGATGACCTATCCTGTTTGTATCCTGACAGAAACAAATGGGACCAGAAAACTCCTTCAAGAAACCACCTAAGTTGTTCTTGAAGGTAGAGTACCACTTAATGCCATTTGAGTATACGTCACTGTTATAAAGATATGCAAATTATACTAAAACACTGGAACGGAAACTGGGCTGTGAAAGCATGGTAGATTTTCTGTTCATGAAGTTGCTTAATATAATCTTGAAAGTGACTACCGAGGAGGAACATCCCTTTAACGTTAGCTCCTGACCTCATATGAGGTGTAGCAACTGTTTGTACCCCACTGTGTAGTAAATACACTGTATACGTCACTTCAGTTTGGAATTTGAGGGCAAATAATACTCCGACTATACATAAAATACTGCACAATTCTGTTTCGTTAACCAGCGGACTGCACTTTACAGTATATTGTGAGAAAAGCACATTACAGATGGTTGTTGTGGCTGTATATACACATTATATACAAACATTACAAGCAGAAAGCTGCAAAATGAGCCTATAACCAAAACCTCAGCACTTGCATACTGTTCACACTAGCACCTGGGCCGTGACAGCTGGGATGGATCTATGCTAGTCTTGCATGTTAGGCAAGTAACGCCAGTGTGAACAGAGCTTAAACTCTAGGGAAGCATTTTATTTTATGAGAAGCATTAGCAACTTGGCAGCAAGAATATGTCCTGATCTCACACATTACTGGGATCAGATCAAAAGAAAAAATATAATCAGATTATTTCAGCCTCAAAAAACGTCTCACCCGGGAGACAAACGCATAAAAACGTCTCGCAATATATGAGGGACGTGTCACGTGAGACTACTTAGTTATCTGCCATCGTATGAAGGTCATTATTAACCGGCGCGCTCCTTATCTCCACATCACAAGTACATAGTGATTGTGTTAGAAGAGCGGCCATGGACGTGCCGGTGGGTCACACAATGTTGATGGGTAGTGCCAATCGTGGAATAGATATAGTAAAATCTTACAGATTCTTAAGACATTTTAAGGAGACATTGATCCCTAATGTTATTTGCTGGCTAGTTCGGCGTTGGATTTGTAGCACGTGATTGGTCGTCACTATTAACCATGCCATCTTCATTGCTGGGCCTGACCAGGTAGACATGGGGTCACTGTGAGCGCCCATGGGTACAGCCTGTAATGACTTTAGCTTGCTGGGCGAAGATGCCAATTAGCCGCAGGAGTTGAGGTTACTTTCATGTTATTTTTAGAGACTACATAGTTATTATGCCAGGGCAGGTTCTCACCTCAGACAACATGGCAGCACACACCACAACTGTGCCCACACCACCTTGATGTTGCTGCTAATATACATGTAAGAACATGTGGGCACTGGCATTGCCAGGCCCCGTCACATGAGGCCAGGTCACACTCACCTGGAACAACCTGCCCTCGGCGGGTCTCGCATCGGCCACCTTGGCGAATACTCCCTCCACGGTGAAGTTTGGGCTCTCCATCCTCAGGGGGAAGACCCTGACCAGGGCTTTCTGCGTGTGCTCCCGCTCAGTCAGCGCCAGCCTCGCCTGCAGAGTGACCAGAAGCAGCAGCCAGAGGGATGCCAGCTGCAGCCGGGCTCTAGTCATACTGCAGCCAGCAGCAGGCATCCATAGCCAGTCCCGGGAACCCTGCGTGCCAGCAGTGCCAGCCGCTACCCCCAGGGCAGGGGCCCCCCATCCATGGCCTGGACTGTCACGTAATCCTCAGTAGCTGCTCACTGCACAGTCACTTCCATTCATTGACTAATGCTCTTCTAATGGCACCAGGGCGGCTCAGCCTTGTCCATGTCCAGCATCATCTCAGTAGCAGCAGCAGCAGCAACGTGCAGGGCAGCGAGCCCGCAACTCCCAGGGATTGTCCGGCGCACAGGTAGATGAGGCCGTGCCTAGCCGGGCAGTGCCCCCTCCTCAGTGAACACAGCACAGGCCCCTCGTAGCTCCTCTCACATCTCCCTGAGCCAATCCCAGCAGGGCAGTGTGTGGACTCCAGCTCCTGACGCCCTGGCTCCCAACTTCTCTCCCCCAGCTCAGTGCTCTCGGTAGGGACGCTTCCCAGAACACTGAGCCTCCCTCCCCGGGGACTGAGCTGCCGTGCTCCTACCTGCTGACACAAAGTGAGGGTGGAGCAGCTGCAGGCGATCCCCTCCCCTCCCCCCTCGCTGGAGAATGTGGTTCTGCTGGCTCCCAGACTCCCTCTGCAGCCTGGCCGACAGATGGCAGCTCCCTGCCTGCTGCTCCTTGCCTGCTGCCTACTGCCCTCTGCCTCCTGCCCCTGCCTGCTACCCCTGCTCCCTGCCTGCTGCCTACTGCCTCCTGTCCCTGCCTGCTACCCCCTGCTCCCTGCTTGCTGCTCCTTGCCTGCTGTCTCCTGCCTGCTACCCCTTGCCTGCTGCTCTCTGCCTGCTGCTCCTTGCCTGCTGCCCTATGCCTGCTTCCCATACCTGCTGCCCCTGCCTGCTGCTCTGCTCTTCTCTGCATGGGGCTTGTCAGGCAGCACAGAATGGCACAGGGCTACCCCTCACTCCCCGACCCCATGGACGTGCCCTATACTTATCACTACATGCAATATCTACACTTTGGAATATTTTGCCATAGGCTTAATAGTCTAAAGATGATACATATTTTTGACAGAAAAAAACCCCATCAAAACATAGGATTTGTGTTGTTTTTTAAATGCACTGTATTTCATGCGTTTTTTACAAGTGTTGTTTTGGGCATTTATTTGAATACGGGTTTTTTTTAGCAATTTTTCAGGTCCTCTAGAAAAGCTTACAGCAAATGCTGGAAAAAAGCCACATTTAAAGAGGACCTTTCATCAGATCGGGCACATGCAGTATTATATACTGCTGGAAAGCTGAATTCCCGATCTGTGCCCGGTGTAAAGCGCTATGGGTCCCGGTACCGTAGCGCTTTAGTGTCAGAAGGGCGTTTCTGACACTTAGCCAGGGACGCCCTTCTGCCCAGCAGTGCCTATCGTGCTGTACAGTGTGAGTGGGGAGGAACGCCCCTTCCCTCTGCTCACAGTGCTCGTCCATAGACGAGTATTATCAGGAGGGGAGGGGACGTTCCTCCCCGCTCCACAGTACAGCGCGATAGGCGCTGCTGGGCAGAAGGGCGTCCCTGGCTAAGTGTCAGAAACGCCCTTCTGACTGTAAAGCGCTACTTTACCGGGACCGATAGTGCTTTACACCGGCACAGATCAGGAAAGCCGACAGTGTGCTGAATTCAGCGCACTGTCAGCTTTCCAGCACTATATAAAACTGCATGTGCCCGATCTGATGAAAGGTCCTCTTTAAACTCACCAAGATGAAAAAATATGCAAAAATAAAAAACAGTTTTAGGCTAAGGCCCCACAGGACGACCCGCAGCAATAAAGCGCTGCGGGAGAAACCATCGCATTACGGTTCTTTCTGCAATGCTTTCAACAGAGTCTAGGGGCCTAATGCAAGGAGTGAGCTGTTTTAATAAAATGTGGACCCCAATGACTTTATTACTGGAAACAAGGATTCTATACAGTTATGTAAACATCAATGTTATTTTGTTGTAGGAAGGCATCTAGGTGTTTTATATATTCACCCTAATGGGCTAAATGACCCAGGGAACATAGGTTTCCCCATTGCTGTCTGTTAGTTACTAATCGAAGATCTTGAAATTAGACATGGTATGAGGCCGTATTGTTATTGCTATCTACCTCTCGGTTATGATAAAACCTGGGATTTTAAGCATTGTGCCTTATATTCGTAGAAAAGGTGTGCCATGTTGTGGAATATGACACACAATAAAATGTGCCTCACTGCGTATTAGAAAGTTAGAATCTTTTATTGTACAATTAATAAATACAATTTTCCATCTCATAAAGTGATGATATATTGCTAGGATATGGTATTATTTATTTATGTAGCTTTTATGGCGTCAACATATTCTGCAACATTGTACATAACCATCATTTATGTCAGTCTCTAATGTAAAGTAGAAAAGAAAAGGGGTAGGGTATAGCGCCAGGTTGTAGATCAGAGGCCTTAGACCCTCATAAAATGTCCCAGTGGGAGTTGCAATCCCAGGTTCCTATCTTATACAGACACACTAAGGCTTATTGTATAAGAAGGTAATTGACCTATTTTTGTGGGGGGGTTTGGAGTATGGGGAGCATCAATACAAACTCTATGCAGATGTTGTCTTTCTTCAGATTCAAACCCAAGATCCCAGCAGTATTACCCACTCCCCTGTGCTACTGTAGCACTGCTCTGTATACATTGACTGTGAAGCAGATACAGCACTAATGCAATGTGATAAGTAAACATATTTAATCCTTACTAATATAAAACAATAAAGTTTTTTTTTATAGTAACCTATTTACAGATAATAATTGTATGGTTAGTGGGGGACGACTGCTGGGCCTTCTACCGCTCATCAGAACAGGGGTCCTTTGACTCCCATTCGTATTGTACAACTGTTAGGCATGTGTGCTGCCGCCTATGGACTACTGAAAATAGCCAGGCACACAAGCTCAGCTATCTCCATCAGTCCCATATAGAGACTACATGAACACTACTCGATTCAAAAAGGGGGCACAGGAAATCCTGTAGGTAGATGGTAAGGGGAAAGTCCCTTTAAGTAAAAGTGGCCGGTATGTGTACATAAAACAAGGTCAGCAGGTTATATGTCTCGCTTTGATCTAATGAAGAGAAATATGTTTTTGCAATGTCTCTTAAGAGTAATTATCGCCTTGCTACATCTTATGTTAATCAAACAACTACACCCAAAAGTAATTTACATTGACATGTAAATCATGTAGTTCTCATGCCATCCGGAATCTTTTTGATGTACACAGTTGCACTGCCACTTCCCAGACTTGTTCAACACAACTATCAAAAATTTAAATTCCCATATATATATATATATATATATATATATATATATATATATATATATCTTTTTTTTTTCTTTATTTCCCATAGAAATAACCTTAAACCGTAGAATCAATCTTAAGCCTGGTGGTGATCTATGCTACCCCCTTACTGTAATAAATAGGACCACTCAGTCCAAACAAGCATGTATTTCCAAGGGAGTATTGGAAGAGAAACATATTAGCCACACTGTTGATGGCAGAGAAGTCCTGTGGAATATAATGGCACAACATAAGTAAGCTAAATAAATATTTTTTTTAACTTATGTTAAAGGGGCTACTTAAAAAAAAAAAAAAATAATATTCTGTTTAATTCCTCTCCAGTGGCCTCACCAGTCAGTATTCCTCCAGCTATACATACTGTGAGAAGGTGAGAGTATTGGAGTCCTGGTATATCTCCCCTAGGTTTCTGACATGTATGGTCCAGTGCGGTTCTTAAGTAGGCTTCAGCCCAGGTGTGGGTCTTTGGCTCGTTACTGTACTATGAAAGGCTGCAGAGCCTGCCCTTCAGGGCAGATCCTGAGAGTGAGAAGAAGTGCCTGGGTCTGTCCTACAAAATTGGGAGACTGATGAGACCTAAGTGTGTTATCTGTTTGTTGATGTGTCTGATAGAAAGCCACCTGTATAGTTAGTTTTTGTCTTGTTTAGTTAGTGCTCAGACGAGCAGGTTTTTGTTTGATGTTTTTGTACCTGAAGTAAAGGTTTATTTAGTTGGGTTTTTTTTCTTCAAATAAACCTGTTTGCACCAGATATTGTGTCTCTGTCTCTGACTGGTTGAGTCCGCACCATTGCTTCTACCGAACTACCTTCCCCACAATACATATGACCTCTGCAGTCAATTATTGGTATCAATGGCTGCATGTATGGCACAAAAGCACTGAGGCTAGAGATTGGCAGCAGTGGTGATCATTGCACAAGAAGTCATTGGGCCCCCTGAATAGTAAGAATTGAATGAGTAATATTTTAGGATTTTAAAATTTTACATTTCTTGCCCAAAATTATATTTTAACTTTCAGCACCACAAAAAGCATGTAGTTGATCTTTATCCATGTGCTGTCTGTAGTCCATTGGCTTCTATATTTCCAGAGAAAAAAATTGGAAGCATATCCTGTTTTTGGCTGGGGACACATGGTTCAAGTTTGTAGTATAACCCACTGCAATGTACAGTAGGAGTGCAGTGCATGGGATTTGAGCAAATCTGATCCACACAGTGCAGGACAGATCCACGGGGCAAATGTCTTGTGCTATGAGTATCAAACCCACAACATGTCATTTATTGCTGAGGGTTTGGCTTTCAGTTGGAATCTCAGCTAAAAAACAGCTGATATTGTCAATCTTTTGCCGGATGTTCAAAATGGACACAAGGACCCTCAGGGTCTCTTGTGTCCTTATTCTTCGTTTGATTTTTGGATCACACATGCCTATGCAGGTGAATGGGTCAGTGAAAAATACAATGCCATCAGTGTTATTTCTGCTTTTCACAGACCTTTTTTAGGAGATGCTCTGAAAACTGTATTTATGCAATCGGGGCTGTGGAGGTGAGGTCCAGACAAATTTTGGATGGAGTTGGAGAAATATATTTTTATACATTTATTAATACTGTATAATTAGATAGTTTGTTACATATTTACGTTCATAAGAAATTATATACAATAGTATTGTAATTAATTATATGACCTTTATTGTTTTTGACTAACCATGGCTGTTAGCCATTTATGAAGGAGTCAGAGAAGGAGGTGTTGTCGGGCTTTGGAAAAGAGAATAACCTATATTGTTGGTTTGGTCCACTCAGCAGCTCTGTGTCCAATCATGTCACCTTTTTCAGTGGGTACACCTCCTTCGACATGACATACAAATGGAAAGTCATCATCATTACCAATGGACAGGCCACAGGAATAATTCTATGTTTATATGGGGATTGTGAGAAGGTGACATGCAGGGCTTTTCTGGAAATCGTGGGCTATTACCGCAGATTCATCCCAAATTTTGGTACTATTGCAGCCTCGCTAAAAGACCTAACTAAGGGGACTAATTCAAAATGGACTAATTGAAATGGAGTGAAGAGGCTGAGGGGGCATTCCAAGAGTTGAAGTCAATTCTCTGTAAACAGCCGGTTTTGGTCACACCTGACTTTACCAAAGAGTTTGCGGTTCAAACTGACGTCTCTGATGTAGGGTTAGACACAGTGCTGTCCCAAATGGTGGGTGGGGAAGAGCACCCAGTCACCTACCTAAGTAGGAAGCTTACACCAAAATTATAGCATTGTGAAGAGGGAATGCTTAGCCATTAAGTGGGCCTCGGAATCCCTAAGGTACTACCTACTGGGCCGACACTTTAAGCTGGTCACTGATCACTCCCCTCTAACATTGATGTGCCGCACAAGGAGAGAAATGCCAGAGACAACAAGTGACTTCTGACCCCGCAAAAATTTAAGTTCATTGTGGAGCACATGGCAGGCAAGCTGTAGGAAAGTGCTGATGCCCTGTCCAGGACCCATTGGATGCGGGTCAAAAGCCCCTACAGGTCCAAACAAAGGGGAAGGGGGTATGTGAGAAAGTGACAGGCAGAGTGCTGGAGTCCAGATATATCAGCCCCAGGTTTCTGACATCTGGAGTAGGCCTCAGCCCAGGTGTAGATCCTGGGCTCATTACTGGGCCAGAAAAAGCTGCAGATCCTGCATTGCAGTGCAGATCCATGAGGTGAAAGGAGGTGTGTGGTTCTGTCCTGTAACCCTGAGTCCGGTAAGACTATATTGCACCTGTTTTGTTCATGTGGCTGGAAGTAAGCCACACATAGTTAGGTTATCATTACTGTTTAATTAGTTGCTCAGACAAGCAGGTATTTATTTTGTTTTTGCCTGAAGTCAAGATTTATTCATTTTCCTGTTTTATAAATACACCAGTTTGCTGCATATTTTGTGTCCCAGTCTTGACTGTTTGGGTCCGTACCACTGCTTCTACTGAGCTAACTATGAATTAACACATGTGGAATTATATACTTCACAAAAAAGTGTGAAACAACTGAAAATATGTCTTATATTCTAGGTTCTTCAAAGTAACCACTAGAGATGAGCGTACACTGTTCGGATCAGCTGTTCCGAACAGCACGCACCCATAGAAATGAATGGAAGCACCTGGCACGGCGACCGGCCGCCGGCAAAGTGTACGTGCCAGGTGGTTCCATTCATTTCTATGGGAGCGTGCTGTTCGGAACGGCTGATCCGAACAGTGTTTGCTCATCTCTAGTAACCACCTTTTGCTTTGATTACTTCTTTGCACACTCTTGGCATTCTCTTGATGAGCGTCAAGAGGTAGTCACCGGAAATGGTTTTCACTTCACAGGTGTGCCCTGTTAGGTTTAATAAGTGGGATTTCTTGCCTTATAAATGGGGTTGGGACCATCAGTTGTGTTGTGCAGAAGTCAGGTGGATACACAGCTGATAGTCCTACTGAATAGACTGTTAGAATTTGTATTATGGCAAGAAAAAAGCAGCTAAGTAAAGAAAAACGAGTGGCCATCAGTCAGTCTGAAAAAATTGTGAAAAATTTGAAAGTATCCCCAAGTGCAGGTGCAAAAACCATCAAGCGCTACAAAGAAACTGGCTCACATGAGGACCGCCCCAGAAAAGGAAGACCAAAAGTCACCTCTGCTGCGGAGGATAAGTTCATCCGAGTCACCAGCCTAAGAAATCGCAGGTTAACAGCAGCTCAGATTAGAGACCAGGTCAATGCCACACAGAGTTCTAGCAGCAGACACATCTCTACAACAACTGTTAGGAGGAGACTTTGTGCAGCAGGCCTTCATGGTAAAATAGCTGCTAGAAAACCACTGCTAAGGACAGGCAACAAGCAGAAGAGACTTGTTTGGGCTAAAGAACACAAGGAATGGACATTAGACCAGTGGAAATCTGTGCTTTGGTCTGATGAGTCCAAATTTGAGATTTTTGGTTCCAACCACTGTGTCTTTGTGCGACACAGAAAAGGTGAACGTATAGACTCTACATGCCTGGTTCTCACCGTGAAGCATGGAGGAGGAGGTGTGATGGTGTGGGGTGCTTTGCTGGTGACACTGTTGAGGATTTATTCAAAATTGAAGGCATACTGAACCAGCATGGCTACCACAGTATCTTGCAGCAGCATGCTATTCAATCCGGTTTGCGTTTAGTTGGACCATCATTTATTTTTCAACAAGACAATGACCCCAAACACACCTCCAGGCTGTGTAAGGGCTATTTGACCAAGAAGGAGAGTGATGGGGTGCTACGCCAGATGACTTGGCCTCCACAGTCACCAGACCTGAACCCAATCGAGATGGTTTGGGGTGAGCTGGACCACAGAGTGAAGGCAAAAGGGTCAACAAGTGCTAAGCATCTCTAGGAACTACTTCAAGACTGTTGGAAGACCATTTCAGGTGACTACCTCTTGAAGCTCATCAAGAGAATGCCAAGAGTGTGCAAAGCAGTAATCAAAGCAAAAGGTGGCTACTTTGAAGAACCTAGAATATAAGACATATTTTCAGTTGTTTCACACTTTTCATAGTTTCGATGCCTTCAGTGTGAATCTATAATTTTCATAGGTATGAAAATACAGAAAACTCTTTGTGTGAAAAGGTGTGTCCAAACTATATATATACAGTATATATATATATATATATATATATATATATATATATATATATATGTTATTAATGTAAATTCTGTAGAATGACTTGGTGTATGGACATCAACTATAAACTGTATTATATCTACCCCATTGTTGCTGCAAGCCTATTTTACTGTCTGAAGTATCTTATCTTACACATACTGTATACCAACACTACAAAGGTGTGTTGATGTGCAACATGCTCAATTCTGGCTATCCCTGACATCTGTCATCAACAAAAAGTCGGGAGGTTACAATACACATTAGATTATGGTTGGACAGATATTGTCAACTTTAGGGGTCACTATTTATCATTTACCATTTATCTTATATGTATGGGCAGGTTTTAAGCATGGTGTATATGGTTGCCATCAAGTTACTATGACAGGGAACCACAGGTCCAGTTTATTCACAAGGATCTTGACCAAGCTAGTGGGAAAAAAGATGAAAAAGATGCCCTGGCTTTTTGGGTGTTGGTCAAATAAAGCTTTTTTATACCCCCCAGGTAAACTACAATTCACTTCCTTGCAAGTGTCAGCTTATGAAGATAACACAAAGGGCTGAAATCCCAGAGCAATGCTTTTTTTCTATTACGATCACAATAACACATTGTATATCAATTCTTATTACTATGCCTTAAAATTAACCATATCTATAGGAGAAAAGAAGGCCATCGTTCGTCATTCATACGCTTTGTTCTAGCGTTGGAGAAAATTATGTTTCTTTCCTTTTCTCTATGTTAACTTTAATCAGGATAGGGATCAAGCAGATGTCAAGGGTCAGGAATTCATCTGTTTCAATCCTTTGACATAGCTAGGATGATGGGGCTAATGCTTTGCAAGTGACCTCTGACCTCACAGTGAGTCTACAAAGGTCAGTGTTTGTCTTCAGCAGCACAGGGAGCCATCCTATAAACCACACACTATCCCTTTCGACCTCACTAAAGTGGTTCAACACTTCACAACTGCATGTCTGGAAAGAAAAGTAGCCCATCCATGACACGGCTACATAAACAAGTGCAATGTGGCATGATAGCTTGACTTGTTAGGAGTAATGATGGACTTTCCTTGTAAGAAGCCCCCAAATATTGGAAAATAATAGAAAAAATTGTTTGCATTTATCATTAAAGGTTTTTATAACATCACAAACTATTATTACCATTTACATATACAAAAATGAACAATCTCAATTAAATCTGATCTGCTGTGTTTTGCCTTGTGCACAGTAAGAGGCTTTGAGAATGATATAGGGATGTAAAAAATATCACTCTCTTAGTCCCTGCTCTAGGCTTAGGCTAAAGCCCACGTTGCCGAAACACGGCGTTTATTTTGTTGAAGATTTTGCTGAATTTTATTTTAGCCAAACTCAAGAACACATTTAGCAAAAGGTACAAGTATAAGCTCTTACTATATATTTCCCATAATTGTTGTAACCAGTATAGGCTTTGGCTCAAATAATTGTAACAAAATCTGCTACAAAAAAGCTGCGTTTTCACAACGTGGGGCCTTAGTTTTAAATTGGTTTCCTGAATCTTTAATATTGAGAACCTGTTCTTGGCATAGATGAACAATATTGGATCCAACTCCCAGCACCTCTGCTGATCAGCTGATTGGTGTTTAGGTAAGATCTGCTACCTCTTTTCATGAATGTAATGTCAGGTGTATCAGCCATGTGGCCTTTCTGCACCTCACTTCCATGCAAGTAAATGAGACTGAGCTGCAACATCAGGCACAGCAGATATGTACGGCGCTTTGCCTGGTATACAATGAGGCGGCTGCAGTATCGTGACCCCGTGAATCAATAGGTTGATAAAGTCGTCAGAAATTATACCCCTACTGTTCTGACTAAATTCTCTGAAAATTCTTGAAGGGATTCTGTCAGGTCCAAGATGCCTCCCAAACCAGTAATTGTCCAATGTAGTGGCCCTTTATAGGATCAAAAACATGTCTTTGTAGTAACAAAACAATGACGAAATGCAGAGATAATCATTTTACTTAGTGGCGTAACTAAAGTCTTTTGGGCCCTGATGCAATCTTTTGTCTGGGGCCCCCTACCTCATCCCTACAGTGAATTCTTGATATTGATGGTTACCGGTGCTAAGGAGTTTAATCCACCTTAGTGAGGTTAGGGGTAATCTGTGGGTCTCCTTGGCTTATGGGCCAGATGGAAGCTGCAATCTCAATTCTGATGCCAGTGCTTATAGGCCCCCTAAGGCTCCTGGGCCCTGATGCAATTGTACCCTCTGCACCCCCTAAAGTTACGCGCCTGATTTTACTCTGGAATTGGTGCTCAATGTTTCCCTTTAGCTGTCATTGACATTTTCAGCATCTGGATGCACCCTGGTTGTTGATAGGTAAATCTTACCAGGCACCTCCCACTATGCATTTACAGGCTGATCTGCTTATCTATAAAAGAGGATTATTCCTGCATTGCTTCTTTGGCTTTTGTCCACAATGGTATTTTGTGCTCGTGTTAAAGGCCCCTACATTGGTTCGATTAGTATGAACTGGGGGGTTTTGTGTCCCACATCGCCCTGTTAGAAAGCCACCAGTGCCTGCAATAAAATAAAAAAGCTTTATGCTCAGGAGTGCACCTCGGCTTCATTGCGCATGCCCCGTATCTCTGGCACTCATGCAGTGAACCTGGAGTGTAAGTCCACAGCTTCACTGGAGCACCAGAGATCAGTCCGATAATACTCATCATACTTTTCTATAGGGGAGTACAAAGGTTTATTTTTTTAAAATGTGAACACGGAAGGATTTAAAACAGAGCGATTTGGGACCCTAAACTCTCAGTATATAAGGACCTGTGAGAGGTTTAGTGTCCCAAATTGACTTGATAGGTTTCCTTTAACACACTGTATCAAGGTTGCTGAGAACGTTCCTTTAAGTTTGTGTTAGGTGGTCTAGTTTTGCTTTATGTTGAATGACACTTCTAATGACAGTTTAGTCCTAGCTTGCGGTAGACCTAGTGTGCAGTAACTAGGCGGGGTTCACACAGTACATTTGGATGCATTACATCAAGAATAACATATTTCAGGCAGAAATAATAATATTAAGACAATACCAAACCAATTACAATTTCCATTTGCATCAGTCTCAGAAGAACTTATATCCCTATTTGCTGAGTGCAGTAACTCACTGTTCATTGTGAACCTCTAATGTTTATAACATAGGCGAGCTCCGTCTTGGGTTTTTGTGGTTATTTTTCCGTAACATCTTCAATAGGGAAATAGGAAACGGCTACCTCCGAATGGAAAAGAAGAGCATGTACATTTGCACTTAAAATAGGCTTTAAACAGCAAGTTCTTTTATGGCTGATGCAAATGTTCTTTGTACATGGCTTGATAGGCTTAGATAACGTGCAATAATCTTAAAGTAATGTGAAATTCTCAAACAGTTTTCCTGGGCTCAATAAAATTCATCAAAATGCGGGTGTGAATGGGACCTAATGCTGTATCATGAACATCAAAAGAAGAGGGCATCAATCCTGTGGCTTTTAGCAGCTGTTCTGGAGCTTTTGTACCACACACAAACACTAGGCTTTTGTAGGGTTCGTACAATCCCTAAGTATCAGTATTATTTATAAGAATGGGATGGCTAGAAGCTTCTTTAAATAGTCCCTGCTCTGCTTTAGTTGTGTTCTGATACCGAATAGTTAACAGACCTGAACTGAAGGTAGAAGATAGAAGTTTAATAATGGAACTGTATCCAGTAATTTCACAGCAAGACTCTGAGGAATGTTAAGATTCCTGCAATTACATCAGTAGAAGCCTCAACAATAGGATCACTATGGCTTACAATGCTGCACCAGTTCAAATATAATAAAAAAACGTGTGCGGGCTAGAAGAGTGTATAAACATCAGCGGCTTCTGAGTTTTCTTAAAGAAGTTTGTCCTTATATAAACAGCGCAGCCGTTCATCAAACCCTGGACTAACTCACATACCTGTACAATGATATTTATCCTAGTGGGTGTGATCTGAGACATGGGGATGCCGTGTGCTATGGCTTCTATCATCAGTCTTATAATAAAAGTAAAACTAGTGAAGCTCTATGTCTCAGACGTCTCAGATAGAGCATGGAGGGCATACCCATAAGATGACAACCACAAGTTCACAAACAGCACCTTCCGAGAAATACATGTAATGTAAGCCTTGATTGTATCACTGAATATCCACGCAAATTTACAATTAAAGGGATACAGTGACTTAGAAAAAGGACAGAATGGGTTAAAAATAAAATATGGATTACTCACCTCACCTATCCCCAACTACTGCCATTCCAATCCTTTTCGAGGAAATACCTTGAAATATGCACTTACCCAGTGCCTACACGGAATAATGCCCCCTGTACAGGCAGGCAAATGGTATAAAGCCTCCTTTACCGGCACACATGTAGTCTAACACTCCCTTTACCAGCCTTACATATTATAAAGGCCCCTTTACAGGCCCAACACAATATATAGTCCCCGTTATTTACCCCAAACATTATACTGCTCTATTGTCCCACATGCCATAAGGGCCCTCCAAAGTGACTTTAGGCCGCTACCTGCTGTAACAGCCAGTTTTTACTTACAGATCCCTGTTCCTGCCCCCACAGACTCACCTCCACTTCTCCAACACTCTTCTGCCCTCCAGGGGACCCCAATGTGTCACACATCATGCCGCTGAGTTCAGTAAGTAAATGGCAAGGTAATCCAGCAAGTAAAAAAAAAAAAAAGCAACAAGGCCAACTAAAGTCACCCCATATAGCTATAATGGTAATAGTTCATACCTTGCTTCTACAACTAAACATCTGGGTGGTAGCCACAACACAAAATATAATCCGTAATCATCTATCAACATATATGACTATTTATAAATTTGGTCCTTGAACTGGTGCAATCCCTGAACTAAACACTTCCTCTTTTATGCTACGAAAAATATTTATCCTCCATCCATAAGATGAAGGATAGAATGTGGGAGACCATGCACTGAGACCCCTACCTCCGTTGTTAATGTAAGTGATAGTGTACACAGGTTTTCCCATTGAAAGGAATTGAGTGTCGGTGTGCCTACAGGTACATTCACAATGGGGGTAAAGCAACTCCCTGCTCTCAGTATCGATGGGGTCTGAGTGATCGAGTCCCCCCCATCGAGTTCTCTCTATGGAGAGAGGATAAAAGTTTTTCGTGGACTAACCCCTTTACCATCCATAAACACAACATTTATTGGGTTTGCATTTGGGCTAATGCCAAAGAAATAAGATGGAATTATTGATGATAGAGGGATTGTCAAATGAGCGAAACCACAACAGGACTTGGTCCAAGTATCAGGAACTCCTATGAATGGTCATTCCTGACAAGTGTAAAAGTCCCGGCAATTGCCTGATAAACCAGCATTTATGCAGCACTATTAAATATCATTGACAAAATGCAAGCTATATGGGGGATTATCAGGAACAAATATTTCTAGGAATGCCTGTTCCTACAGCCTGTGTAAGAAGAGGTGATCAGCATCTTCTCTGCATATTTCCATATATAGAACTCCAGGTCACTAACACCATTATTAGTGATCTGTATGTGGGGGGCACGCAGGAATCAGACAGATGATGTGTTACTTGCTACCCTGACCCCAATAGTATAAAATTAAAAAAAATACAAACTTTAATTTAGGAAAGTGAAAAAGTATTAAAATTAGGGGAGGAAATCCTATCAAATAAATTAAAAAGTAAAAATAAAACAAACACAAAATTGCCGTTTTATCCAAAAATATCCTTGGTCAGATCTGCCCTCTGTTCTCTTGCCTCCACAAAAAAATTTTCGATTATGGTTTGTCTGCCAAACATCAGCGACCCACCAATGTATAGGAAGCTATGTAGGAAACCTGGATATGAGCTTTTCCATTTGAGGGATTAATGGGCAGGTTATACCATATAAAACTGAACAATCCAAATTCCGAGCATTTGACCTGAGCTTCTATCATCTAGCTATAGTCCACCATTTACGACAACCTTTTTTTCTCAAATTGGACACAAGCTATAGACGGTCATTAAACTCATAGAATGATGACAGGCTGCTAGGGAAGCCATGAGAAATGCAAAATTCTACAAGCTACCATTTTCTATCTTCACGCTCACTGCCACTATGGTTGACAATAAGCAATATAAAAATATCTAGCAGGGAATTGCTGTGTCTATGTAAAGTGCCCATAGACTAATATGCTCCTTATATTAATTATATAGGAATTAAAAGCTAGTAAACATCCCCATGACATGTCAGATGGGAGAGTTATTTACTGAGCAGATAATAAAACAAAGGAAAAGATAACAACAAATAAATCTTCAAAGCATTTTGTTACCGTGAACAATTTACGAAACCTGTTTGTTGTGCCGCACTCCCCTCTGGCAGCCTGACAGTCGTGATTTACACAACATTCAAAAACACTTGCTGCTCCAAAGAAACTTTTTATCTAAAGAGAAATGCACAAAGTTCATGATGGCTCTGCTTCCTAACTTACTGCAGGTGACTTACATGTGTCCCATGGGTGCATATGTCCTCTAGGCCCTTTAAGCACATTATTGGTTTAACAAATTTAGCCCCCAAAATCTAAACCATGTAAAACACAAATGGCAAACACAACAAAATACACAATACAAATTTCTGTTTGCTCAGTAGTTTGTGCCCAAGGGCATCTGTTCAACAGCAATTACTGGTTTCTAAAGATCAAAGGTATTTACAGTCAAATGTGTTGTTGACTTCTGTATGTCCCCAAACTTTAACCATCTGCACCTATTATGTAGCACTCTGTCATTAAACGCAACCATATCCTCTGATAATAAATCTATACATTGTACGTGACATCTGTATGAAATATTTTAATTGGTCAATAGGTTCTTTTTAGATGTGTTTTACCTCTCCTCCTCCACATCTTACTCACTTGGATCATAGAAGATGAGATACAAGGTTCCAAGATTGGTCATTCCTGAGAACTGGTCTATTTAAATGTGCAAAGGATCACCCAGAAAAACGCTTGTATGTCGCCCAACTATGTCTTTTATGTAACATGAACAATTCTGGACACATCACCCTGTGTAAATAGGACTTGACAGGCTGGTTAGATAGGCCAGCTCTGTCCTGGGGAGCCCCATGGACCCAGTACAGGTGGTGGGTGACAGAAGGACACTGTCTGTGGTGACCTCCATGCTGGAGAATAAATCCCACCCCATGCAGGAGACCGTGATAGCACTAGGCAGTACTGTCAGTGACCGATTGCTTCACCCCAAGTGTGAGAAGGAGCGCTATCGGAGATCCTTCCTCCCAACCGCAGTGGGACTATTAAATGATTATCTTATATTATTTGCTGCTAATAAATGCAAACTTTACAGTATGGGAATGATTCATTCATCCCCATACAGTAATGAATCCACTGCATTTACTGTAAGTGCAGCAAAGGATTAAGGAATGATTAGAAATAAGTGCTCCTAGTAATGTCCATTCCCAATTATTGTCAAGTGGATCATCCAGTATAAAGAGGCCTTACTGTCTGGTGGTCTGACAGATATTTTTAACTTGACTATTTAAAGGGGTTACCATTCTTCATATTTTCAGGCAATGCTTCCTGGTTTCTCCTTCCTGGTTGTGGGAATGTCAGTGCTTTTACGTACACATTGTAAGCCAAAGGCTGGTAAGGTGCTGGAGGGGGTGTACATCTCACCCAGATTGCTCAGATGGGTGAGATGGTAAAAGTCCAGAAAAGTTGTTTCTCAGCAAACATCTAGACTTTGCTGAGCATTGTTTAAGTGCTCTGCACAAGGGCTGGATTTTTTGGGAATGGTAGGTAGACTGGTAGTGGGACTTACCATTCCCATCCCCTCCAGTCCACATCTTGTAGACACTCGTGCTGCAACTCAGCTGTACAGGGTTTTTCCTCTTTAGAGCCCAGACAGGCAGGTGTTTATTTTGTACTTTACATTTCTGCTGCATGTACTGCTGTCTGTTGCAGTGAATACATCTCTACACTTTGGACTGACATCTTGGAGTCTGTGTCTATGCCAATCACCTAGTAACCCCAGATCTTGAGTATATACACTCACCGGCCACTTTATTAGGTACACCTGTCCAACTGCTCGTTAACACTTAATTTCTAATCAGCCAATCACATGGCAGCAACTCAGTGCATTTAGGCATGTAGACATGGTCAAGACAATCTCCTGCAGTTCAAACTGAGCATCAGTATGGGGAAGAAAGGTGATTTGAGTGCCTTTGAACGTGGCATGGTTGTTGGTGCCAGAAGGGCTGGTCTGAGTATTTCAGAAACTGCTGATCTACTGGGATTTTCACGCACAACCATCTCTAGGGTTTACAGAGAATGGTCCGAAAAAGAAAAAACATCCAGTGAGTGGCAGTTCTGTGGGCGGAAATGCGTTGTTGATGCCAGAGGTCAGAGGAGAATGGCCAGACTGGTTCGAGCTGATAGAAAGGCAACAGTGACTCAAATAGCCACCCGTTACAACCAAGGTAGCCAGAAGAGCATCTCTGAACGCACAGTACGTCGAACTTTGAGGCAGATGGGCTACAGCAGCAGAAGACCACACCGGGTGCCACTCCTTTCAGCTAAGAACAGGAAACTGAGGCTACAATTTGCACAAGCTCATCGAAATTGGACAATTGAAGATTGGAAAAACGTTGCCTGGTCTGATGAGTCTCGATTTCTGCTGCGACATTCGGATGGTAGGGTCAGAATTTGGCGTCAACAACATGAAAGTATGGATCCATCCTGCCTTGTATCAACGGTTCAGGCTGGTGGTGGTGGTGTCATGGTGTGGGGAATATTTTCTTGGCACTCTTTGGGCCTCTTGGTACCAATTGAGCATCGTTGCAACGCCAAAGCCTACCTGAGTATTGTTGCTGATCATGTCCATCCCTTTATGACCACAATGTACCCAACATCTGATGGCTACTTTCAGCAGGATAATGCGCCATGTCATAAAGCTGGAATCATCTCAGACTGGTTTCTTGAACATGACAATGAGTTCACTGTACTCCAATGGCCTCCACAGTCACCAGATCTCAATCCAATAGAGCATCTTTGGGATGTGGTGGAACGGGAGATTCGCATCATGGATGTGCAGCCGACAAATCTGCGGCAACTGTGTGATGCCATCATGTCAATATGGACCAAAATCTCTGAGGAATGCTTCCAGCACCTTGTTGAATCTATGCCACGAAGAATTGAGGCAGTTTTGAAGGCAAAAGGGGGTCCAACCCGTTACTAGCATGGTGTACCTAATAAAGTGGCCGGTGAGTGTATACAGTCCTATGAAAAAGTTTGGGCACCCCTATTAATCTTAATCATTTTTAGTTCTAAATATTTTGGTGTTTATAACAGCCATTTCAGTTTGATATATCTAATAACTGATGGACACAGTAATATTTCAGGATTGAAATGAGGTTTATTGTACTAACAGAAAATGTGCAATATGCATTAAACCAAAATTTGACCGGTGCAAAAGTATGGGCACCTCAACAGAAAAGTGACATTAATATTTAGTAGATCCTCTTTTTGCAAAGATAACAGCCTCTAGTCGCTTCCTGTAGCTTTTAATCAGTTCCTGGATCCTGGATAAAGGTATTTTGAACAAACAATTCAAGTTCAGTTAAGTTAGATGGTCGCCGAGCATGGACAGCCCACTTCAAATCATCCCACAGATGTTCAATGATATTCAGGTCTGGGGACTGGGATGGCCATTCCAGAACATTGTAATTGTTCCTCTGCATGAATGCCTGAGGATTTGGAGCGGTGTTTTGGATCATTGTCTTGCTGAAATATCCATCCCCGGCGTAACTTCAACTTCGTCACTGATTCTTGAACATTATTCTCAAGAATCTGCTGATACTGAGTGGAATCCATGCGACCCTCAACTTTAACAAGATTCCCGATGCCGGCATTGGCCACACAGCCCCAAAGCATGATGGAACCTCCACCAAATTTTACAGTGGGTAGCATGTGTTTTTCTTGGAATGCTGTTTCTTTTTGGACGCCATGCATAACGCCTTTTTTTATAACCAAACAACTCAATTTTTGTTTCCAAAATGAAGCTGCCTTGTCCAAATGTGCTTTTTCATACCTCAGGCAACTCTATTTGTGGCGTACGTGCAGAAACGGCTTCTTTCTCATCACTCTCCCATACAGCTTCTATTTGTGCAAAGTGCGCTGTATAGTTGACCGATGCACAGTGACACCATCTGCAGCAAGATGATGCTGCAGCTCTTTGGAGGTGGTCTGTGGATTGTCCTTGACTGTTCTCACCATTCATCTTCTCTGCCTTTCTGATATTTTTCTTGGCCTGCCACTTCTGGGCTTAACAAGAACTGTCCCTGTGGTCTTCCATTTCCTTACTATGTTCCTCACAGTGGAAACTGACAGGTTAAATCTCTGAGACAACTTTTTGTATCCTTCCCCTGAACAACTATGTTGAACAATCTTTGTTTTCAGATCATTTGAGAGTTGTTTTGAGTAGCCCATGATGCCACTCTTCAGAGGAGATTCAAATAGGAGATCAACTTGCAATTCGCCACCTTAAATACCTTTTCTTATGATTGGATACATCTGGCTATGAAGTTCAAAGCTCACTGAGGTTACAAAACCAATTTTGTGCTTCAGTAAGTCAGTAAAAAGTAGTTAGGGGAATTCAAATCAATAAAATGATAAGGGTGCCCATACTTTTGCACCGGTCAAATTTTGGTTTAATGCATATTGCACATTTTCTGTTAGTACAATAAACCTCATTTCAATCCTGAAATATTACTGTGTCCATCAGTTATTAGATATATCAAACTGAAATGGCTGTTGCAAACACCAAAATATTTAGAACAAAAAATGATTAAGATTAATAGGGGTGCCCAAACTTTTTCATAGGACTGTATATGTATATATATAGATGTCGTCATCATATCCGGGATTCACTAAACAGCTTGTCTGAATACAGATTAGAAATAGATATTTTCACCTGCAAAAAAGGTATATTCTCTATACCACTAACTGCCCTGCAGCAGTATATTAGTGGTTTAGAAGACATTTTGGCGGTACTAGACTCCCCTTTAAAAAAAATTAGCTATGGTAATTATTAGTTTTAATTACATACTAAAGCTCCATATGATTCCTTTAACAGTAACATGGGAGACGTGGGATATTTGGGGTTTCAACATTTACTTTAGACTGTCTTTTTTATTAGAATTTCTTAGAATGTTTTTTCGCTCACAAACTTTTTTAATATGATCTTATGCAGAACAATAAATATAAATTTTGGCACATCTTCTGTAAGAGTCTGTAAGAGCAGGATCTTCAATTATGTAACTGTGTGATTCACAATGCCTACTGTAAAATGGTTTATGATCACACAAGGTTATGACTAGTTCTTTGTAATGTATTTTTTAATTAAATTTTCACATCCACTGTCATTGCTTTCAAGGATGTGATGATTAATATAATTATATAAAATGCATATTAAATATTTTACGCATGATTAAAGACTCTATCACGGTATCTATCCCAAAGTTTGTAGCAAATTTAGCAATATATTCAGGAATAGCAAAGGCACAGGCAACTCTGCACCTTCCAAGGTGTGTCTAAACCTGCAGGGGTGGACATGCTGTTTGTGCTACACAGGGGTGCAGGGGTCCTTAATCTATTCACTTTTTATTATATTCTGCAGTAGTAGGGCGGCAGCATACATTAGGGCTTATCTATTTGAGTTATGCGTATCCTCTGGGGTACATCCCACTATCCACAGGGATAGATGCCATGATGAGAGCCATTGTAACCCTTTCCTTCCTCCGCCGCCAAGGATGAATGCCTGCAGGCAGCCATGGGTGCCCGCGCGCTACCCATTGAAATCAGTGGGTTATAAAGCTTCCCATTGATTTCAATGTGTAGCGCGTGTAAGCCGTTACCCATTGAAATCAATGGGATCTGTTTTGAAGCGCCTCGCTCTGACACGTGTTTACGTGTCTAAATGAGCGGCGCGATACTCCGTGGGAACAGAGCCTTAGGGTGCTTTCACACAGAGTTTATGCTCTGCTCATTCAGACACGTAAACACGTGTCAAAGTGACCGCTGTAAAACAGATCCCATAGACTTCAATGTGTGCTGGTCTTACACGCGCTACACATTGAAATCAATGGGAGGCTTTTAAACCCATTGATTTCAATATGTAGCACATGTAAGACCGGCACACATTGAAGTCTATGGGATTTGTTTTAGGCTGAGTTCACACGTAGTAAAGTGGAGCGTGATCTGGCAGGTATACGTGTGTCAGCAGTTTGCGCACTCAAAAAGATCCCATTGATTTCAATTGGAGTTACCAGCGTTTATGCCGCGTAATTTTGCAGCCACAAAATTTCGGGTGCAAAATTATATTACATGTGGGGTCCATTCTTTTTTGAGTGTGAGGACCATTCTACTACATGTGGGGGTACTGACGGGGCTATTTTACTATATGTAGGGACACTGAGGAGACCATTATACTACGTGGGGACACTGAGGGGGTCATTACATAATCTTGCTAATTGGGTCTTGGGGGTCTTGCTAAATAGGTGCATATTTAATTCTAACACTTTTGTCCAGAGATATTACTCCACGCTCTATGCCACCACCTACTGGAATGAGGTTGCAACAAATTTTGTGAATCATTAAAAAGTCTTATTTAGGTTAAAGCCCCACATTGCGGAAACACAGCTTTTTTTGTTGCAAATTTTATTGTGGTTTTTTGAGCCAAGGCAAGGAGTGGATTAAGAGAAGGGAGAAGTATAAGAACTTCCTGTAGATTGCCCCTTCCTTTTGTAGCCATTCTTGGCTTTGGCTTAAAAAAATGCAACAAAATCTGCAACAAAAAAACTTGTTTCTGAAAAGTGGGGCCTTAGGGGGCGTTCACACTACCGTCGGTGTCCGACAGGTAGTGTCCGCTCCTAGTGTCCGCTCAAAATCTGGCACGGACATTAGGAGCGGACACTAGCTGTGTCCGTGACACCTGTCATTCACTTAAATGGGCATCGGGTGCGTTCTTTTGCACTCCGTGCCCGTCCTTCCCTGTCCGCAAGTGAAGATGTCCGACTTCTCAAGCGGACAGAAAAACTCTACACGCAGGACACTAGGAGCGGACACTACCTGTCGGACACCGACAGTAGTGTGAACGCTCCCTTAGACTTAAAGAATCTGGAGTGCATCAGCCTGACAGGCAAACCACTTACATTTACACTTGAACTGTGTACAAATGCAAAATGTCACAAAAGTTTTGAAATAAAAAATTTAAAAGTTTTTCTCAAATATGTTAATTTTTTTAAAAAATTTCTATTGCTGTTTGGAATGGTCAGTATTTAGGATTAGCTGACCACTTAAAGTCTATAGGGCTAACAAACTCTCCCCTGACAGCACTCAAGGAAGAAAAGGATCAGACACCTTTTTACTACACTATACTGGATCCATTTCCCCCACCAAAGGCAGTGGCTTGTCTCTACATTAAAGAAACATGCATGCACAGCAGTGTTAGCACATGTATGAGGGGAGTAAGAAGGTATACTGTAGCTATCACCTGAAGGAGTGTTTGGCCAACAGCTGTCTTAAAGCGGTATTCCCATCTTAGCCTTTCACGACTGAGATAAGAATACCCATCACTGCGATTGGAGCACAGTGAGCTCTTGGTTAGATTCACACCGATGACCCCAAAGTTTCAAAGTGCTAACTACTGAGCCACCCTTCTAATATTGCTAGTAAATGTGTCACAGATTTTGAAACTACCAACTGTACAAATTGTCACATGGCTGGTTGTAAGGGTATACTAGAAATCGTAGGGTCCCATAGCAAAGCTCATAGGCACTGCAACCCCACCGCCACTGCGAGCTCCATAAAATGTACGATGTTTAAGCTATTTGTTATTGGATTTTTTCAAAGTATGGAACATGATAAGTAAACTGAGAGTGCAATGTGTTAGTATGTGACTTAACATACCATGTTGTAGTTACATGGCAAAACCATATGGATATAAATGATATCTTATTTTAGAATATAAAGCTAACCTAAGCCATAGATATAGAATAATACAGTACTATTATCTAAAAGCATACATATGTCAGAACTATAACAATATATTACCTTTTAACGGAAGCAAGACATCAAAGACATTTTACACAGGAAAAACGCCCAGTCGCAAAGGGCAAAGATAACATGTCAGAGCTATTATATAGGTGAAGTATGTGGCCTGAAAAGGAATAAACCTATAGCTTTTTCAGAAAAGTAATGGTGGTAAGAAGGGAGTGCAAAGCAAGAGGGGTAATACCAGAGCATGCTGCACAACCATGTGATACCAAGCAGGGTATCTGGACCCAGGCTAATACCAGAGCATACTGTACAACCATGTGATTCCAGGTACAACTTGTAAACCTGACAATTATCTTATAGGACACAGTCTCTGTCCCATTCACTCCTGATTTCTAGGATTGATGATCATTGATGATCTATCCTTTGATCGGTGGGGATCTAACACATGACTCCCTCACCAGTCAGCTGACTGACGAGACCGCAGCGTTCAAATGAGTTCTGAGGTCTTTTCCGTTAATACCAAGCATATCACCATACATTGCGTACTTGCTGTGCTTAGTATTGCAGCAGAGCTCTATTCATTTAAATGCGACTGAATAGCAAACGGGCCATATGAAAAATGAACATGACATCAGTGGCCTGTGAAGCGGAAGCAGCACTTACCCAAGCCCCGTTGATTTTATGAACACATGACCTGTTTAAGATTCTAGGTATCAGACCCCCAGTGATTAGACATTGATCACCTAGCCTAATGATTAAAGGTTGAACGAACCAGTTCAGACTGAACCGGATTCCACCAGAATCTTCATAAAGTTTCTTGTTTGTCTGAGCGCAAAATTTTGGTGATTGTTATCTTTTCAGACCCCAGAGTATATCGGTGAAGGTCCAGGGTTAGTGTGCAAAATTAATTTCTGGGCCTCCTCGCAGTGTCCATCTTTCCATCTCCTCTTTCTACGCGCTATACCAGCCTCTTCAGGCCTCCTGGGTAACATCATGACGTTCGGCGAAGAGACCCCAGAGTATAATAATTTCACATTTGACTTGACTGAACCTGAACATCTTTACTGATATGTCATCAATATTTAAAGGGGCTGTCCCCGAGACCACTGCTCTGTTATGGAAAGGGCTGCAGCGCGACTCCTTTTTCATAACTAGGAGCAGCTGCACACACTCCCCATCCACTGCTGTAACTTCCAGCACCTGGAGGCCGCCTGAACAGCTGATCTGCACAGGGTCTAGGTGTTGGAACTGTGGATAGGTCATCAGTATAAAAAAATCCTTTTTTGTCTTAGATGCTGGTTCTGTCACACTTCTGGGTCTTCAAGGGCTAGCGCTCCATGTGCCCTACACAACATCACCTGCAAGTATGATGTCAATTCTTCTACTACTTTTCTCGGTGGTGATTCAGCAATTGACACAGCAACGCTACTTTTTTCCTGTGCTACTATCATACTACTGCCACATAGCGTGCTCTTGTAACCACATATGTAACTAGCAGGTCTATGTAAGGGCATAGCGTGAAGCCACTTTAGAGAGAGCCCCATGTGACATTTACCAGCCCAGCCCTGCAGTCCAGCACAAGCTACAATGTACATACATCATATTACATTCCATTGTTCTATTGTGATGTATGTGCATTTTTACTCAACACAAAATGAGAATGATTCTACTTAAAGAGGACCTTTCACCATATCCGGGCACAGGCAGTTCTATATACTGCCAGAAAGCTGACAGTGCGCTGAGTTCAGCGCACTGTCGGCTTTCCCGATCTGTGCCCGGTGTGAAGAGCTTACGGCCCGGTACCGTAGCTCTTCTATGGTCAGAAGGGCGTTTCTGACCATTAGCCAGAGACGTCCCTCTGCCTCGCGGCGCCAATCGCGCTGTGCTGTGGAGCGGGGAGGAACGCCCCCTCCCTCTGCTCACACAGCTTGTCCGTAGACGAGCATTATCAGGAGAGGGAGGGGGCGTTCCTCCCGGCTCCACAGCACAGCGCGATTGGCGCCGCGAGGCAGAGGGACGTCTCTGGCTAATGGTCAGAAACGCCCTTCTGACTGTAAAGCGCTACGGTACCGGGACCGATAGCGCTTTACACCGGGCACAGATCGGGAAAGCCGACAGTGCGCTGAATTCAGCGCACTGTCAGCTTTCTGGCAGTATATAACACTGCCTATGCCCAGATATGGTGAAAGGTCCTCTTTAAAGCACTGTTATCCTGCTCTACTGTGAAGATTGCTTTGCTGTCCAAAGCCCACAACTGGCACAAAACCACCTTTTCCCACTGTCTTGAGGACCTACAGAAAATGGTCATTTGACCATAGTCCCTGCAGACATAAAACCTCCAGCAAAGGGGAAAACCTTATGAACAGGCTTGGAAGAACCTGTGTCGCAAGTTACAGACATGATTTCCTAGGGCAGTTATTCCCTCTAGGGCAGTTATTCCCCCGAGGGCAGTTATTACCCCGAGGGCAGTTATTCCACATTGCTATTGACCCTGTTGCATCAGACCATGTCCAACCTTTTTGTAAATGCTAGTACTCTCCACCAACCGTCAGACAATGTAACATATATGAGGAGAAGGCTAATCTCATAGTTAAACAGCCATAGATACCCCTGTATGGCAGTATATGGTGGCATGCATATAATATATATATATATATATATATATATATATATATATATATATATATTTATTTATGCCATACTCATTTGTTATGGAATGTTCTGATATGTGTACAATTGATGATGCAATGTATATTTTGTCTCCTTTACAGGTAAGAGGTGTACAAGTGGAATGCAACATGCAACCTAGGTGTTTGTCCCATGGGAGGAGATACTTGGACACATCCTATGGCATGAACCTTTGCCAGCTACATATGACTCTTAGTTGCTCTGGGATGAGGGTTCATTACAAAAAGTAGAGAGTTTGCACCTTTTCGGGAGTTGTTGTTGGGTAATTCTCTTCAGTTGTCTGGTCTGCAACAACCAGAAAGCAGCTACTGCGTCAAGAGGAACCTGAGACTTAGGGCCCCTTCACATGGCTGATACGCTGGCTGCTTTAGAACGTGTAAACGTTCCGTAGCAGCGGCGTCTAAAGCAGATCGCATTGTTTTCTATGGGAGCCGGCAGACGCGCGCTCGCCATAGAAATGAATGGGCTGCTTTTTCCATTCATTTCTATGGGGAGCGCACATATGCCGGCTCCCATAGAAAACAATGGGAACTGCTTTATACGCCGCTGCTACGGAACGTTTACACGTTCTAAAGCAGCCAGCGTATCAGCCATGTGAAGGGGCCCTTAGGGAGCATTCACACGGAGTTTACGCACGTATCACATAGGTAAAAAAGCCTCCCATTGATTTCAATGGGTAGCGCACATATGCCAGCACCCATTGAAGTCAATGGGATCTGTTTTTTACGCGCTCATTCTGAACGAGTTTACATTCAGAATGAGCGGAGCGTAAACTCCATGGGAGGCTCCCTTAGTTTGTGAGTGTGATAGGGAGTTTCACCTATGGGAACAGGAGTAATGCCTAAGGGCTAGTTCACATGGAGTTTTTTGCAGTTTATCGGCGATTTTGCTTATATGCATTTGTGTATACAGTGTTGTCCAAAATTATTGGCACCCCTGCAATTCTGTCAGATAATACTCTTTTTCTTCAAGAAAATGATTGCAAGCACAAACTCTTTGGTATTAATATCTTCATTTATTTTGCTTGCAATGAAAAAACACAAAAGAGAATTTAAAAAAAGTCAAATCATTGATCATTTTACACAAAACTCCAAAAATGGGGCGGACAAAAGTATTGGCCCCCTCAGCCTAATACTTGGTAGCACAACCTTTAGATAAAATAACTGCGCACAACCGCTTCTGGTAACCATCAATGAGTTTCTTACAATGCTCTGATGGAATTTTAGACCATTCTTCTTTGCAAACTGCTCCAGGTCCCTGAGATGTGAAGGGGGCCTCCTCCAAACTGCCATTTTGAGATCTCTCCACAGGTGTTCTATGGGATTCAGGTCTGGACTCATTGCTGGCCACTTTAGAAGTCTCCAGTGCTTTCTCTCAAACCATTTTCTAGTGCTTTTCGAAGTGTGTTTTGGGTCATTGTCCTGCTGGAAGACCCATGACCTCTGAGGGAGACCCAGCTTTCTCACACTGGGCCCTACATTATGCTGCAAAATTTGTTGGTAGTCTTCAGACTTCATAATGCCATGCACACGGTCAAGCAGTCCAGTGCCAGAGGCAGCAAAGCAACCCCAAAACATCAGGGAACCTCTGCCATGTTTGACTGTAGGGACCGTGTTCTTTTCTTTGAAGGCCTCTTTTTTTTTCCATGTAAACTCTATGTTGATGCCGTTTCCCAAAAAGCTCTACTTTTGTCTCATCTGACCAGAGAACATTCTTCCAAAACGTTTTTGGCTTTCTCAGGTAAGTTTTGGCAAACTCCAGCCTGGCTTTTTTTATGTCTCTGGGTAAGAAGTGGGGTCTTCCTGGGTATCCTACCATACAGTCCCTTTTCATTCAGACGCCGACGGATAGTACGGGTTGACACTGTTGTACCCTCGGACTGCAGGGCAGCTTGAACTTGTTTGGATGTTAGTCGAGGTTCTTGATCCACCATCCGCACAATCTTGCGTTGATATCTCTCGTCAATTTTTCTTTTCCATCCAAATCTAGGAAGGTTAGCCACAGTGCCATGGGCTTTAAACGTTTTGATGACACTGCGCACGGTAGACACATGAACATTCAGGTCTTTGGAGATGGACTTGTAGCCTTGAGATTGCTCATGCTTCCTCACAATTTTGCTTACCAAGTCCTCAGACAGTTCTTTGGTCTTCTTTCTTTTCTCCATGCTCAATGTGGTACACACAAGGACACAGGACAGAGGTTGAGTCAACTTTAATCCATTTCAACTGGCTGCAAGTGTGATTTAGTTATTGCCACCACCTGTTAGGTGCCTCAGGTAAGTAACAGGTGCTGTTAATTACACAAATTAGAGAAGCATCACATGATTTTTCAAACAGTGCCAATACTTTTGTCCACCCCCTTTTTTATGTTTGCTGTGGAATTATATCCAATTTGGCTTTTTGACAATTCTTTTTGTGGTTTTCAAATGAAGACAAATTAAATGAAGATAATAACACCAAAGAATTTGTGATTGCAATCATTTTCTGGAAGAAAATTAGTATTATCTGACAGAATTGCAGGGGTGCCAATACTTTTGGCCAACACTGTACATACTACCTCTAAGGTAAGTATGCCACTTGCAATGGGTGGTGTACACAGGCTGCTAGGGTGCTTGTGTGGTTCAAAACCCTATTGTAAAACCGACTGCATTTTATTGTGAATTGCTGCAATCTTAAGGTGTCTATGTAACACTCTCTAAATATATTTGTGAACACTCATTGACTGTCTAATAAGAAACCATATATCAACAAGAATATATAATTTGAGCAGGGGGACACCCATACGCATTTATCTTTCCATTAAAATCACCACCCAATCATTCCTGACATCAATAGGTGTCCTAGCTAGCTTAGGTTGACCCTTGATTTATATCATGTTACGCTTCTTTTTTATCATAAAATACAGTCATATATACATAACAAATTTTAGCGCTAGCACTGAAAACATATTTTAAGAATAGGTGTTTTCCATTGTCATGTTATGCACTACTAACCACCTGAAACACCAAAAGCTTAGAAAGCGAGGCTAATATGGTTACTGAAGGCAAGAGTACTGAGTAGTGCAGGGGAAGGAACCTGTTTTCTTGCACTCCATCATGTGAGCAAAAACTTAAAAGTCATATATTTTCAAAGCACTATTAATTTCCCCTAAGGACAGGGGTTAATTAAGATTCCTTATAGGTTCTGTATGCTCCAGGGAATGGCGCACATGTATTACACCCTTCCCATACACTGACTTGATTAATGTCTGACTGCAGATTATAGTCATTTTTCTTTTACATTTATGATTTTTGCCATTATTAAAGGGAGTCTATCATTGCAAAAAGTCATTTTTAACTAAACACATTTTTGAATGGCTTTTAAAAAGGCTATTCTACTCTTCTAGTCTTGTCCCCACTGTTTCTCGTTAAAACGCTTTCTTTCATTATGGAAATGATCCTCACGGAGAAGCCTGGGTGTTCCCCAAGGCTTCCAAGCACTCTTCGCCATGCTTTTAACACAGCTCCTCCACTATTTGTGCTCCGCCTCTCCTCCCCCTTCCTGGACTCTGACACCACACTGTTCTAGTTGAAATCGCAGGAATGTGCAGTACCGCTCCCAAGTACTCCCAAGCGCTGATGGCAAAATGGCGCCTCGTTCAGCTTTGACTGAGGTGCTGGAGAGGTTAATGCCCATGATCAGTGTGGGCACTGATCATTGGCATTAGTGCTGGGTGTTTACTGTATAAAACAGTAGACCCCCGGTGGCTATGGCGGCCGCCACGTTTAAACACCTGGCATTCGGCGGATGTACGGGAAGGGGTTAATATTGGTAGACTCAATTTTAATGTCGGGGTAAAAAAAAAAGACTGAACTGTATCTCTACATCAATTTGTTTTGGCAGGAGATAAACCACTTCTAGAGACCTTTGTCTTCCTTCTCCCCATTTGCAGCATATGCATGCTAGGCTGAACTAAGCATGCATGTATATGAGAGAGTGGTAAGCTCATCCAACAGCTCTTGCAAATGAAAGGGTATCTTTACTCCATTTCCTACCTCTAAAATCCTCCACTTTTGAACTCGAGCAACAGTATACAAAACAATAAACAGTAGGAATCTATTAATAAATCCATTTGCAAAACCGTATTGTTGTATTCCAATAACAATAAAATGCCTTGCTACATGCTGCTAGGTATTCCATGTCCTCTCATAGCCGTATGCTGTCATTGAGTTTATGTACCTGTCACCTCTTTGTCTGTACGTGTAATAACCACAATATGATAACCACAATACCCACCAGTAGTTATTCTGAGCATCACAATGTACTGCCCATGATACAGAAAGTGGCAAGAGCCTGGACATGACCTGGGTGGACTAGCGCCAAAAACGGGGATGAAACTAATGTCGATATGGCATAGAGCTAAGTCTATCATACTAGTATTTTGTTGGTGTAGATAGACTTTGTATTTTAGCTCAATTGTTATGTGTAGGTGGAAAATACTTTTTTTACTACATTCTTCTCATTTTTCAATAGACTATATACAGCCATAGACTAGAGATTTCTTTTTATCTATTGTATACAGTCCGTGGCATTGCACTAAGGTATGTCAGTTTGACCACTGTATAAGTAATATCCTTCATCTGTAACCGTGCAATCTTACTCTGGCAGAACTAGTGCAGATGTTCCTCCGATAAGGGGGGTGATGAATCAACATAACATATTAGTACATGAAAAAGCTTTTCGGAAATGTTTACATATCCACCAGCCCAGACATGCTGAATGTGATCTGTCTTACTTACTATTCCAAGTCATTTCATCTATATTTTGGGATAACAATAACTCCCTCTTAGTTTATGGATGAGACTTCCTAGTAACAACACCCCAATGTAATTAGGAGTCTTGGAGACACTGATCTTATATTGACTCACACCTGGTGTTGCTAATGTAGGAGGCAACAGTGACATGTAAAGTATATTTATGTCTAATTTCATTTACACAAAAGGAAATGAACCCAGGGTTACTGAGACATGCTCATGACATGTATCTAAGCTATTAAATTTTTTACCTGAAAGTCACAATAGGTTTGTATTTCACTTTTATTATTTTTCCTTAAACGTTTCTTATATCTTATAGGGGTTTCCAAGATTTGCATAAAGTGCCGTTGTCAAGTATTTTGATAAAAGATGATATATTAAAGAGATCCTATCATTGGATACCCTTTTTTCTGACTAACACGTAGGAATAGCCTTAAGAAAGGCAATTTTTCTCCTACCTTTAGATGTCTTCTCCGCACCGCCGAGTTTTCTTTGGTTGTGGCTGCTTACACCAGCTTACTGTGTAAGTGGCCACAAGAAAATGGCCGCTTACACAGCTTACTATGTAAGCGGCCACCTTCTTGTGGCCGCAGGGCAGTGGCGGATCCAGGGTTTGCGGGGCCCTGGGCAATTGACTTTGGCGGGGCCCTACTTACTGGGGGGGTCTCGCACTTCTAACCTGTACTACCCAACTGTTGAAGACTAGATAGAGGGAACAAAACGTGCGGCGCGCTCAGCGCGCCGCAGCAAATTAGGCCCCGCCCACTTTTATGTTGACTCCGCCCATTCTCATTCAATTTTTCATGTGATTCCACACAGTATAATCCTCCTACAGTCATCCGTAAATTATATGTCCCCCCCTCCATCTCTCCCCCATTTTCATATACACCCTTCATCTACCCCTAATTTCATGTCCCCCCCCTCTATCTCTGTCCCCAGTTTCATGCCATTCTCCCCCTTTATCTGGCCACAGTTTCATTTCCCCCGTCTCTGCCCCAGTGTCATGCCATCCCCCCTTCATCTGCTTCAGTGTCATGCCGTTCCCCCCCTTCATTTGCCCCACTGTCATGCCATTCTCCCCTCCATCTGCCCCAGTGTCATGCCGTTCTCCCCCCTTCATCTGCCCCAGTGTCAAGCCGTTCTCTCCCCCCTTTCATCTGCCCCAGTGTCATACTGTTCTCTCCCCCTCCATCTGCCCCAGTGCCATGCTGTTCTCCCCCCCTCCATCTGCCCCAGTGTCATACTGTTCTCTCCCCCTCCATCTGCCCCAGTGTCATACTGTTCTCTCCCCCTCCATCTGCCCCAGTGTCATACTGTTCTCCCCCCCCCTCCATCTGCCCCAGTGCCATGCCGTTCTCTTCCCCTCCATCTGCCCCAGTGTCATACTGTTCTCTCCCCCTCCATCTGCCCCAGTGTCATGCTGGTCTCACACTCACACTCACACTCACGCACACACACACTCACCATTCCTCGTTCCCTCGCAGCTCTCTCCCTCATACACATATTGTAGCCGCGATGTGATGACGTCATCACATCGCGGCTACAAATGCCGGAGGCCGGAGCTCAGCGTTAAAGCCGGAGCTGACAGCTCCGGCTTTAAACACCTATGCATTCAGCTCATCGGCGTCCTACCGCCGATGCGCTGAATACATAGGCGTTTAAAGCAGGAGTTGTCAGCTCCTGCTTTAACGCTGAGCTCAGATGGAGTCGGGACATGCCGACCGGGACCACTTTGTTAGGTCCCGGCAGCGCCGCGGGGCCCCGCTAAGCGCGGGGCCCCGGGCGGTTGCCCGGCTCGCCCGGCCCTGGATCCGCCCCTGCCACAGGGCTTTCGCAGTCGGCTCTGCCTGAGGCCCGATAGCAGAGCCGACTGCACATGCCTAGAAGATTGAAACCCAGGACGGAAGAAGACACAGGGAGAGGCTGTTCCAGAAGAAGATGGAGGCGTTGCTGGAGATTTCTCTCACAGCATTGGGGACCGCCCCCAGTGCTGCTAGAGAACTCATTTGCATACTGAAGAAAACCCGGATTTCTACTGAACGGCGGCGTGGAGAAGACAAATAAAGGTAGAAGAAGAATAGCTTTTCTTAAAGTGGCTCTATCATTGGCAAAAGTCATTTTTAGCTGATCACATCCCTGCATAGCCTTTAGAAACGCTATTCCACATATACCGTTTGTATGTAAATTGCCTCAGTACTATTTTAATAACTCCATTTTTATTCATATGCTAATTAGCCTTCTCAGTGCACAGGAAGTTGTCAGCCAGCTCTCCTCTCTATGCTGTGTATGAGAGCAGGGAGGAGGAGTCAGCAGCAGCCTGTGCTGTATATACAGAAGACAGTGCACAAAGAGACTTCCGGGGTGCACAGAGAAGCTAATTAGCATATAAATAAAAACAGACTTATTCAAAATCTACTGAGGCAATTTACATACAAAAGTTATGTGTGGAATAGTCTTTCTAAGGCTGTAATTAGTTAAAAATGACTGTTTCCAATGATAGAGCCCCTTTAAGGCTATTCCTACGTGTTAGTCAGAAGAAAAGGGTATCTAATCATAGGATCCCTTTAAAGTGTTTGATCCAACGCTACTCTGGGCCTGTCCAACAGATATTGTTTACTTGACTACAGTGATAACTAGAGATGAGCCTGCTAGTTCAGATCGAACCACATTTTCCAATTGTTTGAAGCTCGACCTGTACTCATAACGTTGGAAGTTTGTCACCCATGAATCACTATTATATTCTGGGGTCTCTTTACACCCCAGAGTATTATAAATAGAGACCCAAGGAAGGTGCAGGAATGTAATAAACAATTATACTCACATTCCTCACCTCTCCTGGACATCCTTATGGTGTCCAACATTACCTTGGGGTTCTCATCCAGCCTCCTGGGTGATGTGAGGCAGCTTAGGGGACAGCTAAGGCCCAATCACAGGTCTCAGCAGTCCCCAGTGAGGCTGACATCACCCAGGAGGCCAGAAGAGGACCCTGAGAGCCAGGTAGTGGGAGGATGCTCAGGAGATGTGAGTGAAGGTGAGTAGAACTGTTTATTATGTTTCCACACCTCCTATAGGAATCTGAAGAGACCCCAGACTATAATAATAGCACTTCAGGTTCATCACAATCAAGTTTGACTTGAAACAAATCTTTGGACCAAACCAACTGACCCCAAAATAAATCTTTCGAGGTTGACCCATTTCTAGTGCAGTTATACCCACGTTCTCCACTGCAGTGAATGGCTGCAGCAGTTACTTGGTATATATAGGCACGTCATTGCTGCAGTCAAGGAAACAAAGCTTGGTGCTAAGGACCAAACCAGTGATGGTGAAAGTGGAGGGGATGGAAAAGACTATCACTGCTTCTTATACTTATTTTATCACAGTTCCTGGAGATGGGGAACTTTTTGAGTACCTTGGAAAACCACTTTAAGGGAAAATCAGTTTATAAAGAACAGTGACTACTATGGGTCCTTTTAAGCATTATTTGCTTGAAATATTAAGAGGGGAAGCGACGCAACCTGATCTGTCTTACTCTCCCTTTTCATCCCGTCTTCCCATGTTCATACTTTTATTTCACTTTCTCTCTTCATTTCCTCTCCCTGCTTATATCACTGATAACATTTCAATGTCTGTGTTACAGTCTGTATCTATGCGGAGATCTTCTGTCCTCTATCTCCGGTTGTAGCCGAATGGAATCTTTACATCATACATCATATGCCAGAATGGCAAAAAGCTAAAGAACTTCACTAGATTGGTTTTGACGAATGTTCGTGAGGTTCAGCCCTCCGGTTTGTTTTGGACCCAATTTGTTTGGATAGAACCCTTTTATGGCCCGGGCTGATGTCACTGCTGAGGCCTCAGATTGAGCCTTAGGGTGACGTCACATCAATATCATGATGATGGCTCTTAGAAACCAGGGCTGGTGACATCAGCTGTAGGCTGGAAGAGGGAGCCAAGGGACTACTAGATGCTCAGGAGAGGTGAGTGTAAGTGTTTGGTATTTCATCTCACTTTCCCCGGGCCTCCACTAATTATACTCTGTGGTCTGAGGAGGCCCCAAAGTATAATAGTGTTTGTGGGTGATGAACCCCAAAAGTTTTGTAGAATCCAGTTCTAAACAAATTGGTTTACTGAGGTATTCCAACGTCATAATAATTTTTCATACTCTCCACAGCATTGGTCTCCAGTATGTGATCTGTAGGGGTTCAACATATATCAGACCGGGATCAGGCTGGGAAATCTCGCCAATATATGGGCTGGATTTTCTGGCCCCGATTCTTGTTCGCATGGGGTCTACACCCAGGAGAAAGGGATCATGTCATCTAATTCCCCTTAGAATGCTGCACCTTATCCTAACAATTTTTTAGGTTCACCTACTGCCAAATGTATCTTCCTCTGGCTGCATATTATAACTGTGCACTGAAATCATGGGGGACGGAGGGGATTGTGTGTATAATATACAAACATTGTATTATATGGTCTTCTTAGGCAGGATTCCTTAATTTTTTTACATTGATTAAACAATAAAAGGTAGTTATAGTTACAAGTTTTCCTTATTCTTTACATATTAAGAAGATGTAGTAGATCCAGAGAAGAAGAGTACATTTTGGAACTTTGAGGTATGTAAGTATACAAAAAATGAAAAGGATCCTCCTTAGGGTCAAGGGGACTGGAATTAGGTTCTTGTAGTGTCATGTCCCATTGGCTTTAAAACATCCGACTAATGAAGCTCAATTATGGTCAAATTACATCCTACAGCGCTAGACATTAGGATCAAATGACATCCAATAGCACTTACATCCAAGGTGACAGACCTGGAAGCGTTGTCTCCTGCACTGCTATGAGGAGCCTGCAGCACAGATCACACAGTAAATCCGGCTATATCAAAGAACAATTATTATTGTAAAGTCCTGCATTATAAAAGTCCTTAGGTATAACTACAGGTGTAACTTCTACAATCTCTCCATACGTTGTACAGTTCTTGGAATGAATAATTTATGAACCAATACTTTTAAATAAAATTTTAATATTACATTTTAATAAAATTATAACATTTTTAATTAAATTAAATATTTAATAAAAATTTAATTTTAATACATTTTTTAATAAAATCTAGTAAAATATAAGAATAACATAAGGACTTTTTTTCAGCCCCTTCTTATAAGGAGTTCCCGTATGTTAGGCTGTGGTGGGAGAGCTATCATATCATGGTCATATCAAATATTTACTGGAAAATCACTGCAAAAATAATATATGGCACAGTGTGTGAATAGAATAAAATCCCTATATGCTTTTCATAGCATAGAGCTCAGAACTGCAAACTACAATTCGAGTTGAGTCTTTACAAGGGACAACCAATACGGGCTACTATGTATCTTTATTTCAGAGCTACATGACTCTGCCATGTTGTGTGAATGCTCTATTCACACTACAGTGTCTGTTCAAGGTTTCTGACAGGAGAATTTCCAGACGGAAACCTAAAGTGCATGCTTGTAACCCATAAACGTACACTGTGTGGGATACATTGTCACTACAATACCTATGGGGGTCCCATATATTTATTGGTAATGCCAATAAATATTGAACAAGGGCCAAACGAGTGCTCTTTTGTCCTCCATAGGTATCATAGGGGCCTATAGCTATGCTTTGATACATCTCAGTTTCATTCAAGCATATGGGACGGAGATGCTGTAACCAGGAAAAGTACAGGTACACTGTTAAGGGCGGGTTTACACCTGTGCCCAGTCTCCGCTTTCAGGTTTCCGTCTTCTGCCCGAGAAACTGGACAGGAGATGGAAACCAGCAGTCACTCTTCAAACCTATTCATCTGAATGGGTTTGCAAAGTGTCCGCCTGTGAGTGTCTTTTGCCTTTCCGCGGCGAAACCGTTTTTTTTTTAACCAGACACAAAGTTAGACATGCAGGACTTTGTGTCCAGTTAAAAACAAAAAAAAAGACCAGAATACGCTCATGGACGGACACTGACTGCCAGGTTTTTGTCTCCTGTCGGCAGAAGATGGAAACCCACAAAGCGGAGACTGGGCGCAGATGTGAACCCGCCCTTAGCTGATTTTGGTATGCAGTGGGCTCTGCAATAAGCTATATATTCTGTGACCTGGCAACACCTTATATACATGGCACATATAAACAACTTATGAAACATGTCACACAGAACACAACTACCTATATTTTTTAGTGTTACCTAGCAAAAAATAACCAAAATATTATATCTACCGTATTTTCCGGACTATAAGGCGCACATAAAAACCTACGATTTCCTCAGAAATCGTAAGTGCGGCTTATAGTCCGGTGCGGCTTATATATGGATGGAAGCGGCGGCAAAGACTGCGTGCCGCTTCCATACATACATAAAAGGCACCGTAAGGGTGCATTCACACTACCGAACGCCGGCGTGTATCACAGCCGTACACGCCGGCGTTATAGCAGGGCTGCCGGACACTTCCTATTCATTTCTATGGGAGCAGGCATGCGAGCGCTCCCCATAGAAATGAATGGACAGACACTTCCTATTCATTTCTATGGGAGCCGGCATGCGAGCGCTCCCTATAGAAATGAATGGAAAAAAGCAGTCCATTCATTTCTATGGGGAGCGCTCGCATGCCTGCTCCCATAGAAATGAATAGGAAGTGTCCGGCAGCCCTGCTGTCACGCCGGCCTGAAACAGAACGTGAAACTTACCCAGCGGTGCAGGGCGGGCGGCGGGCATTCAGGCCTCCTCTGCCTCCGATGTTCCGTCCTTCTCCTCCGGCGCTCGCTGATAATGGCCGGGGCACATGCGCAATATCATAATGCTTCTACTGCGCATGTGCCCTGGCCATTATCAGCTTGCGAGCGCCGGAGGAGGACGGAACATCGGAGGAAGAGGAGGCCTGAATGCCCGCCCACCCTGCACCGCTCGGTAAGTTTCACATTCTGTTTCAGGCTTTTATTTTAAAACGGGGGGGGGGGGGGGGGGTAGTTTAATCTAACATTTACGGTTGGGCTCTATCAGCATGATTTTGCTGATAGAGCCCCTCCTCGCCTGCCGAGCGCTCCCAATAGAAGCGGCTGGCACGCGGGGGGTTAAGCGGCCGCTGGCAAAGTCTGCCTGCCGCCGCTTTCAATAAGATATAATGCGCACCGGACTGCGGCTTATAGTCCGGTGTGCCTTATATATGAACCGAGACGGACTATAAGGCGCTCATGGGCAATGCGGCTTATAGTCCAGTGCGCCTTATAGTCCGTAAAATACGGTATATTATTATAGTAAAACACTTAAAAAATGGGAAAACATATTCTTCAAACAAAACTGAATAAAAGCCTACTGTCAAAAAACACCATAAAACATCTAAAGGCATATGACTACTGAATATTTTATTTTTCTTATTCTTCTTTCTTTGAAGAGTTCTTACGCTTGCAGGCTCCTTCCACCAAGAGATTAAGATCTGAGAAGATATAGTGACATGTAAGATACACATTTGTTGAACCTTCATCAGGTATATAAACTAATTGTAAAGTTGTATACAAGATGCATTTACCAATATAGCATTATATTTCCAGCTACTGGATTTACAGGCTCATGTACTACTCTATCCATTCATGTCAACAGTCTATGTAAGCCAAAATTAAGCATCTGATTAAATGTCTTATGACAACTGCTTTACTAAATAATGAAGTTATTTTTGACAGATTTTCAGACAGAACTGTGGTTGTGCGCCATTTTTCATCTGTCCAAAAATCTGTCAAATGTAAAGCAGCCTCAAACTGTTCCTGTCCTCTAACGTCCTTGAGAATGGACGCATGCAGGGTGCCGGTATATTTTGAGCAATGCCTTAGGGTGTCTCCATATGTGATATGTGTTCCAGGCAGTTCTGACCAGATTCCAGCATTGATAATATGTCTGATTCTTAAAATGTATTTTATCATAACATTAGTAGAGTGGAAGGGTTGTCATACATGTCACTGGCGCCTTTCTTGTGGCCACAGTCACGTGCAGAGTAGGACTTCTAACGGCAAAGGAACTATGCATATTGGACAAGACATTGGCAGTGGACACCAAAGCACAGGGGACACCTTCCCCAGCCTTTTCGATTTCTGAAACTCCTGGACAACCCCTTTAAGTTCCAGCCTCTTAATAATTGTGGTGCACTCCCTTGTGCCAGAATGGGAATCTAACCCCGTCAGGAACTAGCATGGATTTCCTAAGTAACTCACCAAAGTTTTCTGGCATGACTTATAGTAAATTCGTTGGGCTGCGGAGTCTCCTCCTATCTTGTTTTACACCCATATTCCATATTGGGGTCAAATTTTTGTTTTACCAAGTAGAAAGAGGTTATTGGAGCCTTAGATATCTTACAACCTCCTGTGAGGCGTATGAATTAGGCTATGTGAGACATAAGCTGTCCTTATCCTACCTGTGGAGAAGACCTAACCCGACCCCATTCTTTTGAACTGTATATTGCTCTTGTCATGGCCTCATTATTAGGAGGAGGGGTAAGTCTCTTGCCTGTGACGAGTGAAAAGGCATTTCTTTAAACCCAATCTAAGACTATTACTAGATTATGAGTATGCAGTTAGTTTGATGGTTCAAAGTTACAGTTAAAGGTGATGAGCTAGTAAGGACACTTATACTTTATCCACAGGACAGGGAATAAGGGTCTGATTGCTTGGGGGAGTCTGACAGATGGGTACCCCAGAAATCAGGAGAACAAGGTGACTAAAAATACCCCTAAAGACTCCGTGTGAATGGAGAGCCATTGCATTTGCGTGACTAGTTCTCCATTCACTTCTATGCTTCTGGAGATTACAGTCCTTGCAGCCCCATAGAAGTGAATGGAACATTAGTCACACAAGTGTATGGGCACTCCATTCAGTAGGAGGCTTTATGGGAACATTTTATCCCCCACTCTCCTGATTGCTGGTGGAGCCATCTGATGGGTCTGAATTACCTACAGACAACCACAAGTGCTCTAGGTCTCCTCTGGAACATCATTGCTTTTTTTAGCCTTCAGACCTGTCAGTCAATCAGACTCCGCCCTCAGGGGAATCACAGGCTAATTTGCATATCCATAAAAACATGATTATCTCTGCATTGTCTCATCGGTTTGTGGTCTATTAAATATTCCTACATGTCACTATTATTGGTTTGGGAGGCATTTTGGATCTGACAGATTCCCTTTAAGATTGTCCAATGGTACAAGCCTTGAAATTATAGCAGGTAGGAATGCAAATGTAGTCACCTAATGGTTGTTTTGGGAAATACTTTCAATTCCACCATTTTTTTTTTATACTATGTTACAAAAGGGATACCACACCATTACTTTTCTTTTTTTTTACTGCTGCTATGATCTACCTTAGAAAGCACAATAATAATAATACATTTTATTTATATAGCGCCAATATATTCTGTAGCACTTCACTATATACTAATAGTTACCTGGTGATTGTTCTTATTTTGATATTCCCTTTGTATCGTCCTTGTGGTCATGGTGCGCTGCTTCACTGGGAGAAGTAACATCAGAAACAAGCACGTCCACTTCCTCATCACACAAGGTTTGATCTGCATTTGAAGATGTATTCATGTAAACCTTCAAATGTAAAAAGGACATTTGCATTTAGCTTACAGCATATTTCACATTGTTTTAAGTGAATTTCCGAAATAAACTGCTGAGTGTTTGCACAAGGAATTACTCTTTTTTTGTGCCATTATATGACTTGTATACTGTATTTCTCCCAGACACGGCATACAGAGAAGAACCTGCTACCCTATCCCTATCTATCATACACAAAGCAGCATCTGCAGTATTGAAAACATTATAGAAAAGTACCGTAACAGTATTACATGTGAATAAAGCTGTGTTGTGAGAAAGAACATTTTCTTAGTTGCAGCACAATGCCTGTGTGTCTCTATGCTTTTCCTTCACTTGACTCCTCCTCCCCTCTCCATAGACTTATATGGGCTGCACCTTCCAATAGCAGAGAATTTATTCATGTATTTATCTTTTGTGTATTATCACGTGCTCATATTAACCCTTTTGCTGCTGGTCTGTACTCAAAGCCCTTTGTTTTTCTGTCCCTAGTTCCATTAGCATACCCGTGTTACACTCATTATCTCTGCAGGGGTTTTCTGCAGAGCCATGGCTCGAAGAGTCTTATGCAATCAGACCACAGTCTGCCTGGAGCTGGCCACAGTACAAAGGAAATATGTTTTTCTGATGATAATACCCCAGTGGAACAACCTATCGTCGCACCAATAAATCCCTCGGTCGCGCCAGGCAGAGACGAATGCCTCAAATCTAGACTCGGTATTGTTTGGCGCAGGGAAAAGGTCCAGACACTGAACTTTATTACCCAAAAGAGTTTGGGGTGTCATTCTTGGTGTCAATACGATGGGGGTCTCGCTATAAACCCCATCATTCCACTTGCCTGACACTATGGTCACCATCTGGCAAGGAATTATGACTGTTCTTAGTTATTTGATTTCAAGATGAAGGGCAGGACTTCCCCTCCTAATGACATCACTCAAGAAGGAGCCTGGGAGAGTTATATTGTCTCACCTGGGGGGAGAAGGCCTCTCTTGGTTCCTGGCCAGCATTTAAGGCACATGCTCTTTTACTGGTCTCCCCTGGGAGGGATAAAAGGAATTTGGAGCTTGAAAGCCATGTGGGCACATTGAGACTTGTTTTGGTATTGTTTCCTTTCTATCTTTTATTCCCATTTTATGTATTGTGCTTTTATCTGTATTTGCTTTTCATCCACTGATATGTATTTCTGTATATGTTAGTGGCTAGTAACGTCCCACTCGGGTTAATAAATATATAAGATTTATAAAGCTCGTTTCGCATTATTCTATAAACCCAGGCACACTCACAGGCGGTGAGTGGAAAGTAAGAAAAGAGGATGATCGCCAGGTGTGCCAAGAGGCTTGGTAAGGCGATATCCTTCACATGGAGAAAGAAGTACTTTTCTCTGATAACAAATATTACAAAGTTTCTTATATTCGATTGTATTGTTGAAACGACACTGACCTTTTTACATTCACAGAAGGTAGGGATTTCAATTATATAACATTATTAAACTCTGGCTGTATTTATTATGCATTATAAAATTATTTCTTTTTATACTGAACATATTTTACTTCCCATTTTCAATCCCAAATACACTTTACAGGTAGAAAGTTTCTTGTTACTTACTTTTGTGTCATCACTACTGACAGGACAGGAATACGCTAAAGTCAATGGACTTTGACAACTAACAGACTGGGCGGCTAATATAGCTTCATTGGTGATATCAGAAGATACAGGAAGTAAAGATTCCAATTGGTTTGTCTGAGTACAATAAGTCGCATCATATCCTGGGCTCATTCCCACTGTAGCATTTTCATGGAGCATTAAAGGTGATGCTTCTGGTTTTGCAAGACTTTCTACTGTATCCAGTCTCACAATATCTTCTTGAGTAGATTGTATTTCATCCGCAAACGGGAAAGCAGACTCCAGATTCATCTCGTCCTTTCTGAACTCATTTGAATCACTTGACATCCAATTTGTATTAAAGAACTCCATGGGGAATGAAGGATGCATTGGAGGACTCTGCAAATTGGGAAGAAAGTGTAATACAAACTGTTTAATAAAAGTCTAATGTGCAATGTGCTAGAAAATATGATGGACCAGAACTAAAATCAATAGTGTGAAACCACTCTACAAGAAATGGTAATGTACAGTGTTCAAATGTGCACAATAAGAGCAGTAGTACTGCACTGTGCCCATATATACAGGCTAGAAGTAGTAGTACTGTGCTGTGCCCATATATGCAGGATAGAAGTAGTAGTACTGTGAAGTGCCCATATATGCAGGATAGAAGTAGTAGTACTGTACTGTGCCCATATATGCACGACAAGAGTAGTAGTACTGTGCTGTGCCCATATATGCAGGATAGAAGTAGTAGTACTGTGAAGTGCCCATATATGCACGACAAGAGTAGTAGTACTGTGCTGTGCCCATATATGCATGATAGAAGTAGTAGTACTGTGCTGTGCCCATATATGCAGGATAGAAGTAGTAGTACTGTGCTGTGCCCATATATGGAGGATAGAAGTAGTAGTACTGTGAAGTGCCCATATATGCACGACAGGAGTAGTAGTACTGTGCTGTGCCCATATATGCAGGATAGAAGTAGTAGTACTGTGAAGTGCCCATATATGCACTATAAGAGTAGTAGTGCTGTGGGGGCCACACGGTGACTCAGTGGTTAGCACTGCAGCCTTGCAGTGCTGGAGTCCTGGTGTTCAAATCCCGCCAAGGGCAAAAAACCATCTGCAAGGAGTTTGTATGTTCTCCCCCTGTTTGCATGTATTTCCATCCCATATTCCAAAGACATACTGATACGGAAAAATGTAACATGATCTCTATGTGGGTTCACAATCTACATTTAAAAAAAAAAAAAAAAAAGAGTAGTAGTGCTGTGAAGTGCCCATATATACACGATAAGAGTAGTAATACTGTACTGTGCCCATATATGCACGATAAGAGTAGTAATACTGTACTGTGCCCATATATGCACGATAAGAGTAGTAGTATTGTGCTGTGCCCATATATGCACAATAAGAGTAGTAGTACTATACTGTGCCCATATATGCAGGCTAGAAGTAGTAGTACCGTGCTGTGCCCATATATGCACGATAAGAGTAGTAGTACTGTACTGTGCCCATGTATGCAGGATGTACGATATATGAGTAGTAGTACATTTCTTTAAGAATATATAGTATAAGAGCAGATTTGTACAGACAGACAGGTAAACACACACATACAGTCCTATGAAAAAGTTTGGGCACCCCTATTAATCTTAATCATTTTTAGTTCTAAATATTTTGGTGTTTGCAACAGCCATTTCAGTTTGATATATCTAATAACTTCAAAACTAGAAAAATAGCTACAGCCCTCATCCAAAGTGACATACAATTCAAAAATAGGTAAAAAACCTTGTGCACTCACTCTGTCCGTTTGCTGGTTGCTGTAAATCGTGGAACCTCAAGACCGGTGCCAGGAAATCTCTCTCGGCTGAGATGAGGTCAAATGGAAGCAAATTTGAAGAAAATCCAGCACTGCAGTCAGGTATCCGTATAAAATAAAACTTAACTTTTATTGACTTGTAGTTGCTACATTAAAAAATCTGTGTGCAGCAATAGGAGTAGCAGAAGCCTACGCGTTTCGGGATAGACCCTTACTCATGGCATACAGAGCTGTAATATGCTGCAATCTTATATAAAAATAAAAGAGACACACATAAAATCCAGGCCCCTCCCATCTGCACATAGACAGGAAGTTAATTAATTAAGCAACATCTGTGATACATGCGATAAGATGCAAGTGAAGCAGGAAAGAAAGCAGACAAAGTTGGCTGATTGTAGTCAAAATAGTTCAAACAGGTTAAGGTAAATAAGTAAATAAATCATAATTTTTAGTGACATAGATAAAACGTGACATGACCAAGAGATGTAACATCTTCATTACATAGTTGTGGCACCATACTGAAGAAACATAATGACAACATCCCTTTCTATGGTGCATAATGCACCAGGAGGATAGAGTACGTATTATACTGAGAAAAAAAAAAAAAAAACACTGAGCTGAACACCGTACTGGAACATGAAAGTGTGATTTGTGTATGATGCTCCAGGAGGATAAGATAAGTATAACTACATTAAGAATTGCATGTGTATCATACTGGAAAAAAAAAGGAGAGGAAAAAAAAAAAAAAAAAAATTGGAAAAAATGAATTAAAAAAAAAAAAAAAAAAAAGGGAATTTTTTTATTTTATTTTTTTTCTTTTCTTGAATAAATTTTTTTTTTTTTTTTTTTGAAAAAAATAAATAAAATTTATAGAAAAATAATAAATATTTGAAATGTATAATTGATGCATAAAGACTATAGGAATATAGGATGAATTGTTGCAGTTAGTACAATTAATAAATAAAAGCTAAGTCAGTACGGAAGTTCATTCCGTGGGGGAATCTAGTTTTGAGCATGAAAATCCAATAGGCTTCTCTACGTAAAAGTTTTTTCTGCCAATTTCCCCCTCTGACTGGTTTGTTAACCCTCTCTATCCCGTATGCTTTGAAGGTGGTAGTGTCCCCTCCGTGTATTTCCCGAAAATGCTTAGATGCCCCTGAGCAATGTATAATATCCAAATTGCTACTGTGGTATAGATGTTCTGCTAATCTCACTTTCAGTTTTCTAGTGGTACATCCCACATAGTATTTCCTACATTCTTCACAACTTACAATGTATACGATGTGGTCTGTATTGCAATTGATGAAGGATCCAATCCTAAAAGTTTTATTACCCTCCGTGTTGGAAAAGGTTTTTGTTTTTTTCATGAATCTGCAGATGTTACATCTAGTTTGTCCACAGTGGTATGAACCCGTGATGCTTGATCTGATTGGAAAAATTTCTGTAGGTTGTGATCTGCTTCTAAAATAACTGGGAGACACGTAATTGCCGACAGACATTCCCCTTCTGGCAATATAATGACATCCTCCATCTAAGATGTTGCCTAATGTCGTGTCTTGGTATAGAATGTATAGATTCTTTTTGATGATTTTGATCACTTCCTTGTAGTTATCACTGTAAACTGTTGAGAAATAGATTCCTGTCTGCCTTTTGTCATTGCTGGGTGCTTTGGTGCTGAGTAAATCTGATCTATTTCTTTTGAGTACAATGTCTCTGGCTCTCTTAAGATTCCAGTTTGGATAGCCCCTTTCTCTGAGTCTATGACATGTGGCTTTTGCAAATTCATCATAGTCCTTGGGGTCTGAGCATATTCTCTTAACCCTTGTCAGTTCACCTACAGGGATTGCTTTGCAGGTGTGGCTAGGGTGGTTACTGTGCGCGTGAAGGATGGTGTTGCCCGCCTGTGGTTTTCTATACAGTCTGGTTATAACTTTTTTGGTGTTGATATCCCCTTGCAGTGTAACATCTAGGAAGTTAATATTGGTGTCATGGAAATTGGAAGTAAACTCGAGATTAAATGAATTTTTGTTGAGATAGTCAGTGAAGGAATAGGTTCTCAGCACTTCCCCTGACCACACAATCAAAATATCATCGATATAACGGCCATAATATTGTATCTGATCCAAACACGGGTTGCTGGGGGAAAAAATATAGAATTCCTCCCACCATGCCATCGTTAAATTCGCAAGAGAGGGTGAAAAACGCGCACCCATAGGCACCCCACATAGCTGTAGGTAGTGCTCTCCATTAAACATAAAAAAGTTATGTTTTAATAAATAGTTAACCACTTCAATGATGAACTCACAGAACTCCTCTGTGTAGTGTGAATATGTGTATAAGTGATATGAGAGCGCCTCTACAGCTATGTGGTGTGGTATCCTTGAGTATAAAGAAACAACATCATAGGACAACCATTTGTAATTTTCTTCCCAGGAAAACCTGTCAAAAATACGTAAAAGATCTTTGGTGTCCTTTATGTACCCTGGGACTCGTGTGACTAGAGGTTGTAGTATAGTGTCAACCCACATGCATATTCGTTCATTGAGCGAGCCAATCCCTGAGATTATTGGTCTCAGGGGAGGAGGGAGGGTGTCTTTATGTATCTTCGGGAGGCCATGGAATATAGGTATTATTGGTTCCCGTACATAGAGGTAATCAAATTCTTTTTCAGTAAATATGCCTAAACTGACTCCCTCTTGAAGTAGATGAAAAAGTTTATTAGAGAAGATATGAGTTGGATCACCGCTTAATTTTTTGTATGTATTGGTGTCTTGTAAGATGGTTAAAACACTGCTGTTGTAATCTGTGCTGTTCATGATGACCACCTTCCCCCCTTTGTCAGCCATGCGTATGACTATGTCATCCCGTTGTTGTAAAAATTTGAGACAGAGTGGGAAAGTGCTCTATCGGAATGCTCCATCAAACTAATGCAACTCATAGTAAAGGAAGAAGAGAACAGACTCACATCTATTAAAGTGGAGATCTCCACTATTAAAGAACAGATAACTCCTTTACTCAATACACCTAAACTTAAGGAGGACTGGGATAAACTTCATAAAAAGATACAAGATTTAGAGGAAAAGGTCATTACCACTAAAAAAAACAAGTTCCAAAGAGATCTCAAAGATTATGACACGGATTCTGTGTACTCTTGGAAGGATTTTCGTACCAACACGCCAAAGTCCATCTTGAAAAGGAACTCCAACAGAAGCCGCAATAGATATACTCAAGACAACCACAGGAGAGTCTCTTTCAGTTCCTCAGAAAGAGACACGGACATAACAGACACTGAATCTATCTCTTTTTTATCTCCAAGAAGCAATCCGTCACCGTTAAGAACTCCAAGCACCTTAACGACAACAACAGGTACAAGAAAAAAAATAAAAAACGCCGGGGCGGAAGGAAACATCAAAAGAGATCAGGTCTACAAAACACGGAGCCTCAACAAGCCATAACTGGACACACTAGTGACACCACGGATACGTTGGACAATACCTCGAACGTACATAATAAAAAAATTAATTTTGCATCTAGTTATGATTCCAGTGTCCTTAACCTATCCTCTGTAACCTTACCTGAGTCTTGTTATAAACTTCTAAGTAAGGGTTTGAATTTTGTGCCATCACAGCAATTCAATATGTTTGACACCTTACTAGATGTCAACAAGTTTGTGAGAGCCCTTACTGTCAAGAGACACTTTTACAATAATGGAATATCTGAGTCCATCACAGATAGTTTACCTGAGACAATACCCAATGAATATGACAGCCTGACTTTTAAAGAACAGGTATGTCTGGCAAACCTAAAATCCTTAGAAACCATCTCAACTGAAAATCGATATCTCAGTAGAAAAAAAGTTAATATCAGAAATCCTGATTATTACCCATTATCTGCAAGGGTTCCAGCATTAGACCACTTTCAGACTGCTGTCGAAAGTGATCTGATTAAATTACACCACACCTCGGCAGATAAAAGATCACACAATTTAACTAAACAAGAAAAAGATAGTCTCAAATTTTTACAACAACGGGATGACATAGTCATACGCATGGCTGACAAAGGGGGGAAGGTGGTCATCATGAACAGCACAGATTACAACAGCAGTGTTTTAACCATCTTACAAGACACCAATACATACAAAAAATTAAGCGGTGATCCAACTCATATCTTCTCTAATAAACTTTTTCATCTACTTCAAGAGGGAGTCAGTTTAGGCATATTTACTGAAAAAGAATTTGATTACCTCTATGTACGGGAACCAATAATACCTATATTCCATGGCCTCCCGAAGATACATAAAGACACCCTCCCTCCTCCCCTGAGACCAATAATCTCAGGGATTGGCTCGCTCAATGAACGAATATGCATGTGGGTTGACACTATACTACAACCTCTAGTCACACGAGTCCCAGGGTACATAAAGGACACCAAAGATCTTTTACGTATTTTTGACAGGTTTTCCTGGGAAGAAAATTACAAATGGTTGTCCTATGATGTTGTTTCTTTATACTCAAGGATACCACACCACATAGCTGTAGAGGCGCTCTCATATCACTTATACACATATTCACACTACACAGAGGAGTTCTGTGAGTTCATCATTGAAGTGGTTAACTATTTATTAAAACATAACTTTTTTATGTTTAATGGAGAGCACTACCTACAGCTATGTGGGGTGCCTATGGGTGCGCGTTTTTCACCCTCTCTTGCGAATTTAACGATGGCATGGTGGGAGGAATTCTATATTTTTTCCCCCAGCAACCCGTGTTTGGATCAGATACAATATTATGGCCGTTATATCGATGATATTTTGATTGTGTGGTCAGGGGAAGTGCTGAGAACCTATTCCTTCACTGACTATCTCAACAAAAATTCATTTAATCTCGAGTTTACTTCCAATTTCCATGACACCAATATTAACTTCCTAGATGTTACACTGCAAGGGGATATCAACACCAAAAAAGTTATAACCAGACTGTATAGAAAACCACAGGCGGGCAACACCATCCTTCACGCGCACAGTAACCACCCTAGCCACACCTGCAAAGCAATCCCTGTAGGTGAACTGACAAGGGTTAAGAGAATATGCTCAGACCCCAAGGACTATGATGAATTTGCAAAAGCCACATGTCATAGACTCAGAGAAAGGGGCTATCCAAACTGGAATCTTAAGAGAGCCAGAGACATTGTACTCAAAAGAAATAGATCAGATTTACTCAGCACCAAAGCACCCAGCAATGACAAAAGGCAGACAGGAATCTATTTCTCAACAGTTTACAGTGATAACTACAAGGAAGTGATCAAAATCATCAAAAAGAATCTATACATTCTATACCAAGACACGACATTAGGCAACATCTTAGATGGAGGATGTCATTATATTGCCAGAAGGGGAATGTCTGTCGGCAATTACGTGTCTCCCAGTTATTTTAGAAGCAGATCACAACCTACAGAAATTTTTCCAATCAGATCAAGCATCACGGGTTCATACCACTGTGGACAAACTAGATGTAACATCTGCAGATTCATGAAAAAAACAAAAACCTTTTCCAACACGGAGGGTAATAAAACTTTTAGGATTGGATCCTTCATCAATTGCAATACAGACCACATCGTATACATTGTAAGTTGTGAAGAATGTAGGAAATACTATGTGGGATGTACCACTAGAAAACTGAAAGTGAGATTAGCAGAACATCTATACCACAGTAGCAATTTGGATATTATACATTGCTCAGGGGCATCTAAGCATTTTCGGGAAATACACGGAGGGGACACTACCACCTTCAAAGCATACGGGATAGAGAGGGTTAACAAACCAGTCAGAGGGGGAAATTGGCAGAAAAAACTTTTACGTAGAGAAGCCTATTGGATTTTCATGCTCAAAACTAGATTCCCCCACGGAATGAACTTCCGTACTGACTTAGCTTTTATTTATTAATTGTACTAACTGCAACAATTCATCCTATATTCCTATAGTCTTTATGCATCAATTATACATTTCAAATATTTATTATTTTTCTATAAATTTTATTTATTTTTTTCAAAAAAAAAAAAAAAAAATTTATTCAAGAAAAGAAAAAAAATAAAATAAAAAAATTCCCTTTTTTTTTTTTTTTTTTTTAATTCATTTTTTCCAATTTTTTTTTTTTTTTTTTCCTCTCCTTTTTTTTTCCAGTATGATACACATGCAATTCTTAATGTAGTTATACTTATCTTATCCTCCTGGAGCATCATACACAAATCACACTTTCATGTTCCAGTACGGTGTTCAGCTCAGTGTTTTTTTTTTTTTTTCTCAGTATAATACGTACTCTATCCTCCTGGTGCATTATGCACCATAGAAAGGGATGTTGTCATTATGTTTCTTCAGTATGGTGCCACAACTATGTAATGAAGATGTTACATCTCTTGGTCATGTCACGTTTTATCTATGTCACTAAAAATTATGATTTATTTACTTATTTACCTTAACCTGTTTGAACTATTTTGACTACAATCAGCCAACTTTGTCTGCTTTCTTTCCTGCTTCACTTGCATCTTATCGCATGTATCACAGATGTTGCTTAATTAATTAACTTCCTGTCTATGTGCAGATGGGAGGGGCCTGGATTTTATGTGTGTCTCTTTTATTTTTATATAAGATTGCAGCATATTACAGCTCTGTATGCCATGAGTAAGGGTCTATCCCGAAACGCGTAGGCTTCTGCTACTCCTATTGCTGCACACAGATTTTTTAATGTAGCAACTACAAGTCAATAAAAGTTAAGTTTTATTTTATACGGATACCTGACTGCAGTGCTGGATTTTCTTCAAATTTGCTTCCATATCTAATAACTGATGGACACAGTAATATTTCAGGATTGAAATGAGGTTTATTGTACTAACAGAAAATGCGCAATATGCATTAAACCAAAATTTGACCGGTGCAAAAATATGGGCACCTCAACAGAAAAGTGACATTAATATTTAGTACATCCTCCTTTTGCAAAGATAACAGCCTCTAGTCGCTTCCTGTAGCTTTTAATCAGTTCCTGGATCCTGGATGAAGGTATTTTGGACCATTTCTTTCTACAAAACAATTCAAGTTCAGTTAAGTTTGATGGTCGCCGAACATGGACAGCCCGCTCTCAAATGATCTGAAAACAAAGATTGTTCATCATAGTTGTTCAAGGGAAGGATACAAAACGTTGTCTCAGAGATTTAACCTGTCAGTTTCCACTGTGAGGAACATAGTAAGGAAATGGAAGACCACAGGGACAGTTCTTGTTAAGCCCAGAAGTGGCAGGCCAAGAAAAATATCAGAAAGGCAGAGAAGAAGAATGGTGAGAACAGTCAAGGACAATCCACAGACCACCTCCAAAGAGCTGCAGCATCATCTTGCTGCAGATGGTGTCACTGTGCATCGGTCAACTATACAGTGCACTTTGCACAAATAGAAGCTGTATGGGAGAGTGATGAGAAAGAAGCCGTTTCTGCACGTACGCCACAAATAGAGTTGCCTGAGGTATGAAAAAGCACATTTGGACAAGGCAGCTTCATTTTGGAAACAAAAATTGAGTTGTTTGGTTATAAAAAAAGGCGTTATGCATGGCGTCCAAAAAGAAACAGCATTCCAAGAAAAACACATGCTACCCACTGTAAAATTTGGTGGAGGTTCCATCATGCTTTGGGGCTGTGTGGCCAATGCCGGCATCGGGAATCTTGTTAAAGTTGAGAGTCGCATGGATTCCACTCAGTATCAGCAGATTCTTGAGAATAATGTTCAAGAATCAGTGACGAAGTTGAAGTTACGCCGGGGATGGATATTTCAGCAAGACAATGATCCAAAACACCGCTCCAAATCCTCAGGCATTCATGCAGAGGAACAATTACAATGTTCTGGAATGGCCATCCCAGTCCCCAGACCTGAATATCATTGAACATCTGTGGGATGATTTGAAGTGGGCTGTCCATGCTCGGCGACCATCTAACTTAACTGAACTTGAATTGTTTGTCCAAAATACCTTTATCCAGGATCCAGGAACTGATTAAAAGCTACAGGAAGCGACTAGAGGCTGTTATCTTTGCAAAAGGAGGATCTACTAAATATTAATGTCACTTTTCTGTTGAGGTGCCCATACTTTTGCACCGGTCAAATTTTGGTTTAATGCATATTGCACATTTTCTGTTAGTACAATAAACCTCATTTCAATCCTGAAATATTACTGTGTCCATCAGTTATTAGATATATCAAACTGAAATGGCTGTTGCAAATACCAAAATATTTAGAACTAAAAATGATTAAGATTAATAGGGGTGCCCAAACTTTTTCATAGGACTGTATAACCTACCCTGCGCCCTTAAAGGGATTAAAGAGGACCTTTTAACATTTCCACCAACTCCAGTTCTTAGTGTCTGTTAATAGGTGCTGCTTCACTAATTCTGGCACAGTTTATATTTATATTTTTTTGCCTCCTCCCTTCATGAGCAATAAGTGTGGTTAGTTTTGGTGTGTTACATGCTACTTAGGCTTTAGTTAGGAGCTGGAATCAGTTGAGCACTGACTATTAAATGATACAAAGAGCTGGATTTGGTGGAAGGTCCTCTTTAAGAGCCTTTGTGGGACATTGGAACTTTGAAGGTAACTGAAAGGCTTCTGCACACGTGTGTCAGGAGCTGGGTATGCAGGTGTGCAGGGTTGAAGGGCCTAGGACATTACTGTCAATTAATACCTGTGATTGAAGTTATCTCCATTCTTGGGTGTTGCAGAAAGCTCAGTTGTGAATTTCAGCCATCTCCCAATGCTAATGGCAGGAGTTGAGCTGACATTCTTGAGTGTTGTGGAACCCCCTGAGAGAGTTGTGGCACCCCATGAGAGTGTTGTGGCACCCCATGAGAGTGTTGTGGTACCCCCTTGACAGTGCTATGGTATCCCATGAGAGTGTTTCTGGCATCCTTTGAGAGTGTTGTGGCATCCCCTTGACAGTGCTATGGTATCCCATGAGAGTGTTTCTGGCACCCCTTGAGAGTGTTGTGACACCCCTGGGGAATTTACTTTTACATAAAAAAAGGACAAAGCCACCAAGGTGTTGAGGACTGTGTTGGTAAGGCATTGATTCAATAAACTGACAAACATTTCCAGAGGTTAAGAACAACTTAAGAAAGTAATGATAGAGAAATGACTGACTTCAAGTGACATTTTCATTATGCTAACCTGGAAATAGCTGCACTGTTGATATGAGGAGACAGAACTGGAGCCATTGAGATGATGCAGATGAGCTGGAGTTGGGCAGTATGGAAGAATAGCTAGATGGAAGTGAACAACAAATAAATGCATGATACAGTATGAAATACTGAAGCACTGAAATATAGATAAAGGCCGTGTTATTTTGCAGCAAAACAATGCGCCGTTTATGATCCACGCTCCCATTGAAATCAATGGGAGCGTATACGGCCCGCAAAATCTCACACGGCGTATACGTGCCAGGTCACGTGGCACGTTACTCCATGTGAATGGGCCCTTAGGTTTAAGGAGTTTTCCAGCTCATTTTTATTGATGATCTATCCTCATAATAGGTCGTCAATAAGAGATAAATGACCCACTGATCAGCTGTATGAATGGGCTACGGCGCCTGTTTATATCACACGTTGTCTGTTTACGTGACTGTGTGATGTAATTCCAGCCTTGTCACATAGACGTGTATAGGATGAGGCTGTAGTTACATTACATGGCCGCTATGAGATGTATGACACTATATAAACAGAGAAGGGGTCACGGCGCTTACACAGATACCACGGTTCATTCAAACAGCTGATTCTTCCCTCATTCTGACTCTCATTGAAAACAATTAGTGCAGGATGCTGAAAAATAATAAGTGTCCTGCTGGATCTTGCTGCGGATTCTGCAGCTGATTCGGAGGCTGCGGCTTGAGTCTCCGCACTGATTAGACCCATTAATTTGAGCCTAGACAGCATAGGAAAGTTGCAAGGGCTTGTTGATGCTCTATAGCCACCACCGTGAGCCGGGGTCAGAAAATAAAGAGGAATCCAAGGCGGATGTCTGCCCAGAGTATAATAATCGTAGACCCAGGGGGAGGAAACATTAAAAAAAACACTGTTACTCACCTATCTCTTGGCTCTGCTGCAGTCCTCCGCTGCAGTCCATCTTCAATGACGTCAGACGTCACATGAAGCCTGAAGCCTGCCCGGATCGTGGAGAGGTAAGTAACAGTGTTTTTTATGTTTCTTACCTCTCCCGGGCCTCCGATCATTATACTCGGGGGTCTGAAAAGGACCCCAAGTATAATGATAGTCTTTGTGGGGCCCGCAGCGTCACTTACCGATCCCGGCACTGCCAGGATCGGTAAGTAAATAGGGCCAGTTACCAGCTGGAGTAACTCCAGCCGGTAACGGCCTATTAAGAAAAAAAAAAAAACGCAGTGGTAGCGGCTGTCGCCGGGCCCCTATTGTCCCGGGCCCTGTGGCTGCTGCTGCTACGGTGGTAGTTACGCCACTGGCTGTATGATTATTATCTGTCAGCAGTTTATTACATAGCAGCCTACAGAGCAGCTTTACTATCTCTGTAATGGAGCAGAACTCACCTGAAGGATAATATGGATGAGGATACTGTGCAGTATGTGGCATATAGCTAGTATATCTCTGCATTGGTCCTGGCATGGCCGGGTGACCTTGCTGCACATGGACAGAAGTGGCAGTAGATTGCATGGTGTAAGTGATGTCTGTAGGATAGCGGTGCAGGACAGGATAAAACATCCCTGTATCTGGAAATGATGAATGAGAGGCTAACTGTCTCTGGTGAAGGCCAAATGAATTTGACCATGTCCTTGGAGGGGTGGAAGCGGAATCTAATTCTTTTCCAGGAAAAGCAATACGGTTGTGGGATGGAGGGTTGACATAGGGATACGGAGTAAAGTTTTCACGTCTGCAGGTTCTGTGAAGCTGTTCAACAGTTGTCAGATCTGCAAATTAGAAAAAGACAATTTACTTAGTACAAAAAATTGAGTCAAACATTTAAATTACAATTTATACATTAAAAATTCTGCAAGCCCTCAATACAATACATCATTATACCTTCTCAGATAGTGAATGGCAAGAAGATTTTGTACTATCTACTTAGATGTCGCTGTAGTCTTCAAGATTCTGTAAGACATTCCAGCATAGATATCCTGCTGTTGTATATGCTACTGTCTAGACTAGAGGAATCTAGGCATTATATCCATAATTTATCTTGATGGTAAGAAGCATTACCTTGTTAATAGGTGCTAGAGAATACTATCTGAGCACAGAATATTATGTAGGCACTAAATCTCACTTTATTTGTCACTGAATATCATCAAAATATTCCCTCCTGTGTAACCATTCTGAACTAAATGTACTGAGCGGGCTGAATGGTCTATGTCTTGTGCAGTCCAGGGTCTAAATATACAGGTATTACTCTTATGGGGAAACATTTTATCCACGGCTCCGAATGGGTTAAAACATAAAAAGTAATACTCACTTCACTGCCCGCCACAGCTAATCCCACTAGATGATCAGTTTTAGGGTAAATTCACATGGGGTTGTTTGGTCCGGAACCCGAGGCGGAGGCCACCTCAGGTTCCAGACCAAAATACGGGTAGCCGCAACTGAATGCCGGTGCAATGCATCGGCATCCAGTCGTGCACTCTGCTCCGGATTAGGCCCAATGAATGGGCCTAGTCGGGAGTGTCTTCAGGCCGAATTGTGAGGTGAATCGGCCTGAAGAACGAGCAGCTCGCTTCTTTTTTCTTGGGAGCCAGAATAAACTGCACCTGCAAAAAATAACTTTCAATGGGAGCCGTCTTTTTGGTTTACCCTTAGGGTCAGTGTACATGGACTTTTTTGGCAGTGATTTTGACGCTGAATCCGCCTCAAAATCAGCCTGCCAATAGAACTCTATTGAGAGGCTTTTTTTGGAGGATAATTTTGAGGCGGGTTCAGCGTCAAAAAACTCCGTACGCACTGACCCTTCAAGGGAGTCTGTTACCTTGTGGATTTTTTCTGCAATGTGTGGAAGGGATTAGCCAGAATCCCATGTACTAAATGCTGCATTTTCACAAAGTGGGGCCCCATCCTAAAGGAGTTTTCTGGGACTTTTAAACTGATGACATCCATAGGATAGGTCATAAATTGAAGATTTGTGAGGGACCGACAAATAATCATCTCCCTGAGCACTGCTTCCGCTTCACAGGCCATGTGACACGCATCATATTCATTGGTCACATGGCGTCATCACAGCTCAGCTCCATTCAAGTTAATGGGTTGAATTGCGATACCAAGCACAGACGCAGCACAAATGTACGGCGCTGAGCTTGGTTAGTACTAAAGAGGCTGCAGTGCTCACCAAAATGCTGCAACTTGCTGAAACCCGGATAAGTAATCAATTAATAAGTCTCAGAAAACCCCTTTATTTTCGCAGTATATGGTACTACTATATGGACACAATACAGCATTATTTTTATATCAATTTGTGAAAAAGCGTAGTGTAAAAATTGTGACCCATGCTATCTAAACTCTTGCTAGGGTTGCACTAAGACATTGTCATGATGATATATCAAAGAATCACACACAGAAAACTTGGTATGTAATTCTCTAAAATACTCTTAGTAGCAGCATCCAGAGCAACAAAAGCCACAGGGATATCAGATTCCCTGTGGTTGCTTTTGGAGGTTTATTGTGTGCCTATAGGGAGCAAGCTACAGCGCCTGCTGACAGATGCAGAGAACCCACAAGGAATTTCATTTCTCCCACGAAGTGACTTCATTCCTTCTTCTTCTTCTTAAAACAAAATAAAACAACAAAAACTAAACAAGTGGGATCAAACCCAAGTCATGTCTAGTGCATAAAGGATCTAGGAAGGTAGAGTTCACTGACAGCTAGTAAGACAAGCTTTATCTTTTAAAGTAAACCTGTCACCAAATTTGCGGCCACTAGACCACCATCACGTCCTTATAAGACTAGGTTTATAAAGGGATTCTACCATTAAAACTCAATTTTTTGTCCCTAACACGTAGGAATAGCCTTAAGAAAGGCTATTCTTCTCCTACCTTTAGATGTCTTCTCCGGGCCGCCGTTCGGTATAAATCCCAGTTTTCGTCAGTATGCAAATGAGTTCTCTCGCAGCACTGGGGGCGGGCCCTAGCGCTCAAACAGAACTGGAGGTGTCCCCAATGCTGCACGAGTAATCTTCAGAGCCGCCTCCATCTTCTTCAGGAACGCCCTCTTCACGTGTCTTCTTCCGGCGCTGGCTTCAAACTCCTAGGCCTTGGGCCTAGGACAAAGCCGACTGAGCATGCCCGCCAGCCACAAGAAAATGGCTGCTTACACAGTATTAAAAGGCCATTTACTTGTGGCCGGCGGGCATACGCAGTCGGCTGCCCAAGGCCTAGAAGTTTGAAGACAGCTTGGGGACGCCCCAGTGCTGTTTGAGCGCTGGGACCCGCCCCCAGTGCTGCGAGAGAACTTATTTGCATACTGACGAAAAGAAGAACTCATTTGCATACCGATGAAAACTGGGATTTATACCGAACGGCAGCCCGGTGGAACACATCCAAAGGTAGGAGAAGAATAGCCTTACTTAAGGCTATTCCTACGTGTTAAGGACAAAAAAATTAGTTTTAATGATAGAATCCCTTTAACCACTTCCGGACCGCCCATAGACTATATACGTCCGGGAAGTGGTTGCCTATTTCTGCCAGGACGTACCTGTACATCCATCAGAACACAGCAGCTGCACAGAGATCGTGTAGCTGCTTTCACTAGGAGCCGGCTGTAACTTCAGCCGGAGCTCCCAGAGAGAAGACAGGGCAGATTTATTACCTCCCCTGCCTTCTCGATTGCGGTGTATACAGCGCTCAATGAGCGCTGTATACACAGCTGTGGACGCAGCCATAATTCAGCTGCCCTCTGACCCAGCGGACACGTGATCTGCCGGGAGCAGTGTCCTGCCAGAGCTGCTGGGTCCTACAGGACTCAGATCAGCTCAGTAAGCTGTGTATACAGTGTGCAGGAGGCTGGATTCCTCCTGTATCTGAGGTTAAATGTAGCAGCCCCAGTTATAGGAGAAATCAGCCTCCAGTACAAAAAAATAAGTGATCAGATGTCCCCAAAGGTCTCTTATTACCTTATGGGGACACAATCTGGAAAAAAAATAAAATAAAAATATAATAAAAAAGTTTTAAAAAAATGTAAATAAAATAATAATAAAAAATAAATAAATAATACGCTAATAAAACGCCGTTATTAAAGGTTATAGCCCCACCCCCGACGACACCATACAAAATAAAAATTACCGTAACGGAGAGGAAAAACTATATTATAAAGTTTCAGTGACACTTTGTGTTATTAAATTAAAAAAAATAAATAAATTTGAAAACCAGACACAATTTCCCTCCTATTTTGTTTATATTTTCCCAGATATAAAAAAATTAAAACACATTCGAAAATAAAGATAACATAAAAATAAAGCCCTATGTGTCCCCGAAAAAAGACGCAAAAATTAGTTGACTGAGACATACGGGAAAAATGTTACAGCCCTCAAAACCGCACATACAAAATAAACCTAAAATGTGTCTGGTCCTGGACCACAAATTGGCCCGGTACTGAAGTGGTTAAGGGTTCCAAAACTGGCAACATCCATACCATCCATTATTATTTTTAACAGCTTTTAAAGGCGTTCTCTGGGCTTTTGACATTGATGACATATCCCGAGGATGGGTCATGAATATCGGATTAGTGGGGGCCTGACACCTAGAACCTCCACCGATCAGCTGATATGTATATATACACAGCAGGAAGCAGACAGCGCTGTACACTGTGTAGTGGCTGTTTCGCGTTACTGCATCTTAGCTTCTGTTCACTTGAAATTGCAAGAGATGAGCCAGTTTGTGAGTGGTAGTGTGGTGGCCCAAACCTGATAACAGGTTCTCTGTATGTTGGCAAGTTCAGGTTCTTACCCTGGCAATTGCCTTTACTGTGCCCTGCCAAGGAGCTATAAGACGATCTTTGGAAGCGGTTTGGTGGCCGGGAATTGACTTCGAGGCCTGCAGCCAGCTTGGCTTTGTTAGTGCTTGTCATTCTCTTTAACTTGACAAGCAGATCTGGTCGCCCTTTACGAAAATTGTCATTGTAGAAATGATGGATGCCACTTTCTCCAGCACCCACATCCTCACCAGAATGACTGGGACCAGCATTACTGCCAGATCCTACAATTAGTTTCCTAAAACCATAGAGATTGAGCTGGCGGATGAAACTGGTGAAGTTCGAGGTCTTAAACAAGTCAGTGGCCTCGCTCATACCCTTGGATGGGCACAACAGCTCAGACTCAAATAGCTGTTGGTCAATGATAACACCAGCTCCGGTGGAGTCCCAGCAGATGGACTGGTAGAAGGGGTTATTCACAAGACGCCACATCTTTGCAGGAAAATTATTGGGATTGATTGGAGTAGACATTAAAGAATCATCTGGATCCATTGGATGAAGATGAAGTGCAGGGTAGTAACTTCTGTGAAATATAATGGGAGTATTACTTCTCTGACAACCAGGTGATGGATATGTCAACTATTCTTTGTAATGTATTAGTAAAGGGAACGACCTGATGTATGTGACCTGTGATGTATGTATGTCTCTAGTATATAACATACTGAGTCAATCCAATTATATCATGTGATGACTATTTTATGTAAATAGTAGGATCTAAAATGTGATCTATTTTACCTTATGTCTTGTCTACAATACGTTATCTCATATGTGATCTATTGGATGTCTCAGCTACATAGGTTGTCACGTATGAGCAATGCTATATGACATAAATACCATATGATCTTGTCTGTGAAGTATATGATTGCACATCATATAAAATATACAAAGTATATGTGCTCTACAAGGTGTAAGACAATGTATATGTGATCTACACGGTGTAAGCCATATATATATGTGATCTACAATGTGTAAGCCTTATGTACGGTATATGTAATCTACAATGTGTAAGCCATATGTGATCTACAAGATGTAAACCGTATGTATATGTAATCTACAATGTGTAAGCCATATGGGATCTACAAGATGTAAGCCGTATGTATATGTGATCTACAAGATGTAAACCCTATGTATATGTGATCTATAATGTGCAAGCCTTATGTATATGTGATCTACAATGTGTTAGCCATATTTATATTTGATCTACAATGTGTAAGCCATATGTACATGTGATCTACAATATGTAAGCCTTATGTATATTTGATCTACATGATGTAAGCCTTATGTATATATGATCTACACAGTGTAAGCCATATGTATATGTGATCTACACGGTGTAAGCCATATATATACATAGCTCCCAACCGTCCTGATATCACGATTTCAGTGTCCTGTCCCGCGGTCACGGTCGGTATGTCCCGATTTCAACTCATCGGTGTCCTACGGATACCGATGAGCTGAGTACATAGGAGTTTAAAGCAGGAGCCGTCACAGCTCCTGCTTTAACGCTGTGCTCCGGCATTTGTAGCCGCGATGTGATGACGTCACATCACGCCTACAACTATGTGTATGAGTGAGAGAGCGGCAGGGATGAGATGGAAGGTGAATGTAAGTGTTTGTTTGTGTTAAACATTAAGATGGAACATAATGTAGGGGGCCCATGACACTGGGGCAGATGAAGGGGGGGAGAATGGCATGACACTGGGGCAGATGAAGGGGGGGAGAATGTCATGACACTGGGGCAGATGAAGGGGGGGAGAACGGCATGACACTGGGGCAGATGAAGGGGGGGAGAATGGCATGACACTGGGGCAGATGAAGGGGGGTAGAACAGCATGACACTGCGCAGATGAAGGGGGGGAGAACGGCATGACACTGGGGCAGATGAAGGGGGGTAGAATGGCATGACACTGGGGCAGATGAAGGGGGGGAGAAGGCAATGACATTGGGGCATATGAAGGGGAGGGAGAACGGCATGACACTGGGGCAGATGAAGGGGGGGAGAACAGCATGACACTGGGGCAAATGAAGGGGGGGAGAGCGGCATGACACTGGGGCAGATGAAGGGGGGAAGAACGGCATGACACTGGGGCAGAGACGGGGGGACATGAAACTGGGGGGATATGAAACTGGGGACAGAGATGGAGGGGGGGACATGAAACTGGGGACAGAGATGGAGGGGGGGGGAACATGAAACTAGGGGCAGATGAAGGGTGTATATGAAACTGGGGAGAGATGGAGAGGGACATAATTTACGGGTGACTAGGAGGATTATACTGTGTCGGGGCAATTTGCAGCAGCGTTCTGCGCGCGCCGCACATTTTGTCCGTCTAGCTACTCTTCAAAAGTTGGGAGGTATGTATATATGTGATCTACATGATGTAAGCCTTATGTATATGTGATCTACATGATGTAAGCCTTATGTATATGTGATCTACACGGTGTAAGCCGTATATGTATATGTGATCTACACGGTGTAAGTCATATATACAGTATATGTGATGTACACGGTGTAAGCCATATGTATATGTGATGTACACGGTGTAAGCCATATGTATATGTGATGTACACGGTGTAAGCTGTGTAACTGTACTAGATGACAAGCTCTGACACCTGAACTCTATGCTGGCACCAGCTCTAGGTCTGATGTGAGGAGTGGTAGACACACGGGCCTAATCTTTACAGGACATAGAGGTCACTGCCGCCGCCCGTTCTCTCTGCTCCATAGAACCGTTATTACTGACGAGCCCGAACTGCGCCTTTAAAATTCCACACTCTGACCAATCAGGCCTCGAGTTTTACAGCGGCTGCTCGCGCGGAGCTCTGGTGCGAGAGAGACAACTGCCGCGCGGGGTCAAGATGGCTCCGGCGGCCATTACATGACACCTCCTGCCTGAGACATTAGCCTCCGGTGCGGACATGTTGGTGGAGAGAACAGCCGGACTGCAGGCACAACATGTCCATAGCGGGAAACAGCGCAGCCGCGAGAAGTCACATAGGAACAGTACAGTCTGTAAACAACCAATAAGATTGCTTCTTTTATATTTTACTCTGCCTTAGCGAAAGCTGCGATGTCATTGGTTGTCGTGGCCACTGCTGCTCCCTATGTGGTGCCCTGCAAGCCTGCAGCGAATACAATGTGACGTGTAATACTGTGCCAGCACCGCTGAGGAACGTCACCCGGTGTCTGAACTGAAGAGAATACAGGGCAAACACTGTCTGTTTGCTGCCTCAGGTATGGTGGAGGACTTACTGTAATGTAGGAGAGAGTAGGACATGATGACTGTGAACGTCCCTCTTCTGGTCCAGTCCCTGGAATATATGGACTTCCAGGAGGACTTGGTGTGGATCCAGTATGATGGGGTGGGTTGGATTAGTTAGAAAGGGCTAGTGGGTGGACTAGCTAGAGAAACAGGGAGAGGATGTGAGGGAGAGATAGGGGAGGGAGGGAGAGTGAAGAGCAAGGTGTAATGGTAGCTGTAGGATAAAGAATAGGAAGCTACACCAGGTAAACAAATGCAGAAGATGCCGGGAGCGCCCTCAGAAACCAAGGAATCACTCACAGACCTTTATTTCAAATCTAAAAAATTGCCCGGAAAACCGCTTTAATAAATTTCCTCCATTGTTTTAGTAGAAAGCAGTCATGGTTTTCTAATTCTGACAGCCCTTCAGAGAAGTAGAAGATAGTTTATAATATATATATATATATATATATATATATATATATATATATAGTATCTGTACGTATAAAGCTACAGTAGTTGTGTGTATAATCCCAGGGAGATGTAGCTGTAGGACACACAGGACTGTTTCAGTCTATATTCATGGTTTATTTCTAGTCCTGTCAGCCTTTATCTACTAGATATTCCTTCTTAATAAAATCTGAAATCACCGTCCGTTCCTTCCGGGACACTAAGTCTCAGTTTGAGGCTCCCTGCAGGGATTGTTTCCAATGCTTCTTATAAACATCTACAATTTCAGTCTTAGAATTTGGACGCATTTTTTGCTTCTCACGTTCCAAGTAATCCTAAAGACATTCAGTGGTGTTGAAGTCTGGGCTCTGGGGTGGCCAGCCCATTGTTCTGCAAACACCAGCGGCTTCTTTGTCTGATAAGTATGTCTTGATCTTCACAGCAGTGTACTTGGGGTCATAAGCTTGCTGTAGGATCATTTATTTCCTTGTCTAATGTATTCCAGAGGGTAAAGTAGATTTTATTAAAAATGTGTTTGTTCTTTTATTTTTAATGATTTCTTCTGGGAAGAACAAATGTTACAGAAGAATACAGAGGTCCCTTGTGTTACAATGGCCTGTAGTTACAATATTTTCAGGCCTGTAAAGTCCAACCAAATGCATTCAGGTTTAAAGGGGTTGTCCCATCACAAGGATCCTATCTATACTGCTAGTTTATGTGGATTTAAGACTTTTCCTAAATATATTGCTTTATCAAAACTGCTTTGTTTGGCCGCTATCTTAATTTATTCACTTTACTGTTTACACTGCATTTCCATAACCATGGGCCTGCGGATGGTCTTATCTCCTAGACTGACAAGTGACATAGCTCCAGGAGGGGAGGGGGAGCTGAGTGCACGGGAGCAGCTTGCATGTGAAACCTCGCCCACCAATTAACGCAGAAAACCAGGAAGACAACTGCGTTGACAGTCAGCAAGCTGGTGAGCGAGCGACATGGGAATACCCCTTTAAAGGATGCAACTGAGGTGCAGCAAGTTTCCCTATGGCCAAACTCACTGTCCCAAAGTCTATCTGTTCACCTGGGCTTTATGGCCTTTGTATGGACCCAACTCACCTTTCACATACTAACCAGCTTCCAAAGTAGTAGTTATGATTATTAACATTAAAGGGCTTTCTCAAACAAAAAAAAACTTTAAAAAAAAGGTATTTTAGTGCTATTAATGGGTTATTAATTGCACCAAAATACTTTTAGCAGTGTTTTGAGTGCTTTCTGGCTTTCTCTGGGACTTCCTGACAGTCTCTACATTTGTCTACATGCTTCCTCCTAGTTTCCTGCTATCCTAGCCTGCAGCTCCCATGATCTCCCTCTCTCACACCCCTCCGTTTCCCTAGCTAGCCCGTGGACTACTATCTCTATCTACCTACCTACCTAAATCACTCAGCCCCAATCCCCCCCACAATCATACTTACCTGTCTTCTGTGTCCTGGAGATCAATGTCTTCGGTTCCAGAGGCATCTTCTTCTGTGGACTTCTTGCACATGCATGATATGCGCTCTTCGCTTTTGTCGGCGACTGTACAATAAAGCTTTTTTGGGCCGGCAGAGGAAGTGCCAGAAGAATGAAGATGACTATGTAAGAGACGGGTACGGAGGAGTTTTGCTGATGCTTCATTTCCGGAAATGCGGAAACGAAACATCATTGGATCATCAAATAATGTGCCTGGGGCGGTCGCATGACCGCCCCAGGTATATAGGTAAATTTGGATATTTTATAAAATTGAAGTCAATTAGAAGTTAGGCGGGGCGAGGGGTTTAGTTTAGGGACTAATTTTCTATTTATCCTGGACAACCCCTTTAAGGCTAAGGCCCCACGCAGTAGATCGTTGCAAAAAACTAAAAAAAAAATACTGCGGCGCAATGCATTGCGTTTTTCACTGAAAGTCAGAGTTTTCCTTTGTGGACTTTATGCTTCTATTATACCTATATGGAAATAATAGGTATAATTGACATTCTGCGATTTGTAAAAATGTTTGCATTTTGGAAATCGTTTCATTTCTGCTACGTGGGGCCCAAGCGTCATGGGGCTGTGCCACAAATTACATTTATTACCTGTCCACAGGATGGGTAATAAATGTCAATCTTTCGGAGAGGGGGCGCACTGCTGGACCTCCATCAGTCACTAGAATGGGTGTTCACTGCATGATAAGAAGTTTATGAGAAAACCCTTTAACTTGGGTGGTAAATTGTCTCACTGTTATGCCCATGGTTGAAGACCACAGAAAAGCATTTTTGTCGTGGGCACACTGGGGCACGCATGTTGCAGGCTTCACTAGTAAAATAAGTTTTCCACTTTAACATAATACTGTCTAGGACTCACTAGTAGTATCCTTTGAAAGCAATTAAAATCTTGGCAATGGCTTTCACCGACTTTTTCCTGTTGTTTGAAGCAGGGAGGACACAACGCACATATTTTCCAGACCACAACCCACACCCTGCTATTTACAATCCCGATTACAGACAGCTGTTATTATTTCAGTGTTAAAAGTTGCAGAATAAAACAGTACTTCTCAATTATGCTTTGTGGTTTACTGTCTTCAGCTTCTAAACATGCTTCATGTATAACGTATAGCGTCGATAAACTGAGGCTGTGTCCACAGCGGAACACCACACAATAATGGGTTGTAGCACTTACACAATAGTAAGTAGGATGGAGCTAAGATGAAATGTTAACTGTTTTTGGTATCTTTAGTTCTGTAGCAGGAACAAAGCTCACAGATACTGCCACTTAGCCTGCAAAGCTGTCAGATTCCGCCTCAAAATCCTGACCAAAAAACTCAGTGTGAACTCAGCTTTAGAGTTATGTTGAGATTAGGGTTGAGCCGATCTTGACTTTTCAGGATCGATTTTGAAATCCGATTTCCGATCATTTTTCATTCGAACCCAATCTCGGTCCCAATTCCGATCCCAATGCAAGTCAGTGGGATTTTTTTACTAATCAGTGATCGGATTTTAAAACCAATCCTATTCACTATACAGCATGGAATCTAACAATTGAACACTTTAATTGTTAGAATCCAAGCTGTGTAATGATTTTTTTTAATCACTAAGTAGCCAGAGGATTTTTTTTAATCCTCTGGCTACTTAGTCCCTCCTGGTGTCCACTTACCTGCAGAGATGGCTGGTCCAGTGCCCGGTGTTCTCGTTCTTCTTCGCCTCGCTGCCTCCCAGCTTAGGAGAGTGTGGGCGGGTTAGGAGAGTGTGGGCGGGTACTGGGAGGGGAGATGTCACGTCTCCCTGCCCTGTACCCGCCCACACTCTCCTAAGCTACAAGCCCTTCTTCCTAGCTCTTTAACACTAACCTGGGAGGCAGGGGCAGCGAACCGAAGAAGAACGAGAACACCGGGCACCGGACCAGCCATCTCTGCAGGTAAGTAGCTAATAGAGATTTTAGCTGGTCTCCCGATAGAATGAATGGACGCAGCCGGCGTGCAGGGGGTTAAAGCTGTGTCCTATGGAACCGCAGCGGAGCCTTAACCCCCTGAGCGGAGTGTATACTCAGTGTGAAGGCTAACATTGTTAGCTTTTCCCACAATGCTTGGCCAGTAGCACAGCATTGTGGGAAATAATCACCGATCTCGTTCCCACCTAAAAAGATCGTGTCCGGAATTCCGATCGCGATCGTGAAATTTTCTCGATCGCCGATCGGAATCTGATCTTTTCCGAACACAATCGCTCAACCCTAGTTGAGATGTTTTGTAATTGCTAGGTTTTTAAGAACTTTGCAGACTTCAGTAGGGGCCTTCATGGCTTCCTTTCCATGGATACACATTTGTCCTGGTCATGTGATGGATATATACAGCAGTAGAACGGTTACCGTTACAGCAGAGCTATCAGAGCTGTGAGACGTTACAATTTAGTCCCCCATGTCCATCACATGACCAGGACAGAATGTTATCCCCTAGAAATAAGCATTTGTGTTTTCTATGTAATGAATGCAAAAAAGATCTTGATGAAAACATGGATGAATTGATAAGGAAGGTTTATTGGAATTTTTATTACCATACAAAATAAGATATATTTGCTTATACAGGAATACCTCTTTAGGGCTAAGGCCTCATGTAGCAAAACAAATAAAAACCGCTGCAGAAAAAAACCACAGGGAAAACATATTGCATTTTTTATCACTACGTTTTTACTTTGTTTTCCTCTATTTTTTTCCACGTATTAAATCTATAGGACAAGGTCTATAACTCTGCAGATAACATGAAGACATTTTAAAAGTGCAGCTTTTCCACAATTTTTTTTTTCTCAAATTATGCACATTATGTGAATGGATTTAAAATCTCATTCACTTTCCAGGTACTGCTGTAAAACATAGTGTTTTGGGTTTTTTTTGCTGCGTTTCTTAGGGTGCCTTCACACGGAGTATACGCTCACTGATTCTGAACATGTAAGGGCTCGTTCACATCTGCGCCCAGTCTCCGTTCATACAGGTTTCCATTTCCTGAACAAAACTGAGCAGGAGACGGAAAGCTGCAGGACTCTTTCATACCCATTCATTTGAATGGGTTTGAAAGATGTCTGGCCGTGAGCGCCGGTGAGCATTTTATGCTCTCTGTCGCAAAACCAGTTTTTTTAAAATCGGACACAGAGTCGGACATGCAGTATTCTGTGTCCGATTTAAAAAAAAAACGGTTTCGCAGCGGAGAGCATAAAACGCTCACCACCGCTCACGGCCAGACCCGGTCTGACAGCTTTCCGTCTTCTGCATGCAGAAGACGGAAAGCTGAGAACGGACTCTGGGCGCTAGTGTGAACCTAGCGTAACACTTTCCGAATCAGCGGCGTTAAAACAGATCCCATTGCTTTCTATGGGAGCCAGCATACAAAAGGGAAAAAAAACAGCCCATTCATTTCTATGGGGAGCGCACGTATGCCAGCTTCCATAGAAAGCAATGGGATCTGTTTTAACGGCGCTGATTCGGAACGTGTTACACGTTCAGAATCAGTGAGCGTATACTCCGTGTGAAGGCACCGTTATACTTCTCTTTTCTGCTCAATCCACTCCTGGCTTTGGCTCAAAAAACTTCAACAAAATCTGCAACAAAAAAAGCTGCGTTTCTGCAACGGGGCCCTACAGGCTGGAAACACAGTGATTTGTCTGCGGCTTAAACGCGGCAGGAAAGCTCTGGGCTTCTTACAGTTACTGCAAAGTGGATGGGATTGCAAATATGTGAATCCCATGCCCACTTTGCGTTTAAAACCGCAGCACCGACACACTGCCATGTCCAAAACCGGCGCGGTTTTGGAAATCGCAGAATGTTAATTATATCTACGGAAACGCTGTCGGCTTTCCTGTAGATATAATTGTAACAGAACTTCCTGCTCAAAGCAGTGCGGGAAGAACCGTGATGCATTCATGCTGCGGTTTTTCTGGCAGTGTTTTAGCGCTGTGGATTGTCCCGTGGGGCCTTAGCCTACAGAGGTTTTTCTGGGACTTCGGTGTCGATGGTTGACAAGCGGTTTGTAGTATTTGCTTCTGCTTCACAGATCAGTACTGTCATGGTCATCCGTCACATGACCTGTTTGCAGCCTAAAGTAAAAACTAAAAAATATGACTTATGCTGCCATAATTGGAAAACAGCACTTCAAAGAGCTGATCAGTGGGGTGTAAGGTGCCAAATCCCTATCGATCTGATAATGGTGACCTCTTGTAAGGATAGGCCATTAATACCAGAGTCCCAGAATAACCCCCCCCCCCCCTCCCCTCAGTTTCCCCTTTAAGTGTCTGTACATTGTGTATAGAGTGAAATGTGAACTGAGAAACATGACATGATAAAGCTCAATGTCAGTACAAGATTAATTGTAATAAAACTGACCAAGGATAATGCAGTGTTTTGCAAAATGCAACATGTGAATTTTAGCTGTGGAACCACAAGCATTTACTCTATAGATTTAATAAGGGAAGAAAAACACAATATGAACTCAATGAAAAAGCCTGCAGAAAAAAAAAAAAAAAACTTTTTTTTTTGCTGTATTCTGAAATGGAATCTGTCACTTTGAAATACATTTCAATGTGTATGCAGCATTCTGTAGACTAGAAGAGAAGATTGATATATAGTTGTGTGTATTTTATTCGTATGTAGTTGGCAGCGTCTTTCTTGAGCATACGCTCTGACACAGCTTTCTGTGAGTAGGTCACAGCCCAGAGGAACAGACTGTCCTAAGAACAGACAGAAATGTAAGTGCATTTATGCTACAGTCACACCTATGTCCAGAAGGATGGAAAAATGTCCTGGATATCTGCCAGACTACACCCGAGACTCCATGTTAATGTACCCTTATACTGAATCTATTCCCACAAGACTATATATCAATCTGCTGAGGCCCGGTTCACATCTGCGTTAGGGTTTCCGTTCAGGGAGTCCGCTTGGGACCTATACGCATTAAAAACCGGTTACCTAAAGGAACCCCCGGACAACATAATGGGGTCCGTGTGGTTTCTGCACTAAACGTGGAGAGAAAAGTGCTGCTTACAGGACTTTTCTCTCCATATTTTACGTGTGGAAACTCAACGGAAACCACACGGACCCCATTATAGCCTATGGGGTCCACGGGTTTCCCAAGTAACTGCTTTTTAATGCATATATTTTTCCATTTGGGGTGTCCCCAAGAGGACTCCCTAAATGGAAACCCAAATGCAGATGTGACTATATGATCGATGTGTGACAGGTTCACATTTACTTTCCAGAGGCTCAAAATAAAGAAGCCTGATAGAAGACAGACTTCTGTGTCTATGGCGCCATACTTCCTCTTCTATGAACATAACCAATTAGAATTTAGTTTTAGATTTTTAGAAATGTAGATATTTTTAGCTTCTGGGGGATTTCTTTACAGTATTACAAAGTGATATATCATGAGGATATACAGTAGGCACAGAAGGCTGATACAACTTCTGAAAACTCAGATGTGATGCTTTTAATTTTTTTCACATATGAAAAGAAACATTTTGAGATTTTCTCCGTTTTTCAATAAAACGCCTGCGGTTCTCCATTTTCAGTGTAGATTGTAAGATTTCCCCTGGCGTCTTGATCTGCTTCTATTGCTTCAAACAGAGATTTGAAGTTACCGGCTCCAAAGCCCTGCAAATAGATCACTACTGTTAGCGTTATAAGAAGAATGATTTATTCTATCACATTTACATTTTATAAGATTCTGTATCTTTGTAGTTCGCCTTATTGTATTTTATCCAAAACCTCAGAAGAGAACATTGGTTGAGTCCATGGCTATTGGACCTTTATTATTCCCAGAGCCATGAGATTGAAGGGCAAGTCAAAAAACAAAGCAGGCAATGATGAGAAATTTATGAATCTGCAACTTAGTAACCTGTAGACACTTTGTCAAAACTGGTTTGAGCTTAGATTTACAGTGTCAGTGTAAAAAGATCCTGCCCCTGCATTCTGGGGGGAGTTAATCAAGACTGGTGTTTCCTTCATATCCCTTGTGCACTTAATTTATGACAAGGTGCAACCTCCAGTAGTCCGTGCATTGATACTCCAAGCTACACTGGCTCATAGCTGACCCAGATGCGCCATAAATGATAAGTCATTCAGGGCTTTTTGGTGCTAGCGTTGTTTAAAGAGTCACAAAGCTGGAGTTGGTAACTTTTTTGCCATTCTGTGCCCTAGTTCAGCTCACTGTATCCTGAGATATTAAATAGACCTTTCCTCCTTTATTGTGGATGGTGCTTGGAAAAACAGTGCAGCTGTACAAGGGCTCAGGGGGTCCTATCACCTTAACAGCAGCTTTCTACTGTGTATTAGATGAAGGGCAAATGCCTAAGTTAATTAATTCATGGTGAACTATTAGGCAGAGTTCAGACAGAGTTTTTTGGTCTGGAATTTGAGTTGGAGGTCGCCTCAGATTCTGGACCAAAAAAAAGGTGGCTGTGATTGGATGCTGGTCCAGTGCAGTTGCAGCACTTCACTCCGGATCAGGCCCAAATGAATCTGCCTAGTTGGAGGGAGTGTCTTCAGGCGGACGTCCGAGGCTGAATCGGCCGCGGCATCCGCCTGAAGAATGAGCATGTCGCTTCTTTTTTCCGGGAGCTGGAACAGACTGTTCGCTGAAACAAGAACTGACCGGCTCCCATTGAAATCAATGGAAGATGTTTTTTGCTCACAGATTCCACCTCAAAATCCTGACCAAAAAAAACCTGTGTGAACCCGGCCTTACTGGTGGATTGTTAGTGAGACTCAAGGGATTGCTCTTTCCTGAGATTTTGGAAAAGAAAGGATCTGCAACTGTTCTTGCACATGAGTCTGTGTCTACCCTGACATGATTCCTGGGTATCCTGCACCATGGCAGATCAGCTGGGTCTTGACAGTACCCACTTTCACTATAGGGCGTGTTTACTCCTGTAAATGGAGCTCCTATGAATGCAAAAAAAAATCACTAAATAAAAAAATAAAGTGTTACTGTCTCCTGGGGTCTTAACCTTGTGGAGGACTTAACAAAATATATAAACAGTATTGAAAAATGTGAGTGGTCATGTGAGCCATGAATGTGACAGCATCACTTACAGTCTGGCGGGATTGAAAGCCCCAGGGACCAGACTGGAGGGATCAGTGAATCCACCAGCGAAGATTTATGGAAGTTATTGTTCATAGTCTTGAATTTACTAAATATCGATATTGTTAGCCTTTCTTATCACGTGTTGATGGGAAGAGATGATCACCATGACAGGTCAATGTAACACGTGTGCTCATGTATGTGATAAATCTCTAAAACATTTTAAACATATTATTCTAATTGAAGGTTACAAATCGGCTGTCAGATTCTGTATGCATCGTCTTAAGATTTAAAGCCATTGTGCGATGGTTTCTCTGGTTCTTTGGTCATATTTATACCTTTAAGCAGTGTTAGTAAATTGTCCTCGCAATGATTACAAACATTCTTCAAAAGGTGCAATTATGTCCTAAAACCAGAGACAATTACCCTTTAGCTTTCATCTACATTGTGCAGGTTAGGCTATAAATGCAAATGCATTAATCCTTGCCGAGGTTAGAAATGGTGTAGAATTGCAGCCTGCTATATTGCTGTTCATACAACCCATGAATACGTTTAGAGATAGTGTCATGAAATCACTTACATAATGGTTATATCTCTGTATAACTTCTAGGAAGAGGGTCGGTCTGTCCTGCATTGGCTTGGTGAAGATCTGAAGAAGATATCCTTTGTCGTCATAATCAACCAGAATTTTTAGGTCCTGAAATAATGGAGGTAATATTAGTCATAGAGCATTCTGCTGGCCTATGTCTGACATCTGAAGACTATTTGTTGAGCCTGCCATGTTCTGTCCTGTCAAAAAGTAGATCCAGGCAGAGAGGTTTTTAAACATTGGATACCAATGGTAGTTGAGTCTAAATTTTTGGATATAGGTTTGCATAAAATCCTTCCAATACCAGTTATTTGTATATTCTTTACTGTACTGGGTTATACACCCTTTCTTCATTGAAGTTAAAGGGATTTTTTGGGACATACATATTGAGAATATATCCTTGGCATAAGTCAATATCTGATCATGGAGGACTAACTTGTAGCTTCATCCACCTCCACCATAGAGTAGCACTGCTCCCCTGTTTTGTAAGTCCGAGCCTAGTGGTCATGAAATAAAGGGGTTGTCCAGTTCTTTTTTTATTGATGACCTATCCTCAGGTATGAGGGGGGTCTGACATCCAGGACTTCTGCTGATCAGCTGTTTCAAGGGACCCTGTCTTGCAGATCTTGTGTCCATGACCACTTTACTATAGCTCAACAGTGGGGGAAAACCTGCTGATCTTATATTGATGACTTTTCCTGACTGGACAACCCCTTTAACAAGCAGTTATTCCTATATCTGCAGAAATTTGCTGAGATGAGGTAACCTATTAATATCTAGTCACAGTGTTCTCCAGAGACCGTATATCTAAGTCTATCACATCTTTTATGACTGACTTCAGTATCTAAAGGTAAATGACTGTGGATGTTTCACTGCACATTTTTTAATATTAGTACAATTTGGTCATAGACAACTTTTCGGTTCTTTGCCTAAATCTTGCTTCTCTTGGATTGTTAAGCATCTTCTTTCCAATACAGTGTTGTTTTTGCACATATATATACCTGTAACACACTAATATCCTCTTTTACAGTGATTTTGGCACTTTTTAATTTTTTTCTCAGGTCATCATAATAGGTGTCCGGTGCAGAAAGAAACTCCATTCCACGAGATTTCAGATTCTTCACCTTTGAGAATATACGAGTCAGAATTGTGATCATATACATGAGAAACCATCAATTATTTAGTTGTCTTATATTATCTTTGTATTGTAGACCATTATAAAAACAATTTTTAAAACCCTTTTAAGGCTGAGGCCCCACGGGCCGTATCCACAGCACTAAAACGCTGCGGGAAGAACCGCTGCGTGAACGCATTGCGGTTCTTTCCGCAGCGCTTTTAAGAGAAGGTTCAGAGTTTTCCTCTGCGGAGTTTTTCTTAACGTTATATCTACGGGAAAGCCGCCGGCGTTTCCGTAGATATAATTGACATGCTGCGATTTGCAAAGCCGCAACGGCTTTGCAAATCGCAGCGTATCCGTGCTGCGATCTTTTCCGCAAAGTGGGGATGGGATTCGCATGAATCTCATCCACTTTGCCTGCAATGTACAATGCCGTGATTTTTCCCGCAGCATCTCCGCTGCGGGTAAATCGCGGTGTTTCCGGTCCATGGGTCCCCGGCCTTAGAGTATGTTCACACGGAGTTTTTTGGCAGCAGATTTTGACACGGAATCCTCCTCAAGATCCGCTGCCAAAAACGGGTCCCATTGACTTCAATGGGAGCCACTCGCTTCTTTTTACCAGTACCTAGTAGCGGAAAAAAGAAGCAACATGTCCTTTCTTGCTGCGGATTATGTGGCTCGAGACACGCTCCAGTGTAGGCTCATTCAGTTGGGCCTACACAGGATCGGGATGCCGCGACTGAATGCCAATACTGTATTGGCATTCCGTCGCGGTGAGCGGCGCGGAATGTTTACATCGCGGAACTAGCCCTAATAGGGACCTGTCATTAGACAGGTGTTTGTCTATGACACCGTCTATAATATACTGTATATATATATATATATATATATATATCTTTAGTTCCATTAATCTTTATGTACTAATGAATTATGGAAATTGTGGATGTTGTAAGCTCATTTTCACAACATATACATAACTTATACATATGTCATCACACGCACACATTCATTAATATTAAATTCTCTACAACAAAAAAAAGACAATATATACATAACATTCATGTTTCAAAACATATGCAGGTATTCATGCACAGACTCGCATAGATAAACACGCCACCCTCTTAGCCAAACAGCGAGGAGATCAAAGCGGAGAACTCGCCCCTCCCTCTGCTGCTGTCTCTGGTGTAGCTATCTGTCTGAATTACTCACTGCTTTGATGATGTCGGAAGTGTTAAGAGCAATGTGCTGCACACCAGCACCTCCATAGTAGTCTACATATTCCTGAAAGAAAGGGAAAATTACTCATTTACCATTATGTAAGAATTATGAACCTCTAACTTTATAATATGGCTTTATAATAGATAAGACACAATGCATCTTTCAGATATATAAAGCTTAGTGTATGAAGGCAGAGGTGTAACTTGAACACTGGGCCCCAGTGCAAAATCTGTAGTGGGGCCCTATCCTACCTTGTGCTGTTTAGACTACGGGTATATTTCATGTGACAGGAGGATGTTTGGGGCTCCTCAGGCTCCAGGGCCTTGTCGTAACCGCTGCACTCCCAATAGCTACACCACTGTATGCAGGGAGTTTACGGAGACATGTACATAGCGCAGCTCTCTATTCCAACTCATACATAGTGATTCCAGGCAGAGGCCCCCTGTACAAAGTTGATATGCCCTGATAGGACATATGGACAGAGGTTGTTTTTCATGAGACAACTTCGTAAAGCATACCTACAGTTCCGTAAATGATGGGCTGATGACATTGAATTGATATTTCTCAACCACTTAAATTCAGGTAAGATTGTAGCATACTTACATTGTGCAATGGTTGTTAATATAATAATTAAAGGGGTTGTCTACTTTCAAACCAATATTGAGAGACAAATGTTATTGTTTGTAAAATAAAAAGTTGTACAATTTTCCAATTTACTTTCAATTAGTATCAACTCATCACGGTTTTCTAGATTTCTACTTGTTGTCATTCATTCTGCTTACTGCTAGTGGATAAAAATCAGTCCATGGTCATGTGATATACAGTCCATGGTCATGTGATATAAAGTCCATGGTCATGTGATATAAAGTCCATGGTCATGTGATATAAAGTCCATGGTCATGTGATGAGCACACAGGTGCACAGCTCGTTACCAGGCAGATGTCTGATTACTGTACAGTGACTGTAACGAGCAGCACCTGTGTGTTCATCACATGACCATGGACTGTATATCACATGACCAGGGACCGTATATCACATGACCAGGGACTGATTTTTATCTACTGAAAGTATCAGAATGAATGACAGCAAGCAGAGATCTTGAAATCTGTGAGGAATTTATACAAAAAGTATATTGGAAATTGAAGAACTTTATATTATACAAACAATAACATTTGTCTCTCAGCCTTGGTCTGAAAATGGCCAACTGTAAAATTCAATCCTACAGCAAATTATGTGGATATATTAAAAGACTAGGGGTCCATCTTTAGTAAACCCTGCTGATCAGCACAATGTCTACATAGGCACAGTGGCTCATCTTGGTACTACAGCTTGTCTCATTCACTTCAAGCTGTAGCACCGGCCACATACACCTGTACTTATGAGTCAGCAGGCTCTGAGAACAGGGACATGCTTCAAGTATAGGCTGACATTGTTAAATTTTCTATAGGATTTTTTTCAGTGTACTTGCTAGTACCTGTATCTGTGACTTTTTCTTCCCTGGAGCTGGTTCATTTATTGGCATCTTTATGGTCTCCTCATAGTTTGTCACCACAATTGAGCGCAGAGCACTGTACTCTGTATGAATCTGTTTGTCATCTACAGACCAGAATCTGTGGAATAGCAGGCACTTTTGATACCTAAAGGTTCAATGATATAATAAAATGTATGTTAGTTATTTTATTCAATATTAAACTTAATACAAGTATGCCATTACTTTATAGGAGTATTCATTGTCAGCAATGTGTCTTCACTGTGTAATGGTAAGTTTTCCAATTTTTCTAATGAATTTTTAATATCATTCCCTTCTGGTTTGGAAAATCTTAGTTTGAGGTTATTGAATGGGAACCTTCATTAGTTACTTAAAGAGGACCTTTCACCATATCCGGGCACAGGCAGTTCTATATACTGCCAGAAAGCTGACAGTGCGCTGAATTCAGCGCACTGTCGGCTTTCCCGATCTGTGCCCGGTGTGAAGAGCTTACGGCCCGGTACCGTAGCTCTTCTATGGTCAGAAGGGCGTTTCTGACCATTAGCCAGAGACGTCCTTCTGCCTCGCGGCGCCAATCGCGCTGTGCTGTGGAGCGGGGAGGAACGCCCCCTCCCTCTGCTCACACAGCTTGTCCGTAGACTAGCATTATCAGGAGAGGGAGGGGGCGTTCCTCCCGGCTCCACAGCACAGCGCGATTGGCGCCGCGAGGCAGAGGGACGTCTCTGGCTAATGGTCAGAAACGCCCTTCTGACTGTAAAGCGCTACGGTACCGGGACCGATAGCGCTTTACACCGGGCACGGATCGGGAAAGCCGACAGTGCGCTGAATTCAGCGCACTGTCAGCTTTCTGGCAGTATATAGAACTGCCTGTGCCCGGATATGGTGAAAGGTCCTCTTTAAAGTAGATGAAAATCTGTCCTGGTCATCTGACAGACAACAGTTGCATCGTTTGTTAGGGAATATTCATATGTTCAGGTTTACATGCACAGTTTTTGAAGCCAAACCAGGAGTGGATTAAAAAAAAGGCGAAGTAGCACTTTTACTGTGTTTATGATCCGTGCATGGCTTTGGCTTTAAGAAGTGAATTTAGATTGTGAACCCTACTTGGGCGCCGCTGAAAATAATAGCGCTGTATAAGTAAATGAAATTTAAATTTGTCCTACCCTTTTTTTGACATGGGTAGAAGACTAGGGAGAGAGAGAAGCCAAGTAACAAACTGAATGTATATAGCGCTCTTTGGGTCCAGTCACATGAAGGAAAATGGTGTGGAATTTTCCACGCTGAAAAAAAGCCTCCCATTGATTTCAATGGGTTCTGCTAGTAGAATTTTCCGCTAGTGGAAAAAAAAGGTAGCAGAACCCATTGAAATCAATGGGAGGCTTTTTTTCAGCGTGGAAAATTCCGCACCAATTTCCTCACCATTTTCCTCCGTGTGAATGGACCTTTAAACATTGCATAATTGATGGCTGTTTTTACTCAGGATACTGTCTTTAAAGCCAAGGCCAAAAAACGCTTTAGAATATACAAAGTGGTGGAAACCCATCATGGTTTTTTCCACAGCGCTTGTCACAGAAAGTTCTCAGAGTTTTCCTCTGTGGACTTTCCATTTCTATTATACCTATATGGAAAACATGAGAGTTTTGGAAATCGCAGCATTTGTTACCTTTCTGGCACTGCATTTTCATAACACGTTTACTCACTTCCATAAAATTGATGGCCTATTCTTAGTTTAGACTATCAGTTTTAGAATGTCAAGGGTCTAAAGGTTGGTTCACACTAGCGCTTGTATTCCGTCCACAAGGAGTCCACATGGAGACCCCCCCGGACGGAATGCAATCGCAATTGCAAGCGATGTGCTTGCAAAGCACATGGAGCCCAAAGACTATAATGGGCTCCATGTGCTTGCCGCGCACTGCCTGCACGAATGAATTGTACGGGTAATGCGCAGCAAGCACACGGAGCCCATTATAGTCTATGGGCTCTGTGTGCTTAACTGCACAGCGCTTGCATTAGCGTTGGTATTCTCCTTGCAGACGGAATACAAGCGCTAGTGTGAACCAACCCTTAGTGTCACAACCTTCGCAGATCAGCTGTTTTTATTTGGCAACAGCTCTTGGCGTTGTTCACATGCTGGGAGCTGCAGTGCTCCAGCCAAGCGAAGTGTGCATGTGTTTGGTGTAATTGGGAAGGATAGTTGTTGGTGCTGTAGTTTATTAATGTGTACTGTCAGCATAATAAATACCTCTAAGCTAATATAAGCTGCTGCATGTACCAATGTGAATTCTTTCTGTGTGGGTTATGGCTAAATCACAGCCTGTACTTATCCAAATAAAACACCTCCAAATTCAAGTAAGGGCTGTGCTAGACAGATATTAAGGCTATTATCAACAAGAACTCCTTGTTCCCAATAATCCGGTCTAATAGTACCACCGATCACTCACTTTCTTTTGTCAAAATAATGAAATCTCTGCACCAGCCTATGTGATAGACTGGGGCAGACTGAGTGGTGACTGGAGCGGTTTGTCCCCGTTACTGTTGACCCTTTTTAAAAACCTTTCACCACCTCCACCAACCCTTTGCATCTGTGAATAGGTGGCACTTCTCTGATCATTTCTAAGCATCAGTTTCTGTTAGTTTCAGCACAATTAGGGTATATTTACCGCCGTGTGACTTCTCCGCGAAGCCGTTGCAGTGAATTGGCATCCCATTGCGGCATCCGGCTCCTGATTAGGTCCAAAAATGAATGGGCCTAATCAGGAGGGAATCTCGAGCCAAGGACGCCCGCGGAATCCGCAGAAATATAGGGCATGTCACTTCTTTTTCCCGCTAGCTGAAAAAAATTTCTAGTGGGAAAAAAAGCGAGGGACTCCCATGAGTATGTGAACATACCCTTATGTTTCTACTGTCAGGTGAGTAGTTCACGTCTCAGCACCAAAATGGAAATCTATGACAGTTAGTAACTAGCATAAATTTCCATTATTACTCACACTAGAGAACTGGCGTGAATTAGAAAGAGCCCCAAAACGACTTAGATTTGCCTCTGATTTTCATTGTTGTCTCCACAGCTTAAAATGTAAGAAGAATGAAAGCAGATGCCGCATCCATTGCATTAGTATGTGACAGACATTTATTATATGACAGCTGAGAGGTACGAATATGTGTTAGATCTGTCTAACTAACACTTTAGTTGCAGAGAAATAAATGTGCCTTTTTCTATAAATTGTAAGGGTAAGTTCACACAGAGATTTTTGGTCAGGATTTTGAGGCCTTATCTGCATCAAAATCCTGACCAAAAAGATGGCTCCCATTGAAATCAATGGGAGCCGCTCAGGCTCAAGCGAGGTGCTCATTCTTCAGGCAGAAGACAAGCCTGAAGACACTCCCTCCATGTGATCAGGCCCGTTCATTGGTTCCGATCCAAAAAATCCTGTGTGAACTTACCCTAAGATTGTTTGGGGCGGGGTTCAGTTTCTAAGTGTATTTGCTAGTGTGGTGGTTTTCTGGATTCATACCATTGATGGCCTGTTGAGGACCCCCACCGATCAGCTCTTTGAAAGGCTGTGGCTCTCATGCAAGTGCGCCATCCACTTCACTGTCTACATAGTAGTGGCTCTGCGTGGTATTGCAGCTTTGTGCTGTTCACTTTAATGGGGTAAAGCTGCAATACACTGCTTAGTTACTACTATGTACACAATGTGTCCTGTATACAATAAAGAAGATACATTGCTCATGAGAGTACCACAGACCCTTTACACCGCTGCCCTTGACCTTCACTGGTCTGATATCAAAAATGTGTACCTGGAAAATCTCATGACAATACAGCACCTCCACACTGTATAGAACACAATAGCAAATATACTTAGGAAGTGAGCCCTACCCTAACAATCTTACAACTTAATAAAATGCTAGAATATTTACCTACTATTTATGTGTATATAATCTACTTTACAAACATGGGCTAGTCTTCGCTGTGGCTTTTAGATGTTGCCAGTCTGCCAGGGACTTAAGCATTTCACCTCGATTCATTAATAATTCTCCAGTTTGTATGCTAGATGTATATATAATATTGTAGCTGCTGAAAATTCTTAAACGTGGGTCACCTCTACAACAGGCAACCAACAGAAGAGCAATTTGTTCTTTGTTATTGGCATTCCAACAACCTATCATTTTGGACAAGAGCTAGGTGGAACAGACTGTCCTTCCCGGGCCTGGACTTTTGGCTTGTTAATGAATACATTGCAACTGGTATTTTCATTTATCTTCCTTTTGTGCTTTTGAATAATGTGATGTTATTGATCTATGCTCATGTGAGGGGAGGGCGAGCAAGCAGCGACAGGTCCGGCATGTTGCTTAAATAGACCGAAGGTAAAAGTCCAGACAAAAAAAAGAAATCTACCTAAGCTGACTTATCTGTAATGACCTGTAACACGTTGTTACACTTTCATTAATATGTTGTCCTAATTGATCAAAAAATAGCTGGAAAAATTATCCACCATGCTTATGGTCGTCTTACATGGGGAGATCAGCTGCCCGTAATGAGCGCCAATCAAATGTATATAAACATATCAATACTCGGGAGTATGGTCGGAACCATCGTTTGCCCCCCTACAGTCTGCATTGTTGTCAGTAGGACATCTGTTTACATGTAGGGATTTACTGTCAAGGAACAATGATTTATATGGTCACACAGATGAGGATAACCAGGAAAAAACTTTGGTAAAAAAAAACAAAGCACATAAAGATACTAAAGGAAATTAAATATCTTGGGTGTGAATAGAGGCTTATCCATAAAACTATATATGACGATAATTTAATATGAGAACATTAGCAATATTCTATTGTAATGTTAGAAATGTAAGAAATATTTCTTTTATATCTAGTCTACTTTAGGCTAAGGGTGCATTCACACGGAGGAAAATGGTGCTGAATTCAGCACCATCTTCCTCCGTGTGAATGCACCCTAAGGGTGAATTCACACTGAGTATACGCCAGCTTATTCTGAACGTAAAACACGTTAGAATCAGCGGCATATAAAGCAGTTCCCATTCATTTCAATGGGAGCCGGCACACGAGCGCTCCCCATAGAAATGAATGGGCTGCTATTTTCACTACGAGCACTCCCATTGAAGTGAATGGAAAGTGCTCGCGTGTACGGCTAGCTCTGCTCAGTCTGAGCCGTACACGCGAACACATCCCATTCACTTCAATGGGACTGCTCGTAGTGAAAAAAGCAGCCCATTCATTTCTATGGGGAGCGCTCGTATGCCGGCTCCCTTAGAAATGAATGGGAACTGCTTTATACGCTGCTGATTCTGAACGTGTTTTACGTTCAGAATAAGCTGGCGTATACTCAGTGTGAACTCACATAGAGTTTTTTGGTCAGGATTTTGAGGCCGTATCCATCTCAAAATCCTGACCATAAAGACGGCTCCCATTGAAATAAATGGGAGCTGATCAGGTATTTTTTCTGGGAGCCGGTTTGTTCTGGCTCCTGGAAAAAGAAGTGAGATGTTCATTCCTCAGGCCCTTTCGCCTCACGATTCAGCCTCAAGACACTCCCGACTAGGCCCGTTCATTGGGCCTAATTCGGAGCAGGGTGCACAACTGGGTACCGGTGCAGTATACCGGCATTAAGTCGCGGCTACCATATTTTGGACCGGAATCTGAGGCGGCCTCTGCCTCAGGTTTCAGTCCAAAAAAAAACATGTGAACTTACCCTAAGGATCTATGTAGTGGGCCACAGCGAAGAAGTGATGTTGGAAAAACCGCGGTGGCATTGCTTTTCACAGAAAGTCTGCAGAGTTAAAAGCATGATGCATTTAAGATAAGGCTCACTACATGGGGCCTTAGTCTACAACTTCAAAAGTTAAAATCATTTATATTTGCAAATAGATTTAATCTTTAATTGTCTAAAAACCTAAATATTTGAGATATGCCCTCACAGTACAGATACACTGTGTTTTAAAGTGAATGAGATTTTGTTTCCTCAAGTCCATACATTTGAATTAAAAAAAAACCAAACCTGCTTGGTTTCAAGTATGTACGTTTTGAACAAAATGCAGGATGTTAAATATAGTGTTGTATATGCCTTTCTTTTCCCTATATATCGAAAATCACATATTTAATAGTATAAGAAAAAAACGCTGAAAAAAAGCAGCGCATTTTTAGCTGTATTTCCTTATATGTGGCTTTAGCCTAATGTAACGTGCACACACACTTTTTTTTGTCCAGAAATTAGAGTCCATATATTGTCTGTTTTTCCCAAACTCAACACTTTCCGGAGACCCAGACTCAGTATCTTAGTTATTTATGTTCCTGTGAGTCATTACTACAGGACAAGACAGTAGTCTCAAGGTGAGGCAGTGACTCACAGCATCATAGAGGATTAAGAAACAGTGAGTCCGGGTCTCTGAAAGATTTCAGTGTTGGAAAATATGGTCAATATACGGACCTTAGACTTGACTTGAATAGACTTGAGTGCGACTGTCCCCATAACTGTGGAGCACCCACATATAACCAATGCTGGGAGTTGTGTGATCTGGGATACAGCTGATTAGAGGGGTCCCAACACTCAGACTTCCACAGGTCTTAAAGTCACAGCCTTTCTAAATAATACAGTTTTTAATCAGTTTTTAAACGGTGGATTACCCCTTATGAAGGGATATTCCAGTTCATTATTATTGATGACCTATCCTTAGGAAAATTCATCAATAAAAGGCCAGTGCAGGTATAAAATCAAGGACCTCTGCTAATCAGCTGTTTGAAGGGGCTGTGGCACTTAAAATAAGTTCCTTTACCAATAAGAAGAAACTGCAATACCCCTTTAAAATGTGTAACAAATTGAGTGATGGCCAAGGGAGGCAGGGTAGGGAGAGCATCAGGGGTTTGCATGGAGTAGGAGGATTCACTACAACACAATGACCGGGCTCGAGTAGAGGACCTTCACACTACTGAATGTTCCTTGCTCTCATCTGTCATGGGTTGAGAGCATGCAGGACTTTTTCTCCTCTCAGAAATGTAAAAAAAAAAAATAACAGAATTAGGGCTGGAAGAAAGCTTCTATCATGTTTTTTATTCTAATTTCTCAATAAATACTAATATTTTTATAATTTGATGATTCTGTTTTTTGACCATGTATCTTCTTAATATTTTTTAATATGAGAGTGAATGCAAATGGACTCCAGATGGAGGACGCTTCCTCTCTATTATACAATTAAAGGGATCCTAACATTTAAACACATTTTTTTCTCCCTACCACGTCGGAATAGCCTTAAGAAAGGCTATTCGTCTCATACCTTTAGAAGTCTTCTCCGCGCCGCCGTTCGCTTGAATTACCGGTCCTTGCCGGTATTCAAATGAGTTCTCTTGCAGCACTGGGGGCGGGGCCCAGTGCTCAAACAGCACTGGGGGCGTCCCCAATGCTGCGAGAGAACTCTCCAGCGCTGCCTCCATCTTCGTCAGGAACGTCATCTTCCTGTGTCTTCTTCTGATGCAGGCTTTGAAACTTGTAGGCCTTGGGCAGAGCCTACTGCGCATCCCCGTGGCGACAAGAAAAATGGCCGCTTACACAGTAAGTAAGCGGCCATTTTCATGTGGCCTGTGGACATGCGCAGAACTTGATTTCCACATGGATCTGCTGAATTTAGGAATTCATTGCCTTTTTATAGATGGGATTATTTCTTGTATAAAACTGTTTTAAGTAAATGACATTAATTACAATTTGAGATTACATAGTAGATGAGGTTGGATGAAGACATCAGTCTATCAAGTCCAACCTATAAACCTATAATCCTCTACAGCAGGGGTCTTCAAACTTTTTAAACAGTGGGCCGGAGGCAGGGCATGTCGCACAGACATCGGGAGCGGTGCCCTTCAATAGGTAAAGTGAAGTGCTCTCCATGGCCTGGCCCGAGCGCCCCAGTATCTTAATTATAAATGCACGCCTGCCGGCGTTGTCGGCGGGACCAGACAGAAGTGCTTGGCGAGCCGCAGTTTGAGGACCCCTGCTCTACAGTGTTGATACAGGGGAAGGCAAAAAACCCCATGAGGCTCATGTCAATTGCTCCATTTCAGGGGAAAAAATTCCTTCCTGACTCCAATCTGGCAGTCAGTATTAAAACACTGGATTATTAAACTCTATTTAAAGGGAGCCTGACACCATGACAATGATGTCTTATGTGGGCTATCATTTTATAGCATATTGATATATAGCATAGTATATTCATTTATTTCTATGATTAGAAGGAGTATTTGAGTCCAGTGGGTGGTCCTAACATTGAATGACAGCTTCCCTCCTATGACTGTGCATACAGATATAGCTGTCAGTCACAGGAGGACCGCCCACTGGACTCCATTACTACTTCCATGCATAGAAAGAACAGAGAAATGAATAGATATATGGCAAGCTATACTGAATCTTGTCCCATAAAACTATATATTATTCAGCTCAGCTCCTCCAGCATGTTCATGATGACAGGTCCCTTTTAAGGTGCATACATAAGCAGTGTCACTGTATGATTATAGGCTGGCAGTATGGAGAGCCCTGTATACATATTGTCTATACTTGTAGATTACCAGTTCACCATAGGCTCCATCTCATTATCAGGCTGGTTTCCAACAATGTGATCGATGAAGTTCAGACAACCTGCCGGCCTATAAGAAGAAGAAAGATGTATTATTCATTACAGTATCCAATTTTTCTGATAAACTGTGGCATGTAAAGTTATTTTTAGTGGTTCAGAAAAATACTGACTTTATCTAAGTGTGTTGGTTTTATTCCTTGATGTGGTTAAAATTATAAAGCAGTTTCTCAAAGTTGAGCAGATCATTGTTAGAAGAATGAAATTGGAGCCGTATCATGATAAATGACGGCGCAAGTGGAGCAGACAATAGTGTGAATAATATGCCTTAAAAAATGCCTAAGGCCCCACGTAGCGTCCCGAAACAAAGAATTGCTACGGGAAAAACCGCGGCGGCAATGCATTGCAGTTTTTCCTGCAGAGCTTTTCACAGATAGTGTAACTTTTGCGGATTTTCTACTTCCATTATACCTATAGGGAAGCCACCGGCATTTCGGTAGGTATAATTGACATACTGTGATTTCAGTTTTGGAAATCGTAGTGTGTCTGCAGTGTGTATTTTTTTGCAAGTTGTAGATGGTACCTTGCTGTGACCGTAAAATCGCAGCGATTATGCCACATGGGGTCTTGGCCTTAAAAGCTAAGTAACATAATATAAAAATGTATGCTTTGTGCACATCATTACATGTTACATGTTACATTTAGTGCATACTCCAGAGACACCCCCAAATTATGTACCTCAATTTATATGACTATATACCATACAGTGACATATGCCATCCATAGGTGTCTATTCTCTGTATGAAAATTATTTTTTTATGGTGGGTGTATAGGAATGTGCACAAAGTTTTGCTGTACTATACAGAAAAAATACAGACATATACATGCCTATGGATTTCAACAGGGCACTTTTTTTTTCTTACATCTGTTGGGACTATAAAAATATATGGACCTATTCAGTACTCATGCACAAACATCATGGTGTAAATGTAATGTGCATTGCCTCTACTGCACACCTTCATACTCATTGTATAAGTAAATATGTAAAGTAATGAGATAAAAGGTGCCAGTACTATAAAAATACAGTACAATCTGAGGGCACCATGTTATAGAGCAAGAAGATGTGATCAGATTGGTATATAGTCTTGTGGGAAAAGATTCATTAGAACCGGTAATTTATTATAGGTTTTTTTGGGGTCTTTCACTTCAGGTGAGACTGCAGTGTTCAGGTGAATAAACCAAGCACAGCATCATACATTGTGCAGCAGCTGTGCTTGATATTGCAGCTCAACCGATTAAGGGTTGGTTCACACTAGCGCTTGTATTCCGTCCACAAGGAGTCCGCATGGAGACCCCCCCGGACGGAATGCAATCGCAATTGCAAGCGATGTGCTTGCAAAGCACATGGAGCCCATAGACTATAATGGGCCCCGTGTGCTTGCCGCGCACTGCCCGCACGAATGAATTGTGCGGGCAGTGCGCGGCAAGCACACGGAGCCCATTATAGTCTATGGGCTCCGTGTGCTTAACTGCACAGCGTTTGCATTAGCGTTGGTATTCCATTCGGGAAGGTCTCCATGCAGACCCCTTGCGGACGGAATACAAGCGCTAGTGTGAACCAACCTTCACATGAAAGGGACTGAGCTGCGAATAGGCAATGTGATATGAGGAACATGTGAGCACCACTATGTCTTCAGGCCGGGGCCCCACGTGGCGTAAACACTGTAATTTGCCCTTGGTGGAAACGTCTTGGGAAAAATCGCAGCGTTTTACAGTCAGGGCAAAGTGGATGAGATTCTAGCGTATCCCATGCCCACTTTGCAGAAAAAAATGCTCTGCAGACATGCCAGGATGTCCAAAACCGGCGTGGTTTTGGAAATTGCAGCATGTGAATTGTACTTACGGAAACGCCGGTGGTTTCCCCATAGGTATAATTGAAACAGAAAGTCAGCAGAAGAAACCTCTGCAAACTTTCTGTCTAAAGCGCTGCAGGAAGAACTGCAATGCATTGCCGCTGCAGTTTTTACTGCAGCACTCTTTTTCTGCAGGATACCACATGGGCCTTAGGGTGCCTTCACACGGAGTAACGCTCCGCGCATTTTTCTACAATTTACACGCAAAATGACACGCGTTTTACGAAAAAAAGTATTGAACTCAATGGCTTACTACATTTTACACGTGTATTTTTACACGTGTAAAATGTAGCAAAATGTGTGGAGCGTTACTCCGTGTGAAGGCACCATCAGGGTGTTGGTGTCCATAGTGTGTGACATGCGATGGACACTACACCCGAGGCTGCCTCTCACTAGATCGCTGAGGAAGGTCGTATGACCGAAGTGTTCCTCTGATCTAGTTTTTTTCACATGCCAATGTGGCCTTATGTTCATGACGTAACAACTGTAATGCTTCTTGCTTCTATAATAAATCATTGCACCTTTTTCATGCAAGTGTGTGCAGCAGAATTTTCTTGCAATTGAGGTGGGGTTGAAGGACCCTATATCTGCTAAGCACCACATCAGAACAAGCTTTGAGTGTGCGGTACCATTGTTTTTTCTTACATGGGGTCTTAGCCTCAGACAGCTAATCTTCAATTGATGATCTACCCTAAAATTAGGTCATCAATTAATAAAGCCTGTAAAAGCCCCACATGGCAGAAACACATGGAAAAAACATGGCTTTTTATAGTCCCTGCAAAGTGTATGGGATTGTAGAAAAATACGTGCAGCTAGCACGCTGCAATTTCCAAAACGCTGTGGGAGAAACACAATGTGTTGCTGCTGCATTTTTTTCCCTCAACAATTTTTGCTGCTGCCCGCTATGTGGGGCATAAGGCTAAGGCCCCACATTGCAGAAATGCAGCGTTTATAGCTCCTGCAGAAATACAGCGGAAAAAAATGCTACATCTTACAGTACCAGCAAAAATGAATGAGATAATCCCATCCACACATTGCGAAAAAAAAGCATTGTGGAAAAGCTGCACTTTTGAAAAATGCAGCATGTGAATTTGAGCAATGGGAACACAATCATTTTCCTTATAGATGTAAGCCCGTTCACATCAGCGTTTGGATACCGTCCGGGGAGAGTCCGCATGGGAACCCCATGAACAGAATACAAACGCAATTGCAAGCGCTGTGCTGTAAAAGCACATGGACCCTTTAGACTATAATGAGGTCCGTGTGCTTGCCGCGCGCTGCCCGCACGAATCATGTGGACATGAAAATAGATGTGGAGAAAGTAGATGTGGAGATCTGGCATCAAGCACACGGGCCCTATTATAGTCTATATGGTCCGTGTGCTTTTACTACACCAGCTCTTACAATTGCGTTTGGTATTCCGTTCGGGTGGGGTCCCCATGCAGACTCCCCTGCACGGAATCCAAACGCTGATGTGAACGAGGGATAAGGGAAGAAAAACAGTGTAAAACGCTGCCGAAAATAAAAGCAGGGCATTTTCACAGTCTTTTTGTCTTTTTCCCCGCTGTATTTTTTAGCTGTGGTTCACTACAGGGCCTTGACTTAAAACTTCTGCTCATTCTAGACCTAGGAGTCCCGTCCAGGGACTGATAGCATACATTACCGTATTCATATTACTATATGCAAGGCCAAAGCCCAGAATGATCAGGTTTTTCCCCCAAAAAATATAATGTTAATGTATGCTGAGCTCCTCCTGCTCTGACAGTTTGGACTAAATGTTTAACATAATGGGCTCTTTTTAACTATTTCCCTGCTGTGTAGTGTATGTTATCCTTTACCAGTATAAACATGCTGCTATGGATCATTGAATCCAATGGATTTGTATGAGACTTCTGGATTGTTACATTTGTTCCAGTGATATAATACATGTTAGCGCAATCTCACTCACAATGAAGATAACACTGGGTCACTATGCAGAGGCTTTTTAAAACCTGGGAGGAAGACACCTTGATATGGCCCCAGATATTCAACCAGAGTATGTGTAGTATCTCCATACTGCAAAAGAAAAAAAAAGTGAAATAGTAGCATGTGTATTCAACAACTACCAGTCCTATCATTACTCCTAGAAAGAATTTGCTCCAGGCAAATAGCCTAGGAAGTGAAATGAAGTCCCCCTCCCAATGACTGTCAGAAGGGAAAACTGGCTCATCAGAGAGAAGTCACTGATCAAAGGAACAGAGTTTAATCACTGGACAAAGCAGAGCCTGGGGGATAAGAGGAACAAATAGTACATCTCAGTAATATCTGGTGTCAGGAAAGAAACTGATAATTCAATCATCCCTAAAGAGAGAGTCAGAGCCTACCGTCTGCAGGATCGCATATTTCACTCTGCCACCTTCATCCTCTTCAATCCAAGGCTCCTTCACAACCAAAGCACCACGTTCCTTGGCTTTCTTTAAATAAACAAAGTCACTTGGTTCAAGCAGTCAGATTATAGCAGGAACAAATGTCTACGGTGTAAAATAAAACATTTGGAAACCTATACAGTCAATTTTTAGCTTGATATGGTGGGAGATTAAACCCAAAAACTATGAGATGACCTGCATGATATATTTACGTACATTGTGAAGGCTGGGACTGAGGTGGACAACACTGCCCAAAAATACTAGAATGTGGACGTTCTCCTCAATCATAAACATTGAGCCATTCAGTAATGAGGACTTGGTCATTGTGATTTCTACTATCCCACAAAATGTCTCTTACTGGCCAAAGATTAAAGGGAACCTGTCCTGAACTTTTACTATATATAGGGCACAGTGCTGCTGGTGACAGCGACTCCAGTCATGTTTCCAGTAAAACTCTAATCTGTCCCATTTCTAGACAAAAGAAACCACATGAAATCTGTTTTTACTGTAGCACACTTGCAGGAACGCAGCGCGCGTTTTATGGATGAGATTTGTTTAAAGCGTGCCTCCAATTATAGAAGCACTTTCCTTGTAGTGAATGAGAACAATCTGTAACATCTTCCCCACATAGACTGCTTTCCTACTCTTTATCCGTAGAACTACAGGAGCGTACTGCGCATGCGCGCAAGAGCGGAGTGGGACCCCAGCCGGAAGAAGACGACAGAAGAGGCAGTTGCTGTTGAAGATGGAGGCGTCGCTGGAGAGAGTTCTCTGGCAGCATTGGGGATGCCCCCAGTGCAGTGAGAGAACTAATTTGCATATCGGTAATAAAGGTAAGAGATGAATAGCCTTTCTAAAGGCTATTCCGACGTCTTAAGGAGAAAAAAAAGATTTGTAATAATAGAATCCCTTTAATGGAGCATCAGATACAGATATGAGTATACCTTAACGGAGCGTCAGATGCAGATATGAGCATAGTCTTAATGTAGTATCAGATACAGATATGAGCATAGCCTTAATGGAATATTAGAGACAGATATGAGCATAACTTACGGTGCAATTTTTTTTCTTAATCAACAAATGTGGTCAAAAATAGAAATCAGTAAACTATGGTTATGGTTGATCTACATTACACGCTCTCAGATCCATTTTTTGGCACAAAATAGATATATCTCATGTGACGCACAGAAACAGCAGTGCGGTGGTCCCCAAAGGCTCAACACACAATTATGTATATACGTAAATCCAGACAGATTGGTTTACTGACTCATATAAAGTTTTGATGGATCAAATGGGACAAGTAAACATGAAGCAATATTGCTAATGAATGAGTCCATTTACTGCTGTAACCCTTGATGTCTGCCATACAAGGCTGCCGTTCCCTAAATATTACATCATTCTAGGGACTCACCTCCCACCTTTGCCCTCTTCCTGTGAAAATGTAATTTTTCCAGTAACATACGTATACGAGAGTTTTTAATGGAGATGTGTTTCAGACAGTATGTCACACTCCTATAGTTACAATATAAGATTTAGATATCCCTACCATATTAACCACTGTTGTTACAGAATATTTGTGACTGTTACCTGAACAATGACGTTAAAGAAGAACTTTCACCATTTGGGGCACATGCGGTTTAATACACCGCTAGAAAGCCGACAGTGCGCTGAATTCAGTACACTATCGGCTTTCCCGTTCTGTGCCCCCGGTGAAGAGCTATTGGTGCCGGTACCGTAGCTCTATACTGTCAGAAGGGCATTTCTGACAGTCAGTCAGGAACGCCCTTCTTCACAGCAGCGTCTATATCGCGGTACTGTGAGATGGGGCGTTGTTTACCGCCTAGCGATGACGTTGAGCAGTGAGGAATGCCCCCCCCCAGTAGTTGTCTATGGACGAGTACTATCAGTAGGGGAGGGAGGCGTTCCTCCCCGCACTCACAGTACAGCGCTATAGACGCTGCTATGAGGAGGGGCGTTCCTCACTGACTGTCAGAAACGCCCTTCTGACAGTGAAGTGCTACGGTATCGGCACTGATAGCTCTTCACCTGGGGCACAAAACATGAAAGATGATAGTGCACTAAATTCAGCACACTGTTGGCTTTCTAGGGGTGTATTAAACCGCATGTGTCCTAAATGGTGAAAGGTCCCCTTTAAGATTTTCTGTGGCACATTAATATACTATGGCCATCACTCTATAAGGGAGTAACTAGATGAAAGCAGTATTTATAAGCAGCTGCATAATGTGAAATGAAGACAATACTTTTTGGGCAATTGCAGGTATTTTCTGTTTTTGTGGGAAATAAAGCATACTCTGAGGCTAAGGCCCCACGTAGTGAGCCACAGCTGGAAAAACGCTGCAGAAAATATGGCGGCGGAAACACATTGTGCCTCCATTTTGTGGAAGAGTAGTTCATCAGCCATATGTCAGTAAACCATGAGTTTTTCTGCCATCCACCCATATCTACTGAGTCCTCATTCCTGCACTATTATCAAGGGGACTCCAACCACCATCAGACTTAGGGACACTTGCAACAGGTAATACCCAGGGAATACTACTGGCACCATCATCCACTCTGCAGGCCACCTCATAACTCATTGCACAAGCCCTGTGGATTACCAGAGGCAACTACAACGGTCACCTACTGCTACTCCCATCCTCTTTACATTCCTCACCTGGGTTGCTGCATTGGCACCAACTTGTAATCATTCACAACCAGTCCCCACCATACATCTCTGACCTAATCTCTGGCTACCACCCAACACATAATCACTAATCCTCTCAAGACCTCCTTCTCCACTCTGCTCTTCACACAGCTGCCCCCTAGCTTTCTCCTTGGCATCCCCTCTATACTTTTGGATGCACTACCATGCAACATAAGACTGTCTTCCCAATCACACCCTTCAAGTGGATCCTGAAGACTCGCCTATTCCAGAAAGCCTACAACCTTCAAGCTTCTACCTTCACCTGCTGTTTCTCACCACCATCACTAATAGATTGTAATCTCTTGTGGGCAGGGCCATGTCTCCTACTGTACCAGCTGGTCGCCTAATCTATTGTACTTGTCTTTATGTTATGTATGTAAACAGTCTTCAAAGGTAAAGAACCATGGAATAAAAAATGAATGAAACTAATAATAATAATCAGCATGATACTTGTTTGCATAGCACACAGTGAATATTCCAGTATGGGCTGTTGGGCCCCTGTACATGCACAGGTTACAATGCTTTGTTGGTCTGCCCGTGTATAAGAGTTTATGCAGTTGGCTCTTTTACCCTCTCTCTTTATCTGATAATGTTGAAAAACATGGAAGAACTCATTTCCTAAGTGTTGTCCTTTGCTGACTTATGGCCGATACATAGCACTATGTTGCCATCTGGTGGAGAAACGAATGTACTGCTATGAAATATGGAAATGGCGAATTCTTAATATTGTGAAGAAAATTGTAATCACAGTCATGTGATACAGAGTGTAAATTGGTAATATCCATATCTTAAAAAAACACTTTAACATAACTGAAGATCTGTCAGTGCGATTCCAACCACCTACAGGAGTTATGTAGAAGTATTTCCACACTGACATTGGGTGACATTAACTATTAGTTGACGCATAGACATTATCTCCATCTTGGATATCCGTAGGATATGTCATAAATGTCTGATAGATGTGGGTCCCTCCTCAGTCTTGAGATAGATGCAACACCTACAATTATCAGACATTTATGGTACATACTGTGGATATCCGAGATGGGAATACCAATTTAGGGAACTTAAGACAAATGAGTAAGGGTCTTAGAGTAACTTTATTGTTACTGAAAACAGGCCAGGAGGGCAAATGAGTGACAGAACTTACAGCAAAAATACATAAAGTCCCTGGAATATTATTGTAGGATATACAATAAATAGAGGAGTACGTTCTAGTAAAGTATTAAATGCGTTAAAAAGCAAATCTCGAGCGAGCTAATAAATCCTTGCAGAGTCACAGGAGGCCAGACAAGGAGCGGGAGTCACCTGACACTTGGGCCGCTCGCCTTTATCCAGGTGAAGTCAGGCGTGGACAAGTTGCCTGAGGCTCCTTCCGTGCTGCACTCCAGTAATGTTTTATCATTACATTGTAGTAGCCATAGTTGCGCCCCTGGCAATCTCAATATCTCACATGGACAGATACAATTCAAGAAATCATGAAACTGTCACTGAGACGCCTAGAGGTCCAAACAAATGACAGGACAACCTGAAGGAACAGTATTTGTTTATCCATCAGGAGTAAAAATCAATTGAAAAATAAGAAGTGGATGAAACCGCCACCTCTACATCACCATAGACTACTTTCTATATGCTGCCCCCTCCCCATCAGCTCTCTGCAGGACACAGAGTTTAGGGCTATGTTCACACTTCAATGCAGATATTTTTGTTACATTTATTTCATACAGTATTTGCACAAATTTCCACGAGCTACATTTAGATGATCAAGGCATGTGTAGAAGTTTCTGCAACAAATTTGTTATGAGAAATACATGGGAATAGAGATGAGCGAACACTAAAATGTTCGAGGTTCGAAATTCGATTCGAACAGCCGCTCAATGTTCGTGTGTTCGAACGGGTTTCGAACCCCATTATAGTCTATGGGGAACAGATACTCGTTAAGGGGGAAACCCAAATCCGTGTCTGGAGGGTCACCAAGTCCACTATGACACCCCAGGAAATGATGCCAACACCTCTGGAATGACACTGGGACAGCAGGGGAAGCATGTCTGGGGGCATCTAACACACCAAAGACCCTCTATTACCCCAACATCACAGCCTAACAACTACACACTTTACACACTCAATACCACCTCTCTGACAGTAGGAAAACACCTTGAAACATGTGTATTTGGCACTTGCAGTGAGGAGAGCTTGTCACCAGCAGTGAATTTGGCCCTTGTAGTAAGTTGAGGTTGGCACCAACATTTGTTTTGAAAATCAGGGTGGATTGAGCCTCTAACCAGCAGAGTTTGGGCAAATTCATGGTGGAGGGAGCCTCTAAAAACCCCAGTTTGGACCAATTCATGGTGGAGGGAGCCTCTAACCAGCCCAGTTTGGGCAAATTCATGGTGGAGGGAGCCTCTAAAAAACCCAGTTTGGACCAATTCATGGTGGAGGGAGCCTCTAACCAGCCCAGTTTGGGCAAATTCATGGTGGAGGGAGCCTCTAACCAGCCCAGTTTGGACCAATTAATGGTGGAGGGAGCCTCTAACCAGCCCAGTTTGGACCAATTAATGGTGGAGGGAGCCTCTAACCACCCCAGTTTGGACCAATTCATGGTGGAGGGAGCCTCTAAACAGCCCAGTTTGGGCAAATTCATGGTGGAGGGAGCCTCTAAAAAACCCAGTTTGGACCAATTCATGGTGGAGGGAGCCTCTAACCAGCCCAGTTTGGACCAATTAATGGTGGAGGGAGCCTCTAAACAGCCAAGTTTGGACCAATTCATGGTGGAGGGAGCCTCTAAAAACCCCAGTTTGGACCAATTCATGGTGGAGGGAGCCTCTAACCAGCCCAGTTTGGGCAAATTCATGGTGGAGGGAGCCTCTAAACAGCCCAGTTTGGGCAAATTCATGGTGGAGGGAGCCTCTAACCAGCCCAGTTTGGACCAATTAATGGTGGAGGGAGCCTCTAACCAGCCCAGTTTGGACCAATTAATGGTGGAGGGAGCCTCTAACCAGCCCAGTTTGGACCAATTAATGGTGGAGGGAGCCTCTAACCACCCCAGTTTGGACCAATTCATGGTGGAGGGAGCCTCTAACCAGCCCAGTTTGGACCAATTCATGGTGGAGGGAGCCTCTAAAAAACCCAGTTTGGACCAATTCATGGTGGAGGGAGCCTCTAAACAGCCCAGTTTGGGCAAATTCATGGTGGAGGGAGCCTCTAAACAGCCCAGTTTGGGCAAATTCATGGTGGAGGGAGCCTCTAACCAGCCCAGTTTGGACCAATTAATGGTGGAGGGAGCCTCTAACCAGCCCAGTTTGGACCAATTAATGGTGGAGGGAGCCTCTAACCACCCCAGTTTGGACCAATTCATGGTGGAGGGAGCCTCTAAACAGCCAAGTTTGGACCAATTCATGGTGGAGGGAGCCTCTAAAAACCCCAGTTTGGACCAATTCATGGTGGAGGGAGCCTCTAACCAGCCCAGTTTGGGCAAATTCATGGTGGAGGGAGCCTCTAAACAGCCCAGTTTGGGCAAATTCATGGTGGAGGGAGCCTCTAAAAAACCCAGTTTGGACCAATTCATGGTGGAGGGAGCCTCTAAACAGCCAAGTTTGGACCAATTCATGGTGGAGGGAGCCTCTAAACAGCCAAGTTTGGACCAATTCATGGTGAAGGGAGCCTCTAAAAACCCGTTTGGACCAATTCATGGTGGAGGGAGCCTCTAACCAGCCCAGTTTGGGCAAATTCATGGTGGAGGGAGCCTCTAAACAGCCCAGTTTGGGCAAATTCATGGTGGAGGGAGCCTCTAACCAGCCCAGTTTGGACCAATTAATGGTGGAGGGAGCCTCTAACCACCCCAGTTTGGACCAATTCATGGTGGAGGGAGCCTCTAAACAGCCAAGTTTGGACCAATTCATGGTGGAGGGAGCCTCTAAAAACCCCAGTTTGGACCAATTCATGGTGGAGGGAGCCTCTAACCAGCCCAGTTTGGGCAAATTCATGGTGGAGGGAGCCTCTAAACAGCCCAGTTTGGGCAAATTCATGGTGGAGGGAGCCTCTAAAAAACCCAGTTTGGACCAATTCATGGTGGAGGGAGCCTCTAAACAGCCAAGTTTGGACCAATTCATGGTGGAGGGAGCCTCTAAACAGCCAAGTTTGGACCAATTCATGGTGAAGGGAGCCTCTAAAAACCCGTTTGGACCAATTCATGGTGGAGGGAGCCTCTAACCAGCCCAGTTTGGACCAATTAATGGTGGAGGGAGCCTCTAACCAGCCCAGTTTGGACCAATTAATGGTGGAGGGAGCCTCTAACCACCCCAGTTTGGACCAATTCATGGTGGAGGGAGCCTCTAACCAGCCCAGTTTGGGCAAATTCATGGTGGAGGGAGCCTCTAACCAGCCCAGTTTGGACCAATTAATGGTGGAGGGAGCCTCTAACCAGCCCAGTTTGGACCAATTAATGGTGGAGGGAGCCTCTAACCACCCCAGTTTGGACCAATTCATGGTGGAGGGAGCCTCTAAACAGCCAAGTTTGGACCAATTCATGGTGGAGGGAGCCTCTAAAAACCCCAGTTTGGACCAATTCATGGTGGAGGGAGCCTCTAACCAGCCCAGTTTGGGCAAATTCATGGTGGAGGGAGCCTCTAAACAGCCCAGTTTGGGCAAATTCATGGTGGAGGGAGCCTCTAACCAGCCCAGTTTGGACCAATTAATGGTGGAGGGAGCCTCTAACCAGCCCAGTTTGGACCAATTAATGGTGGAGGGAGCCTCTAACCACCCCAGTTTGGACCAATTCATGGTGGAGGGAGCCTCTAACCAGCCCAGTTTGGACCAATTCATGGTGGAGGGAGCCTCTAAAAAACCCAGTTTGGACCAATTCATGGTGGAGGGAGCCTCTAAACAGCCCAGTTTGGGCAAATTCATGGTGGAGGGAGCCTCTAAACAGCCCAGTTTGGGCAAATTCATGGTGGAGGGAGCCTCTAACCAGCCCAGTTTGGACCAATTAATGGTGGAGGGAGCCTCTAACCAGCCCAGTTTGGACCAATTAATGGTGGAGGGAGCCTCTAACCACCCCAGTTTGGACCAATTCATGGTGGAGGGAGCCTCTAAACAGCCAAGTTTGGACCAATTCATGGTGGAGGGAGCCTCTAAAAACCCCAGTTTGGACCAATTCATGGTGGAGGGAGCCTCTAACCAGCCCAGTTTGGGCAAATTCATGGTGGAGGGAGCCTCTAAACAGCCCAGTTTGGGCAAATTCATGGTGGAGGGAGCCTCTAAAAAACCCAGTTTGGACCAATTCATGGTGGAGGGAGCCTCTAAACAGCCAAGTTTGGACCAATTCATGGTGGAGGGAGCCTCTAAACAGCCAAGTTTGGACCAATTCATGGTGAAGGGAGCCTCTAAAAACCCGTTTGGACCAATTCATGGTGGAGGGAGCCTCTAACCAGCCCAGTTTGGGCAAATTCATGGTGGAGGGAGCCTCTAAACAGCCCAGTTTGGGCAAATTCATGGTGGAGGGAGCCTCTAACCAGCCCAGTTTGGACCAATTAATGGTGGAGGGAGCCTCTAACCAGCCCAGTTTGGACCAATTAATGGTGGAGGGAGCCTCTAACCAGCCCAGTTTGGACCAATTAATGGTGGAGGGAGCCTCTAACCACCCCAGTTTGGACCAATTCATGGTGGAGGGAGCCTCTAACCAGCCCAGTTTGGGCAAATTCATGGTGGAGGGAGCCTCTAACCAGCCCAGTTTGGACCAATTAATGGTGGAGGGAGCCTCTATCCAGCCCAGTTTGGACCAATTAATGGTGGAGGGAGCCTCTAACCACCCCAGTTTGGACCAATTCATGGTGGAGGGAGCCTCTAAACAGCCAAGTTTGGACCAATTCATGGTGGAGGGAGCCTCTAAAAACCCCAGTTTGGACCAATTCATGGTGGAGGGAGCCTCTAACCAGCCCAGTTTGGGCAAATTCATGGTGGAGGGAGCCTCTAAACAGCCCAGTTTGGGCAAATTCATGGTGGAGGGAGCCTCTAAAAAACCCAGTTTGGACCAATTCATGGTGGAGGGAGCCTCTAAACAGCCAAGTTTGGACCAATTCATGGTGGAGGGAGCCTCTAAACAGCCAAGTTTGGACCAATTCATGGTGAAGGGAGCCTCTAAAAACCCGTTTGGACCAATTCATGGTGGAGGGAGCCTCTAACCAGCCCAGTTTGGACCAATTAATGGTGGAGGGAGCCTCTAACCACCCCAGTTTGGACCAATTCATGGTGGAGGGAGCCTCTAACCAGCCCAGTTTGGACCAATTCATGGTGGAGGGAGCCTCTAAAAAACCCAGTTTGGACCAATTCATGGTGGAGGGAGCCTCTAAACAGCCCAGTTTGGGCAAATTCATGGTGGAGGGAGCCTCTAAACAGCCCAGTTTGGGCAAATTCATGGTGGAGGGAGCCTCTAACCAGCCCAGTTTGGACCAATTAATGGTGGAGGGAGCCTCTAACCAGCCCAGTTTGGACCAATTAATGGTGGAGGGAGCCTCTAACCAGCCCAGTTTGGACCAATTAATGGTGGAGGGAGCCTCTAAACAGCCAAGTTTGGACCAATTCATGGTGGAGGGAGCCTCTAAAAACCCCAGTTTGGACCAATTCATGGTGGAGGGAGCCTCTAACCAGCCCAGTTTGGACCAATTAATGGTGGAGGGAGCCTCTAACCAGCCAAGTTTGGACCAATTCATGGTGAAGGGAGCCTCTAAAAACCCGTTTGGACCAATTCATGGTGGAGGGAGCCTCTAACCAGCCCAGTTTGGGCAAATTCATGGTGGAGGGAGCCTCTAAACAGCCCAGTTTGGGCAAATTCATGGTGGAGGGAGCCTCTAAAAAACCCAGTTTGGACCAATTCATGGTGGAGGGAGCCTCTAAACAGCCAAGTTTGGACCAATTCATGGTGGAGGGAGCCTCTAAACAGCCAAGTTTGGACCAATTCATGGTGAAGGGAGCCTCTAAACAGCCAAGTTTGGACCAATTCATGGTGGAGGGAGCCTCTAAACAGCCAAGTTTGGACCAATTCATGGTGAAGGGAGCCTCTAAAAACCCGTTTGGACCAATTAATGGTGGAGGGAGCCTCTAACCAGCCCAGTTTGGACCAATTAATGGTGGAGGGAGCCTCTAACCAGCCCAGTTTGGACCAATTAATGGTGGAGGGAGCCTCTAAACAGCCAAGTTTGGACCAATTCATGGTGGAGGGAGCCTCTAAAAACCCCAGTTTGGACCAATTCATGGTGGAGGGAGCCTCTAACCAGCCCAGTTTGGACCAATTAATGGTGGAGGGAGCCTCTAACCAGCCAAGTTTGGACCAATTCATGGTGAAGGGAGCCTCTAAAAACCCGTTTGGACCAATTCATGGTGGAGGGAGCCTCTAACCAGCCCAGTTTGGGCAAATTCATGGTGGAGGGAGCCTCTAAACAGCCCAGTTTGGGCAAATTCATGGTGGAGGGAGCCTCTAAAAAACCCAGTTTGGACCAATTCATGGTGGAGGGAGCCTCTAAACAGCCAAGTTTGGACCAATTCATGGTGAAGGGAGCCTCTAAACAGCCAAGTTTGGACCAATTCATGGTGGAGGGAGCCTCTAAACAGCCAAGTTTGGACCAATTCATGGTGAAGGGAGCCTCTAAAAACCCGTTTGGACCAATTAATGGTGGAGGGAGCCTCTAACCAGCCCAGTTTGGACCAATTAATGGTGGAGGGAGCCTCTAACCAGCCCAGTTTGGACCAATTAATGGTGGAGGGAGCCTCTAAACAGCCAAGTTTGGACCAATTCATGGTGGAGGGAGCCTCTAAAAACCCCAGTTTGGACCAATTCATGGTGGAGGGAGCCTCTAACCAGCCCAGTTTGGACCAATTAATGGTGGAGGGAGCCTCTAACCAGCCAAGTTTGGACCAATTCATGGTGAAGGGAGCCTCTAAAAACCCGTTTGGACCAATTCATGGTGGAGGGAGCCTCTAACCAGCCCAGTTTGGGCAAATTCATGGTGGAGGGAGCCTCTAAACAGCCCAGTTTGGGCAAATTCATGGTGGAGGGAGCCTCTAAAAAACCCAGTTTGGACCAATTCATGGTGGAGGGAGCCTCTAAACAGCCAAGTTTGGACCAATTCATGGTGGAGGGAGCCTCTAAACAGCCAAGTTTGGACCAATTCATGGTGAAGGGAGCCTCTAAAAACCCGTTTGGACCAATTCATGGTGGAGGGAGCCTCTAACCAGCCCAGTTTGGGCAAATTCATGGTGGAGGGAGCCTCTAAACAGCCCAGTTTGGGCAAATTCATGGTGGAGGGAGCCTCTAACCAGCCCAGTTTGGACCAATTAATGGTGGAGGGAGCCTCTAAAAAACCCAGTTTGGACCAATTCATGGTGGAGGGAGCCTCTAACCAGCCCAGTTTGGGCAAATTCATGGTGGAGGGAGCCTCTAAACAGCCCAGTTTGGGCAAATTCATGGTGGAGGGAGCCTCTAACCAGCCCAGTTTGGACCAATTAATGGTGGAGGGAGCCTCTAAAAAACCCAGTTTGGACCAATTCATGGTGGAGGGAGCCTCTAAACAGCCCAGTTTGGGCAAATTCATGGTGGAGGGAGCCTCTAAACAGCCCAGTTTGGACCAATTCATGGTGGAGGGAGCCTCTAAACAGCCCAGTTTGGGCAAATTCATGGTGGAAGGAGCCTCTAACCAGCAGAGTTGTGGGAAAGCAGGGTGGAGGGAGCCTCTAACCAGCAGAGTTGGTGGAAATCAGGGTGGAGGGAGCCTCTAACCAGCAGAGTTGGGGGAAATCATGTTGGAGGGAGCCTAGTATTAGCAGAATTGTGCAACGCTTATGGTGGATGAGTATGAGGATGCGGAGGAATTGGAGAGGTTGAGTACAGACATGGAGTTTCATGTTGGGGTGCTTTACACAGGTGGGCACAAAAATGACGGCTCTACCCAGTGGTGGTTCATTTTTATCAAAGTGAGCCGGTCGGCACTCTCAGCTGACAGACGGGTGCGCTTGTCAGTGATGATGCCACCGGCTGCACTGAACACCCTCTCAGATAGGACGCTGGCGGCAGGACAGGACAGCACCTCCAAGGCATATAGGGCAAGTTCAAGCCACAGGTCCAACTTCGACACCCAATACGTGTAGGGCGCAGAGGGGTCGGAGAGGACAGGGCTGTGGTCGGAAAGGTATTCCCGCAACATGCGCCTATACTTCTCACGCCTGGTGACACTAGGACCCTCCGTGGCGGCACTTTGGCGAGGGGGTGCCATCAAGGTGTCCCAGACCTTAGACAGTGTGCCCCTCGTTTGTGTGGACCGGTGAGAACTTGGTTGCCTACTGGAGGAACTGCCCTCCCTGCCGCCAACGTCACATGCTGGAAACATCTCCATCATATTCTGCACCAATTGCCTGTGGCAAGCATTGATGCGATTGGCCCTCCCCTCTACCGGAATAAAAGACGAGATGTTGTTTTTATACCGGGGGTCAAGGATAGCAAAGATCCAGTACTGGTTGTCCTCCATGATTTTGACAATACGCTTGTCGGTTGTAAAGCACCCCAACATGAACTCAGCCATGTCTGCCACAGTGTTAGTTGGCATGACTCCTCTGGCCCCACCGGAAAGTTCAATCTCCATTTCCTCCTCATCCTCCATGTCTACCCATCCGCGCTGCAACAATGGGACGATTCGAAGTTGCCCGGAAGCCTCCTGTATCACCATCACATCATCGGACAACTCTTCTTCCTCCTCCTCCTCCTCCTCCTCCTCCATTAAACGCAGTGAAGCGGACAGATGTGTGGACCTACTCTCCAGCTGTGACGGATCGGATGCTATCCCTAACTCCTCTGTGTGATCTGAGTTATCCCTGATGTCAATCAGGGATTCTCTCAGAACACACAAGAGCGGGATTGTAAGGCTCACCATCGCATCCTCAGAGCTCACCCTCCTTGTGGACTCCTCAAAGACCCGTAGGATGTCACAAAGGTCTCTCATCCATGGCCACTCATGGATGTGAAACTGAGGCAGCTGACTTTGTGGCACCCTAGGGTTTTGTAGCTGGTATTCCATCAAAGGTCTCTGCTGCTCAACCACTCTATTCAACATCTGAAACGTTGAGTTCCAGCGTGTGGGGACGTCGCACAAAAGCCGGTGTTGTGGCACATGCAGGCGTTGCTGGAGAGATTTTAAGCTAGCAGCGGCTACTGTCGACTTGCGAAAGTGGGCGCACATGCGCCGCACTTTCACCAGTAGCTCTGGAACATTGGGGTAGCTCTTTAGGAAACGTTGCACCACTAGGTTGAAGACGTGGGCCAGGCATGGAACATGTTGGAGTCCGGCAAGCTCCAGAGCTGCTACCAGGTTCCGGCCGTTATCACAAACGACCATGCCTGGGCCCAGGTGCAGCGGCTCAAACCATATTGCCGTCTCATCGAGGAGGGCATCCCTCACCTCGGAGGCAGTGTGCTGTCTGTCCCCCAAGCTGATCAGCTTCAGCACAGCCTGCTGACGTCTACCAACGCCAGTGCTGCAACGTTTCCAACTCGTAGCTGGGGTCAATCTAACAGCGGAGGAGGAGGCGGTGGCGGAGGAGGAGGCAGTGGCGGAGGAGGAGGCGGTAGAGGAGGAGGAGGAGGGGGGTGTTCTTCTCGTGTCCCTGCCAGGAATGTTAGGCGGGGAGACGAGGTACACCGGGCCAGTTTGGGAAGCAGTCCCAGCCTCAACTACATTCACCCAGTGTGCCGTCAGTGAAATGTAGCGTCCCTGTCCGCATGCACTTGTCCACGCGTCGGTGGTCAAGTGGACCTTTGTGCAAAGCGCGGAACTAAGGGCCCGCCTGATGTTGAGTGACACGTGCTGGTGCAAGGCGGGGACGGCACACCGGGAGAAGTAGTGACGGCTAGGGACGGCATAGCGAGGTGCCGCAGTTGCCATCAGGTCCAGGAAGGCGGGAGTTTCAACAAGCCGGAACGCCAACATCTCCTGGGCCAACAGTTTAGCGATGTTGGCGTTCAAGGCTTGCGCATGTGGGTGGTTAGCAGTGTATTTCTGCCGCCGCTCCAATGTCTGAGAGATGGTGGGTTGTTGTAAAGAAACGCCTGATGGTGCCTTTGATGGTGCAGGAGAAGGAGATAAGACAGGACCAGGGGAGGATGAGGTAGAAGTCAACAAAGTGGCGGAGGCAGATGAAGTGGTGTCCTGGCTCGTCCTCTGGAGTGCATCGCCAGCACAGTCAGCAGTGGCAGTGGCAGAGGCAGTGGCAGAGGCAGTGGCAGTGGCGTGAACGGCAGGCGGCCTTTGTCCTGCCGTTGCTGCCTGCCACTGATTCCAGTGCTTGGATTCCAAATGACGGCGCATTGAAGTGGTGGACAGGTTGCTCTTCTCAGAGCCCCTAATCAATTTCGAGAGGCAAATTGTGCAGACAACACTATATCTGTCCTCGGCGCATTCCTTGAAAAAACTCCACACCTTCGAGAAACGTGCCCTCGAGGTGGGAGTTTTTCGGGGCTGGGTACGAACTGGAACATCTTGGGAGATTCCGGGTGTGGCCTGGCTTCGCCTAAGCTGCTGACCTCTGCCTCTGCCTCTAGCTACCCTTTTTGGTGCTGCACCTGCCTCAACATCCACACTACTTTCCCCGCTTGACATCCCCCCTGTCCAGGTCGGGTCAGTGTCCTCATCATCCACCACTTCCTCTTCCAACTCCTGTCTCATCTCCTCCTCCCGCACAATGCGCCGGTCAACTGGATGCCCTGACGGCAACTGCGTCACATCATCGTCGATGAGGGTGGGTTGCTGGTCATCCACCACCAAATCGAACGGAGATGGAGGAGACTCTAGTGTTTGAGCATCTGGACACAGATGCTCCTCTGTTAGGTTCGTGGAATCGTGACGTGGAGAGGCAGGTTGAGGGACAATGAAAGGAGCGGAGAACAGCTCTGGGGAGCAGGGACAGTTTGGGTTATTGTTCTGTAAAGCTTCGGAATTTTGGGAGGAAGGAAGACAAGACTGTTGGGTAATAGGAGGAGAGGAGGCAGAGTCTGACTGGCTGCTGGACAATGTGCTGTAAGCGTTCTCTGACAGCCATTGCAAGACCTGTTCCTGGTTCTCGGGCCTACTAAGGTTTGTACCCTGCAGTTTAGTTAATGTGGCAAGCAACCCTGGCACTGTGGAGTGGCGCAATGCTTGCTGCCCCACAGGAGTAGGCACGGGACGCCCTGTGGCTTCACTGCTACCTTGCTCCCCAGAACCATTCCCCCGACCTCGCCCACGGCCTCGTCCACGTCCCTTTCCGGGAGCCTTGCGCATTTTGAATTCCTAGTTAGAAATTGGCACTGTATACCAGTAGTAAAAATTGTGGGTGCACGTAACCCCAATATATTCTTTGAATTCCCAGTCAGACACTGGCACTATATGGCAGTAGCAAGAAATGAGGGTATTTGTATTCCCAATATACTCTTTGAATTCCCAGTCAGACAATGGCACTGTATACCAGTAGTAAAAATTGTGGGTGCACGTAACCCCAATATATTCTTTGAATTACCAGTCAGAAACTGGCACTATATGGCAGTAGCAAGAAATGAGGGTATTTATAACCCCAATATATTCTTTGAATTCCCAGTCAGACAATGGCACTGTATACCAGTAGTAAAAATTGTGGGTGCACGTAACCCCAATATATTCTTTGAATTACCAGTCAGAAACTGGCACTATATGGCAGTAGCAAGAAATGAGGGTATTTGTATTCCCAATATACTCTTTGAATTCCCAGTCAGACAATGGCACTGTATACCAGTAGTAAAAATTGTGGGTGCACGTAACCCCAATATATTCTTTGAATTACCAGTCAGAAACTGGCACTATATGGCAGTAGCAAGAAATGAGGGTATTTATAACCCCAATATATTCTTTGAATTCCCAGTCAGACAATGGCACTGTATACCAGTAGTAAAAATTGTGGGTGCACGTAACCCCAATATATTCTTTGAATTACCAGTCAGAAACTGGCACTATATGGCAGTAGCAAGAAATGAGGGTATTTGTATTCCCAATATACTCTTTGAATTCCCAGTCAGACAATGGCACTGTATACCAGTAGTAAAAATTGTGGGTGCACGTAACCCCAATATATTCTTTGAATTACCAGTCAGAAACTGGCACTATATGGCAGTAGCAAGAAATGAGGGTATTTGTATTCCCAATATACTCTTTGAATTCCCAGTCAGACAATGGCACTGTATACCAGTAGTAAAAATTGTGGGTGCACGTAACCCCAATATATTCTTTGAATTACCAGTCAGAAACTGGCACTATATGGCAGTAGCAAGAAATGAGGGTATTTGTATTCCCAATATACTCTTTGAATTCCCAGTCAGACAATGGCACTGTATACCAGTAGTAAAAATTGTGGGTGCACGTAACCCCAATATATTCTTTGAATTACCAGTCAGAAACTGGCACTATATGGCAGTAGCAAGAAATGAGGGTATTTGTATTCCCAATATACTCTTTGAATTCCCAGTCAGACAATGGCACTGTATACCAGTAGTAAAAATTGTGGGTGCACGTAACCCCAATATATTCTTTGAATTACCAGTCAGAAACTGGCACTATATGGCAGTAGCAAGAAATGAGGGTATTTATAACCCCAATATATTCTTTGAATTCCCAGTCAGACAATGGCACTGTATACCAGTAGTAAAAATTGTGGGTGCACGTAACCCCAATATATTCTTTGAATTCCCAGTCAGAAACTGGCACTATATGGCAGTAGCAAGAAATGAGGGTATTTGTATTCCCAATATACTCTTTGAATTCCCAGTCAGACAATGGCACTGTATACCAGTAGTAAAAATTGTGGGTGCACGTAACCCCAATATATTCTTTGAATTACCAGTCAGAAACTGGCACTATATGGCAGTAGCAAGAAATGAGGGTATTTGTATTCCCAATATACTCTTTGAATTCCCAGTCAGACAATGGCACTGTATACCAGTAGTAAAAATTGTGGGTGCACGTAACCCCAATATATTCTTTGAATTCCCAGTCAGACACTGGCACTATATGGCAGTAGCAAGAAATGAGGGTATTTGTATTCCCAATATATTCTTTGAATTCCCAGTCAGACAATGGCACTGTATACCAGTAGTAAAAATTGTGGGTGCACGTAACCCCAATATATTCTTTGAATTACCAGTCAGACACTGGCACTATATGGCAGTAGCAAGAAATGAGGGTATTTGTATTCCCAATATATTCTTTGAATTCCCAGTCAGACAATGGCACTGTATACCAGTAGTAAAAATTGTGGGTGCACGTAACCCCAATATATTCTTTGAATTCCCAGTCAGACACTGGCACTATATGGCAGTAGCAAGAAATGAGGGTATTTGTATTCCCAATATATTCTTTGAATTCCCAGTCAGACAATGGCACTGTATACCAGTAGTAAAAATTGTGGGTGCACGTAACCCCAATATATTCTTTGAATTACCAGTCAGAAACTGGCACTATATGGCAGTAGCAAGAAATGAGGGTATTTATAACCCCAATATATTCTTTGAATTCCCAGTCAGACAATGGCACTGTATACCAGTAGTAAAAATTGTGGGTGCACGTAACCCCAATATATTCTTTGAATTACCAGTCAGAAACTGGCACTATATGGCAGTAGCAAGAAATGAGGGTATTTATAACCCCAATATATTCTTTGAATTCCCAGTCAGACAATGGCACTGTATACCAGTAGTAAAAATTGTGGGTGCACGTAACCCCAATATATTCTTTGAATTCCCAGTCAGAAACTGGCACTATATGGCAGTAGCAAGAAATGAGGGTATTTGTATTCCCAATATACTCTTTGAATTCCCAGTCAGACAATGGCACTGTATACCAGTAGTAAAAATTGTGGGTGCACGTAACCCCAATATATTCTTTGAATTACCAGTCAGAAACTGGCACTATATGGCAGTAGCAAGAAATGAGGGTATTTGTATTCCCAATATACTCTTTGAATTCCCAGTCAGACAATGGCACTGTATACCAGTAGTAAAAATTGTGGGTGCACGTAACCCCAATATATTCTTTGAATTCCCAGTCAGACACTGGCACTATATGGCAGTAGCAAGAAATGAGGGTATTTGTATTCCCAATATATTCTTTGAATTCCCAGTCAGACAATGGCACTGTATACCAGTAGTAAAAATTGTGGGTGCACGTAACCCCAATATATTCTTTGAATTACCAGTCAGAAACTGGCACTATATGGCAGTAGCAAGAAATGAGGGTATTTGTATTCCCAATATACTCTTTGAATTCCCAGTCAGACAATGGCACTGTATACCAGTAGTAAAAATTGTGGGTGCACGTAACCCCAATATATTCTTTGAATTACCAGTCAGAAACTGGCACTATATGGCAGTAGCAAGAAATGAGGGTATTTATAACCCCAATATATTCTTTGAATTCCCAGTCAGACAATGGCACTGTATACCAGTAGTAAAAATTGTGGGTGCACGTAACCCCAATATATTCTTTGAATTCCCAGTCAGACACTGGCACTATATGGCAGTAGCAAGAAATGAGGGTATTTGTATTCCCAATATATTCTTTGAATTCCCAGTCAGACAATGGCACTGTATACCAGTAGTAAAAATTGTGGGTGCACGTAACCCCAATATATTCTTTGAATTACCAGTCAGACACTGGCACTATATGGCAGTAGCAAGAAATGAGGGTATTTGTATTCCCAATATATTCTTTGAATTCCCAGTCAGACAATGGCACTGTATACCAGTAGTAAAAATTGTGGGTGCACGTAACCCCAATATATTCTTTGAATTCCCAGTCAGACACTGGCACTATATGGCAGTAGCAAGAAATGAGGGTATTTGTATTCCCAATATATTCTTTGAATTCCCAGTCAGACAATGGCACTGTATACCAGTAGTAAAAATTGTGGGTGCACGTAACCCCAATATATTCTTTGAATTCCCAGTCAGACACTGGCACTATATGGCAGTAGCAAGAAATGAGGGTATTTGTATTCCCAATATATTCTTTGAATTCCCAGTCAGACAATGGCACTGTATACCAGTAGTAAAAATTGTGGGTGTATATAGCCCCAATTCTATTGCTAGGGGACTTGCAGGGTATTTCTGGGGTGAAGGTGGGGGGGCACACCGTTGGAACGGGTATCGGGGTATATATCGGGTATACGGGAATACACTGACAGTGTATTCCATTCAGGATCCTGGGAAAGCTGGGTTGCGGCGATTGAGCCCGTCAGTGCCACGTTACACTGACAAGCTTCTCCCTGGAATTTAGCTCTTACAAGAGCTGTTGGTTGTCTTCTCCTTCCTATCCTAGCCTGTCCCTGCCTACCCAGAATCTAAGCCCTAGCTAGCTGGACGGAAACCTCCGTCCTCGGTGAATTGCAAGCTCAGAATGACGCGAACCTGGGCGGCGCTGTTCTTTTAAATTAGAGGTCACATGTTTTCGGCAGCCAATGGGTTTTGCCTACTTTTTTCAACGTCACCGGTGTCGTAGTTCCTGTCCCACCTACCCTGCGCTGTTATTGGAGCAAAAAAGGCGCCAGGGAAGGTGGGAGGGGAATCGAGTAATGGCGCACTTTACCACGCGGTGTTCGATTCGATTCGAACATGCCGAACAGCCTAATATCCGATCGAACATGAGTTCGATAGAACACTGTTCGCTCATCTCTACATGGGAACAGAATTGGCGCTAAAAATCTACTCACCCCATCCGTCCTTTTCCTGACAACATCTATCTAAGTAGAGTTGGAAATTTTGGTATGTCATAAAGTAGTTCTATGGGGCTGTAAGTGGGTAGATTGGAGTAAGGGCTCATGGACAATTCTTGATAGTGATGGATACGGGTGCTAAGGAGCTTAATCCACCTTAGTGAGGTTAGAGGTAATCTGTGGGTCTCCTTGGTTTATGGACCAGATGGAAGCTGCAATCTCAATACTGATGCCAGTGCTTAAGGGCCCCCTAAGGTTTCTGGGCCCTGCACCCTCTCAAGTTATGTCATGTCTAGGGTCATCTTTCAATATATGCCTAGAAATCCTCCAGCACAAACATCATTAGCCAGATATATGAAAATCCTTTTTTTTTGTTTTTTTGGCATACCGGTACATTCAGTCAGGATCCCTTTGCTAAAAGAGCAAAATTTCACTTCTTTTTAATACAACCGTATGTCAAAAAATCTCCTGGAGTATATAAAAAATATATCCATAGTCTCGTTTTACTCAATGGAGGCCAATATAGAGTCCTTTTGGGCAATATTAGGCCCTTATTAAGTCTACGTCTCATTTAAGTACTACATATCATATACTATTTGGACATGGGAGCCTATAGGCATCGTACACCAGAAGCATCCTAAGACCCATGTGATGGCTGCAGGCTACACTGTAACACTTTTCTGGGTTGGGTGACAATATACATAGCACTGTCAATTGCTTATCATGTTTTACAACCTGTCTAAAGATGGCCATTCAGATTTAGTAGCTGTTGACCCATAAACTTGTATACTTTCATTGAACCTTCTCTCCCCGAGGCATCGGAAGGCTGTAAAGATGGCAGGATCTGTCAAACAGTCTAATGTGCATAGCTAGATCAAGAATTTATGTTAGGACGCTATGTGCTAGCTGACATGTCTGTAATTTACTGTACTGACCTTATATGCCATGCATGGCAAACACTGGAGGATATTTGGGGTAATATTAGGTTAATCCAGCAGGCAAAAAGATTTCTCAATCGCTGTACAATGAAAAAGAAGAATCGGGCTGAGAGTAGGGAGTCATGTGTGTCCTACCTATAGGAAAGCTCCATGGCTTTGGGGTCCCTAGTGTAGGTTGGGATTGGATTCTGGCTTCTTTAGCCTACAGACTGTCTAGGAGAGAGAACAGCATTCCTGCCATGGGCTTTGCCATACAAGCTTTTCATTTTTTGTCTTCTCCGTGCATGTCGCCTCCTCCTCCTCATTCCATTAGCTTATTTGATTTGGCCTGTGATGTCACTGATCTCAGCACTTTGCTCACTCTTTTGCAAACAGTCTTTTTGTCAGATTAAACAAGCCAGCCTTTCAAAGCACCGTCATGTTTGTTCTTACATTAAACTCTAACTACAGTTCATGCGTCTCACATTACAACCGCTGTCGTTACTACTGAGGTCACATACTTAGATCACATAGAATTTTTTGTTTTTTTTAGTTATAGTTTATTCATGAGTCATGTGGAAATTTTCCAAAATTAAGGAAAATTGTAGCAAATAAAAATCCAACTTGACGTGTGAATGAACCCTTAAAGATTCACAGTGTAGGGCTGGGACAACATGTTGTGAAAACACTACAGCAGAAAATCCTGCATTTTACAGGACCTGTATAGTGGGGGGGATTCTGGCTAATCCCATCCACATGTTGCAGAAAAAAATCTGCAGCAGATAAGATGCATTTTACAAACTGCCCCAATTTTTGAAAATCGCAGCATGTCAATTATACCGGTGGAAATGCTGCCATTTTCCGTATTGGTATAATAGGGGTAGAAAGTCTGCAGAGGAAAACTCTGCAAAATTGCAATGAAAAATGCGCTGCATTTCGATATGTGGGGTTTTAGCCAAAGGGAGTCTTCACACGGAGTTACGCTCCGCTCATTCTGAACGTAAAACTCGTGAACACGTAACTTGATTGAGCACGTAAAAACCAGATCCCATTGATTTCTATGGGTGCCAGCATACACGCGCTACCCATTGAAATCAATAGGAGGCTTTTTTAAGCTATTGCTTTCAATGTGATACGCGCATATGCCGGCACCCATAGAAATCAATGGGATCTGGTTTTTACGCGGTCATTCTGAATAAGTTTACGTTGAGTGGAGCGTAACTCCGTGTGAAGGCTCCCTATGGGATGATTTTAAAAATCAGGAAACCTTCCAGAAGAAGTGGATTGCTACTAAATACCTGCCACGACATTCTGGATTGCAGACCCCCTGTGCCTCTCTCATGTGGGCTCTTAGTTTTGGAACTACTATTCATTTACACTTTAACTAGTGATGTGGCATCAGTACACCCAACTTCTGACTAGTACTAGTACTGTATTTTGCAATTTTGTAACTTTATAATAATTAGTAACAAATTTACTGAAGTTAAAATGGTGAAATTGATATAAGTGATATTATTAATACATGATTCTAATTCCTACAAAGTTAAAGGCCTCATTCACATCTGCATTGGTAATCGCTTGGGGACCCCCTGATAGGAGTACCAAACGCATTGGCAAGCGGTGAGCAGTGAAAGCACACGGACCCCATACACTATAATAGGGTCCGTGTGCTCTCTGCGCACTGCCCACATGAATCATGCGGACAGGAAAGTACTTCATGAATACTTTCATGTCCTCATGATTCGTGCGGTCATGATTCCTTGCGGACTCCCCCAACAGATTACCAAACGCAAATATGAACCAAGTTTTTAAAACGTTGCTTTTTTTGTTGCAGATTTTACTGCTAAGGCCCCACATAGTTGGCCGCAGTAAAAAAGTGCTGCGGGAACAACCGCAGTGGCAACCATGAACTTTCTGCTTCAATTAGAACTATAGGGAAACTACTGGCAGTTTTGGAAATAACAGCGTGTCCGCAGCATGTATTTTTCCGCATGGTGTGGATGGGATTCGCTCTTGCAGTGACTGTCATCTTGAAGAGACTTTACGCCACCTGGGGCCTCGGCCTCCTGTGGTTTTTGAACCAAATCCAGGACCCAATTTATCAGCAGGGAGGAGTATAAAAGCTTCCTATATATGTCCCATTCCTGTTAAAGCAACTATTGGCTTTAGCTCAAAGAAATCTGCACCAACAAGCAGCATTTCAGCAACATGAGGTCTTAGCCTAAGATGTAAGTTGTGATCAAGAGCTACGGTCATAGCATGTTACAAGTTAATGTAGTCTAAGGCAATTAATTTCAATGTATTCATTTACACATCTGCTTTTTTCAAAGATTGTTGGTCTGCAAAAATATGCGGAAGGGTCTTTTTTTTTTTTCAAGGGAAAAATCTCATCAATGTAAATCTATGGGTCAGTGGAAACATTTGAAGATAAGTAAGATGATACATAATGCCATTGGCCAGCCTGTTACCAAAGACAGAGCATTGGAATCCCCCGCGAAAGAGCTTCAGCCTGCACACTCGGTCATGTGCATGAGGTCCTAGTATCTAAGCCTGGTCTACACAGTGTTAGACAAAGGCCCCGCGTAGCGAGCTGTGACAAAAAAGGTTTCTTCTTTCCTATAGGTAAACCATCAGCCTTTCTGTAGGTATAATTGACATACTGTGATTTCCAAAATGGCAACAGTTTTGGAAATTGCAGTGTGTCCCCTGCGCATATTTTTTCACAATGAGCTAGAATCCCATTCACTTTGCAGAGACTGTAAAACATTGCGTTTTTTTTCCCATTTACACTATGTGGGTGCCTGGTCTAAACAGAATTTTTTATTACTTTTACATAAAACTATATATTTAAAATAAACTTACCTGAAACAAAAAATCACAGTCTTCGACCTGAAAAGCGACATCCTTTACACCATCGCCATGTTTGATTAAATGCTGGCCCATTTCTGATTGAAAAAATAAATAAAAAAAACAACTATACAGTGAGGTATTTGGTAGCTTTTAGTATAAACTACATTAGGATTTACAAAGAAGAGTCAAAGTGAGTTGTTTATCTAGTGTTTCATGTTCAATATGAACTGAGTACATAGAACATGTCTGCACGCGTCCTTCTTACATACCTAAATGGTGGTCAGTTATCATTTTACAATGTATGTGTCATCTGATCCATACCTAGATGTCAAAAACCTACCCAAAAGAGAGATTACTAGGGAGGGAGATTCCTATGTCAATGGATTGATTGGAAAAGCAAATGTAGAAGTCCAACATGTTTTTCAAATATTAAATATTTCATGTGCACCAAACGTTTTGAACAACCTTTGATTTATTGATGTAATTTTGTGATATAAATGCATTTATACTATTTAGGCTCTGCACTGTCAGGGGGGCGGTGACAGGCAGCAGCAGGTAAGGGGTGTGACACTGGCTGCTTCTGATTGGAGGTGGCAATCAGATGGTACTTTCATGGTACTTTCTAAGCCATAAAATTTATAAGTTTCAATTGCAGTTTTTTTTTCTCATAACAAGAGTCAATAGTATTTTTATTTCTCTGCTTATTGTATGATATATAGATAGATATCTCTATATGCCAATTGTTATGTCAGTCCAGGTAGCTGCAACGGGGCTAAGGAATAGCAGTAGGGAATCTCGCCCTGCACTACTCCCACTAGCTATCCCGGTCCCTGCCTCACGGGTGTGGGTCGGCTGTACTCAGGCTAAGCCTGACCCCGACAGCTCCTCTTTCACTGATACCGTAGGCCTAGAGGGAAGTGGGAGAAGGAATGCCCTATAAGATCTCTAGGGACTGGAGACTAAAGGGGGTCACCCCTAACGAACAAGTGAAGCTGCTACTGACAGGGACTGACAAGGGTGTGCGCTGACTAACAACACAAGCAGCACACAGGAAAAATGTGGGAAAGGATTCCCCCAAACCAATATGGGAAGGAACCTTACACTAGGAAACAAACACAGGGAAACTGAGTAGAAATCAAAGGATAAGGCAATTCACTCACACAGTCAATAATACACAGAGGGAGGATTGATGAACACAGAAGGGAAAACACACAAACCAACTCGTTCACCCAAACCTCCCAAAAACCAACCACGGAACTTCCTCTATCCAAGATAACCACCTACTCCTCCTGCTAAGGCCTAGCTCTGTAAAGCGACACTCAGCACAGAACCATGGGAGGCATGGGTTTAAATACAGAGTAGAGACCACTCCTCCCAGGTGCAAATGGGAGGACAGACTAATCAACCAGGAAATCAAGCTGCCTACCAGCAGTGCGCGCGTGCAAGTCAGAAGGTGTGCACCAATACCCACGACAGGACAACCCCGCAGCGCCAGGATGCCACCCCAGACACTGCGCAGCCAAAAACTCCCCAGGTAAGAAAAGTAGAAAGTAATGAACCAAAATACTCCTAACAGGATCCTCCCCTCAAGGAGAAGACTCCGGATTCTCTAGGAGCATCCTTCTTCGGGAACTCCTTGTGGAATTTCTCCACGAGTCTGGGGGCTGACATATCCGACTCCAGGACCCAAGAATTATCCTCAGGACCGTATCCCTTCCATGCCACCAGATACCGTAGCTTCCCCCGAACATATTTGCTATCCAGAACTCGGGATATCTCATACTCCCCGGACTCAGAAACTGGTGGAACCTTAACTGGAGACGTTCCCTTCTTGGCCTTCTTTAACAAGGAGACATGGAACACCCGGTTTATCTTCCACCTTTTAGGTAGTTGCAGCTGCGCCGCCACTTCATTTACCATCTTGATGATCTTAAAAGGACCCACAAACCTGGGACCCAGCTTCTTGCTAGGAACCTTCAACCTGATATTCTTGGTGGACAACCAAACTATCTCACCAGGGAAGAACTGCAACTCTCCTCTCTTCCGATCCGCCTGGACCTTAGCCTGGTGCGACGCCCGCACCAGATTCTCTCGGATACGGGACCATACCCCTTGCAGCTTTTTAGAAAATAGCTCCTCCTCCAGAACTGGGGAAGAAATGGAAGAAAATACTCCGAAAACAGGATGTCTACCACCGGAGCAAAAAAAAAGGTGTGGTACCTGTGGCATTGGAATCATGGTTGTTTAGGGAAAATTCTGCCAGGGGGAGAAAGGCAGCCCAATTATTCTGGTTCTCTCGAACAAAACACCTCAAAAACTGTTCCACATCCTGATTCTTCCTCTCTGTTTGTCCGTTAGACTCTGGGTGAAACCCGGAGGAAAACGACAGTGTAACTCCCAACCTGCTGCAAAAAGCCTGCCAGAATTTAGCCACAAATTGCGGTCCCCTGTCCGAAACTATCTCCTCAGGAAGACCATGCAACCTTACAATTTCTTTAATAAACGCCTCTGATAGTGTCTTGGCACATAGCAGCCTGGAAAACAGGATCAAATGGCACATTTTCGTGAAGCGGTCAACGACTACCCAAATGACCGTGAAACCCTTAGACACCGGAAGGCCCGTGATGAAATCCATAGACAGATGAGTCCAAGGTGCCTTAGGAGGTTCCAATGGATGTAGAAGACCGTGGGGACGGGTATGCGACGCCTTGGCTCTTGCACAGACCGAACAATTTTGAACAAACTGCAAGACATCCTTACTCCACCCTGGCCACCAAAAATTCCTAGACACCAATCTCATGGTCTCTGAAACCCCCGGGTGACCAGCAAGAACCGACTCGTGACACTCCCTCAGGAGACTTTGTCGGAGAGTAGTTGGGACAAAAAGCTTGTTTCTAGGTATCTTGGAAGGTGCAGCGTGTTGCGCTTCGATCAAGGCCTTCTCCAATTTCGCGCCCAATACTGCTACCACTACTCCATCCCCAAGAATAGTGGCAGGCGCCTCTCGTTCCTCCTCAGTCGACATATACCGGGATAAAGCATCAGCCTTAACATTCTTTGTACCCGGCACATAAGTCACGATAAAATGGAACCGCGCAAAAAATAGAGCCCATCTGGCCTGCCGTGCATTTAATCTCTTCGCCGACCCAAGATAAACCAAATTCTTGTGGTCAGTAAATACCTGGACTGGCCTTCTGGCCCCCTCCAGGAAATGACACCAATGTTCGAACGCTAGTTTTATTGCCAGTAGTTCCCTATCTCCGATGTCATAATTCCGTTCCGAGGCAGAGAATTTCTTAGAAAAGAAGGCACAGGGATGCGTACCCTCCTCGAACTCCTGAGAAAGTACTGCTCCCACCCCCACCGAGGAGGCATCCACCTCCACTCGGAAGGCCAACCTCTCATCCGGCTGTCTCAAAATGGGAGCGGACGAGAATCGCTTCTTCAGTTCTTCAAACGCAGCTAGCGCCTCTGGCGACCACTTAGCACAGTCAGCCCCCTTCTTAGTCAAGTCCGAGATAGGTTTCACAACCTCAGAAAATCCCTTGATAAACTGGCGATAATAGTTGGAGAACCCCAAGAACCGTTGGACCGCCTTTAGGTTCTCGGGTCGCGGCCACTCCAAGACTGCCCTGACTTTCTCAGGGTCCATCTCGAATCCCTTTTCCGATAGGATATAGCCAAGGAAACATAATTTATTGACCGCGAACACACATTTCTCCAGCTTAGCACTTAATTGGTTAACCCTCAGGAGATCTAAAACCTCTCTCACTCTCTCCCAATGAGTCTCCAAATCCGGGGTGTAAATGAGTATATCGTCCAGATAGACCACAACCCCCCTCCCTATGACGGCACTTAGTACATCATTAATAAAATTCTGAAAAAACGCAGGCGCATTGGTTAGACTGAAAGGCATCACAAGATTCTCAAAGTGTCCTAGGGGTGTGTTAAACGCTGTTTTCCACTCATCCCCCTTTTTGATTCTCAGCAAGTTATACGCCCCACGTAAATCTATTTTACTAAACCAGCGGGCTCCCGTAATCTGGCTGAATAGATCCGAGATCAACGGAATGGGATAGGGATTCCGCACCGTGATTTTGTTAATCTCCCTAAAATCCAAACAAGGGCGCAACCCTCCATCTTTCTTCTTTACAAAGAAAAACCCCACTGCTACTGGGGACTTAGATGGGCGAATATGCCCCACCTCTAGACTCCCCTCAATATACTCTTTGAGCGCCTCCCTCTCCGGAATAGTGAGATTGTACAACCGTGTCTTGGGTAGCACTGCATTTGGTATAAATTTAATCGAGCAATCATAGGTGCGATGTGGTGGTAATGTCTTGGCTGCCCTTTCCTCAAAGACCTCCCTGAACTCACATATTTCTTGAGGCAAATTGTCTATAGACAAAGACATAACGGATATGGGCAGACATCGACCATTACACCCCTGCCCCCAAGAAACTACTGACTCGGTCTCCCAGTTGATAATAGGGTTATGCTGCTTCAGCCAGGGCCACCCCAACACTACTTGTGCTGGTAACTTAGACAACAAGAACAAGTCAATCTCTTCCCTGTGGCCACCCACAATAAACTCCAGACCCTCCACCTGTTTGGAGATGACAGCTTGCTGTAGAGGGGTCTTATCAATAGCCCACACCGGTATCTGAGACTTCAAGACCAAAGGACTCACCCTTAATTGCTCACAAAACTCTGAGTCAATAAGGTTGACTGCCGAACCACAATCAACCAAAATCCGGCACTTCTGCCCATTTACCCATCCTTCAAGGGTCAACCCGGCAGTCTGAGTACAGGAAATATGCACACCTCCCTCCTTAGTAGGTTTTCTCCCTTTACCCTCAATAGACCTGGGGTTATTACTCTCCTTGGCGAACCATTCTCTGGAGGGGCATACCCTTGCTACATGTCCCATCCCTCCACACACAAAACAGCGTACTGTGCGGGACCCTTCACTCTTGGGTCTAGCACTTCGCACAGTGGCCCCAATCTGCATGGGTTGGTCCCCCGGGTCCTCTCTAAAAACAGAGAATTGAGGAGGGCTAAGCCCCCCAGGACTCTTGTCTCCACGCTCCCGGAGGCGCCGTCCAACTCTAATTGCCAGCTGCATGGCCTCATCTAGATCTCCCGGAACAGGGTGAGAAACTAGATGGTCTTTAACCTGGTCCGAGAGCCCTGTCTCAAACTGACTAAGTAGAGCGGGGTCATTCCAGTGTACTTCTGCTGCCCACCTACGAAACTCTGTGCAATATTTCTCTATAGCGTGATCCCCTTGCACCACACGTCGTAGGTTATACTCAGCCGTGCGTACCCTGTCTGGGTCGTCATACAGTAACCCCATTGTGGAGAAAAACGCCTCTACAGTTAGTAAGCAAGCTGAGTCGGCTGGTAACGAATGTGCCCAGATGAGGGGATCATCTCTCAATAAAGTAATAATAATCCCAACTCTCTGTACCTCAGAACCGGAGGAAAACGGCCGTAGCCGGAAATACAAAAGACAGTCCTTTTGAAATCGGAAAAAATCTGACCTCTTACCTCGGAAGGGTTCAGGTAAGCTGACTTTTGGCTCCAGAGGCCGACCCACAGGGGCGCTACTCACCTGCCTCTGTATGCCCTCCACCTGAGAGGCTGTGTGTTGAGCCAATTGCTGTAACTGAGATACGCCAGAAGCTTGGATGGCATCCATTCGTAGCTTGATCCCCTCCATCTCAGTGGAAATCTGCTGCACCGCCTGGTACAACTGTTTCAGGTCCGTCATAATGCAAACGAACCTTTTTTTTTTTTTTTTACCGGCTGAGTGTACTGTTATGTCAGTCCAGGTAGCTGCAACGGGGCTAAGGGATAGCAGTAGGGAATCTCGCCCTGCACTACTCCCACTAGCTATCCCGGTCCCTGCCTCACGGGTGTGGGTCGGCTGTACTCAGGCTAAGCCTGACCCCGACAGCTCCTCTCTCACTGATACCGTAGGCCTAGAGGGAAGTGGGAGAAGGAATGCCCTATAAGATCTCTAGGGACTGGAGACTAAAGGGGGTCACCCCTAACGAACAAGTGAAGCTGCTACTGACAGGGACTGACAAGGGTGTGCGCTGACTAACAACACAAGCAGCACACAGGAAAAATGTGGGAAAGGATTCCCCCAAACCAATATGGGAAGGAACCTTACACTAGGAAACAAACACAGGGAAACTGAGTAGAAATCAAAGGATAAGGCAATTCACTCACACAGTCAATAATACACAGAGGGAGGATTGATGAACACAGAAGGGAAAACACACAAACCAACTCGTTCACCCAAACCTCCCAAAAACCAACCACGGAACTTCCTCTATCCAAGATAACCACCTACTCCTCCTGCTAAGGCCTAGCTCTGTAAAGCGACACTCAGCACAGAACCATGGGAGGCATGGGTTTAAATACAGAGTAGAGACCACTCCTCCCAGGTGCAAATGGGAGGACAGACTAATCAACCAGGAAATCAAGCTGCCTACCAGCAGTGTGCGCGTGCAAGTCAGAAGGTGTGCACCAATACCCATGACAGGACAACCCCGCAGCGCCAGGATGCCACCCCAGACACTGCGCAGCCAAAAACTCCCCAGGTAAGAAAAGTAGAAAGTAATGAACCAAAATACTCCTAACACCAATCCATTGTATGCTTAGAAAATGTATTTTTATGCATAAAATACATAATATAGAGTTATCGCTATATACCAGTATGTTGTGTAGAGAAAGTATAATACTACTGAAGCTGGTATGAAAAAAACTCCTATTGAAACTAATAGTATGTGGCTCAGTAGGATGACAGCGCTAGTGATGAAACTAATAGAGTCTGTGGCTTAGTTAGTAGGGTGACAGCCTTGAATGCTTCTTATCTTGGGTTCAAGCCCGAACACCTAATAAAAAAAAACTAAGTAAGGCCGGGGCCCCACGGGACATAAACGCCGTGATTTGCCCGCGGCGGAAATGCTGCGGTAAAAATCTCGGTGTTTTACAGTGCAAGCAAAGGGGATGGGATTCATGCCCACTTTGTGGAAAAAAAACACAGTGCAGACACACTGCGATTTGCAAAGCCGTTGCAGCTTTGCAAATCGCAGCATGTCAATTATATCTACGGAAACGCCGGCGGTTTTCCTGTTGATATAATGTTACGAGAAAGTCTGCAGAGGAAAACTCTGTGAACTTTCTCTTAAAAGCGCTGCGGAAAGAACTGCGATGCGTGGGGCCTTAGCCTAAAACTTCACATTGACAAGGGATCTCTGGGTATTGTCCTCATTAATATTAACTGCACTGAAGTAATGTCACAATGCAGTAAATACTGGACAGGAGACAGAAACTGGACGGGGGACAGAAACCCGGCAGCCAGTTTTCAAACCAATGGGATGCAAAGTGTCCGTCCGTGAGCGCCTTCTACCTCTCCACGGCGAAACCAGTTTTTTTTAACCAGACACAACATGCTGGACATGCAGGACTTTGTGTCCAGTTAAAACAAAAAAAAAAAATGGTTTCGCAGCACAAGATGCACACGGGTGGACACTTTGCAAACCCATTTAAGTGAATTGGTTTGAAAACTGACTGCCGAGTTTGTTTCCATCTCCAGTTTCTCAGGCAGAAGGCAAAAATCCGCAAAGCGAAGACCGGGCGCTGGTGTGAACCCACCCTTAGTTGCTGCCTGCTGAAAATGATTATTCATTAGGTGATGGGATCGGGAAACCTAGGTGTGCTGACATGTCTGCATTATCTTTCAGCTACTATGAACAATGTCTGCCCACCAGGAATAATCTGCGATTACTTTTACTGGAGAATGCAGAAACCGGGCACAGGTGTGAACCCGCCCTTACACAGGAAATTGGGGAGGGGGGAGTCATTTTCAAATGCTTCCAGAGGTCTATCATGACACAGTGTGTAAAAAATATTTATATATATATATATATATATATATATATATATATATATATATATATACACACTTCCTACTTCCTGGCGCCCTTAGTGGCTGCCTCGATACAGGACTCCAAGCTGGGAGCAACCTTTATCTTTCCTTTCTCACTCTTTTTCTCTGTATTTTCAAGAATCCTGTAACCAAGCAAACTAGCACTATGAATTAGCAACTATAAATCGAATGGAAGACCATGTCTCGTATTTTGTTTCTATTGTAAAGCATGGACAATGACTCAAGACCTGGTTCAGCTGGTTTCCTGTGTGTACACATGTGCTTGTTACCATCCCCCCAGGAGCTAAGGACAGCATGGACACCATGCGGAATGGAGGAGAAACCTACATGGAAGTGTGGACTTCTTCTTTCAAGGAGATGATTTTTGGTGTCTATTGCTGATGTGTGAAGATGCTACAGCTGACTGGTATTTCTTTCTTTTACTGTGGACACGTGGGACTCTGTTACAGCCTGGGAACCTACCATCACCCACCTACCCCAGGAGTTATGGAAGCTTGGCAAGAGAGCAGCACCCTGTCTACCTGGATGGCTTCAGACCTCTCTGGGCAGTAGAACACAGTGGTAAGAGGAAAGGAGGAGGAGGAGGAGGGCTTGTGATGAAAGACATTTGGGGCATTTCTTGTGGTTAATGGACAATAGTGCTGATACAAGATACCAAACTATCAGCTGTGAGCAGGAGATCTCACTACGTACCAAAGAACTACCACATGTTATCATGATAGCTGCATATGTCCCCCACCTCTGCAAAAATGTTTTCTGCTTGTTATATCTACATGCTGTGACCCCCCCCCCCTCGTGTCCTCCAACCACAGTCGGCTGTATTATTATTATTAACATCACTCCACACAGAGAACTAAATGATCCTGCAGTGTGTCTGTGTTTCTTTCTTTTTTAGTTGCTATGATTCCTAGGATTTCTCTATCTGCCATGAGCTTGTATGTGTTTCTCTCTTGTTATATACTACTGTACCATCTATGAAACTGTATCACTGAAATTTCCCCATTGTGGGACTATTAAAGGATTATCTTATCTTATCTTATAAAGACAAAAATAAAAAAAAGTCACTACCGCAGCCACATCACAGGTTCTAGCTCTACTCAAATGACATAACACTATGTGTCACCTACATAAAAATGAATGTGTTGGAGAGGAAAAACTATTTAAAAAAAAACATGAAAAATGTGATGAAGAGATAAGTTTTCCTTTCTTTTTTTCCCCCCCAGATACTAAAAAAAGCATGCAGAAAAATGACATAAAAATTATTTCAGTGACCTAAATGAAAATGTTATAGCCACACAAAACATAATATACACAAAAAAAATAATGTGAAAATGTGTGCACTCTTGAACCAGGTAAAATGGCCAAGCCCTGATGTGGTTACAGAATTTACTTGTATATATAGGTGACTTATCAGGATTACCCTTGGTTCACATCTGCGTTCGGTAATCTGTTCAGGAAGTCCGCATTGGGCCCCAACGGACTACCAAACGCGCTGGCAAGCGGTGTGCAGTGAAAGTACATGGGTCCCATAGACTATAATGGGGTCCGTGTGCTTGCCACGCACTGCCTGCACGAATCATGCGGACAGGAAAGTAGATTATGAAGTACTTTCCTGTCCGCATGTTCCCTGTGGAGTCTATGGGGTCCGTGTGCTTTCACTGCACACCGCTTGCTAGAGTGTTTGGTATTCTGTTCGGGGGATTCCCCATGCGGACTCCCCAAACGGATTACTAAAAGCAGATGTGAATCAAGGGTAAGCTTTTATTTGTGCACATGAGAAATAACATTACAAAAAACTGTCAGTTTTCCTTGAACTTGGCTTCAGATAAAGAAGGAGACTAGCTGATATGATGTTTTCCATGCACAACACGCCTAGAGAGAAAGAGATCCCGCTCCCTTGCCTCTATCTATCACAGCATGGAGGACATTATACAGCAGTACTAAGCAGTGTCACTGGGATGAGACAGAAACACACAATTCTAGCATTCAGGTTATTTACAGGTCTGAGGAATACATTGGATGTCTAAATTATAACTGTTTGTACATAGAAAACAAGTCACATAAAGGTTCAAAGCCAGGTATCCCATCCTCGTTAATCTGCAAGCAATGGATGTATAAAAAAAAAAAAACAGGTATGCAATAATTGTCTGATCAGTGGGAGTCTGAACACTGGGACCCTCATCAATCATAACAACAGGGTCTGATGTCCCATATACATGTAGGCGCTGATAACGCTTGCTACTACATATAATGCAATGGCACAGCAATGTGCAACCTGCTACTGTATTTCTACACATTGGACCCCTATTTTCAAGGTGTCAGCCCCTCCACCGATCAGACAGTCAATCCTTATAAATACATCACCTTCAGATTGTCTTACCTAGATTTCCTGGATTTAGTGGAGATTGAAAAATAAAAAATATCTGTAGGAAGAAAGCACATTAAGGAAAAAGAGATAAATAATCAGAATTAAGAAGCAAATCCTTAGGATGGGTCATCAGTAATAAATCGGTGGGGGAGGGGTACTTACCTTGTTTTGCTTGATAACATGAGATACCACATCCCGACTGCCTGTCTCTAATCCTTGGTAGGCATAAGGTTCAAATCCCATCTTATTACAATAGTATGCTGCAGCCTGCAAGGAGATGGCCACAATCATGTACAGACTGAATTCAATTGCCTTTAACGTTATTTACCTTATTAGTTCTGGAATAGTTATTTGACATGGATTTTTAATTAGAAATGTTCTACCAAAGGACATCCAATCGCTGTATAATTGATCCATAACATGTGTGGTCTAGTAATTATTGAACATACCTGTTTTGCGTTTCCAACCCAGAATGTGAGATGATGGAAGCTTAGAAAGCGACCTCTTTCATGCTGAAAAATAATGATAAAAATATTATTAGAAATAGAATGCGCTACTTTTAACAAAAAACGTAATTATTGAATGTTTTATGTTTAACTGCATAAAGGGCGTCTACAGTCTGTCCTATTATAGAGGTGTTATCTTACATTGTAATACATTTTGTGATGACGATGACATGAATGCTGAAAAGTGGAACAGGATAGTGTACAGAGCAAGAATTGTCAGAGTATTATTAGGCTTAGTGGCCAGTGTGAAAACTGCATGATGTCAGGATATTGTTTACATGTAGATAATGCCGTGGTAAATTAAAATAATCGTAAATTCATAAAAAATAGGTTTATCCATTGGTTTTTCCCATAAGGACTGCCTGCTGTACATTCACACACAGAGATTATTGGTCTTGAAAGGGGTTGTCCCTTGCAAACAAGCCCTGTCCATGTCCCCTATAAGGTCATAGGGATATTATAGAGCAAAATCCCATTGAGGCTGAGGCCCCACGTAGCAAGCTGCAGCTAAAAAACACTTGTGCCGCCATATTTTCCGCAGTGCTCTTAACAAAAACTCAACAGAGTTTTCTTCTGCAGACTTTCTGTCACTATTATATGTATACAGAAACCGCCATCGTCTCTGTAGCTATAATTGACAGTCTGTGATTTATAATAACGCAACGGTTTTTGAAATTGCAACATTTCCGTTGCGGATGTTTTTCTGCAATGTGTGGATGAGATTCCCATCTACTTTGCAGATACTGGCTGGTCATGAATGCTCTGGGCCCGCCTGGTTGGGACTTTTCCGGCAAAATCAGCCGTTTACCAGGGAAGTTAGTTTGCCGGGTCACCAGGGCAGCTCCAAAGAGGTTGTTTCTGATGAGACAACTTTACAATTGGCCCATAAATTGGTAAGTCCGCCACATAGATGATTGAAGCATTTACTACTTCTGTTTACAACATATTTGTCGCTGTAATAAAGATATGTTCACACATGCTGGATTTTTTTGCAGAAATTTCAGCAACTGTAAATATGTTCCCTTTTGCTCACAGTTGCTGGGGAACAAATTTTTTTTTTTTTTAAAATGTAGATTGTGAGCCGTACACAGAGCTCACAATGTACATTTTATCCCTATCGGAATGTCTTTTTGGAATATGGGATGGAAATCCATGCAAACACGGGGAGAACATACAAACTTCACGATCTGTGCCCCAGGTGAAGAGCTAGTGGTGCCGGTACTGTAACTCTTCACCATCACAAGGGCGTTCCTGACAGTCAGGAACGCTCTTCTTCACAGCAGCGCCTATAGCGCTGTCTATAGACGAGTACTGGGGGAGGCGGTCCTCCCCGCTCTCACTGTACAGCGCTATAGGCGCTGCTGTGAAGAAGAGCGTTCCTGCTGTGAAGAAGAGCATTCCTGACTGTCAGGAACGCCCTTCTGACGGTAAAGAGCTACGGTACCGGCACCAATAGCTCTTCACCTGGGGTACATATCGTGAAAGCTGACAGTGCGGCTTTCTAGTGGTGATGAAAGGTCCTCTTTAAAGGTTCCAACCAATGAATTAGAGGGGATGTCCACCTACTGCTTATAACATTAAATTATAATCTTAACTGTATTCTCATAAATCATATTACCTTTTCCCCTTTGTCAGTGTAAGAAGTCTGAAAGACAAGAAAACAAATATCTTCATTTAGACTTAATTCATACAAAATTTACAAAGTGATTATAATAATGGGAAAAAACACATCATGTATATTTTGGAACAAGTCTTTATTATTTTAATACAATGAACAGATCAGTTGAAAATATTGTACTGTATCCTCCGAGAAAAGGCAGAATTCCAGTATTAATGGATAGGTGATCGGTGAGAGTCAGACTGGGGGAACCCCCACTTTTATCCAAAATAAGGGTCCTATGTCCCCCATACTCCTCAGCCCAAGCGGAGGTCGAGACTGAACAATATTCCTCAAATATGAGACTGAGGAATATTGACTCCTTCAGTCTTACAGACAGTGCTTAAATTGGGAAAAAATTTTAGGGGGAACTCTGGAATAATTAACCCCCCTCACCCACCGACAATGTTACTTACCTCTCCTGGGCTCCGGCATACTTCCAGCTGATGTCGGCCATCTTCAATGACGGAGGAGACATCAATCGAGCCAGGCTTGCGTTGCGCGCATAAGGACGCAAGCTTGGCCCATGTGACGTCTGTGATGTCATCAAGTAGGTCCAAAGCCTTCAGGATCCAGGAGAGGTAAGTAGCAGTGTTTTTTATGTTCCCTTGACGCTCCTTACCCTCTGATCATTATACTCTGGGGTCTGAAAAGATCCCCGGCTATAATGATAGCATTGTTTGTGGGGTTCTTTATACCGGAACGCTGAAAGACAGTTTGTCTGAGCCCTAACGCATTCCAGGCCAATATAAGCACTGCGCACAGGGATTGAATGCAGCAGCAGTACACGTGTTTAACCACCTTTAATACAAGAAATGCAGAAGTGTATTAAAAATGCTCCATAATATTATGATCCCAGATTGAACTATCTGGCTATACAAGTAATTGTGTGATCCTATAAATCATATGTTATAATATATGTATATTGTTACCTGAGCGTGAGACACATCTTAAAACGCCTACATAATAATCTGCCTAGAGACAAAATTGAAAACCACACCTAAGAATTGGTGGATGACACTGTGTTGTGTTGGCTGGCAACTAAAAATAATAAAAAGTCTTATGTCTTAGGCCTCATTTGCTTTATGTCTTAGCACCCTGATGGGCTTTCCTTGGGGCTGTACATTTGAATGCCCAAAAGCGACAATTAAACATATTCCAGGATGGATTTATTGGCCCAGATTATTTATATTTAGTTTTTTTGTAGAGTAACAAAAGAAGCTAAAATGATGGTACAGGCTACGCTGACAATGTAATGTGTTTGTGGGACAGAATTACCAAAGGATGAGATCTGGTAACACAATGGAAACTGGATTTCGAGGTTTTGATATAAATCGATTGCAATGAAAGTTTGTTTAAAAAGAAGGAAAAGGTTGACCTGACAATGGGCGTCCACTGAAAGTCTACAAAATAGATCAGGCCGGACTATCAGGAGCTTTCTGACTGTCCAAAATGATGTTATCAGGAACAGATTTACTTCTGGTAAATAATGGGGCACTGACCTGTACAAAATGTTTGGAATGTTCTCTGAAGTTATCACATTTACTATGGACTTAAAGAGATATTCCCAGAATAACACAACCTGACATAATATACATTTTATCCCCTAGAAGGATCATGTGTTCAAGGAGTTGGGACAACCAATAAAGTTGTGTATTACCAATGGAGGGACAGAGGGAGGGATTGGATGCCTAGAAAAATGCAGACAAATAAGGCTTACCGTATATACTCGAGTATAAGCCGACCCGAATATAAGCCAAGGCCCCTAATTTTACCACAAAAAACTGGGAAAACTTATTGACTCGAGTATAAGCCTGGGGAGGGAAATGCAGCAGCTACTGGAAAATTTCAAAAATTAAAATGGTCGGAGTTTTTGGGTGCAGTAGTTGCTGGGTGCTGAGAAAGCGGAGGGGGTGTTTTGGTTGTCTGTCTGCCCCTTCCCTGAGCTTGAGGACTGTTTTTTCTTCCCACACTTGGAATTCAGTCTGGCTGAATATAGGGGATCTGCAGTGCTCCTATTAACCCCTTCCCAACGGAACAGGAGCACTGCAGTTCCCCTATATTCAGGAGACCGGGCACTGTCAGACACAGGGATACCTAATGTGTTTGTGTTTCACAGTCATTTTCTCCTTTTGTATGTATTCTAGGGAAAGGAGGGATTTAGAACTTTTTTTTTTTTTTAAATCTTTTTCAGCACAAAAACTGGGCTGAAAAAATCGGCTTATACTCGAGTATATACGGCATATAAGGTATGAGTCAAATGATAATGTGGAGTTCACAATCCTGGCTTACAGCCTATTAGTGACGCCTATACTATTAGATCGGGGGGCTGCCTAGCACCTATATACTTACACCCCACTAATACCAACAACCCATTTTTCATTAACCAATATAACAGGGTTTGGCTGAATCCTGTAAAGAATGAGTTAAAACCATGAGGTATTATTTGATATTTTTAAGAAATTATACAAGTTCAAAACTTGTGTCAAGGATCCCCATATCTTCAGGTCCTTATACAGTACTACTATCTAAAGCAATGGACTGAGGACATTATTATAAATCATCTCACTGACAAAGAAGTCACATTTACCTGATATCAGAGGAAGCCATTGTCTGCTTTATGTGACATCAGATAATATGGCCTCTTTACTATGATACAATGATTTATAATAATGTCATTTTCAGGACTTATTATTATTATTATTATTATTATTATTATTATTATTAATAATAATTTATAGAGCACCATTCATTCCATGGTGATTTACATTATTATAGAATTCCAAAGTGCTGTACATTATTATATTAATTCCATTCTGCTGTACATTATTATATAATTCCATAGTGCTGTACATTATTATATAATTCCTTAGTGCTGTACACTATTATATAATTCCATGGTGCTGTACATTATTATATAATTCCTTAGTGCTGTACATTATTACGGTATATAATTTGATAGTGCTGTACATTATTATATTAATTCCATAGTGCTGTACATTATTATATAATTCCATAGTGCTGTACTTTATTATATAATTCCATGGAGCTTTATATTAATATATAATTCCATGGTGCTGTACATTATTATATTATTTCCATGGTGTTGTACATCATTATATTAATTCCATGGTGCTGTACATTATTATATTATTTCCATGGTGTTGTACATCATTATATTAATTCCATGGTGCTGTACATTATTATATTCATTCCATGGTGCTGTACATTATTATATTCATTCCATGGCGCTTTACATTATTATATAACTCCATGGAGCTTTACATTATTATATAATTCTATGGTGCTGTATATTAATATATTAATTTCATAGTGCTGTACATTATTTTATAATTCCATGGTGTTGCATATTATTATATGAATTCCATAGTTCTGTACATTATTATATAATTCCATGGTGTTGCACATTATTATATTAATTCCATAGTGCTGTATATTATTATATAATTCCATGATGCTGTACATTATTATATTCATTCCATGGTGCTGTACATTATTATATAATTCCATGGTGCTGTACATTATTATATAATTCCACCGCGCTTTACATTACATTATTACATAATTCCATAGTGCTGTACATTATTATATAATTCCTTAGTGCTGTACATTATTATATAATTCCATGGTGCTGTACATTATTATATAATTCCATAGTACTGTACATTATTATATAATTCCTTAGTGCTGTACATTATTATATAATTCCTTACTGCTGTACATTATTATATAATTCCATAGTACTGTACATTATTATATAATTCCTTACTGCTGTACATTATTATATAATTCCATAGTACTGTACATTATTATATAATTCCATAGTTCTGTACTTTATTATATAATTCCATGGAGCTTTATATTAATATATAATTCCATGGTGCTGTACATTATCATAAAATTCCATGGTGCTGTACATTATTATATTATTTCCATGGTGTTGTACATCATTATATTAATTCCATGGTGCTGTACATTATTATATTATTTCCATGGTGTTGTACATCATTATATTAATTCCATGGTGCTGTACATTATTATATTCATTCCATGGTGCTGTACATTATTATATTAATTCCATGGCGCTTTACATTATTATATTCATTCCATGGAGCTTTACATTATTATATAATTCTATGGTGCTGTATATTAATATATTAATTTCATAGTGCTGTACATTATTTTATAATTCCATGGCATTGCACATTATTATATTCATTCCATAGTGCTGTATATTATTATATAATTCCTTAGTGCTGTACATTATTATATAATTCCATGGTGCTGTACATTATTATATAATTCCATAGTACTGTACATTATTATATAATTCCATAGTCCTGTACTTTATTATATAATTCCATGGAGCTTTATATTAATATATAATTCCATGATGCTGTACATTATTATATTCATTCCATGGTGCTGTACATTATTATATAATTCCATCGCGCTTTACATTACATTATTACATAATTCCACGGTGCTGTACATTATTATATAATTCCATAATGCTGTACATTATTATATTAATTCCATGGCACTGTACATTATTATATTAATTCCATGGCGCTTTACATTTGAGGGTTTACATACAGTACACAAAATACACAAACAAATATAATACTAACAGTGACCATCTGGCACAGTGGGACAGAGGGCCCTGCCTGCAAGGGCTTACAATCTATGATGGAAGAGGGATAGAGACAGAATGTGAGGGGAGAGACTGTACAGATGGCGGTGTGGTGGCAGTAGTGTTACTGGAGGTTGTAGGCCTTCCTGAATAGGTGAGTCCTCAGAGTCTTCTTAAAGCCTGTGATTGTGGGGGGGGGGGGGGGGTCAGTCTTATGCGATGTGCCTTGGTAAGGAGTTACAGAGTATGGGGGATGCACAGGAGAAATCTTAGAGATGGTTGTGTGAATAGTGGATAAGAGCAAAGCGGAGTAAGAGGTCTTGGGAGGATCTGACGTTACGTATGGGCAAGTAGCAAGAGTTTAGGTCAGAGATATATGGAGGGGACAGGTTGTAGATGGCTTTGTAAGTCAGTGTTAGTAATGAAGTCTATTGGGCAATGGGTAGCCAGTGAAGGGATTGGCAGAGGGGAGCGGCCGATGAAGATCGGGGGGAGAGGAGTATTAAGCGAGTAGCACAGCTTAAGATGGACTGGAGGGGGATGAGAGTATTTGCTGGGAGATCATGGAGTAATCTAAGCGGGAGATTATGAAGGCATGGACTGGACTAGTATCTTAGTAGTTTCAGGGGTGAGGAAGGAGCGGATTTGATGGATGTTCTTGAGTTGGAGACAGGAGGAGGTGTTGAGGGTTTGGATATGGGACTTGAAGAATAGGTCAGAGTCCAAGGTTATTCCAAGGCAACTGACCCGTGAGACAGGTAAGCATGGTTCCATTAACTATGATAGATGGGTCAAGTAGAGGGGCTGTATGGGGTGGAGCAAAGATAATGAACTTCCGTCTTCTTGTTCTGAGCGTGCCTCCTCCCATGTATGTTTTTACCTGGACATCTATAATAAAGTTTGGACTTTTTAACTCACAGGGTAAGTGCCAAGTTTTTTTCTATTCTTTATATTGCTTGAACTCCGTTTTCTCCATGCTGAATTTGAGAAAGTGGGAGGAGGGAAAGGAGGCTATGGCTGCTAGACACTTTAGAACTCTGGACAACAGAGAGGTAATGTCTGGTCCAGAGAGGTATATTTGAGTGTTGTCAGGAGGTAGTATGCGAGTGGGAAACACTGAATGTGTGGTAGGTGATGTATGAGGAGATCCAGGAAAGGGCCAGGTCTGAGATACCAAGGGATGAGAGCATTTCTAACAAGAGAGAGTGGTGGACTCTGTCAAAGGCAGAGGAGAGGTCAAGGAGGAGGAGGACAGAGTAATGGCATTTGGCTTAAGGTCATTAGTGACTTTGGTTAGGGCAGTTTCTGTGGAGTGACAAGGTCTGAAGCCTGTCAAAGAGCACATTGGATGAGAGATAGGAGGATAGTTTGGAGTGGATGTGTTTCTCAAGCAGTTTTGAGGCGTAGGGGGGAGCAGTAAGATAGTTGGCTGGAGACGTTGGGTCGAGGGACGGTTTCATAAGTTGTGACAGTGGCACGTTTGAACGCGGAAGGGAAGGATCCATTGGTTGAGGATAGGTTAAAGAGATGGGTTAGGGCCAGAGTAATGACTTCAGTGAGTTTGGAGATGAGTTGTGACTTTTAGACTGTCTTCAGCAGTAGATACTTTGTGTGACTACAGCATCTCCACCTCCTATAGTTTCATCCTGGGATAAATTGGCACCACAGGCCTCATGCATGTAAAACAAAAGCTGCCAGTGTTGCTCTTAGCAACCAGATTTCAGCTGTCCTGTTGCAATAAAATTTGGGCAAGTGACCTTATCGGTTACTATTAGTAACACTGGTGGTACCTTTAGTTAGAAGTTTGCATGCACAAAACATTTCACATTTTTCTGCTGCGGTTTCCCTATAGATATAATTGAAGCAGAAAGTCCGTAGAGAAAACGTCTGAGAACTTTCTGTGCAAAGTACTGCAGGAAGAACCAAGATGTGTTGTCACCGTGGTTTTTCCCGCAGCCCTTTTTTTTATGGAACACTTTGTCAATTTGCGTGTCATCCTTGCGCAGGGGCCATGCTAATCTTCTCCGTATCGTTACAATTATTTTTTAATATATGTGCTTGTAAAGCATGCACTCCCAAAGCACTTTTTTGCCATACACAGTTTTTTTCTTTGTTGTAGTCCATCTGTGTGGAAAAACTCATGACATGTCACTGTGAGCACCATTGACATGATGTAAACTTGCACTTCGTCTATGGTTTGTGGAAATGCTACCTTGTTCCTTCTGCTGATGGCTTATCTCAAAGAAGTTTTACCCAAAGTGTATGTTTTTTCCTACTGGGCACCATGATGGACATATGCCTTTCTATAAGTATATAAAGTAGTTGTATAATCTGTTGTATACATTTGACAAATGTGTTGGGAACAAATGAGAAGTTATTAGAATTAGAGGTAAAGTACAAGTTGATGATGAAGATACCAAACCTGCAGTACTTACCATTGTGCAGACTGTTCTCAATGCTCCCTGTTTATCTCCTACTGATAGTTTGCAGATAACTCCAAAGGACAGTTTGATGGAGATTGTTCACGTATAAACCAAGGCAAGAACACAGCGATTGGTCAGCTGAAAAACACCCTCTGACCCTCCGCCCCAATAAATCATTTTTGTGTGTTACTTTACCCTCTTCTGGGTCCCTCACCTTTTCCCTCATAGGGAATATTGTGCAACTGAATATAACCACATTATTATTCTGCTTAACTCATTCCTGCCTTACTGAATTTTCTAGTTTTTTTTTTTTTTTTTTAAACCATAACTTTTATATCTTTCTGTTCACAAAGCCGTGTCAGGGCTTGTTTTTTGTGGGACCAATTGTACTTTCTAGTGACAACCTTTATTATTCAGTGCAGTGTATTGAGAATCCAGAACCAGTTCTAAAAGGGGAGCAATTGGAATAAAAAACTCAGTTGATATATTTTCTTATAGGTTTTGTTTTTATGGTGTTCACTGTATGATAAAAATCTTACATTTATTCCATGGATCAGTGAGATCACAGCAATATCAAATTTAGAGTATGGTCCCACGTTGCGTAAACGCACCATTTTTTGTTGCAGGTTGTGCTGTGTTTTAGCCAAATTCATCGAGTGGCTTGAAAAGAATTGAAAAAAGTAATAGAAAATCTTAGGCCCCGTTCACACCAAAGTCAAGAATGGATACAAAAGTAATAGGAATTATATGGAGGTTCTTATACTTCTCCCTTTTGCTCAATGCACTCTTGGCTTTGGCTCAAAAATGCAGCCAAATCTGCAACAAAAAATCTGCGTTTCTGCAACATGGAGCCTCATCCTTACACATTTTTTTCTGTTAAATCCACACCTGACTTTGGCTCAAAAATGCAGAAAAAATTGCTGATGCTTTATTTGTACCATTATGGAGTGTATATAATTTTTGACAACTTTTTATTCCATTTGCCTAGAGGAGAAGTGAACAAAAATTAGCAATTTGTGCATTTATATGTTCATCATACTTAATCTATACTTGAGTTTGGACATTTTCAGATGTGGCAATATCTACCTAATTTGATCTATAACTATCTGATTTGATTATTTGATTATCCTTTTTTTTTTTTTTTTTTTTTAAATATTTATAATGTATTTTTATTCTTTTAATTTATATTTTAGACTGTTAAAGGGGTTCACTGCTTATACAATGTACTGCAATACTTTACAGTACAATACATTGTACAGTGTTGGCCAAAAGTATTGGCAGTGGCACCCTTGCAATTCTGTCAGATAATACTCAGTTTCCTCCATAAAATGATTACAAGCACAAACTCTTTGTTATATCTTCATTTATTTTGCTTGCAATGAAAAAACACAAAAGAGAATGAAAAAAAGTGGCCCCATAGTACAGTGCCCCCTAGTAGCCTCACCACATAGTATAATGCTCCCTCATTGGCTCTACAGAGTGACAATTCCTTGCTACTTATTGGATTATTTTTGTAGGTAATGGCCAATATTATACACAAGAGCATATCTCCCAACTGTCCCAAATTCTACAGAACAGTTCCGGATCGTGTCCTGGTCGTTGGGAGGTATGTCCCGTATTCAACTCACCTGCGTCTGGTGAGGAGACAGAAAAGTTGAATACAATGGTGAAGGATCCATCCACGGACAGCGCTTGCTTCACCACTGTTTCCCTCCCTATGCTCCGGCCCCTGTAGGTGCGATGTGATGATGTCACTCACATCATGCCTGCAGCTCCCTGTACACTCCAGGACACGAGACAGAGCAGCAGGGGAGCGAGGATAGGTATCAGTGATTTTATTATGTTAACCTTAGGAGGAGAGGGCAGTAGACTGGGGAGAGATAACGGGGGACATTAAACTGGTGGCAGCTGAAGGGGGGAAATTAAACTAGGGGCAGATGAAGGGGATGTAAAATTGGTGGCAGATGAAGGGGGGCATTAACCTGGGGACAGTGGGCTTTAAATGGGGGGGGGGGCAGATGGAAGGTGACATTAAACTGGAGGCAAATGGATGAAGACATTAAACCGTAGGGTAGCTGGAGGCATGTCTGCCTCTCGTTGCCCCCAGTTTAATGTCCTCCTCTGTTTGTCCCCCAGTTTAAACTGAGATACAAGGAGAGGGACTTAATACTGTAGTGCAATTGGAGGGGAAACATTATAATGTGGAGTCATGTAATATTAGGGTGACTATAGGAGCATTATACTGTGTAGGGCGCCACATTTTATCACTCTTTCTGTCCTTTGAAAGTCAGGAGGTATGCACAACAGTCCTTGATCCTCTACAGGCCTGCCTCCTGCTCAGGTCCAGCAATATTCATCTATTTTGTGTCCCTCCTGCAGCTAAGCAACCCCACAGCATGATATTGTCTTCCCTCTGCTTCACAGTTGGACTTCTGCAGGTCCACAGTCTGAAGACTACTGATGTCAGATGTTTCTAAAGCAATGACATAATTTTTGGAACTATTTAAGATAAGATAAGATAATCCTTTAATAGTCCCACTGTGGGGAAATTTCAGTATGTTACAGCAGCATGGTAGTACAGATACAGGATAATACACAGTAATATAATACGGAAGTAAACACACATAAGCTGAGAAAAAAATACTAGGAACCCATATCAGCTAAGGAAGACTTCAGGATCATTTAGTTCTCTGTGCGGAGTGCTCTTCGCTTGGTCTGATGTAGATTATATAGCCTGGTTGCGGTTGGAAGGAAGGACTTGTGATAGCGCTCCTTCTCACACTTGGGGTGAAGCAGACGGTCACTTACAGTGCTGCCAAGTGCCATCAAGGTCCCATACATGGGGTGGGATTTATTCTACCACATGGAACTCACCACAGACAGTATCCTTCTGTCACCCACCACCTGTACTGGGTCCAGGGGGCTCCCCAGGACAGAGCTGGCCCTTCTGATCAGCCTGTCAAGTCTATTTCTGTCCCTGGTTGATATACTACTCCCCCAGCAGGCCACACCAAAAAAGATGGCTGAAGCAACCACAGAGTTGAAAAAGGCCCTAAGAAGTGGCCCCTGGACTCTGAAGGCCCTCAGCCTCCTGAGCAGGTAGAGTCTACTGTGGCCCTTTCTGTGCAGCGCCTCCAGGTGATCAGCCCAGTCCAGTTTATTATTGAGGAGCACACCCAGATACTTATAGGTCCTGACTATCTCAATGCATGACCCTTGGATCATGGTAAAGTCAACTTGCTGCATGTAAATTTCTGATCCACTAGAATTTTGACTTAGTGAATTACAATGAAATGATTTATACAGTAGATATCCGAAACAATCTGCTTAAACTAGAGTTTCTTGCTATGGAATCCGTGGAGGGGATAAATAAGAGTTTGAAAGGCTTCAACCTAAATGTGTGGAAACTTTCTCAATTGCAGCTGTCACTCAGCTACATTACTTCAGTAGAGTAATGACTGTTTGCACAGGGCCTTTTATGAGATCATCGCTCTTGGCTTCTAAGCATCATCATTGAGACATGCTCCGTTCCATCTATGTAAAGTTCCAGTGATCCTTGCAGTGTTTGGGTCCATTCACACGGAGTAACGTGCTGCGTGATGTGGCACGTATACGGCGTGTGAGACTTTGCGCGCCATATACGCTCCCATTGATTTCAATGAGAGCCTGGATCGTATACGCCGCGTTACTTTGCGGCCGCAAAATTTGAGAAATAACTAACTTACCATATACCTTGTATGACTTTTATTTGGATGTACTATTTTTCTCCCTTCTGAATTTTCTTTTGTATGTTATAATGCTTTTTAATGTGATTTAATAAATATACAATTTTTATTCACATTCATGTGGTAGTTTGCCTCCTTTTGGTATCTAGTGTAGTTTGCCATTTGTCTACTGCGTTCATGCTTTGCTCCTGCTACTATCACCACCTTCCATTCCTTGTTACCTTCTACCAGATTTTTACCCTGGTTGGTTATTGATTCATGGTTTCTGACCACTGCCGCTAGTATTGCCTGGTTTTACTCCTGGGAAGCTCCTAAACGTTATTCCTGGCATTTATTTGGGCTTCAGTCTGGGTTTTGATCTAGTTGCCTCTCTTTGAATCTCATGGTTCCATCAAGGTCTTCTGGTCGCTTCTTCCAATGTCTTCTAGGTCCTTCCAAAGTCTAATCATAGACATTGCTCTCAGTAACTCCTGGTTCCATCCAAGGTCTGCTACTGGTTTATCTTCATCTCAGGCCTACTTCTGGTTTCACTGCTCCTGTGTTAGCCACATCTGGCTCTGCCATTCCTGTGTTGGGTTTATCTTCCTTGTTCTCCACATCCAATCTGCAGTTCACAGGTACAACTTAAAGGGGTTATCCAGCTTCCAAAAATTATCTATAAATACATCCCCAGCAGTGCTGAATACCTATTGTTCCCTTATGCACCTGTTTCTTGATTTTATTTTACTTGAGACTTCTTGTATCACTGTTATTTACATGCAGTGAATGTGTGAACAAACTAGATTTCCCATGATACATCTCCCTCTCTGTATTTGCTACTACAACGGAGGGTGGGGGATTATTGGGCAGTCTTTTTAAGCTATCAAATGAAACATCACAGAATCATATGACCTCAGATGCGGGAGCGATTCATTACCTGTGATTTCATTGGAGAGGAGAGCAGGGAGATATGTTGCAGAGGTCATTTTCACATTTTTAGGGACCCTAAAGGAACCTACCAGCTCTCCCCCCATGATTCCAGCCAAAAACATCACTTCACTACCATCTTGTCGACATTGCAGCCTTGCTGGGACATGGTGGCCAGCCACCAACTATCCACTACTCCATCCATCTGGACCATCCAGAGTTGCACAGCACTCATCAGTATACAAGACAGTTTCAAAATTCATCTTCCTGCTTGTCTATGTGGAACGCCCTTCTTAAGGTAAATTCACACTGAGTTTTTTGGTCTGGATTTTGACGCGGAATCAATCAATGGGTTCTTTTTTCCCACGAGCGGTTTGTTCCTGCTCACGTAAAAAAAGAAGCGACATGCCCTTTCTTGAGGTGGATTCTGACTCAGCCGCAGACATCCGCCTCACGACACTCCTGACCGACTAGGCCCATTCATTTGGGCCTAATACGGAGTGGAATGCCATGACTGGATGCCAGTGCAGTCCACCGGCATCCAGTCGCGGGAGGGGTTTCTTGGACCAGTTTCTGACACGGCTTCCCGCGTCAAAATCCAGACCAAAAAACCCTGTGTGAACTTACCCTTAAGTAAGTATTAAGTATATTGTACTTCAATTCAAGAGCCTGAGTGTGTACAAGCATCAAATTAAACAGTAGTAGACGCCATTTCTGTGTCCATTACACTTTTATAGCCGGAATACACATGTATTAACCACTAAATAAAAAAGGATAGGACCTGGACCAAAACATATGGTTGTATGTATCTGTTATGCTTTGGGGGACATGACAGGCTCCATACCTATGTGACCTAACATTGTTATCTTGACTGCTTGTTATGGAGAAGAACATTCTTGTCCGAAGTAGAATCCTTATAGCAACCAATCTAGTTCACCTTGATAGCTCTCTACTGTTATACGGCACAGAGTATATATTTCGCGCTCTTAATGGACCATTACAGTTTTGAGATTCCTATCACTTTAGTCCTGTGAAAAATTCATATTGTGCGACTAACACTGCAGTGGCACCCTGCTAATTTTTCACTAATGAAAGTTAATGAGTAGCATTGTGACCCCTAAGGTACTGCAACTGTGACTTTCAGTAACGTCAAGGCCTCAGCAGTCCCTGACATCAGACAGAAGACAACAAGCAATCGTGTGGGAGCCCAGGGAAGGTGAGTAACACAGATCATAACAGAGCCCAGAGTATAACAGCAGTTTCGGTTTGGCCATGTTTTGTCTGCATGAAACCACCGGGCGAACCTCACAACACATACGTTAAAAGGGGTATGATCTAAATAATCGTTATTAATTGTAATCAAGGTACAGCATTCAATTAATTAAGACTTTGATTTAGGCCATAATCACCCAGCCCTAATGCAAAGGCACCATGAGCTTAACAATATCTGAACCAGATCAAGTGAAGATTTGCTTTCGTGAACAGCTGCGTTCTGAAGCCCACAAGGGGGCGACAAACCATTGAAATAGAATTGAAGTCAATACATGGAGTTACACAGAAATCTTTCACAGTACGCTACATGTCCAGGTGTGAATACTGCATCTAGACTTTGTGGTCAAGGTTTTTGTAAAGGAGTGTGTGCTTCTGCCACTTCTAGGATGTTGCCATTAGTTTACATCATCTCTACATTCAAATTTGTCACATGAAAAATGCTCATTTTACCTGCAAAAGGCCTGTGCTTTTCCCCATAGAATATTATGTCAGTCCCAGTTTTCTTTTAGCAACTTTTTATGATCTTTAGGGTTGTGTCACGCAGTTATAACTACGTTCAAATCTGGGGCCATAGGTACTTATAAGTGAAAGATTATTTTACAGACCATGTATCATTACAGAATTGAATGCAGTTATAAGGGTGGTGCAGCTCCATGTACTAGATGTGCTATAGCCATATCTAGTCCGATTGTCACTTCTCTGTAAGTGAAACAGAAATTAATTTTCGCTGGATCATAATTAGCAGTACAATAAAACTGCATGGCCAGTGATGATATCCAGCTAAAATCACAGAGAAGAGCACCACTGGCCTGAGGACAGGATGAGACTATAGCTGCACCCAGTACATTACATTACACTACACACTGCAATAACTGCATTCACAACACTATGTGACATCCTCATTACAAGCGATTTATACCAATACACTGTATTTACTATGAGGGGTAACTCTACTATTGTTTATTTCAATGATGTAACATGGTTATTGTATGTATCGCTGCACTTAGCTTATTACTGGATTCATTTATGCTAATGATGTGAGAAGATATATACATGTCTGGACACTTGTATGACTTGTATTATACATTGCTTGATAATGACTTTAATGAGGAGATGAAACGTTACTGTTAACTGCTATGGGTGAATAAAATATATCCTTTTAGACACCGTTGGATGCCGCTTTGTTTTTTTTTCTTTAATCTCTTTTTGGAGTTACTTGCTCTTGGACTATGCAGGTGGTCTGACAAGACTTTGCATCCCTTTGATATTTGGATTAAAACTGCACCGCTTCCTACCTATGCTTTGTATTACTTAATGACTAAGTTGACCTCCATACTCTCAAGCTACTACGATAACCACCAGCAAAAGGAGTTTGCAATCAAAAAATTATTGACTGGTGACCCTTCCAACTTAGACACCTTGATTTATTACCAGCCCTTTCAGTCCACAGTCACAACTCAGTTAAACAACCTCCCTTTGTGTCCTGGATAGGCAGAATGTATTATATAACATCTTACACACCCCACAGATTTCTTCATCTAATGCAGACAGTCCCTATTTATATACCGTATACACTTGAGTATAAGCCGATTTTTCAGCACAGTTTTTATGCTGAAAAAGCGCCCCTCGGCTTATACTCGAGTCAGGGTCCCAAGCCACAACTATTAACCCTCATTTTGTTAATACAAATGCATTGGTCAGGGGCCCGATCGGTTCCCTAACCAATGCATTTGCATTGGCAAAATGAGGCACGGAGCACAGGACCTTCAAGGACCTGCATATATTAAGCGAAGGGGGAGTGTCCTTCAGTGGTTGCTACAGCAATGCTACAGGACACTCCCCCCAGCAAGAGAGAAGCAAGCCCAGGAGCCCCCTGCTTCTGTGCCTGCATCGAGGAAAGGAAGCTCCATGTAACAAAGTAAAAGTAAAACACACAGGTACCTGCTGGAGTTACTATTCCTAGTAATGTCAGGAATTTGGGGTTATTAATTAGTTTCAGTAACTCCATGTGCCTCACATTAATAGCAGATAACCCCATCATGTCCCTCATATTAACCCCTGTGTGCCCCATATAAGGGTTACTAATATGTGAGACATATGGGAGTACTAATAAAGGACCTTAATTATGAAGATACCTAATTATTACCTCCATATGTCCCACATATCAGTAACTCTTATGAGAGGCACACAGGGGTTTAATGTGAGGGACATGATGGGGTTAACTGCTATTATTATGATCCCCATGGAGTTACTAAGCTGCAATACACATGACCAGACTTTTTATCTGCAATGGTGGATAAAATTATGGACTATTCAATGGGCCCATACACATGCTGTAGATGCCGTTGCTTTTGCGGCTGTGTGTCCAGGCCAAATTGAAGAGCTGCAACTTATGTCTAGACTTATACTCGAGTCAATACCTCATCATTTTTCTTTCTTTTTTTTTTTTTTTTTTAAATCCCTGTTTGGGTCTACATAGTCCTTCCCCTACCTAAAAACTGAGGTCTTACCTTATCTCCTAACACAATTGGCTGTAAGTTAACAAATACTAGACAAGGCCCCTAATGGCCACATACTTGATTAATAATTTAATAGGGTACTTCATTTAATTAATAAAAAGGCAACACTTTTCCTTTACTTGGATTGTAAAATTGCAAACACAGACAAAACAAAATGTGAACAGAGACCATCCCCGTTATAGTTATTTTATTTGAAGTGTCGTATTGTCACAGCACATATCAGGTTGAACACATATCTTACAGAGATATAATCAGTATTAACATTTTATTTGCATTAGTTTAGATTGTTTTAATTCCGTTGCATCCCTGTTGAGCGAATTCCCATCCCAAACACTCTGCTTTGAGGGACAAGGTAGACATACATAATGCATTTTTTTCCACAGTACACAGATATGGAATATTTTTCCATGAACATTTCCACATCACAATAAAATGCCCTCCTGGGAAGGGAACATGACACGTTCTTCTGAAATGAGGCAGCAATAACGGAATTGTTTCCATCGCTTCTCGCAGGATTCAATTTGCAAATGAAAATGGATTTTGTGGCTGGGTGGTTAAATGAAGTCCATATTCTAAAATCTAAGCCTATTATCATGGATTCTTGTCAGATCTGGGTTGGCTACAGGGGTTAACCATTATGTGAGTGTGAACCAAGACCAAGGCAAATAAGTCTATATGCATAGATTCTGAACCAGTTACCAAAGTAACCAAGCTCCGAATCAGTAACCGTCTGGTTTGTTGCTCGCAAGAGTTCCTAATACAGTGAGCCTATAATATAAACTGGCCACTGTTTCAGTCAATATTAGTATGTTGTCTAAAGGTGGTGACTTCTTGTCGGAGGAATGGTTCAGGATCCTTACATCATACATAGAAGTACCCTTCGGAGGATACCGGCTGTGCTACATGCTTATGCTTTCCTGCACGTATGATAGGACTACACAGTATGAAATAAGAATGTAGAACTTAACCAACCATTCCTAGTGAGGTTACATGTACCTACGTGGCTTAAACCATGTTAAAAATGGCATACCTCTTTCAGTGAGCGATCGTACCAATATTCAACTACGTCCTCCCAGGAAGCAGCCATGCAAGTCGGATGAGACAATATTGTCTAACAAGTTTTCTACTACACGGAACCATAGTGTACCAAGGGTTGTTAAGCAGATTGGTAAAATAGGCGCTGCATAGAAATAATTGTACACGTTGCTTCTGGATTGACCTCACAATTGGTGTCACCAAAAGACAGCATAGTGCGTTCAGATCTAAGCTACGTTCATGTAAAAAGGACCCCACAGCCAGCAATCTCGCTGCTACATCTTTGTCTGGCGTTGTCAAAGTGGAGACTGGTTTCACCCCCTCAACCAAGCCCAACACCAAAGTGGTATTGGCTTTTTAAGACCGCTGAAAAAAAAGAAAATCCAAAAGCTAGCAAGAACCAAGTATTTACACGACAATGCTGAAGCAACATATGACACCTCATGGCTGATTTATGTAACAAAGTGGTACTTTACAGATCAAGAGTAGAACAAAGAATATCCATTTCTGGCATCACAAAACCTTTTGGTATCAACATTTCATCCCTTGTCTGGGTTACATTGGTTAAGTGCACAAAAATTCATATAGCAGCATTTAACGTGAAGCCCCTCAAACGGAAACCAGAGAACAGCCAAGACTCGAAGGAGACGCTTTAACCACTCAGGAATCAAGTTTTAAAGGATTCTAACAAAAGGTAGAGTTAAACTGAAGACATAGATAAGAAAGACAAACATAAAGAAAAGTAAATGTCCATAGACACAGATGAAATACCAGTATAGGGTCGAATCGCCCGAGAGCTGAAGACGTACAACTCCAATTAAACCCTTAGCAGCAAGAGGCCAACTACTATTTGCAGCAAATTCCTCCACCAAGAAAAGGGTTAATATTCACAGTTTTTTTTTTTTTTTAGCACTCTGACCCTAATATTTACATGTAAACCCTGCATATTACGATGAAAAGGGCCCAATCCAGGACATTCTAACCACGTTTGTAATTTACTCCAGATGAAAGGCAGCAGGGGCAAAAAACCCTATCAGGCCACGATACAGCACACTTAGACTTTTAAAAATAGGATAAAAAAATAAAAAGAGAAAAATAAAAATATATATAATACAGAAAAATGCAGCTTGAATTCTTGTCATCTATCTTCTCTGGGCTCTTCTGCAACCAGATTGTCTGTCCACATTCCTACAAATGTTACCCTAAACCATACCAAGAGAAATCGAATACCAAAATCTTCTAATTGTTACAGAGAACCCTAAAAGGCCATCACATATCCTACACTTTACATGGGGAACGACCCTGTCCTGGTGCAGAAATGTAATGCTAAGGTAAGCCAGTGTGTTGCTTACAACCGAGGGAGGCGTTCACCGACATGCTTACGTATTAGTAGTCACGCCGTTCTCTTAAATCTTCATCTTGGCTGCAAGGAACTAAAGAAGGAGCATTAAGCCAGACATCATTCAGCACTCAGCTTGATGCTGCAGCTAGGGGTTTCTTTAGCTGTTGGGACATAAGTTCCCTAGCTCGACTGACTTGAATGTGGTCATAACAAGTATTGCAAACCAAGACAGGATCGTAGAGCTGTTGGTCTGGAATTGGAAGCTTCAGGTGGCAACAGCCTGCACAAAAAACGTTTCCACAGTTCCTAAAAAGATCACAAAGAATTACTTGCACACAATGGAAATGCATCAACAGAATTTCATTCTCAGCTTTAAAGGGATTCTACCACTAAATAACTATTTTTTCTGCTTTAGACGTCGGAATAGTCTTTAGAAAGGCTATTCATCTCTTACCTTTAGATGTGGACTCCACGTCGCCGTTCCTTAGAAATCCCAGTTTTTACTGGTATACTAATGAGTTCTCTCGCAGCAATGGGAGCGGGCCCCAGCGCTCAAACGGCGATGGGAGCATCCCCACTGCTGCCCGAGAATTCTCTCCAGCGATGCCTTTTTCAGCTGCATCCTTCCCTTCTCTGTCGTCTTCCTTCTGAGTCAGCAACGACGTCTGTGCAGTTGGCTCTGCCAATGAGACACTAATAGAGCCGACTGCGGCCATATTTTTGAGGCCGCAATTGCGTGCACGCGCAGTACGCTCCTCAAAGTCTTCGCCGAATAGAGCGTACTGCGCATGCTCATAAGGTCTGTACAGACCCTCTGAAGCCTGGATGACTTCACTCGCGCGTTGGAGGTCTGTACAGACCTTACTGAGCATGCACAGTACGCTCTGTTCGGCGAAGACTTCGAGGAGCGTACTGCGCGTGTGTGCAATTGTGGCCTCAAAAATATGGCTGCCGGTCGGCGCAGGCGTCGGAGCTGACGCAGAAAGACGACGACAGAGAAGGGGAGGATGCAGTTGAAGAAGGAGGCGTCGCTGGAGAGAATTCTTCGGCAGCAGTGGGGACATCCCCATCACCGTTTGAGCGCTGGGGCTCGCCCCCATATGCTCTGAGAGAACTCATTAGCATACCGGTAAAAAAAACGGGATTTCTAAGGAACGGTGCCGCAGAGACCACGTCTGAAGGTAAGAGACGAATAGCCTTTCTAAAGGCTATTCCGACGTCTAAAGCAGAAAAAATAGCTATTTAGTGGTAGAATCCCTTTAATAATAGTGTTTTTATGAAAATATCCTTTTTTATTAAAAAACAAAAAGATGTAAACACCGGTATATTGTACTCGTGGAGGCCTAGCTAAGGCATGATAACCTAACACATGCACACAGGGTCTATAGGCATCTCTCCTGTGACTCTCCCAGGTCTCCAGAGCACAGGACTATATACACAGTCCAGTCATATTAATGTGATCACCGCCTACTTTTGACATCAACATTAAATAACCAATCGCAGAAAGTACGTGTCATCAGGGGCCACAAGGTGGCTCAGTGGTTAGCACTGCAGCCTTGCAGCGCTGGAGTCCTGGTGTTCAAATCCCGCCAAGGGCATAAAACCATCTGCAAGCAGTTTGTATGTTCTCCCTGTGTCTGTATGGATTTCCATCCCATATTTTCAAAAACATACTGATAGGGAAAAATGTACATTGTGAGCTCTATGTGGGGCTCACAATCTACATTTAAAAAAAAGAAGAAAAAAAAAAAAAAAAGAAAGTACGTGTCATCAGCCATCTGGGTGCACTCATCATTGTGGAAGGCACGATGGATCAGTATAAGTATGCATCTATCCTTGCGGACCATGTTCACCCCTACATGCGAAATGTTTTTCCTCAGGATGATGGCATCTACCAGCAGGACAATGCAACGTGTCATAAAGCTCGCAGTGTACGTGCATGGTTCGAGGAGCACCAGGATGAGTTTAACGTACTCCCTTCGCCAGCAAATTCCCTGGACTCGAACCCAACCGAGAATCTGTGGGACCACCTCGATCGGGTTGTTCGCACCATGGATGCTCAACCGCGTAACCTAGCGCAGCTGAACATGACACTGGAGTTGGCATGGCTCAAAATCCCAGTGAACATCATCACAACATCCCCTCTCTTCCTGCACGTCTCGCAGCGGTCCGCTCTGCCAAAGCTGGTTATTCTGGATTTTGACAGGTGGTCACATTAATGTGACTGGACTGTGTACCATCACATCACACCATTAGTTAATTGACACTTTTCCCATTTATTGTGGCTGCTATAGAGCACACACATCATGCTGCACTTTTCATACAAACAGGGTCATTTCAACGATGCTTTTAGAGAAAAAATAGTAAATACAAATTACACAATTTCTCTTCTAAGTACCAAGGCCGGATTCACACAAACAACTCCTCTCCGGGAAAAATAGTGTGTGTGCGGTCTGTATTTCCTGGACTGACCTTGGCAGTCTCAATGGAACTCATGGCATCATAGTAAGTTATGATGCAGTGAGCTCCCAAAAGGCTGGATCGCTACTGCACCCCTAGACAGGGCTCAGTCATGTGAATCGGGCCTAGAATTCAATTAAAGGTGGTTACAGCCCCATATACCTTCCTTTAGTCAATCCATATTATGATAGAAGTCCTGGGTCTAATGTATTTGTCATAGTATAACACATAACTGACTAAAATGTGTCAGAGCACATGGGACTCCTCTAAAAATGATTGGATTCCCAGTTACAAAGCAAATGGGTCTATGAATAAATACAGGTATAAAGATCAGCGTTCACTATACTGAAATGGAGGGCTAATTCTAATTTATGTGGAGTGGACCAGCACTTATAATGCAATGCCCTGCGGGCAAACAATAACTTACCTGCAGTGGTGCCTCCGTTTGGCTAGCCAGAATTCACTGTCACAATTGAAACAATGTGAAGCCATATGATCGGGAACCCATCTTGTGACCTTTGTATTGACGATGGGAGAAAAAAAGGAAGAAAAGAGACATTCTTGTAAGACTATTCCGTTTTCTCAGTCTAAGATTCTGTTTCTCAGTAGAGCGGCCTCTCCCCATCTGATATTAATGATGTTTCATAAGAATAGTACAGCCAACCTCTTTAGCCCAATGCACAAAGGTGGCAGCAATCCAAGACAGACCCACAGATTTCGGAGATGGATTTACTGCTTCATATTATAAAGATGATCCCTATACAATGCGTTTTACCGTTAATAAAATAAATGGACATGGTAATTACAAAGAAGTGATAAAGTATCTGACTAGTGAGGCGGTATGAATCACTAGAAGGGGGAACCCGAGTCCCTGCTTCATCTTCCTCCTAGGGGTAGTGAGGAGGTGTCAGCGGAGGTCAGCATGCTCCTTACTGCTCCAGTCATACTCTATGGCATGCACATGATCACAGAATCCCTTAGAAAAGGAGAACTTTAAAATTTCTACTAAAGGGACCAATGCTAAATAGTTACCTCGGTATCCTTCTTATCCACTGGCTCCCAGCTAGTCTCTGAAAGTCGGTCTTCACTTTTATCAGAATACAGGTCATCTATATCACTGCTGTCTGATTCTTTTACACAGGTCTGTAAACAGAAAAGCGTTATATGAAAACAAAGAAGAGTACAGAGAGTCCTTGATATACATGTACAATAGTTTATGTATTGAATTACTACAATGCAGATTTGGGGTTTGGAATCCGCACTGCAAATCTGCATCACTTTACAGAACAGTGCATGTGAAAACCAGTGAATTTTCAAGGATTCAAGGGTTAGGATGAAACACCCAACCACAAAGATGTAGGTGGAGAGAAGGGTTAGGCATGGTACACCATTTCAACATGCCTAATCCTCTTGTTCGTGGGCAAATGATCCCCCCTTTACCAAACGCATACATTCCTGTCATCAGAAAAGATAGCCATGTTAACAGCCTTAGGCTGTATTCACACAGAGTAACGCGCTATTTAGCGGTGGCGTTGCCCGGCGTTAACGCGGCGTATACGCGGCGTTAACGCGGCGCTACGCGGCGTAAACGCGGCGCTATGTGCAAAAAACACAAAAAACGCCTGGCGTTACTCTGTGTGAATACAGCCTTAGTGTATTTCCACGTAAGGTACTCACAAAATCATCTTCATAATCGGCCTCAGGTTCTGGAGGTGGAGCACAATACTGTCGAATTTCCAGCTGTAGCTGCAACTCCCACACCTGTCTACGCAACAGGTCAACCTCCTGCTTATAGCTGGCTTCCATCTGTCTCAGCCGCTGTTGCACAACATCATTGGGTATAGGTAAACCATCGTCATCTTGATATAAGAGAGGGGCAGGAGAAGGACAAAGCAAAGGAAAGAATCGCCCAGAGTGAAGAGGCCTGTTATGAGAAGCTATCGAACCTCTATAGCTTTTCATTGACGGGCCAGAGCAGTGCATTGAGGCAGGGAAGTTGTAGGGAATCTTTGCTGCATCTCTAGATACACATGAGCCGGCTGTATGTCTTCCATGCCTACTATGAAGGCTTCTTGTAGAGTACTCATATGACAAATGACGACGGAGTCCAGTTTCACCAACAGGAACAGATTTCATCATTCCTTGTAAACTCTCCCAGTTAGATGCTAAAAAAGAAATCTCATTCCTTGGTATCTGAGATACCACTTTCCTATCAGTCCTACATGACTCCTTTGCCATCTTGATAGATTTGGTCAAATCTCTACATGAACTATTGACATACATATCACCCGCTAAGTTTGGACAAGGTGGTTTTGTCAAGGCTTGACAATCCTGGTCAGTGATAGATATTGTTGTAATAGTCTGCTCTTGTGTATCTATGCCATTTTCCAAGTCAGTTTTAACATTGTCACATTTCGGATCTGAAGATTCGGCTGTGGGATTTGATGAAATATCATGTTTCATCAATTCATTATTATTATTATTTGGGGCTTCAGTGACTTCTTGCATAGCTCCTTCATCACCTTCACTGACATTATGATCATCATTGGCTTTTTCTTCCTTGGTTTTGATATCTGAGGCTTGCTGCAGAGGGCTGTGACTTTCCGTATCGCTGCCGTCGTCATTGCTGCTTCGCGAGTCCAAGCTAACTTGGTGATTATTTAGGTTCGGGTCACTAGAAGTACGTGTCAGTATTCCCCCACTGTCACAAGCAGTGAGAAGATTGTCCATTGAGCGAGTTTTGGGTAACCTGGCATAGGGGATAAAACATAAAAAAAATTAGGGAAAATAAAAAACAATAAAAGCAAATCAGTTTGGTTTATATCCTATCCTACTAATATTATAAATGTGAAAGTTTGTGTATTTGGATGTTTGTTCCTCAATCACGCAAAAATGGCTGCAGGGATTCGGCTGACATTTGCCACATACATGCTTTGGAACCTGAAATGAAACATAGGCTACGTATTCTGCCAGTACATGCTCGCACCTCGCGACCACTAACCCCGAATTCTCCTTGCCGCCAGGCTAATGGAGCTGAGATGACGTCATCCACTCTCCTTGAGATACTTTCCGATAGGGCCACAGGATTGTGTGGGTGGCACTATGAACGCTGTAAATGCTGGAGAACATGCTGCCGACTGCAAGCTCGGGAGCATCCGGACCACGTGCCTGTGGTGTGGGGCCGCAAGAAGTAGTTTGCCTGCGCCGGCTGTGTGCGCACGCCGGGGGACTGCAGTATTCGGCCTCTGCAGGGGAGGGGGTTCGCGTGCGTCACAGTCTTCAACGTCCGTTTAGCCGGCTGTGCCGCAGCGGCTGCTGGCAGATGCATCCGATGTGTTTGGGGTTGGGGGTGTCCATGGGGGCACGGGATGGGTGTGGGGCGAATGGCAGGGGACTTTTGGGATAGGGTGACCGGCGGAGAGAAGGCCACATGCACCCGTGCTTTGCAGGAAGCTCTGCATACATTGGTTGTGCCGCTCTGTGACTCCGGTGGCTGGGGGTGGGAGGACTAGAGGAAGGGGGCAGCGCGGGGGGAGCGGGACTACTGACGGAAGGGAGCGCGTTGGTGGGTTGTGCGGGTGGGGGTGCTAATATATCTATCATATATATATATATATATATATATATATATATATATATATATATATATATATATAACCCAAAATCTCTAGTAGTCTGCTCTATACAAATCCACAGTTCTCGCCCGATTTGGGTGAAATTTGGCACGCCCCCTCTCCATGCACAGGAGCAGAATACTGCGCACGTTACATCTTGCTAGCGTCCCCCCGTCATGAGATTGGAGCCCCTAAATTTAGGCCCTATACATATAATGGAGAAATGTGAAAGTGAAAGCGCTGAGGGGAAAACAACAGTTGTGACTGCCAGGGATGGATTATAGCGATGGCACCTAAAGGGGCCGCACCACCACACACAACACACAAACACCATATAAACATCACACAGGCAGCACACATACACCAACCCACAAGCACAACACCACACAAACACCAGACCCCTCTAGACACACACAACACAAACACCACCCCATAAAAACCACATGCACACCACACACACACACGCATGCATGCAAGGACCACACAAACACACTCAGATGGATGCACACTACACACACGAATGAACAGAGCACATGCGTACTCACACACAACGACCGCACGCATGGACACTTGCTCATATGAACACATACACGCATACATATACACGGACCACACACATGCATGCACACATGCATACATAATCATGGATCACACGCATGCACACACATACATATACACGGACCACACACGTGCATGCACACATGCATACATACACATGGATCACACGCGCGTGCACACACACACACACGCATACATACACATGGATCACATGTACACGCACGCATGCACTGACAAAACATGTCTAGTATTCTTAGTGGCTGCTTGCACACTACAGTATTTTTCATGGGCCTCCAGGCCATGGATTTGGCAGTTCCATAGACTTCTTTATGCACAAAGCTGTGAATTTTGCAGGCTTAGTGTTACTGTAGTGTGCAAGCAGTCTTACTGAGCAGCAATATTAATCAGGCGAAAAACTGCCTCATAGTAAGATTGCCATTATTGCTTACAGGGAGCTTTCATCACTGATGCCCTACAATAGACAGTTGTTTAACTGTAAACCAATTTTACACTTTTGCTCATGAACTACTTATAGATTACACTGGAGGGAGGAGGGGAATGGATGCACTATTGATGTTAATTGGGTGTAAATCAGTGGCATAACTAGGAATGGTGGGGCCCCGTGGTGAGCTATTGACATGCCCCTCCCCCCAACACTGAAGACCCCGACCAACCCCCCCCCCCCCCACATTGCTGCACACACTATTATACCCCATAGTGGCCCCTGCACACAGTATTATCCCCCATAGTAGCCCCTGCACACAGTATTATGCCCCATAGTGGCCCCTGCACACAGTATTATACCCCATAGTGGCCCCTGCACACAGCATTATACCTCATAGTGGCCTCTTCACCCAGCATTATGCCCCATAGTGGCCCCTTCACCCAGCATTATGCCCCTTTGTGGACACCCATGAACAATTATTATACTCTGGGGGCTTTTCAGACCACAGAATATAATAATCGGAGACCCAGGTGAGATACAAACATAAAAAAACACTCTTACTTACCTATCACTGGCTTCGCTGTACTTCCCGCTAATGGAAGCCATCTTCAATGACGTCTGGAACGTCACGTAACCATGGGGCCTGCGTCGCAATGCAAAGGACGCATGCCCCCGTCATGTGAAGTCAGGGACGTCACACAAGTAGGCCCGAAGCCTTACCGAGAGGCAAGTAACACAGTTTTTTATGTTCCCTTACCTCCCCTGGGCTTCCGGTCATTATATGTGGGGTCTTTTCAGTCCCTCGAGTATAATAATACTGTTTGTGGGGCCCGCAGTGTCACTTACCGATCCCGGGCGCTGCCAGGATTGGTAAGTAAATAGGGTCTGTTTCCATTTGAAGTAACTCCAACCAGTAACGGCCTATTAAAAAAAAAAAAAATGCAGCGGTAGTGGCTGTCACCAGGCCTCCAAATGTCCTGGGCCCTGTGGCAGCCAATATCGCTGCTACCCCGGTAGTTGCACCCCAGGTGTAAATGTTTTGTTTGTGTAAGGTACATAAGTTTTAATTTTTGATAAAAAAAAATAGTTCAAAAAACAGTTGTGATAGTTTATACTACATAATATGTATTGAATATAAAAAATCAATAAAAATGTCGAAATTAAACAAAAAAAAGTTGTTCACATCAAGGTTACGACAAATTAGTAAAATGCCAAAATAATAAAAATTTAAAGTGGAAAAAAAGATTTACTGTAGCGTTCTCAAAATGTCAATTTCAGTATGATACTGAAAATTTTACTTTAGCATAAGCAACAATTTAACATGTTTTCCACGAACTTCCTAAATGGCAGGCACTAAAAAAAAAAAAAAAAAGAAAACCCAAGCGGCTTCTACTCCGAAACTAACCTGATCCTGCAATCACATGTGCCACGCAATTCCCTTAGGAAGCAGGGGGCAGCAATAGTGGAACAATACATGGCAATGCATGTATATACTTTATAACAAGACTACGATATGGTAGTAAACAGGTTTGTAAAAGAAAATGAAAGCAGAGTGAGAAGAAAAGATTTTATTTCATCTTGAAACCGTATACCTGTCCAGTGATCTAGAATTGAAGTCTTGTCCTTGAGAAGCTGGTAGGTAGAGTTCCATCCCATCATCTATAGGCATACAAGGTGAAGATGCAGGAATGTATACAGCTGTCCACAGCTGAAGAGCCCGAACGTGACAAACTGGGTGCAGAACCTACAGAACAAGAGAGTTCATTCTGGTTATATATATATATATATATAGTAAAAACACATTGCACAGCATATTATCAATTCTAAGTTGGTCATTTTGTGGAAATGTAATAAAGTAATTCCCACTGGTCTGTTTAATTGGCTGCAGTGGGGATGTCACCATATACTCCATGTAACTGCTAATGCCTATCACTGGTCTCGCAGTCTCATGCTCTGAAGTGGTAAAGCGTGATATGTGATTGTCATGGTGCCAGAAAGTAATCAGTTACCAGAAGTAATGGGGTGAAATAGTAACTGACACTACTAACACTTAATCATTAAAAACAGACATGTGATGCTAGTGTGAACAAAACCTTATTTGTTCCACAAAAAAAGCTTGTTTTCGTTTTTGGAAACAATAGGCAACTATTGAAGGGATCTTCGCAATACTGATGGTCTATCATTGTCAGATTAAAGGGGGTGCCAAGATTTGGACCGTCATACCACTGTTTGGCAGGGCAAAGCTGCAATTCCCTGCACTGCTTTTCTAAGAAGAAGGCGCCCAGGGAGACGGACCAATGTATACAATAAATAGGTCAGCTGTACTCTGCTGTAGCAAAAAGGTCATTGTCAGGAGATGCCGAGAGTTGGATCCCCACTCATCCCAGAGAATCCCTTTAGCAGCAATTATTTCTATTTCAGAAGAGAGAGAGGTTCTTGCATTAGACTTACCATCTCACCACCAGGCATGTAGAGAAGATTGTGAAAGTTCTTGTTACCAGTTCTCAATAGTGACCAAACTGAGCAAGTTCGCTTGTAGATGTTTCTGGTCTCTCGTTCACATGGGTTATTGGAGAGGAAGGTTCCATAGAGGCACGAGTAAGTGTGCTGCACTAGCTTCACCTAGGTTTACATAACATGATATTATGGCTTACTGTGTAATATTTTTCCAATAATATACCTATAACACATTATAATTCAACTAAAATCAGATTGTTCATTATTGTAAAAAAAAACTGCACTAAATGTATGAAATAAAAAACAAACATTCTCATCTCTGCAAATCAATGTGTCCTTTACCAAGAAGGCATGGTTGAATTCAAAGTGGCAAGGAAACTGATGGAGAAGCTGGTGGACACAGTCGAGCCACTGCAAGAAGACAGGACATTGCTCATTTTGATCTTCAGAATTTTCCTGATGACCACAACGATCCCCAAACTTATGGCCATAATCTAGCCAGTCTGTCTCCACCAAGACTTGGAATCCCTGAAGAAGAAACATCCATCGTTAACTTTACAAATAAACAGACCAAAACATATGTCTGCTGTAATAAATGCTGACCTCTAAAGTCCGGTAATATGGGTCCAGGAGAAGCTTTGCGAGGGATACTATCTGTGGGGTTCTGTCCCAGCCATCTGAGCAGTGAACCAGCACCGGACGCTCTTCTCGATCCACTGCGTTGGCCACCACTGTGGCAGCTTTCAGCATGACAGAGAGGTGCTGCAGCCACTTAGTACTTTCCAATGCTGATAGCCAGCTACAAAACACATAAAGGGTTTCACCACCAAACAGGTAAGTGGCATCTTGAGAGAGAAAGACCATGACGATGGCATTAGTGGATGGAAATGAAAAAATGGTCAGGCCAAGGATCATGAGGGACAAAAAATAAAAAATTAAAAAGACAAAAAACACATGCAGTCTGAGAAAGCAAAATGACTATATTTTATGGTTTGTATTAAGTTGAAATGATCCTGGCTATTTTATACTTTCTGGCTGGTTGCAGAGGCGATGGCCAGAGAGTGCTGAGACCATTGCAGTGTCCAGTCATGCGTACAATTGGTGGGAGGCCCAGACGTCAGACCCCAATAACCAATAAGTCATGGCATATCCATGTTCAATAGTGGGGAAAAAAGTGGTCAAAATACTTAAATGGAATTTGTCGGATCTATTTGGGACAATGAACCACCCACATGTCCTTATGGACTGATGGTTAAGGGTAAAAAAAAAAACCTAACACTTTATATTTGCCTAGAGAGGAGACAGACGAGTAGTATTAGTCCCGACCCCTGTGAAACTGGCAACACACACCATACTAAAGCCAAAGTTTACTGTTCTGGATTCAGCCAAAAACTGAGCCAGTGCAGGGAGTACAGCAGCAGGGTAAGGTTCCACCCCCCCCCCCCTAACTGTGTACACAGACAGTGTTACAATACTGCCATTTGGGAAAAGACCCATGGGTGATTCAGTGTCCCAAATAGATCTGAAAAATTCCCTTACGTACAATAAATACTAAATGCTACAGACATTTGGCCACAGAAAAGGCCAAAGTTCCAAAGGAAGCTAAAAGTTCTTACAAAGACTTCTTCAGTACAGAACTTACTTTCCTGGATCAGGCACTTGGTTGCACACAGCTCGCAGGTACTGAAAGCTATTCCGGATGGAGTGAATATTTGCCATTCCCATGAATGCGACTTCACAGTTTGGATAGTATTCTATTGGGAAAAGAATGAGAAGATAAAGGACTTCGATACTCGGGGAAACTATATAAAACGTCAGAAAGAAGAGGGTCATTATAAGACAACTATAGCATATCCGGGAGATGCATTAAGTGTCTCATATATGCAGGTTACTCAGGGAAGTAGTTGCTCCATCCAGATAAACAGAAAAACAAAAACAAACCAAAGCTTCAAGGTGGCTTTCCCAGTTTGTTCCCTTGTTCCCAGTTAAGCAATAAGTCACCTCAGCACAGAAAGGATTGCAATGGATAGCTAGCATAGGGCCCACCATTCACAATGGGACATGGACTCAGCTTAGATTCCTCACAATGGCATCTAAACAGGTGCCTAGAAAATTGTCCCAAAGACTTCACTAAACATCTCCAGACTATGAATATCTCTGGTCTGAGTGACTGCTGTAAAACATCTCTCTATGAAAACAGTTAAGCAATAAGTCACCTCGGCACAGAAAGGATTGCAATGGATAGCTTGCATAGGGCCCACCATTCACAATGGGACATGGACTCAGCTTATATTCCCCACAATGGCATCTAAACAGGTGCCTAGAAAATTCTCCCAAAGACTTCACTAAACATCTCCAGACTATGAATATCTCTGGTCTGAGTGACTGCTGTAAAGCATCTCTCTAAATGCTGCAAACAGCAGCTGAAGCAATATACATGTACAGAAAACACTACCTGGTTTGTAGAAGTGCAACATATTTTAGGTGAGACATTCCATTATAGCCCTTTCCTACAGACACCATTGGTACCAGTATTTGTAAGCTAAACACAGAGGAGGTATACATTTTTACAATATACGTTTTCTTTCTGTAGGTTCCACTTTTGTTCTTACCTTGCAAAATACCTTGTGTCAGAAAAAAAAACCCAGTGAAAAATTACAAATGCAGATTTATCTGTGTATGTAGAGAGTTTCACGTCTACCTATTCTATCATCTTATTTCAGTATTCTCTATTGTAACTGCATTTTAAGCTGCAAGTCCTGAACTCTGTGAGTTTTTCCCACTAAATACATTAAACCTCAATCCAATAGTGTTACGGCTTTCATGGCCACCTCTCTGTAAAAACTGGGAACCAAATACCCAATTCTCATGATCAGTGGGAGGCCTGAAGTCAATCCCATAACATTCCTTATTCTATAGCAACATCTCCTAGATTACATTCAGATGAAACATTTAGTTACCTTCACATTCGCAGCCTCCACCTTTGGCTCTGTTTGCTACAGCAGCAGTATAAGATCTAGCATCCAGGATTAAGAGTTTCTGAGGTGCTCCGCTCCCCTCAATACCAGGGCAGGCAGTTAGAGAAGAGTCTGGAAATAGCAATGAACACTGTCAGTTCTATCAATCTATTAAAAGTTTCTAGCTTTATAATGTGAATGCCAATAAGTGTAATGATATACCGTCTTACCAAAGTCTGTATCGCCATTTTCATTTCCATCGTTGCTACTTTTGTTGCTGAAGTTAACAGCAGCAGCGCGTCCGCCTGGATTCAGTGCACAGGCCTTTGCAATAGAAGTGACCAAGTACTCATCATCTGCATTGCGCCATCCCCACCAGCTGATCTCTGGCTGACTGCAACGTGCGATCACTGCTCCTGTTCTGGTATGTCTACAACACAACACAGTAAAGAACTGAATCCTAGCTCTGGTGATTACCAAAAGTTTAGAAATAATAAATTGCCCTTTAATCATAAGACTTTTCATGTTATGCACCAACTTCTTAATTTTTGGAGTGGCCTATTAGCAGCTCAGTTGCACTCAAAAGAATAGGATACAGTTGTAACGCCAAGCTGTGGCTCCTTTAAACAGTTGATCAGTGAGGGTGCCATGTGTTGGATCCTAACTAGAGATGAGCGAACACTATTCGAATAGCACGCACCCATAGGAATGAATGGAAGCGACAGGCACGCCGACTTTGCCGGCGGACGGCCGCTTAACCCCCTGCGTCCATTCATTCCTATGGATGTGTGCTATTTGAAACGGGAGTTTCGAATAGTGTTCGCTCATCTCTAATCCTAACCAATCTAATAGTGATGACCTATCCTAAAATATCCTAGTACTGGTAAACCCCTTTCAACTAACGCCATTGTACTGAGGGGCTTAACTGGCATTTGTGCCACACCAAATGTTAGCATCCTCAATTAAACTTCTTGTACATTATATAAGAGCAGTGACCACACTAGATACTGGAGTCACCAGGGCGGTGTGGTTGTCGTGCAGAGCCAAACAGTGATAGTTGTTATCTCGCCCACACCTCCCTGATAGACATTCCCCTGTGTGAGTATCTCATACTGAAGTCATGCCCAGGGGAAAATCGATCAAGTAGTAACAGGTGTAATAACAGCTATGACTGTACACAGCACCCTGACGCCACAGTGTCTCTGGCATGTAGTAGTGCGCCTGTTGCGATTAAACTTTATTACTCTTGCAAACTGTAACTGCAAAGATTTTAACGCCAAAATGTTTTTTTCAAGCCCTTGAACACCAGTGATAGATTCAATGTATCCTGTGACTATCAACGATGATAGTTGCCATCATCTGAACGCCACATATAGGACTGCAAAGGCAACTGGCCAGCATGTGCTGGGGGTAGCCATGGCCAACTAGACATTTATACTGCCGTCAACATCTTCTAGTGGAAAAAGCAAGCAGCAACCTGACCTTTAGCTTAGCTAGTTTTCAACATGGTCAGTAAAACTTCGAGAAGGTCCTGTTATTATACAGTCACCAACGTACAACTATTCCGTTTACACAGATTGACTATTAGGGTTATTTGATAGTGCTATATAGAGGAGAAAAGAGGAAAAGATAGGAGGTGCACTAAAAGTTAAAAAATGCTAGCTCTACCTGTAAACCACAACAGGAATCCTTTTCCATGATCTGAATGAAGAGACATTCTCGAGCTCCTTGTCGGTGATCCAGACAGGGACCAAGAGCTTCTGCGGGTAACTTGCACACAATCTAAAGAGCAACCAACACAAGTGAACCATTATTACAATAGTGAATATGTTATTAATACAATAATCATGTGATGGTATACTAGGAAAGAACAAACATGTTACTATGCACTCTACTGCCACTTGTGTCAGAAAAGAGTATTACATTATAATGAAAAATAAGATACACACGCACAGGCACAGACATACATAATAGTAAGGGCTCGTTCACATCTGCGATCGTACTCCATTCTGCAGATTTCCATTTCCTGCACAAAACAGGGGCGATGAAAACCTGCCGGCATGTTTCAATCCCATTTATTTGAATGGGCTTGAAAAGTCTCCGGCCATGTGCGCCGGTGAGCGTTTTATGCTCTCCGCGGCTAAACCGGTTTTTTTAAACTGGACAGAGTCAGACATGCAGTACTCCGTGTCCGGTTTTAAAAAAAATCAAAAACCGGTTTTGCCGCGGAGCGCATAAAACGCTCCCCGGCGGTCACAGCCGGACTCGGCATGACAAGTTTCCATCTTCTGCATGCAGAAGATGGAAACCTGAAAACGGAGTTCAGGCGCTGGTGTGAACCCAGCGTCAGATGTGTCCACACCGATTTTGCCACACATTTTGCTTGCTTGTTTTTAATAGGAATCTATTACTGATGTCTGCTTAAGTTCAGCATGGAAAGTAAGAGAGACAAGTCAGAACACAAGGAAACCTTGGTTACTACATGCGGATTAGCCCCATTGTATGAGATTAATCTGCATGTGGATGTGCACAAATACGTTGCCCAAAAAAAAAAAAAAAAAATTTAATTAATTAAAGAGGACCTTTCATCTCCTGGGGCACATGCGGTTTTATATACCGCTAGAAAGCTGACAGTGCGCTGAATTCAGTGCACTTTCGGCTTTCACTGTCTGTGCCCCAGGTGAAGAGCTATCAGTACCGATACCGTAGCTCTTCACTGTCACGAGGGCGTTTCTGACAGTCAGTCAGGAACGTCCTTCTTCACAGTAACGTCTATTGCCCTGTACTGTGAGAGCGGTGAGGAACGCCTCCCTCCCCTTCTGATAGTGCTCATCCATAGACTAGTACTGGGGGGGCGTTCCTCACTGCTCAGCGCCATGGCTGGGCATTAAGGAACGCCCCCTCTCACAGTACAGCACTATAGACACTACTGTGAGGAAGGGCGTTCCTCACTGACTGTCAGAAATGCCCTTCTGACAGTGAAGAGCTACGGCACCAGCACCAATAGCTCTTCACTGGTGGCACAGAATGTGAAAGCCTTCAGTGCGCTGAATTGAGCTCATTGTCGGCCTTCTAGCGGTGTAAGGTCCTCTTTAAGCCCCACTTTCCACAGTCAACAAAAAAAATCCATTAATTGTATGTAGGGCCCATTCATGTCATATTTTGATCTTCAGTTTAACTAATCAAAAAAAAAAAAAAAAAAATGCTAAAAACAGATGAAAATAGATGAAAACTGATAACCATCCATTTAAAGAGACAGTCAAATAAAAACAGATTTAGGACAGAAAAATAGGACATCCTATATGTTTGTGTCGCACAAAAATAAATTGTTCCATTATTAACAGACTATATGAACACATACTGTAGTTCAACAGTGGAGATCCAAAAAAAAAAAAAAAAGGTGGAAAATGACGACTGCGGATCAAAATATGATGCGAGCGGCCCCTAAGAGCCTCCTCATATAGGGTTTTTATGCAGATTTCACAAGTGTTTTCCATTCCAAAATCCACATAAAACCTCCCATTGTTTTCAGAAGCAGTCAGTGACACATTTCTTAAGGCAAAAAAAGAAGAAATATACTATACTGAAAACAATGTTGTGTTAAAAACTTTTTTTTGGGTGACCACATACTGCTAAGCCCCAAATGGTTAAAAACCAGTGACATGTTTGTGACATATTTCCACATAAGGTGTTTTATGCATCCAGAAAAGTGGGACAAGCCTAAACATGGATGTAAATTTGTATTACCATGTAGAACAGATTTAAGCCATAGCTGAAAAAACTGGGAATTTCAGTCCTATCTTGTAAAATGGGCGAAGCCACCCCAGTGCTCTGTCACAGCTGAATAATTCTAAGAAACAACTGTAATAAAACGCTCTTTATTTTATACTTGTGTCTTTAAATACTGTAAGTCTCCAGCATTCACAAACTAGGAAACTTCCTCAACTAAAGCAAATAAAAAGCTAAAATCCAACAATCGGGTTCTGAATTTTTCCCCAAAGTTTTAAAGCACATCGAGCAGTAAACAGTTTGCTTGCCAATGTGCACAGTCTTGCTTTTCCTTAACCAGGTTTCCTAAATGTCCTCTTTATATGCGCGTCTGAGCCTGCAGCACATTCCTTCCTCATAGTTGTGCCAATGATAATTATAGGGGCGAGCAAGCCAAAAGAAATGTGTGTAACATCTGCCAATACATATGGAGCAAAAGACAAGGAGGTAATGAAAAAACATAGCAGCACGACGTATGCATTTAATTCCTCACTTGTAGTTGTGGTTGATGTCAGACACTCGCCAGGCATTCTGCATATCGAAACCCATCCGCAATAGCTCCATCTGGAAGCGATCCTTTATATGGTCACCTAAAATGAGGCCGGACACAACAATGGAAATGAGTAACCAGACAACTCATGAAATACATACAGTGAAAACTTGACCAGGCTCTTGATGTGGCCTTGCAACTTCAACTTAGATTTCAGTTAATACTGGCGTGAGCGTAACAGCTGGCAAACTTCACTAGAGCCTGCACTCTGTAATAATACGGATGCCATTTACCTGGGCGACAGAGGTGAACATGATGCTCTTCATCATCCGTGCAAATCCCCTGACACCAAGCATGGTAAGCAAATGCAAACAGATCTTCTTGTTTGGTAGGACGTGCGGAGGCTCTGCTCAGTCTCTTCAGCCACTCCTGGCATTGCTTGAAAGTGGAAAAGTGACATCTAAAAAAATGCAAAAAAATGTTATGAGATAATACAATAAATTATGATACTAGTTGCTACATGATGCAGAATGGATAGTGACAGAGGGGAGAAGTTGTTTGTAGGGGGCGTCACACAGGACAAGTGCAGTGCTTGGCTATCTCCATCAGTCTCATTGGCTGGAGCCGATCGGTGAAGGAATGACCATCACGAAGCACGGACCATAGTTGTGGAGCTCAGTGGGCCCGCAGTGCTCCTACATTCATCATCTATGCTGTGTACAGGCAAGACTGTCACTGTCAGTTTCATCCACAAGCTGTTACCATTGGTTAACAAAACCATATTCAGCATAAAATGAAGCTGAATTTGTAGGACGCTGGAGTTCAATGCTAAAAATACCATAAACAATAAACTTCTAGACTTGCGAGACTACAAACCTGGAGCGTTTAAGTAGCAAGTCTTGCCTTACAACACAACAATAAAAACATATATGTAAAATTTCACGTTGTGAAGAGAATTTCCAGCAAATACAGAGCGAGTTTACCTGACTACTTTAGAGTCCTTGCATATAATTTGTAGCTGGAACATATCACGGCTCTCCACAGTCTCAATCATCCTTAAAGGCACCTACAAAAGCAGAAAAATGTCATTATGGCTTCTATTTTTATAGGATTCATGATAGAAATAATCAGACATGGACCATTGACAAGGATATCACCCTCCATCTGATTTATAATGGGTCCGTTAGGATAGGATAAAGCAGCAGGCTATGCATACGGCTTCTGCCAGCGGAATCATTGATCAGTGCAGAATCTGGATGTTGGATCCCCACCGATCTAATATTGATGACCTATCCTGTGGTAGGTTATCAATATCTACTAACTATGTGTCTGCTAGTGTTATTAATGGGTTAATAATGAGTGATTTTGTGGTTTCTCTGGGAGTACCTAGCATCTTCTGCATTTGTTTACTTGGTGTGTGTAGCTACTTGCTGCAATGCATTCTGGTAGTTGTAGGCTTTCACTATCTCCAGCTCACTCTACCCCCCCCTCCCTGTCTCCCTAGCTATTCTTCTAGCCTTTTCTAACTCACTCAGCCCACCCCGTCTCCCACTCTATTATATTTTACCTGTCTTCTTCCTTCTGCTGGGAATGCACAGCACTGTGCCCGTAGCCTTCAATACTTCTCTAACACACAGGCTCCCAGCTTGCGCAATAGAGATGTATTGTTGGCTTCAGCGATACCAACGTCATCGGAGGAGAAGCCGTTCCCCGGGGAAGGAGGAGGCCCAGATAGGAAGAAGATGGGAAAATATGATGGTGTGGATGTGGGTGGGGGGAGTAGTAGTGATGATCCGTTTCCGTAAATGGGGAAATGGATCGTCACCGGATAGTCAGAAAATGTCCCTGGGGTGGTCACTTGACGGACACAGGGATATGGAAAATAGGTATTTTTGATTAATAATGTAAGTTAGAAAGTAGGAGAGGGGAGGGGGTTTAGATTATTGTAGGATTTTAGGGTTATCCCAGGTAACCCTTTTAAGAACTTTTTCCCTATCAGTATGTCTTTGTAGAATGGGAGGAAATCCACGCAAACACGGGGAGAACATACAAACTCCTTGCAGATATTGTCCTTGGCAGGATTCAAGCCTAGGACTCCAGCGCTACAAGGTTGCAATGCTATCCACTGAGACACCGTGATGCCCCCCCCCCCCCTTTAAGAACTTTATTAAGACAGGTTCCATACAGACTCTATAGAAACATCTCACAAATTAAATAAGGGCCTATTCAGATGGCCTGCAGACGGTCCTCACAGTCCCGACCACTAAGACTAAGACTTACATTGATGACAGAGTCTTTGAACTTGATGTGCAGCCTGTAGTTGGAGACTGCTATGACAGCATCATTTGCACTTCCTAAATACTCCACGCTCTCGCCTGGCAGCACTTGGAAAGGTACCTAAGTGTAGGAGAAAAAAATAAAAAGCGTAGATGACAAAAGAGCAGACGGATTACCTCTAAGGGAAACATAATTAAATGCAAAAGAACATAATTTCACTCGATTAATAATGTACTACAGCTCCTGCACAGTCTGTCTTTAATTCAAGGCGCTCCCATTTCACGGTGTTCTCATCTGCATAAACCATATACCATCCTGATGGTTCGCACAGGAAGACACAGTCTGTGACTGATCCTGATGGATTGTCCCTGTCCTCTAGATTTATGCATTTAATATGGAAAACATTTTCCAAATGAGGTTACTAAACATATACACACCTTCATATAATAACCATCTCCTACAGTAAAAAAAAATATTAAAAATGGGGCTGAATGCAAACACTATAAACAATAAGCAAAATCAATAGAGATTATGTATCCCCAGTAATACCCATACTAAAATAACCTTAAAGGGACTGCCCAAGACCCAGTCAAAACAGGTACAGATGACCTATACACAGTATCAGATTGGTTGGGGTCCAATACCCGAACTGATCAGCTGTTTCAGCTGTCAGAAGTTGTATACAATGTAGCCTGGGGGAGTAATGCTCCCCGGCACCACCATGACTGGTGCAGGTGAAATGCAGTTCAGTTCCCATTCACTTTAAGGCCGGGTTCACATGGAGTATTCTGGCTCGTCATTTGGTACGTAGACACCGCGGGAGGATTTGCGGGCCGTATACGCTCCCATTGTTTTCAATGGGAGCCGGTACCGTACACGCGGCGCTATTTTGCAGCCGTGATTTTGTGGTGGCCGCAAAATAGCGCCGAGTGTACGGTACCGGCTCCCATTGAAAACAATGGGAGCGTATACGGCCCGCAAATCCTCCCACGGCATCTACGTACCAAATGACGAGCCAGAATACTCCGTGTGAACCCGGCCTAATAGGAACAAAGCTGCTTCCGGCCATTTACCCTATATATAGCTGATCGGTCTGGGGTTTAGGTGTGGGACCCGCACTGATCAGATACCAATGATATATCCTGTGAATAGATCAACACTATCCATTTTGCCTTTAAAGGGAACCTGTGACGCTGTGCATTCAGAATGATATATTGAGGAGTCTTCTACAACTATATAACTTGGATTTCATATCTTATTCTGGGCCTGGTGGGTAGCGCCTTCCCTGTAGAAATCACTGACTAGCATCTCCCACCGGACTCCTCAGCTTGGAATAAAATAAATACATGACATGTTATACTGAATTTTCCCCTCTCACAAATCTGTATAAGATTCTGTTCAGCTACTCCTGCTCTACAATATGTTGTCTGCACATCAGATACCACTGTAAAGGGCACATGATACATAATGTTCTGCCTTCCACCCCAAGGAGTTGTAGGTTTGTACAGCCCTTGTCTTGGGACTGCATGGTGTTCCAATAGAGACAGTTCTGGGAATGAAGGTAATGTGTGCGCTTTCGACATCACACTGGGAGTAGACAAGAACTCACACGGAGGTGGAAAGGGACAATGGAAAAAGAAAAGAACAATATACACAGAACTTTTCTCTCTGCATTTATTTTTTAAGACTGTTCAGGGATGGACACCCCAAACAGATTTCAAGCCCTTGCGTGAACCCAGCCTAATATAGAAGAATCACAGGTCGAGGACCAAAGATGATGTGTACCAAAATCCGCCAGATCCCCTCACAGATCACACTGATCATTGGGTATTTCATACGTTCAACTTGTGTTGGGTGACAAGAATGTTGTAATGACGCAGTGTGACATGGTATCTAAGACTGTAATTGGTGTCACAACACCACACAACACGTTACTACGACAGTCATAGAAGAGCCGCACAAATCCAATCCAGTACACAAGTCGGAATGAAAGTTTCAAACCTTCCAAGCCAGGGCCACGTAGAAACAAAGCAATGCAAATACTATCTTTTTTTTATAGATATGCAAATCTGCACACAAGTGCACTAGGGGTGGGGCCAAATTTGGGAGATTTGCCTACGGATCAGAACAGACTCAAAATGTCAGTGACAGCTGGAGGGGCCGATGTTGGGTGCGATTACAGAGGAGAGGTAGGTAAATAAAGCCCACCGATGCACTTGCATATTCAATAAAACATTACCCTACACTGTTATTGGTTTACAAAGCATTTTGGACCTGACAGACTCTCTTTAATGCAAGTCACATGTGACAGTGCCTTGTTTGTAACCATCAGTAAAGTTTTGCTTATATGGTGCCCAAATCGAAGTGTCACAACAAGTGAGTTGCAAATGTTTTTTTGCTGTGTGACACTCATGACACGTGACGCCATGTAGCCCTAACCTGAATGTTTAAGCCCAATGCAGACCACTCCATAAAAGCTCGATTTATTCAACTTTGCAATTGCATACATTTCTTTCACGTGTCCAGTTTTAGCACCATAGAAAGCTATAACATTGTCAGCGAGAATCTTTATGTTGGCAATTACTTTATAAGTGTACGGGCGTAGCAGAAAACATTTGTGTCCATGAATAATTTACAATCCAAAGTGGCCAAGAATAAAAACACAACTAACAAGAGCCAAGCGAGAACATATCAGAATGTGCAATGATATAAAGGACTATCAATACACTGAAAGCCCAAAGAAGTAAAGGATAGCACACAAGAGAAAAGTTTTAATTAAAGCAATACTGGCATAAAAGCAAAACACAGCACAGCTAGAACCCTGCACCCTGCATTGGTATAAGCTAATCTCCTAAGGGCTCTGAACAATACCGAATATACAGCCCAGCTAGATATACACTTAGAGGAATCACGACATGCTACGGCACCATTTATTAACCACACAAGGACGGTTTTTAATTCTACCTGACACCCAATTCTGCTTACGGGTGTTGTATGAAAGTAGCAAGTACAAAGAAGCTCTCTGCTAAAAACAGTGCCATTGTTGTTCACAGGCTGAGTTAGGTATTGCAGTTCAGTCTTCTTCAAGTGAATACTGCAATACTAGAAGTAGCCCATAGATCAGAGGTCAAGTTTCTTGCAGAAAACCGACATGTTTTTCTAATTTCACGAAGCCATTTCAAGAACGGATGCCTGAAAAACAACACGTGCGGTGCGGGCCTCCCTGCCCTGATGACTGCTCAGAAACAGGAAGAACTTGTTTCTTGAACAATGGAATCAGAAAGACAAATTTACTTACAAGCCAATATTTATAGAGCAAGTATATACTCCATAATGCTATAGAGAATACACACAGGAGTTCACTTCTCTAATAGGATTCACAAAACACAACACCTATACCATGTGGCAAGTTTCTATAAGTCAGGTAACATTCAAAGAAAGACTCCAGCGATGTATATTTGGCCTCTATAGTGCAGCCTATGCTGTGATTACAGAATAACAGAGTACTGTATTCAGTTTCCGGGCCATTTAAAGGGCTTGTCCAGATTCAGTAAATAAAGGTCATTGTTTGTATAATAATATACTTTCTGCATTTCTTATGTGATAGACAGTCCATGGTCATGTGATGAACACACATGGAGCACAGTAGTCACAGATCTATCTTGTGGGGAGCCATCACATGACCATGAACAGATTTTTATCCACTTGACAAGGAATGAATGACAGCAAGCAGAGATCTAGAAAACCACAAGGAATTGATTCAAGTATAATGGAAAATTGTATAACTTCAGTGCACAAAAAATAACATTCATTAGCTGAAACTGGACAACCCCTTTAAAGAATTATCCAGGATTAGAAGGCACGGCTGTTTCCTTTCAGCAAAGCTCCAATTCCTCTTGTCCATCCCAAGATGTAATATGACCATGTGATCAATAAATTATGTCACTGCCTGAGAAGCGGAAGTGGAGCCTCTATTGAAAAAAAGCAGCCATGTTTTCTAAACCTGGATAATTCCTTTAAAATTATCTTAATTTCTTTTTCCCACAGATATGGTTGCCCTAAAACTACATTTCCCACAATGCCTGTGACTGTTCAAAGACACATGGTGGCACCTCATCAATCTGTTCTGAGCCCTATTTAAAGGGATCCTATCATTGGATACCATTTTTCTGACTAACACGTACGAATAGCCGTAAGAAAGGCTACTCTTCTCCTACCTTTAAAATGTCTTCTCCAGTCCGCCGTTCGGTAGAAATCTGGGTTTTCTTCAGTATGCAAATGAGTTCTCTCTCTCTACCGCACTGGTAGCGGTCCCCAGCGCTCAAACAGCACGGGGGCATCCCCAATGCTGCGAGAGAAGTCTCCAGTGACGCCTCCATCTTCTTCTGTAATGGCCGCTCCCTGTGTCTTCTTCCGTCCTGGGTTTCAGTCTTCTAGGCCTCGGGCAGAGCTGACTGTGCCCGGGGCCACAAGAAAATGGCCACTTACTCAGTAAGCTGTGTGAGCGGCCACAAGAAAATGGCCGCTTACACAGCCTACTGAACAAGCGGGCATTCGCAGTCATTTGCATACTGAAAAAAAAAAACGGATTTCTACTGAAAGGCGGCGCAGAGAAGACATCTAAAGGTAGGAGAAGAATAGCCTTTCTTAAGGCTATCCCTACGTGTTAGTTAGAAAAAAAGGGTATCCATTCCCCTAGCTACCAATACATCTTGTAAGATGCAGTTTCAGCCCATCTCCACTTCCTATTGTGATTGATAGATTTCTCACTGTCAGCTCTTACCAGCAGAAGGCAGGAATAGCAATGTGACGCATAGGAGTTTCTTTTATTCTTTTCCAGACTAATATGAAATATATGAAGGAGTCCTAGCTAAAAAGGAGTTTGCAGTGTCATACCTTCTCCTACAATTCTGTCAGCAACAAAGATACTGCAAGTTCACCTCTGAAGATACGGACAAACAGGAGGAACTTAAACCCACACTTCTGTAAAACTTTTTTCTCGCTCTTGATAGAAAAGGCCTTTTTTTCCCCTTTTTATTTTTTAATTTCCCCCATTCATTTACAGCCACATGCACATAACTTTATATATTAGGCAGCAGAGAACGGCCAGTGTTTGAAGGTGCTTCAGGAAAAACAGATAAAAAACTGATCATTTTGACATGGACCAAATTGTGATGGCTAAATGATGAGATCAGAGCATCTCCAATACAGCAGGTATTGTAGACTGTTGTTATACAGTTATACTATAGAAAATGTGGGGACCACTGGGAACCTACAACAGGCTCACTGATTCACATAGGAAGTAAAAGCTCGTCGGATCTGCTCTGATCCCACACAAGAAATATGGTTGAACAAACTGCTTACAAAGTTTAAGCAGGCAACGAAAGAAAAAAAAAACAACCAGGGATTCCTGGTGGTCCCATTAAAATGAAAAGAACAGGGGCACACGCTTGTCTAACCATCACTCCATTCAGAACGAGGAACAAAACACCCCTGTTCTCCTGACTGGTGGAACCTCTACCGATCTGCAATTATCCGTCATCCTGTACATAGGGGATACCTTGCTAAGATGGAAAAACTTCTAAAGGATCTGCTGCTAACATCTTAGTCCCACAGACCACCTTGTGCAGTCCATGCCTTAATGGGTCTAAGCTGCTTTGGTGGAACAAGGCGGTCCTTCATAAGTATGTTATAGCTGATCGTAGTATATGGCAGGACGTACAGATCAACAGCGTTGTGGTCTCATATTTCTGACTGGACTAGTAAGACCAGTCCTTAAACGTGTTGGTCATCTGCAATGAAGGAAATAGTTGTTCCTGCTGAGCACAATTTGGAAGGCACTGGTTTTTGAGTGCTTATAGCTGTCAGCTAAAATCCTGGCTTCTACACATAAGAAATACTAGAATACCATCTTCACCTTCCCACAGCAGAGCTCTTACCTGTAACTTGTCCTCCTCTTTCACTAGTTCCCTGGGTGGGAACAGATCCTTGGCTTGGATATATTCCAGACTGGGTGGCTCTTCACCCTGAGTGAAAAAAAAAATAATACAAGTTATTTCTAAAAAAAAATCTATGCTTTTTAAAAGGAACCCTAAGCTAGAAATGAATGATATAAGTAAATAAGAGATAATCAGCGGGAGTTCTGGAACATGCAGAATGTCCAATAGAGAACACAGGGGTTAAACTGGTTACACATAGCATAATATATGGCCAATATGGCGTGATCTGCTAGTCTGGCACACTGCTGTGGTACTATTTGTGCGGAGGATCTGACATATGATTAATCTCCCACATTCAGAATGATCATAACCTTGCGTGTATGGCCAGCTAAATGCTGGAATCACAGATCATGGCATTTAATGGAGTGGCTTCAGTGGTTACTCAGAAACTGCATTAAGGATTCCATGATTCACAAGAACAGGGACTATGCTCATGGTTCCTTCCTTCAGTTTCTCTTGACTAAATTGATAAAGATCAGCAGGTGTCCAACACCCCAGACCCCCATGGATCAGCTGTCTGAAGCAGCAGCAGGGCTCGTTATAGTCACAGCACAATAATCGGACATCTGCCTGGTAATCAGCTGTGCACCTGTGTGCTCATCACATGACCATGGACCGTAAATCACATGACCATGGACCGTAAATCACATGACCATGGTCAGAGTTTTATCCTCTAGAAGTAACAGAATGAATGACAGCAAGCAGAGATCTAGAAAACCGTGAAAGACTGATACAGAAAGTATATTGGAAAATTGTATATCTTTTCATTGTACATTTATTTGTCAATATCCGTCTGAAAGTGGCCAACCCCTTTAATCATATAACGCCCACAAACTGTGTCTATATATATATATATATATATATATATATATATATATATATATATATATATATATATGTCACAGCTTATCCAGATAAATCCAATGAAATGACAAGTGTGCTGTAGTGGTCTGTGGATGGCAATCTAATAAATCTAAGATTCTGCAGCTAGTCTATTGAATGTATAGATCTCTATGACCAGTGTCTTAAAGGAGAGGCATCCTGCTCGAGCACCGCAACCAAATGGAGTCCCATGCAAACCAAAGTCTCCTTCCCAGGTGCCAGCTAAGAAGAAACTTGCATGTTCTCTTCCCCTCACCACTCAGTTCCAAAAACAAAACAACAGTGAAGGATGAAGAAATACCAAGAGGGTCCGAGGAGCCATTTTCTTACGGTTATTTCTAAATCAATACCACTGTACATAAAATCAATGGACGTAATAAATCGGGCCTAGAGTGCTTTTTCCAATCTTCTTCTCTCTGGTGTCATACTTAGCCTTGTTAAATGATTGGGACTGAAGAAGGGACGGTGGTCAATGGCCGAGTTTTCTGGAACCATTAGTGCTTGTGAAATTAGTTACCCGATTGCAGATAGGTTTTATACGCTGTATATTTTTTATCAGATGTTTCCATTATCCTATTATACCTGTAGCATTCATGGTATTACAATTAATAAGACCGATATTTCATTGATTTACCCCATGTGAGTTTACATTGCTACGTAATAGATTCCCAATAATGAAACCTCCAGGACTGAGCCAAGCTCTTGGCTAGGTACACGGATCTATAAGCTTTTAGGAAAGGAAGGATAATGAAGTTCTTGTGAAATTTGCCTCCTCACTTCTATAGAGGAACACAAAGCAGGACATTTATCTATGTACCATAAAAGCGTTATATACAGTGGTAAAGACGTGGGAACGTATAGGGTTTGCAGAGCAATCATTTCTATCCGGACCACATCCAAACAGCACAACCTGCCAAGTGACGATGTACTTGGCAGACAGATGGTTTGCTGTCACTGGGCCTAGACAGGTAAGACCTCTGCACCATTAAAACGATACGTACTTTCTCCAGATCAGTCAATCATGAACAAGCAGAACACAATATCCCTGGGAATGGATATACGAGAACCAGCTGAAAGCTTTATCTCCATAAAAAAGCTCCTTTGTCACACACAGCACCTCCAAGGTGCCCAATCTATGTGCACACACCCCTCACAGGCAGAACGGGTACCCCCAGTGTGTACAACAGCAGGCACACAAACAAAGGCACGACTAAAGCAGGGTATCCCCTAGAAGGGAGTGGCTAAAAAGGATTTTCCACAACTATTCACTACAGAACACATAGAGGTGGCCTGGTCGCAATTGCATGCCAAGTCTAAAGACCCTTATAAGAGCGAGCAGCTACATAACACAGTATGCCAGGTGCCAGAGGTTGCTCAGAGGGTGTACAGGTCTCCAGTAGCACCCTATCAACCCCTCCCCCAGCAGATAACCAACCCTGATCTCTACCATGTAGAAGAAGCCCACCCTCCCACCTTGTGAACATTAGGAGACTCACAAAGCAGCTGAGCACCGAACAGTGTGGGCGCGGAGAGGGCTCAGTCATGCTGACAGTGTCCGGCCGCAGCTCACACACAAGGGCTGGGCCGGTGTAACCATCGCGTCTCCTCTTCTGCTTCTGCACCCAGAGCCAGCTCACTGCAGCCTCTCCATCGCACAGAAAAAGGGAGGAGGTGGAGGGAGGAGCAGGTGCTTCAGCTGTCTGTGCTGCCCGATGCCTCCTCCTCTGGCATGGAGTCAGGCACACACACCCCCTCCCATCTGCCGGGTAACCAGGCCTCAACAGGAACACCAACTACATCTAATGTGAAAATGGAGCTAAAACGTGGAATGGGATTCGGATTCTCCATTTTACCCAAACCCGGAACTGGCTAGTAAATGGAGGCCAGCATTCTCTTACAACACCATCTGCTGTCTCTCTCAGTCTATAACAAAGGTCAAAGCAACATATATGTGATGCCTTAGCAGTAACTTCTACCTCATGGCAACAATACAGGGCGTGTGTGTTTATATACATATAGGTGCACAAACACACATGTGTATATATATATATATATATATATATATATATATATATATATATATATATATATATAATCTAACAGTTACCGTTAGATGCAAATGGATATTTATTGCTCTTCTGTGCAACATAAGCATTTACTATTTAACTACAGGTACATTCTGGTTTATTGTGCGCCAAAATCAGGTAGATTTTTGGTGCAAAATGTCGCATCTCTCTTTACGAATAAGTATTAAAAAGATTGCACTGAAAAGAACAGGTTTCTCCAAAACACTAGCCGAACCTCAAGTATGTCTAGACAAATGGGCCTGGTCTAGAGCGTGACACTGTGCACCATAATAGTAAAACTTTAGGCGTAAAAACAAAGCCCCAACTAAACCGACATCAAGTAATACAACGTTACAGATTTATATTACCATATAAGCTACTGGAAGTTTTGTGCATTTTCTAACTATGAAGTCTACGCTGCTTATAAACTCGGGAAGATTAGTAAGTCTGCTCTTATATTCTTTAGGGGAGGGAAGCGGAAGTGTCTTACGTGCCCCTTTTTGTCTACCAAGTGCAAACAAAAGAACTGGCTTCATGAGCGAACTCCTCCAGCGTCTATCCTGTTAGCACAGCCACCGGTCGGCATTCACACATGAATGGCACTCAGTCATATGCAGGCTATACTAAAGCAGCAATATAAGGGGATGTGAATGGATATTGCATCCACTGCATAGTAAAAGACAAATATATAGATATTTTTTATGAATACGTCCAAAATACCTATAATCTCCCTCACGCGGTCTATGTGGCTAAACTATTGAGCACATAGTTTTGGGTCACAGTCAAATATGAAGAACCCCTTAATGAAGCCACAAAGAATCCTTAATGATCATTTCCATTGTTCTCATCAATGGGCCGCGCAGCCAGCTATTCCACTGTGAGACAAAGAAGATCTCTGCCAGGAGACCACAGCTCTCTGATAGGGGCAAAGAACAATATGTTCATTGTCAAGACCCACTTACACTATCCCAGCAACTCTTACAACTCTCCAGGACAACAAGTTTTCATTTAGAGTTACAAAATAAATATCTCTCGCTCATATATGTATATATATATATATATATATATACACATACACTGTATATATATGTGTGTGTTTGTATATAATATATATTGTGAGGAGGTGACAGGCAAACTGCTGGAGTCCAGATATATCAGCCCCTGGTTTCTGACATATGTATGGTCTAGAGAGGATCTGGAGTAGGCCTCAGCCCAGGTGTAGATCCTTGGCTCATTACTGCGTCAGAAAAAGGCTGCAGATTCCAATGCAGATCAATGAGGTGAAAGGAGGTGTGTGGTTCTGTCCTGTAACCCTGAGTCCAGTGAGACAATATTGCATCTGTTTTGTTCATGAGACTGAACGTAAGCCACACGTATAGTTATGTTATCAGTTCTGTTTAGTTAGTTGCTCAGACAAGCAGGTTTTTATTTTATTTTTGCATGAAGTTAAGGCTGTATTTTGTTTTGCTCATTTTGTGCCTGAAGTCAAGGTTTATTTATTTTTCTGTTTATTCCTAAATAAACCAGTTTGCTGCATATTTTGTGTCCCTGTCTTGACTGTTTAACTAACGCTAGGTTCACACCTGCGTTCTACTCTCCGTTCTGTGCTTTCCGTCTTCTGCATGCCATAAGACGGAAAGCACAGACCGGGTCCGGCCGTGAGCGGCAGTGAGCGTTTTATGCTCTCCGCCGCGAAAACGGATTTTTTAATCCGGACACAGAGTACTGCATGTCCGACTCTGTGTCCGGATTAAAAAACCCGGTTTCGCGGCGGAGAGCGCAAAACACTCACTGCCGGACAGCTTTCTCACCCATTCAAATGAATGGGTGAGAGACTCCTGCAGGTTTCCGTCTCCTGCTCTGTTTTATGCAGGAAACGGAAACCTGCAGTACGGAGAGCACAACGCAGATGTGAACGAGCCCTTAGGTCTGCCCGCATCTCAAGCGCCATATGTGGGAAACCTGGGGCTGATATATCTGGATTCCAGCACTCTGCCTGTCACTTCCCCACAATATATATTACATACATATGTATGTATACTATATATATATATATAAAATATATGTGCGTGTGTAAAAATATAAATAAATACAAATGCACAATGTATGGTTTACATTGTTTGCCCCCCCCCCTCCCCCCGGTATATGGTATAGAATTTCTTCAGTATATGACATGTAGAAGAAACCAGTGAGTCACAATACACGCCATGATGCCCACATTTCCATTTCACATGTCCCCCGTGATATTTTACAGAGTTTATATAGCTATACAACTGTTAAGCTGCCTACTGGAGGTGTAAATGAAATGCAAAGAAAACCCCAGACTGTCAGAAATAACACCTCGCTCTCCTATATACATACATATTACAGCTCACAGTTTACCCAAGTCTCCTGTATTGAAAGCTCAGCTCCCGCCTGCCAAAAATATGGCAAATAAAAATATTACAATGAAAGATTCTTTAAGACGAACACCCAAAACTGAAGCAACAAAATGGTCTTTGAGTAGGGCACTCTTCTGAAAGATGAGAGAAATATACATTGATTATACAGGAATTGAAAATCCGTCATAGGTCAAGCTCAGAGATGGTCTTTGGAGATTTTAACAAGATATATTGCTCGCTTTTATCTCATTCCAACTGGGTTCAGTCGTATCATGGCACATGAAACAGCAAAAGACAATTGCTGATGGACCAGTTGTTGACCACCCCTCTCCCGAAGAACACCCAGGGCCCTATGGTGCCCTGTAACCTGTACAGAATTACATTCTTGTGTTTTGGGGGATTAAGAAACATACCGGCTATTACAGAAATCCACAAAGAATTCACTGCCAATAGAGTTACTTCTATAACACACCAAATTAGCATTTAAGGAACCATACCTGCCCCCCCTCTCCCCGCATGCACCCTTAATCTGATTATTTTTCATACTGTGTACTTCAGCATTACATGACCAGCTACAGACAGTACCAACTCTACCTACTGGAGGACAATGTAATTATTCTTCTCTCTTTATATTCTCCTACACTTGCGTTGTGTAACCGTATGGAAATTCCATCACCAATTCTGCTTGAAAAATGCAGAGAAAAAAAGTCCTGCAAGCATTTCTCAAGCGGAAACCCAGCAAACCCCATTATAGTCTATTGGGTCCACAGGTAACAGCTTTTTAAGTGGATTGGGTTTCTGTTTTTCGGGTCCCGAGTGCAGATGTGAACCTAACGTAATCTGAGACCCCAAGTATACAGCCTAGTAGATCAAACTGTCCTCTCCTACACTATAACTGTGTGATAGTAACCGTCTTATCAGCAGTATCTAGTGATAGGGGTTTCTGTCCCACTTGTGGAGTGTGTGTGTAGTATAGTCCATGCAGTTTCACATATACAGGGCGGTCTGGTGTTCGAGATGGTGACACCATTGGGAGAAGACTCCAGCAATGCTGTTGTGTCAGGTACGTTGTACTGATGTCGTCATATATTGTCTATGTTGGACACAATGCACAGCGTGGGGTGTTCAATACTAGTTCCTTTCTTCATCAAAGTTAGAAATTGTAATCAACTACTTGGGTCTAAATCGTCACCAAAGCTCTAGTTATAAGAAAACGAAAAATATAGTCAGAGGGACAAGATTACACAATTGCACCGTCATGGGTTACTAAGGGAAGGACCCAAAGTAGAGCCTTTGTAAAATCATATGCCTAGAGCTCAAACAAGAGTGATTTGATAGATCCCTACAAAAATGGAGCTATACTCCCCCAAGGTAGATATAAATGTGTAAGCGTCCAGGGATATTACACACACAGCCAGCTGATACTATGTGGCAAGGCCCGTAGGGTAAATGGTATTCTCTCGGTCTGACCCCTCAAATCAGCCTCCAACACCCCAACCTGAGAGTCAATAAAGTATCCCTCATATTAAGGTGGTTAACATAAAAAAAACTTACTACGCATTTCACTAGCACCCTAAGCGGTGTGGGATCATCAGGGGATGAGATAGAGTAACCTCTCAGTCTGACTGGTACAAGGCAATGGCATCAGAGTCCCGATTCTGCCTTCTATATAAAGGACAGATCCCGCCCATAGGGTGGAGTAGCCTTGTGTAGCGACCAGTGAAGGGGTGGAGTTAAATGCAGATAATCCTTCCTCCATCCATCCCACCAGTCATATGACAATCCATGGGGCGTGAAGAAAAATGTGATGAACACATGATCGTGGATTCTTAGTGCCAGTACATATATAGATAGCGGCGCACAGACTGTACCACATTATCACACGTCATCTCCCGCTAGAACAGCTATATGTATCACATAGGGATACAATGATAAACAGTAGAGATGAGCGAGTACTGTTCGGATCAGCCGATCCGAACAGCACGCTCCATAGAAATGAATGGATGCACCTGGTACTTCCACTTTGATGTCGGCCGGCTGCTTAAACCCCCGCGTGCCGGCTACGTCCATTCATTTCTATGCGAGCGTGCTGTTCGGATCAGCTGATCCGAACAGTACTCGCTCATCTCTAATAAACAGTAAAGTACTCAAAATAGACAAAATGAACAAAAAAGCACATGGGGGTATTAGAGAAACAGTTAATGAGTAATCCATGATAAGCCATAACTATGACTTGTCCACAACTCAAAAGATGAGATGTTAAGACGTTTCTATATACAATTGTGGAGCAAAAGATGGCTAACAGTTATCTGGCTACCTTGTATCAAGGCATTTGGATAATAAAAACCAGAACCTTGCACAAAAGGGACTAGGACTTTTTTTTTGTATGGCCCAAACTCAATAAATACTGTATTTATATGTTTAAAAACAAGCATGCATGCTACTCCTACAGCCCCCAAACCATCCCCAAATCAGGGGAATAAAAAAGATGAAAATAAGAGTAACAACATAAACGTCAGAATGGAAAAAGGGTGACCATATACAGTTAGGGCCAGAAATATTTGGACAGTGACACAATTTTCGCGAGTTGGGCTCTGCATGCCACCACATTGGTTTTGAAATGAAACCTCTACAACAGAATTCAAGTGCAGATTGTAACGTTTAATTTGAAGGGTTGAACAAAAATATCTGATAGAAAATGTAGGAATTGTAGACATTTCTTTACAAACACTCCACATTTTAGGAGCTCAAAAGTAATTGGACAAATAAACATAACCCAAACAAAATATATTTTTTTCAATATTTTGTTGCGAATCCTTTGGAGGCAATCACTGCCTTAAGTCTGGAACCCATGGACATCACTAAACGCTGGGTTTCCTCCTTCTTAATGCTTTGCCAGGCCTTTACAGCCGCAGCCTTCAGGTCTTGCTTGTTTGTGGGTCTTTCCACCTTAAGTCTGGATTTGAGCAAGTGAAATGCATGCTCAATTGGGTTAAGATCTGGTGATTGACTTGGCCATTGCAGAATGTTCCACCTTTTTGCACTCATGAACTCCTGGGTAGCTTTGGCTGTATGCTTGGGGGTCATTGTCCATCTGTACTATGAAGCGCCGTCCGATCAACTTGGCAGCATTTGGCTGAATCTGGGCTGAAAGTATATCCCGGTACACTTCAGAATTCATCCGGCTACTCGTCTGCTGTTATGTCATCAATAAACACAAGTGACCCAGTGCCATTGAAAGCCATGCATGCCCATGCCATCACATTGCCTCCACCATGTTTTACAGAGGATGTGGTGTGCCTTGGATCATGTGCCGTTCCCTTTCTTCTCCAAACTTTTTTCTTCCCATCATTCTGGTACAGGTTGATCTTTGTCTCATCTGTCCATAGAATACTTTTCCAGAACTGAGCTGGCTTCTTGAGGTGTTTTTCAGCAAATTTAACTCTGGCCTGTCTATTTTTGGAATTGATGAATGGTTTGCATCTAGATGTGAACCCTTTGTATTTACTTTCATGGAGTCTTCTCTTTACTGTTGACTTAGAGACATATACACCTACTTCACTGAGAGTGTTCTGGACTTCAGTTGATGTTGTGAACGGGTTCTTCTTGACCAAAGAAAGTATGCGGCGATCATCCACCACTGTTGTCATCCGTGGACGCCCAGGCCTTTTTGAGTTCCCAAGCTCACCAGTCAATTCCTTTTTTCTTAGAATGTACCCAACTGTTGATTTTGCTACTCCAAGCATGTCTGCTATCTCTCTGATGGATTTTTTCTTTTTATTCAGCCTCAGGATGTTCTGCTTCACCTCAATTGAGAGTTCCTTTGACCGCATGTTGTCTGGTCACAGCAACAGCTTCCAAATGCAAAACCACACACCTGGAATCAACCCCAGACCTTTTAACTACTTCATTGAATACAGGTTTACGAGGGAGACGCCTTCAGAGTTAATTGCAGCCCTTAGAGTCCATTGTCCAATTACTTTTGGTCCCTTGAAAAAGAGGAGGCTATGCATTACAGAGCTATGATTCCTAAACCCTTTCTCCGATTTGGATGTGGAAACTCTCATATTGCAGCTGGGAGTGTGCACTTTCAGCCCATATTATATATATATATATAATTGTATTTCTGAACATGTTTTAGTAAACAGCTAAAATAACAAAACTTGTGTCACTGTCCAAATATTTCTGGCCCTAACTGTAGATAAAGGAGCTTATAAAAAAAAAAAAGAGGGAAAAGATAGATGTTCATTGATGCCCCCTGGGGATACTGACCTAAATTTGTGTATCCATCTACACGGTCTGTAGTAGGTGTCGGTCCAATCACCCCCGCGGGAAGTGGGATTAATTATAACCCCATAAACTGGAAAAAGTCTGGTTGTCTGTCATGGCAGGTACATGCATGATTTGCCAGAGGTACATTGGCAATGTTTTATAATGCGCTCTCATCCTCACCCGCAGTTCTCACTTGGTCTTTCCGATGTAGTCTCTCGGGCAGGAGCATTGGCCTAAATAATATATATATATTTATTCTCAGAGGTTCACCATGAGCTCATATGACTCAACTGAAGACGAGGTTCCCATGATTTTTTAGATAGAAAGGAATAAGTAGATGAGTTATATACTGGAGAATAGATACATATAGAGAAAAACATTCTGGAGAGCTTCTTACTGCAAGGCACTAAAAAAGCATGGCACTGGTCACCGAAGTGGTACAAAGACCTGTCCTACCCAGTTTATCAAAATCTGTACCACGGATAAACCATCAATATTACATTTTAAGGAGAAGGACAAACATTGCAGAAAAACAGTTTTTTGTTGCAGATTTTGCTATGTTTTTTTTAGCCAAAGCCAGGAACAGATTTCAAAAGGGAGAAGTATAGGAGCGTTCTTTTATATTTCCCATTCCTTTTGTAGACATTCCTGGGATTGGCTTGGTCAAAAAAAAACCCAAAACCAACCCCCCCAAAAAAAACAAACAAAAAAACGGCCAAATAAAGCAAAATCTATAACAAAAAAAACCAAGTTTTCCACAACATGGGAACTACAGGAGCGTACTGAGCGGAGTGTGATCCCAGCCGGAAGAAGACGGGGTTGCTGTTAAAGATGAAGACGCGCTGGAGAGAGGTCTCTGGCAGCAGTGGGGACGCCCCCATCGCGGTTTGAGCGCTGGGGCCCGCCCCCATTGCTGTGAGAGAACTCATTTGCATACCGGTTAAATTGGTATTTCTAAGGAACAGCGCCGTGGAGACTACATCTAAAGGTAAGAGATGAATAGCCTTTCTAAAGGCTATTCCGATGTCTAACGCACAAAAAAAACAAAAAACAATTTAATGGTAGAATCCCTTTAAGTAATTTTACATGTTTTCTAGGAAAAGGGGGTGATTTGAACGTATTTCTTTTTTTTTTTTTTTTTTAGACCCCCAGAGGTCTTCAACCCCAGGGGGTGTGATCACTTATGCAATGCATTACAATACTAATGCATTGCAAAAAAAAAAAAACAGCAATTCTATTGCAGGCTACTTAGAGTAGACTGCAATAGAATCCCTTGCATGACAGGGCAGGGAGCCTTCACAAAGGATCCCAACCCGGAGTTAGCTGGTGATCACCAGGAAAATGGTGCCTCTGTCAAAGCTGACCGAGGAGCCAGAGGGGTTAATATCCACGATCGGTGCAGGCACCAATGGTGAGCATTAGTGTTAGGGTGTCTGCTATATAAAACAGTGTACACACGGCGGCTATGGCAGCTGCCTGGCTCCCGAGCATCCGCCATGTTTAAACGCCCGGCATCCAACGTATTAGCACGGCGGATGTTGGAAGGGGTTAAAGAGGACCTTTCATGTCCTCAGGCACATGTGGTTTTATACAGGCCAACAGTGCGCTGAATTGTCTGCTTTTCCGTTATCTGCCCCCAGACTGGACATATTGGTGCAATTACCAATGTCTGCTCACTGTCAGAAGAGTGTTCCTGACAGTCTCACTGGACTGTGAGGAATGCCCCTCCTGATAGTATTGTCCGTAGTTCTGTACATAAAACCACATGTGTCTGAAGACATGAAAGGTTCTCTTTAAAGGGGATCTATCACTGGGTAGTATGTAGATTGCCTCAGTGGTTTCTGAATAAGTCTGTTTTTATTCATTTGCTAATGAGCTTCCAGCCAACCAAAAATTTCCCAGCAGCACTAGTCTCTGCTATTCTCTCCTATCTGTCTGTGCAAACAAGAAGCTGAGTCATCATCAGTAGCAGCCTGTTCTGTATACTACCATAGGAAACAATAGCAAAGGGGGTGCACGATGCATCGTGCACCCAGTCTAATTGGCATATGAATAAAAACGGACTTACTGAGAAACCACGGAGGCAATTTACATACTAAAGGTAGGTGTGGAATAGCCTTTCTAAAGAAATGATTTTTCCCAGTGACAGAGCCCCTTTAACTGTGGATTTCTCCACATGCATGTGTACTGGGTATCTGGGAAAGATAGTGGGCATCTGAATAAGCTTTTGGCTAACGTGTAAGGCCAGCTCAAACCTTACAAGAGATTCAGGTTCACAGGCCATATTATGGCTACTTAGATCAGGAAGAAACCATGGTTTTAGGCTGAATATTCAACCAAAAATAGTAGGTCCGCACTCCTTGGGTTCCATAAAATATAACTTTTAATAAGCCATTAAAAGCTCACACAACATATAACAAATTGTGAAAAGATTAGAAAAAGACGCATAGTGTCTAAAAACGCCGACGCGTTTCGAAGCTTTACAGCTTCTTAGTCATGGTTTTAGGCTGTTTGCAACTTATAGTGTCTCTTGACAAAGAGACAAAGTGGAACTTGAAAATCCCAACTACATTCATCATCTGATGTCACCCTGAGCCTTTTGGCGCTTTGAGCATCCAGATCATTTTAGCCATTCTGAAGTATAAGCTGAATTTTTCAGCACAGTTTTTGTGTTGAAAAAGCCCCCCTCGGGTTATACTCGAGTCAAGCAAAAAAAAAAAAAAAAAAAAAAAATTTGGGGGGAGGAGGGATCTCTGACCAGCCGCAATAGTAATGTATAGAATCTCCCATAAAATAGTAAAAACAACAAAAAAAAAAAGATATATAAAAGATATATATTTTATAGAATACATATAAAAGTAAAAAATTACAGTGAAACACATACACATTAGGTATCCTGTGTCTGACAGTGCCCGGTCTGCTGAATATAGGGGATCTGCCGTGCTCCTGTTCCGTCGGGAAAGGGTTAATAGGAGCACTGCAGATACCCTATATTCAGCCAGACTGAATTCCAAGTGGGGGAAAAATATCCCAGTCCTCAAGCTCAGGGAAGGGGCAGACAGACAACCAAAACACCCCCTCCCCTTCCCCAGCAACTACTGCACCCAAAAACTCCGACCATTTTAATTTTTGAAATTTTCCAGTAGCTGCTGCATTTCCCCCCCTCGGCTTATACTCGAGTCAATAAATTTTCCCAGTCATTTGTGGTAAAATTAGGGGCCTCAGCTTATATTCGGGTCGGCTTATACTCGAGTATATACGGTAAACCTTTTTAGTCAAGTAGGCAGTAATACTGCACCCAAAGACCCTGTCTCTATAGAAACCACAGTGTTACGACCCATTTGGCGGCACAGATCTGCTTTAAGGAGACACCTATAAAACAAAATGCAAAAACTAAAATATCCACTCTGATGTTTGGTGCACATTGTGCAATTTCTCTATAAACAGCACATTCTTCTGAGATTACTGATACTGGCAACCTTCAGGAGGTAAAAGTGAGTGGTGGTAATTACCGTACCAAGCCAGTGCTTATCCAGCCGGGTCATAAAATACCAGAGGTCAGTGATGTGTGGGAGGAGAGATTTGATAAATACTGTACAGGAGATCACAGCTATGTTTCATAGAAAATAACTTTAGTTAGATATCAAAAATTTGGCCAAGTGAATTTTGGCAGATACACTTATTTATAAATTGCGACTTGACCAGGCTGTGATATTATGGAGGACATAGGATGTGCATGTAAAACTGAAGTTTGGTTAAAAACTTTATCCCATTCCCGCCATAGGCACTTTTTGACACCCTGCCTTCCAAACGGCATAACTTTGTTATTATTCCGTTCACAGAGCCATATGAGGGCTCAATGTATGCGTGATAAATTGTACTTTTTAATGGTACCATTTAATATTCTCTATGATATATGGGAAGCTTTTCTGTTCTGTGCCCCTGGTTAAGAGCTATCGGTGCCGGTACCGTAGCTCTTTACTGTCAGAAGAGAGTTTGTCAGTCAGGAACGCCCTTCCTCACAGCATCGTCTATATCGCTGTACTGTGAGAGTTGTGAGGAACGCCTCCCTCACCTTCTGATAGTACTCGTTCCTCAGCGTCATGGCTGGGCGGTAAGGAATGACCACTCTCACAGTACAGCGCAATAGACGCTACTGTGAGGAAGGATGCCCTGAAGCTGATCGTGCGCTGAATTCAGCTTTCTAGCGGCGTATTAAACCACATGTGCCCCAGGAGGTGAAAGGTCCTCTTTAAAAAAAAATTCTAAATATTCTGACGCATATAACTTCTTTTTTTTTATTATATTGCATGGATGGGGTTGCACAAAGGGCCTGATGTACTTTTTAGTTATACTATTTTGGGGAATTCCTGACATTTTATTGCTTTTTATTAAAATTTAAAACCTGCGCAAGTCCATTTATGCTGTGTATTTGGAGAGGGGATTTTATGGAAGTCTGCACCACAATTTCCATATTCATTGCAGATTTAATCTTGTGAAGACATCCTGGCCAGGAGCCTCAAGAGCACAGAAGCTGTTTGCAGAAACACCTGCCTTAGTGGCTGCCCGGGTCAAGCAAGGCTGATATGCACCCAGCAAAATGACAAATATAAACCTGAACTACATTCCTGTAAAATGCCAAGCTCTCTGGCTCTATCAGCGGCTCCCCTGACCCAGAGTTGACGTTCTGCTAACTATACATTAATGGCCGTTTGTTTACTTTGCACCTTCACAAATTTAGATTCAATTTTGGGATTTGGCGTGAACATGACTACTTTCACGGCGTCGTACACAGGATAAGATCTTGAAGGTTATCTGATGTCTGAGCGGGCAGTGACGCAAAGGTTAATAAAATGTCAAACTTCTCAAGTTCCTCATGTACATGAATGTTTACATACTGTACATTCAATACTGGGACAGAGATTAGTTTACCGTTTTGTATACAGCAATCTGGGATGTAGTCTGGCTATATAAGACAAAAGGTATTAGGGCTTGGTTTATACCCCATCATCACGCACACCGCAAAAGAACGGTGAATTGAACATTGCCATTTATTTCTTTAAGTTGGTAACACCCTCACTGCACCAAATAGTTCATAATGATAAGAACTGCGACATCTCCGCAACGCGGGCAATGACTCGCAAGGGAAAAATGCGGATTGATTAGTTGGTTGATGTGCTGAATCTGGTAGCAGACGCCCTTCAATCTGCCTACACACAGCTTGAGATTACAGGAGATTTTGGTCGATGACAGACTTGGTAAACATTTTTTTTCTCAACTTTTCCCCCAATATGGCTTTAGTTTAGTTGGTTATGTTGGCGGTGCGATAGTCCAATCAAATATGTGATAGGTAAGTTAGCTTGAATGCACAGAAGCCAGATCTGTGGAGTCGATAGGCCAAGCCGACCAAAATTCCTCTATTTTTTTTGACAGACTGACTCCTGCTCGGACTCATTCACAAATGGCTAGTAGTCATGGTCAGCCAGAAGAAATAAAGATCCTCTCATTCATTAGAAAGATAGTGATTGTTGCATATTTATATTGATAGGAATTCAAACAATGCATGTAATTATATAATAACAATAATAATAATCATTTTATTTTGAAGACTGTAACTTTTTTCCAACTCCAACTCTAGCCAAGCTTGGTCCAAACTAGGACTCCACAGCCCTGACAGACACATCCACTGTGAGAAGGTGACAGGCAGAGTGCTGGAGTCCCAGTATATCTCCACCAGGTTCCTGACATATGTGTGATCCAGGGCAGGTCTTGAGTAGGCCTCAGCCCAGATGTGGGTCCTGGGCTGTAAAAGTCTGAAGAGCCTGCACTTTAGGGCAGATCCTGGGAGTGAGAGGATGTGTCTGGGTCTGTCCTGAAACACAGAGTCTGGAGAGACCATACTGTGCTATTTTATGTTTGTTTGGCTGGTAGTAAGCCACACATATAGTTAGATTTTTACTGTTTAGTTAGTGCTCAGACGAGCATGGTTTTCTTTGACATTTTAGCCGGAAGTTATTGCTGTATTTTATTTTGCTTATTCTGTACCTGAAGTCAAAGTTTATTTGTTTTGACTTTTTCCATAGAAACCTGTTTACACCAGCCATTGTGTCCCTGTCTCTGACTGGTTGGGTCTGCACCATTGCAGCCATCAAGCTACCTTTCCCACATCACTTAGCCTAAAACAACTGGCTGGAAGGATCCTTTGCCTTCTAGTAGGACACACAGAAATGAATCCCTCCCCCCTAGACTATGCCCTATCCCCTCAGTCCTTTCTAGCTGAAAAGGGAACTGATCAGCATAAATGACCTTATAGGTTCCCTGCAGAATTTCTATACGTTTAAGGGACAGACAGTGGATCAGAATCTCCTGTTCATTTTTATCATTCATAGGGTTAGTGCCCCCTTTACAGTAACCATATATTTAGAACTACAGAGTGACTGACAGCTATAATCTCAGGTCCTGTTGTGTCACGGTCATGTGTTCAGATCATTGCAGATAGCTTTCGGCATTGTAATGTATTTTCAGACACTTATGTACATCTGTGATCTCTAAAAACAGCAGAGACCAAATGCAAAAGCTAACATTTAACCGTCACAGTAGGAAGCAAACGTGAGTTCTTATACTATAACAGTATATAAAATCACAATAGTATATCCATGTGTTAGAGAGAACATGCTGAAGACGGGCACAGCCTCTCACCTGTGTGAATAAACAACGTGGCGATGTAAATAAATATTTTTTGTGCACGATGGTGTCAGATGAAAGAACCGCACGCCGCTTGTTAATGACTGACAAACCAAGGTTACAGCAAGATTAATATTTCACTGTACTTGTCTCCTTTGGGTGCTTGCCCTTTCTGTTACAAAGGTGAAAAACATTTGCTTACGTTCTATTATGTCTCCTAACCTTGCACAACTTCTGGTTTATACATTTTTTTTCATGTTACGTAATATTTTTGTTGCCTGTGTTATGTGAAGCGCCATCTTGGAGTCGCTTTGAATGAATCCACAGATTAAGGAAACCCATTTTCATGTTATCTGTTATTAGATGGGTCTTTTTGTACTTTTTTTTTGTTGCATTTTTTACATTTCAAAGATCATAACTTTCTTATTTATCCATCAACATAGAAATATTAGGGCTTGTTTTTCGCATGATACTTTGCCATGAAGTTAGAGTAGATACAATGTTTAGCTTTTAAAATTCTATGAAAAGATTTTGTATGGCAGAATACTGTATATTTTAGCAGTTGCCTTACAGACCGCCATACATGGCTACACTAACACCCCACGATCAGGAGCAGGCGCCATCCACTTAAAGGCAGTCTGTCACCAAAACCCAGCACACCAACCCACCATGCAGATAGACAGGTTAGGGTGACCCAAATAAAGTGATTGCGCTTATTAAGCTGAGCAGTTTTTGTCAACAAGCAAATGAGATCTTTGGAACAACTACTTACCGTACATACTCAAGTATAAGCCGAATTTTTAAGCACAGTTTTTGTGCTGAAAAAGCCCCCTCGGCTTACACTCGAGTCAAGAAAAAAAAAAAAAATATATTTTCCTTTGTGGGGGTCTATGACCAGCTGCAATAGTAATGTATAGAATCTCCCATAAAATAGTGAAAAAAAAGGAAGCTTTAAAAAAATATAATAAAAAATAAAATAAATAAAAGTTCTAAATCCCTCCTTTTCCTAGAATACATATAAAAGTAGAAAATTACTGTGAAACGCATACACATTAGGTATCCCTGTATCTGAAAGTGCCTGGTCTACTGAATATAGGGTATCTGCAGTGCTCCTATTCCGTCAGGAAGGGGTTAATAGGAGCACTGCAGCTACCTTATATTCAGCCAGGCTGAATTCCACGTCGGGAAAAAAAAACCCAGTCCTCAAGCTCAGGGAAGGGGCAGACAGACAAGCAAAACACCCCCTCCCCTTTCCCAGCACCAACTGAACCCAAAAACCATTTTAATTTTTGAAATTTTTCAGTAGTTGCTGCATTTCCGCCCTCGGCTTATACTCGAGTCAATAAGTTTTCCTAGTTTTTTGTGGTAAAATTAAGGGAGTCGGCTTATACTCGGGTCGGCTTATACTAGAGTATATACGGTACCTCTCTGTAGATGCCAACACCCTCATGTATGTGCATACTGACAAAATTGGTGACATTGAATGGGACTTGAGCTGCAATAGTGCAGCAAGTATACAGTGTGTGCATCTGGCTATTCCCAGCTCTGCACACTGTTGAAAACAGCGGATAGCTGAGAGTGATGTCGAACACCCACGGGTTTTTATAACAGGTTAACTCAATGATTAAAGAATGTCAAAGAATGACTATAATCACACAAGAATATAATAAAATAATAACTGTTTAATAAATGAATAGAGATAATTAATAGATGAGGTTACAAAAATGCAAATGTTCACTGGATGGGCAGAGTAACACAGACATTCACCAAACATTCAATGACATACAAAGGATTTGCAGGGCATCCAATAATCTCAACTGAAGCTAAACTAGCCATAACCTATAGAGATTTTATAATACATTTGGGGGAGGAGGAGGAGGGTCTTCAAGGAAGTTTATGAGTTGTCAACTTATAACATGACCCTCTATGGTACAGGAATTTGGGGGGAATGTTTATCAAATACAGAGTGATCAGTAACAGAAATTATCCTATAGATGGACAGTATGAAATACATACAGACTTCTCATTAAGATATTAACCTGGTCTATCACAGAAATAAGACACTATCATTTTGTGGAAAAATCATGTTCTATTATAGGGGTTCCTCCGGGCTCCATGTGTAACTGCTGTTTTAGTGGTCTGGCTCTCCATTGTTTGGGACTGGGACGGTCCCGAACAACATAGAGCAAGTGCTTGTGTGAACCCAGCCTAAGCTATAAGACATTACAACAGTTTGTGTTGGTGGTGCCTAGAGAGAATAAGGACTCATAGAGAAGACTAAATAGTGTACACAGACCCTGCTTAGCAGCAAGAGTTCCTGTTAGCAATGCTTCAAAGGGTAAACTTCTTAAAACAGAATTCAGATTAAACATAAATGAAGAAAGCGTGAACGAAAAAAAAAAAAAAAAAAAAACATTTGCAAAAAATTTGATATATGCAACTAACAAAACTACATATTACACTTCTGTGTTTATTCTGTGTGCCATAACTTTCAAAGACAAAGGCTACACAGCGGATCTGGCCAAGGAATGTGCCACTACACTCCCGCACAACTGATGAACATGAATGATGGATGTCATTGTGACATGTGAGAAGAGCAGCGCTACAATGTGGTCTTTGGTCACATAACATGTATCACAATTTAATGGGGTTGTCCAGGATAAAATCTTATTTTTTTTAATTAGACCACGGGAGGTGAAAAAAACGTGAACAAAAATAACACCCTCACCTGTCCTGGTCCTGCAGCTCTGTTGTTTTCTTCCATTTTCTTCTCGACGGCACATGATCGCTGAGGCCAATCAGTGGCCTCAGTGGTCACATGACACTATCTGTGGTGTCCCCAGGTCCTATTCTTAGCCCACTTATTGGCCTCAGCAATCGTGTGACACCAGAGGACACCGGAGCACCAAGGACAGGTGAATGTTTTTTTTTGTTTAATTATAAAATAAAATTTTAGCCTGGACAACTTCTTTAAGTGATGAAGCTGACATATTCCAACAAAGCTCCATGAGATGGGAGAAAGCTACGCTACTGTGCAAAGGTTTTAGCCTGATGTGGAAAAAATGCTGCAAAGTAAGGATGTTTCCACAAACAGAAATATTAATTGTTATTTTAACACTTATTTACTTTGCAGCATTTTTTCAACACCTACCTGAAACTTTTACACACAATTTGCATACTTTTTTCCACACAAAGATGATTGTCTACAACATATCTTAATTCACCAGCTGCACCTTGACAATGAGAAGTGAAAACAGATTTTTTTTTTTTTAATTTTTACAAAGTCTCATTAAGTTACCATTGTGTACATTTTTTTTAAAATACACACACAAAAAAGTCATAATCCTGGCACGTGTAGAATTTGGACTAATAAGCTTAACTTTCTTTTTTCTCAAACCACTTAAGGAATGGTTAGAACGGGAGAAAAAGGGGGGGGGGGGGGGTGTAGGGGGGACATGGCCCAACACATCAAGTATAATTTCAGCTAGCAAATTCTCATTTTATGTTCTGGTCGATGGGGCAGCCCAAAGCGACCCACCAACAATGTTGAATGTCTCCCAACTAAGGCTACATGGAGAACATATAACAGTTAGCTGCGCCAAGTTATTGACGCTCAGTTCCACCTTAATAAGGTGAATGGCTTTCAATAAAATCTAGGACATCAAAACATGAGAAAAGGGTTACTTACCATAATGTGGCCTTATTTAGTTGAACACAAACCTAGAAGAAAAAGACGTGACTTTCAATACGTTGCACAATCTTAGACATAAATAACACAATATCACACAAACACTTCTGTGCAAGACAACGCATAGGGTGGAGTTGAGTAAAGATTTCATCAATTCACTTCCGTCAGCATAAAATATGATCATCAGCAGCAAATACCCAAAAATATTGACCCAAAGTGTTAGGATAGCGCTACATAGTGATTGTGGCTGCAAATAAGGATCACATTTTCAGCAGGCTGCTTTGCAGCGTAATGAAAGTGAATGGGTTGTGTAACATACACTCACCGGCCACTTTATTAGGTACACCATGCTAGTAACGGGTTGGACCCCCTTTTGCCTTCAGAACTGCCTCAATTCTTCGTGGCATAGATTCAACAAGGTGCTGGAAGCATTCCTCAGAGATTTTGGTCCATATTGACATGATGGCATCACACAGTTGCCGCAGATTTGTCGGCTGCACATCCATGATGCGAATCTCCCGTTCCACCACATCCCAAAGATGCTCTATTGGATTGAGATCTGGTGACTGTGGAGGCCATTGGAGTACAGTGAACTCATTGTCATGTTCAAGAAACCAGTCTGAGATGATTCCAGCTTTATGACATGGCGCATTATCCTGCTGAAAGTAGCCATCAGATGTTGGGTACATTGTGGTCATAAAGGGATGGACATGGTCAGCAACAATACTCAGGTAGGCTTTGGCGTTGCAACGATGCTCAATTGGTACCAAGGGGCCCAAAGAGTGCCAAGAAAATATTCCCCACACCATGACACCACCACCACCAGCCTGAACCGTTGATACAAGGCAGGATGCATCCATGCTTTCATGTTGTTGACGCCAAATTCTGACCCTACCATCCGAATGTCGCAGCAGAAATCGAGACTCATCAGACCAGGCAACGTTATTCCAATCTTCAATTGTCCAATTTCGATGAGCTTGTGCAAATTGTAGCCTCAGTTTCCTGTTCTTAGCTAAAAGGAGTGGCACCCAGTGTGGTCTTCTGCTGCTGTAGCCCATCTGCCTCAAAGTTCGACGTACTGTGCGTTCAGAGATGCTCTTCTGGCTACCTTGGTTGTAACGGGTGGCTATTTGAGTCACTGTTGCCTTTCTATCAGCTCGAACCAGTCTGGCCATTCTCCTATGACCTCTGGCATCAACAACGCATTTCCGTCCACAGAACTGCCACTCACTGGATGTTTTTTCTTTTTCGGACCATTCTCTGTAAACCCTAGAGATGGTTGTGCGTGAAAATCCCAGTAGATCAGCAGTTTCTGAAATACTCACACCAGCCCTTCTGGCACCAACAACCATGCCACGTTCAAAGGCACTCAAATCACCTTTCTTCCCCATACTGATGCTCGGTTTGAACTGCAGGAGATTGTCTTGACCATGTCTACATGCCTAAATGCACTGAGTTGCCGCCATGTGATTGGCTGATTAGAAATTAAGTGTTAACGAGCAGTTGGACAGGTGTACCTAATAAAGTGGCCGGTGAGTGTAAAAGTCGCAAATATTTCAGCAATGTTGGATTTCTTTACACTGTAGCGTTGCCTTCATGGTAGATGTGTAGATCTAGCCTAAAAATGTGTAAGAATAGCAATTTTTGTTTGCAGTGGATGAAATAAGTGACTCAATATAAGGAGATGGGTATCCTCGAGGGGCCACAGCTTTACTACTCTACTAGCAATAGTAATGGATATGCCAACACTATATTACTAGTAGTCCCCTCTATATACTACAAGCTAAACCCTGCATGTGGTACGCAGCAATGATAGAATACAAAAATCCATTCTAAGCATTTTTTTTTACATTATTGGTCAACCAGTCTCTTCAAAATTAGCAAAATTCTTACCTGAATGTGTCTAGAATCCTATGTACCCCGGCATAGTGCTTGCACTTCTACAAGGTGAAGTGAGCTGTCTATTGTGCCAGCCTATTTATAAGGAACTGGTCATCAGCAGCCAATAATTAGAGAAATAAGATTAGGGAGTTTTCAATTAGGGATTTTACATTTCAGGGACATTCCAAACTGTATAATACCTAAAAGTTTAATATCAAACTGTGCGCTACTAGTAAATAATGGGTAATAACTGGGGGATCCGCTCTGGTTAAGGCCCGTTTCACTTCTGCTTTTTGGCCATTCTGTTCCCAAATCTGCATGAAAGATGCAGAGAGAAAAGCACTTCTCTCTGCACATTTTTTGTGCAAATCAAGAGAAGGTGTCTGTGTATGTTTGGGGAGGGGGTTGTTGTGCTGCATTGGATAGGCCTCACCAGTGGCTTGAAAAGACCTGGTGACGTCACAAACATGTTACTGGGTCTATTCCTGTGGCCGCTGTGTCCTCAGACACAGGATTGGAGCCAGTGACATATTTGAGTGACATCACCAGGTGTGCACCACAGCAACAGTGCGCACCTGAACTGACAGTAGCATCAGACACCAAACCACCAGGGACAGGAGAATGTGATTTTTTTTTTTTTTTATGTTACACCTTTCCAGCCTACTCTAACTCTTCCAGTTCCTGGACAACCCCTTTAAACAGCATGGAAACAAAGCAAGAAAAAGGAGGAAGTTACTCAACAAACGTAACAAAGATAAAAAAAAATGTTTATTGATAAATACAACAAAAAAGGGACACATACAGGTAGATACTTTGACTGAGGCACCAGAGGGATTAATGCCTGCGATCAGTGTGGGCACTGATCGCAGGCATTAGTGCCAGGTCTCTGCTGTATAAAACAGAAAAGGCTCGGTTAAAATGGCGGCTGCTGGACAGCCGAGCGGCTGAAATATTTAAACACTCCACATCCACTGTACTAGTGTTCATAAGGAGTTATTATAGGGGATTATTGCTACAGTGAGGTTTTAACATGTTACAGTACTAGCAAAGTGAATGAGTATTTGTTAAATCACATCCATACAGTCTGGAAAAACAAACATGTGAATTTTAGCTGTGGAATTGCGAACAATGTCTGTGCTCCCAAGAAAAGGCCTAGGTCTTTGCATGCAGCAGAAACACAATCGTACTTTACTAATAGGTAGTAGTAAAAAAAACAATTACTGATGGGGCCGAGTGCATTATGTGGGGGCCACATGGAGGGGACATTAAATTATGTGGGGGCCACTTGGGAAACCTTTGAACAGGGCTTGCATGACCAGCACTTCATTCACGATTATAAGGCTAACAGGACTCTAATCTCCAGCAGTGGCCACAGCCCCCACGTAGTGAAGGATAGGTCACGCAAGTGCACTGGCGTTCCAGTCACAAAAATGCTTTACGGGAACTTAGAGCCCCCCATCTTGAGGGAGCCAGTGGTTGGTATCCAGTGATCAGACGCTTATCTCCTTGCCTTGTACCTGTCAGAGCCTTCATTATTAAATCCGCCCAAAGTTTTCATCTGCGCTGCACATCAGTTTATGCTCAGAAATTTTGGTGCTCATCATATGGTTAATACAATATTTTCTGCATGCATTTCTGAAAATCCAAACTGCATGTAGGCTAAGATTGAATATACCCATACAGAGAAAAAACTCCAATTCATTACACATCAGGGCTGCACCCAGTAATGATCCAATGCAGGAATGTACTGCTATATACTACAATAGATATATAAGATATATGCATTAAATAATAGATGGAGGAGGCTGTATGCAGAATAAAGAGGAGCATTCAGACATGCTGTATGGTGGAGCAGGAGATTCTGGCTAATCCCATCCACACATTACAGAAACAAAACCTACCGCAGAAAATCACAGCATGTCAATTACACCTATAGAAACGCTGGCATTTTCCGTATAGATATAACAGGGGCAGAAAATCCGCAGAAGAAAACTCTTAACTTTCTGCGAAAAACGCTATGGGAAAAAAACACAATGCTTTTACGCAGCGTTTTTTTTTTTTGCTACAGTTTGCTTATGCGTGACCGTAGCCCCATTGCACGGGCCTATGCCGACTAAAGCAGCAGCGCGATCCAGGGCTCCTAAGCGCTGCTTAGGACGGATTCAGACCCGCGCCCGGTCTCCGCTTTGTGGGTTTCACTGACTGCCGACAGGAGACGGAAACTCGGAAGTCAGTGTCCACCCGTGAGTGTCTTCTGGTCTCCGAGGCAAAACCGTTTTATTTTTTAACCAGACACAAAGTCCTGCATGTCCGACTTTGTGTCTGGTTACAAAAAAAAAAAAAGGTTTCGCCGCAGAGACCAGAAGATGCTCACAGGCGGACACTTTGCAAAAGTGGGTTTGAAAAGTGAGGGTGCCTTCACACGATGTAACGCTCCGCTCATTTTGTCCATTTTACACGTGTAAAAATACATGTGTAAAATGTAGTTAGCCATTGAGTTCAATGGCTTTTTTTTTAACGCGCGTATTTTTGAGCGCGTTATTTTGCACACGCAAAAATACTCGCGTAAACCATTGTACTCAATGGCTTACTACATTTTACACGTGTATTTTTACACGTGTAAAATGGACAAAATGAGCGGAGCATTACATCGTGTGAAGGCACCCTGACTGCCGATTTCCATCTCCTGTCCAGTTTCTCGGGCAGAAGATGGAAACCTGAAAATGGAGAGCGGGCGCTGGTGTGAACCCGCCCTTACTAGACTGGTCCTCAGCATACTTCTCCCTCCAATGATGCCCGTCCCGTAGTCAGGACCCCGCCCAATGACCTGGCACTCAGCACGTACTTTATCAGACTGGTCACTGACGTTGTAATAAACTACAAGTCCAGTAACTGTTGTCTTGTCATACAATGAAGAACAGGGCGGTTTATGGAGGACGGACAGCTTTATGTTCTGTGGAGAGATATAGGGACATATAGGGCCGCAGATATATGGGGCACGTCTGTTTTAAAATTCTTAAAACATGAAGAATACCAAATGGGCTACTTTATTTTTTATTATTACAAACCACACAACAGCCATGAAGTAACAATAATAATTAACCCTGAGGCCTAATTTTATCCACAATGTCCGACTTGTGTGTTTTTCTTTGTTCAATTGGTATTTTATTGATTTCCTCTATGGGACTCGCAAATCTGTGCAATGGGCCCCCTCCATCCCTTTGGTTGGGGCGGGTCACACAGAATTGCAGTCCCTCTTCTTATCACTTCTCCTTCCCATAGAAATGGTTTCTTCTGGTATCTGCCCCCCCCCCCCCTTTTCTGTATTACAGGTGGACTTACCTGAATTGCTCGTGCAGTTTCTAGAAGATTCTACAACTCTCCAGCCTCCCGTGAAGGCTTCCCTGATTGGCTGGCAGGATTTGAGCACGAATCCGCCAACAGTATAAATTCATCCTCTCGTCAGATAACGGTCAGTCAGCTGACAGGACTCGCCGGAGCCGCCGCGCAGCGACATGGAAGAACTATTACGTCAGGGGAATAACAGAGCTGAAAGTGCTGGCGGTGAGGGGTGGTTGAAGGGATGTTTGAGGTAACCACCTAGTGCCTCAGCTCCACTGTTAGCATGGTTCTTCCGAGGTCTGAGGAAGAGGCGGGTCCGAGCACTGCCCTGCCGGATATTGTCAGTGGTGACGCAGTACCTGCGGAACAGAACCCGGAGAAGAGGAGACGCAGTTCCTGACAGATTTACTCCCCTCCGACGTCACCGACAAGGAGCCGATCACTCAGCAGGAAAGGCTCCACCCCTGGACAGAGGAGGGTGCTGAAGGAGCGAGGACACAGCATCGAGCTGCAGAGCCTGGTGCTGGGGCGGGAACCTGACTCTATTGTTAACCCTCTTGTGTCTGATCTGTTTAGGAACCAATTATTTGACCGTATGAGTAATGTTCCTACAGCTCCCTCTGTTGCTAATATTTGGCTGGTTTGTGGGGTTACAGCTACACAGGTTGCTTCCCCTTTGATTGAAAATTTAGTTTCAGAGCCTTCTGTTCTAGTCCTTATGTGGACAAGGCTGTTGGTGTGTCTGAAGTTTGCATGAAGGATGCCATGACTTGTCAGGTCTGCCTGTGAAGAATATTGACTAGCAAAGCCGCTTGGCAGACCTGCAATCACCCTTCTTAGGGCTCGTTCACACGGGGTGGATTCTGACACCGAATCCAGCTCAGAATACACTCTCTCACAATGGAGGTCTATGTATACCGCTAGATTTGTTTTTTTCCTTGAGTGGTATTTTCCAGCTCACAGAAAAAAAGAAACGAGCTACCCTTTTCTTTAGGCGGACTCTGCGGCGGTTTCAGCCCCGGCGTCCGCCTCGCGGCAGCACCCTCCGGACTACACTCGTTCATTTGAGCCTACTCTGGAGGGGGAAGCCGCGACAGTTGTGGCAGGTGCATTTTGGTCCAATTCTGATGTGGCTTCCCGTATCAGAATCAGGGCCAAATGCACAGGGATTATCCCCGTGTGAACTAGCCCTTAGGGTGGGTTCACACCTGCGCCCAGTCTCTGCTTCGAAGGTTTGTTTCCTGCCTGAGAAACTGGACAGGAGACAGAAACCGGCAGTCAGTTTTCAAACCTATTCATTTGAATGGGTTTGCAAAATGTCCGCCTGTGAGAGTCTTGCGCCTCTCTGCAGCGAAACCGTTTTTTTAACCGGACACAACGTCGGATATGCAGGACTTTTTTCCAGTTTAAAAAAAAAAACTTGCCGCGGAGACCAGAAGATGCTCACGGCCGGAAACTGCCAGGTTTCCGTCTCCTGTCCAGAAGGGCAGAAGATGGAAACCCACAAAATGGAGACTGGGCGCAGATGTGAACACACCGTTACCTTCTACTCATTCCCCCTGAGTTCATAGGATAATATATCACAAGCTTTATATATTTATTAAACTGAGTGGCAGTGCTAGCCATGAACATACACAGAGTATACATCAGAGGATCGTAAAGCAAATACAGGCAAAAGCACAGTACAATGCAGAAAATAAAATGCGATGAAAAGAATGATACCAAATGAAGTTGTGGTCTGTTTCACTAAACCCTCACTCCTATGCTTCAGTGTGCTTTCTTCAGGCAGTACCCAAGCATGTGCTAACATGCTTCCCAGAATCAGTACTCTCCTTGCTGAGTCACCAAGAATCTTGGTATTCCTTTTAGCATGTGGCTAGAGCACCACCCACACCTCCGTTACAGATAGCCCCCTCCTCCTTCCCTCACTGCAGAATCTTGGGAAAGAGGGGTGGCTTCCTAGGTGCTGTTAAAGATGTGTTTGGGGTAACTATCCCCGCAGCATAATGAATTTATTGACATTCTTCCTCAATTACCATATTTAAACTTTGACCGCATTCTTACCCACATGGGTAATTGTCAGCCAGGATTCAGTGGAGCTGCTGCGCCCATCTCTGGGGGTTTAGTCACCCAGACATGGGTCTTTTACAGTTTGTGGCCATTATTATCGGTATTATTTATAGATTGATGACTTGTTTCCATTTCAGTAGATGCCAAATATGTCTGTGTTCATATTACCCATCATAAACAATGTGGCCTCATTTTATCCACAATCACTTGTGTGTTTTTTCTTTGTTTAGAGGGGCATTTAATTGATCTACTGTATGGGACTTGCAAAGTCCTTGTACATTACACCAATTTTATTTATTTTTTTGTAAAAAATGCCTCTAATAGTTTTCAAAACTGAGCATGGCTTTGTAAATTGGGGGTCATTTCACCCTCAGGAGTCATGTAACGAAGTGGGGAGGGGGGGTTTATGAGCCACTTACAGATTTTTGATGATGCTCCTTGGTCCTGATGTATCTGCTGGTGGACGGGGGGGGGTCACATGAGGCCCTCGCCATTGCTACCCTTTCTGGATGTCTTGCTGTCCCTGCTGATGGCTAAGTATATTATCCGCTAAGTAAGCAGCTGGGAGGGCAGTATATGAGGAAGGGTATGTTTACATACCACAAGCCGAGTGTAGGTACTGTAGTGCTGTCCCATAGACTTTAATGGGGCAGTGCCTATACTTGCCTCTATAGTCTGTATGGCGAGTGAGCAGCATATCTTGCGGTCTGTATACTTTATAGAGAGCTGCACTGTCTTGGTACGAGAGGTCTGTGGGTGTCCTGGGATTTAGGTGCACGCAGATCTTATATTTATGGACTGTGCTAACGCTAAGGCATCAATGCTACAAACTGAATAACCCCTTAAAGCACAATTGTAAACAGCAATTACTTGACTATTTCCCTGAAGAAACTCAAGAGAGTTATGACATCCACATAAGGAAACTGAATCTATTTTTAGACATATGCCAGAAATAAATATGAAGGAAAAACTCATTGAAAACTCAGACCAAAGAGCAAAGTCCTGGCAGAAGAAATGTCCCTAAAACCCTTTTCACCTAATTTACATAATAATGCAACACTGAATTTCATGAAAATGGACCTGGAATACAGAATAAGAAAGGCATCTTTGGAAAGTGTAGAAGCTGCTCTACAAGGTGCTGTCATTAGTTTAATACAGATTTTTCTACTGATAGACTCCCCCACCTACACTAGCCATACACCTTAGACTTCTGAAGTGGCAGACTAAAGTTGGTCAGAACCAAAATCTGTTGTGTTGGATTTTTTTTCTGCCATGATCTGTTTGTGGGAGATTATTGTATTGAGGGCCTGTGATTATATGAACTTTATTAGTATTGGACGACTTTCATTTGTTAATTAATGTATCTGGGATAATTGACTGCTTGTTAAAAAGTATGGGATTGTTCATGTTTTTGGGACGATTGGCTGTACGACTGACCAACCACATGCGATTTTCTAAATCTAATGTTGATGGAGAGCTTTACCCTTCAGATGTCCCTGAGGACAGGAATTTACCTGCTTATGCTATCCTATGTACTATTCTTCTCATTTGTACATACCACAATAACAGACATCAACAGTAAACGCTCCGTCATTCCGGGCCATTCATGAGGGCTATATGGCGTCTGAACCAGCTGCAGCCTCATCTTCTACCTTGAAAAGGATTTTACTGATGCTTATCACATTTATTGTTTTCAGCAGCAGTTGTTATTCTCGTTGAAGTTACTCATGTGCATTTGTCTATACGTGTGCACCTAGAAAAGATACACCATAGGACAGGAGGATATAAAAACCTCACATCATCCTGGTACATCCTGTACTGCCTGTTGTGATGCTTCCTGCATTCTGCTCCATTATAAATCCTCTGGTGCAGAAGGTCACTGTAACAGGAAATAATTGGTGCACTAAGTCAGATAGATGAGCAAGCATGGTTACAGTGGTCAGCCGCACCTTTAACCCTAGCAAGCATGGACCTGTGCTGTAAGAGGCAGCTGTGCATCAGGACATTATTATGTATTAGTATCACAGATGTTGTGAGACATGGTGTTCTTATTATGGAGCAAATACAAGGGAGTGGGTTTACCAGGTCAGGACCTCTCCAACAATATATTTGCTGACTAGATTCATAGATAGTCATACTTATAACTGGTATTGATTTTTTTTTTTTTTAATTAGATGAGGAAAAATATTTAAGTACCATAAAAATACTTGTGTCTTGTAACTTTGCCCCCACCCTGTTCTTGTAAGTGTTGATATGAGAAAACCAGATAAGACTGGATTCAAACCAGCCTAAAATAAGCACAGAGAAAAGTCCTGCCAGGAGGACTGTTCTCTCTACCTGTTTCAATATGAAACCGGCAGAAACCTGGTGGACCCCATTATAGTCTATTCTTAGTTTATCCTTATGCAAATTAGCTGAAAAGGGCTTTAGGGGCGTTTCTTCTCCTGGGCGTTTCTTCTGCTTGGGCTTCACTCTCTGCTCTAGAGAACTGTCCCTAACTGTAGACAAAGTGTGACAAAAATGTAAAAGCTGCTCTGAAAGGTGCTCACATTAGTTTGATACTGATTTTTCTTGCTGAGACTCCCTTTAAAAATCGAAACAAACAAATATAAATTTACAATTGTATTTACCCTTTTTCATTAGATTCATGATACTCTAGCAATACAGAAATAATCTTTGTTTTTTATTTTTATGGATATGCAAATCAGCCATCGGGTGCATCAGGGACAGTCCGAATTTGCCTCCAGCGTTCCTCTGGAATTTTTGTGTTAAAATTCACATGCCCTGTTTGTGTCAAAACGCAGCCTTGCTGCCGATAAAATGAACTTGAAAGGGAATCTGTCACCACAAAAATCGCTTTCACACTACATATATTATGCTTGGGGCCAAAACTGACATGTTCCCCAACTGATGGGGAAGCTATACAAAAAACACACTCCCCCCCCCGCCTCTTCTGCCCCCCCCATCTTGTTAAAAGACTGGAAAATACAACTATCCATCTCTTTATCTTATATGGAAATTAAAAGGGTCCCCAAGAATTCACATGGCATCTCTAAATGTATTAAGCTATACATTGGCTATGGGATGCAATAAAATCCCTAAGTGGCTCCACAAAATTAGAGGATATTCACACTACATCCATGATAGGATGAGAGCAAGGAACATTAATAGTGATAGTGACGGATGCAGACAGAGCCCTTTCGCTGGTGTCCATTTCCATGAACTCTTATATAACAGACAGGACAGATGCTTTCTTTTGTCATGTTTGCTTACTTTTGTAACAGAAGAAAAAAATCCTTCATTCAGGACGTTTTATTCCATTAGGAAAATAAACTTCAAAAAAGTAAGCTTCATGACTTTTATAATAGTGAATGGAAGTGGACACCAGACAGAAGGGGCTCTGCCTGCATCTATCAGGACTATAGGAGGTCACTAGAGAGATTCGTCTTCATCCTGCCTTATAATTTTATTTCTTTCAGCATAAGGCTGTATTCACACTGAGAAACGCTGGCGTTTTTTGTGCTTATTTTTGCACATAGCGCCGCGTTAACGCCGGGCAACGCCACCGCAAAATAGCGCGGCGTTAACGCGCCGCTATGTGCAAAAATAAGCACAAAAAACGCCAGCGTTACTCAGTGTGAATACAGCCTAAGATTGAAGTCTCCCTTTTTTTTTTTTTTTTTTTTTTTTAACTTCTATCTGCATATGATTCATTCATCAAAATCATTTATTCTTCTAACTTGGGCTAAAGAACCTGCCCCATCTGTTTCACAATGGTTGTGTAAAGTGAATATCTTTCTAGGTCTACATTGAGTCCACTTGTACAGTTCAGCTCTCCTTTACAGTCATGGCTGGTTTCTGACAGATCCCAAGATTCCCACATTTGATATTGGAAGCCGGTCCTCCTCCTACCATGGTCATCTTCTGATGGTTTGCTGTCATCATTGTTTGTTATTTCCACACTGGGTATATAGAGTCTCTTGACACCTGTTTCTATGTATACCTTACATCTCCTTGCACACCAGTGTTTACTGTTTCACAGTGGTTAGATTTTCCTCTTTTCTCTTTTTTTTTTTTTCTTTTCATTTTCACGCTAGTTGTTTCTGTGCATTGTTTTTCACTTGAAATAAACAATCTGTATATTTCTGCACTTTTAAAAGCATCCCAATGTATATGATGTTATATGCTTACTGTCTCAATAATCAGGGATTTACAGAAAATATTGCCGATTTCTCTATTTTCTTTGGTTTGTATAATGTTCTTTGAAAATTGTGCCTTTAGGGCAAGGTCACACGGGGCTCTGCGGGTACACATTCTGTCACGGCTGCCGCGACAGGATGCCTGTACAGTGCACTGGCATCCCATCATGGCATTCCACGATGGATTAGGCCCGAATCAATGGGCCGGAGCCTCGTGCCGTGCACGCCGTGGCTGATTCCGCAGCACGATACGGCAGCTTACTTCTTTTTTCCGCTAATAGCCAGTGTAAAAAAGAAGCAAGCAGCTCCGCTGCCAACTTGCCCCGTGTGAACTAACCCTAAAGAGGACTTTTCATGCCCTTGGAGATCGGCATACGGCCTGTAAGGCTGTGTGAGAGTGGAGGGGTATCAGTGCCGAATCTGACGGCACCTATATCTCTGACACCTAGGTGTATCTCCATGGACATGAAAGCTCCTCTTTAATGCATAAAAGTGATGGTGAAAAAAACTGCAGGTTGTCTTTAGCCCCAAAATACATTCCAGTGTTTAACAAGGACAACAGTACACAAACATAAAATAAATCATTCTCTTTATTAATAATACATATTATCAAAATTCTAAATAAGGCTCTCATAAAGGACAAGTGATGACACATACATGATAGGTATCTAATTGGTATCAAAAGATGCTAAATTGCAGAACAAAGTTATAATAAGTCAAATAAAATGCCAATGCTAACTGGACATAATGACTGGTAAAATGTGATACAGCACACTCCTCACCTATTCTCACCCACAAACTAAAGTGCAGGCCTGTTTTGACCTACATGGCCCTATAATTCCCGAATCAAGCTGCTCGCTAGCACCATTTATGGGGAGGTATATGCACTATTTCTGTGCCTACTATATGGTCTAGTTTAAATCTTACCCCTGACACTACTGTCTACTACTAACCCTTTTCCCAAACTAGTGTAATACTAACCATCTTACTTGATATGGTGCCATCATAATCTGTGGCACTTTACAAATAGAAAAGAATAAAGAAGTATATAACTAGTAATAAAATAAAAATGTATGAAAAAACAATAAGACATAAGGTAACCAATCTTCGATGGTAATCCATTGTTAAAAAATTGCAGACAATAGAATTTTTGTTGTAATTGTTGCTACACTAGGGGCATAGCTGTAGGGGGTGCAGAGGTAGTCAGGTCCTGGATCCTTAGTGGGCCTCAAAGGTCCCTTTGCCACATGAAATATACCACTATTCTAAATGTTACAAGGAGGGTAGGTGCCCCATTATAGCTTCTGCATTGGGGCTCAGGAGCTTCAAGTTATGCCTGTGGGGCACGCAGATGTTAAAGGGGTTTTCCGGGCCTTTTTAATTTTTTTTATTTTTAAAAAGGTATTGTAGTGCTATTAATGGGTTAATAATTGCACCAAAATATATGTAGCAGTGTTTTGAGTGATTTCTGGCTTTCTCTTGGAACTCCTGGCATCCTTTGCATTTGTTTACATGTTTTCCTACCCTACAACTTCCATGATCCCCCCTCTCACTCCCTCTCTCACACCCCCTCCCTGTTTCCCTAGACAGCTTGTGAACTATTAGTCCTATCTACCTACCTACATACCTAACTCAGCCCTAATCCCCCTGCCCCTCTAATCATACAGTGATGGCTAAAAGTATTGGCACCCCTGCAATTCTGTCAAATAATACTCATTTTCTTCCAGAAAACGATTGCAATCACAAATTCTTTGGTATTATTATCTTCATTTAATTTGTCTTCAATGGTAAACCACAAAAAGAATTGTCAAAAAGACAAATTGGATATAATTCCACAGCAAACATAAAAAGGGGGTGGACAAAAGTATTGGCACTGTTTGAAAAATCATGTGATGCTTCTCTAATTTGTGTAATTAACAGCACCCATTACTTACCTGAGGCACCTAACAGGTGGTGGCAATAACTAAATCACACTTGCAGCCAGTTGAAATGGATTAAAGTTGACTCAACCTCTGTCCTGTGTCCTTGTATCTACCACATTGAGCATGGAGAAAGGAAAGAAGACCAAAGAACTGTCTAAGGACTTGAGAAGCAAAATTGTGAGGAAGCATGAGCAATCTCAAGGCTACAAGTCCATCTCCAAAGACCTGAATGTTCCTGTGTCTACCATGCGCAGTGTCATCAAGAAGTTTAAAGCCCATGGCACTGTGGCTAACCTCCCTAGATGTGGACGGAAAATAAAAATTGCCGAGAGATTTCAATTCAAGATTGTGCGGATGGTGGGTAAAGAACCTCGACTAACATCCAAACAAGTTCAAGCTGCCCTGCAGTCCGAGGGTACAACAGTGTCAACCCGTACTATCCGTAGGAGTCTGAATGAAAAGGGACTGTATGGTAGGATACCCAGGAAGACCCCACTTCTTACCCAGAGACATAAAAAAGCCAGGCTGGAGTTTGCCAAAACTTACCTGAGAAAGCCAAAAACGTTTTGGAAGAATGTTCTCTGGTCAGATGAGACAAAAGTAGAGTTTTTTGGAAAAGGCATCAACATAGAGTTTACAGAAAAAAAAAAAAGAGGCCTTCAAAGAAAAAAACACGGTCCCTACAGTTAAACATGGCGGAGGTTCCCTGATGTTTTGGGGTTGCTTTGCTGCCTCTGGCACTGGACTGCTTGACCGTGTGCATGGCATTATGAAGTCTGAAGACTACCAACAAATTTTGCAGCATAATGTAGGGCCCAGTGTGAGAAAGCTTGGTCTGCTGGAGAGATCTCAAAATGACAGTTTGGAGAAGGCCCCCTTCAAATCTCAGGGACCTGGAGCAGTTTGCCAAAGAAGAATGGTCTAAAATTCCAGCAGAGCATTGTAAGAAACTCATTGATGGTTACCGGAAGCGGTTGTTCGCAGTTACTTTGTCTAAAGGTTGTGCTACTAAGTATTAGGCTGAGGGTGCCAATACTTGTGTCTGGACCATTTTTGGAGTTTTGTGTAAAATGATCAATGATTTGACTTTTGTTTCATTCTCTTTTGTGTTTTTTCATTGCAAGCAAAATAAATGAAGCCATTAATACCAAAGAGTTTGTGCTTGCAATCATTTTCTGGAAGAACATGAGTATTAGCTGACAGAATTGCTTGGGTGCCAATACTTTTGGCCAACACTGTACTTACCTATTTTCTGTGTCCTGGAGATCAGAGTCTTCGGTCCCGCCGGCATCTTCTTCTATGGACTTATTGCGCATGTGTGGTATTCGCTAGTCACGTCTGCCTGTGACTGTACAATAAAGCTCTATTGTGCAGGCGCAGACAGAAGCAGAGGAAGTGACGTTTCTTGCCAGAAGACTGAAGATATGTAAGTATGTTGGGTATGGCTTGAGTGAATATTGTTAATGCTTTGTTTCCAGAAATACAGAAACGGAACGTCACCGGAACATCAGAAAATATGCCTGGGGAGGTAATGTGGCAGCCCCAGATAGATATAGGTAATTATTATTATTTTTTTTTTTATGAAGTCAATTATAAAGTACGCTGGGGTGGGGGGGGTAATTGGGTAATTTACGGATTATTTTTCAATTTACGCCGGACCCATTTAATACCCTGGTAACAGGAAAAATTTCTTCAGAAGGGTATTCCTGTCTTGTGTTGGCATCTGTATGTCATCCTTGAATGAGAGTTGGACCTAAGAGGAGAAAAGAAAATTAGTGAAGATCAGAAATACATTTTAATTTTTCAAGGTATATAATCAATATACATACCCGTATATACTTGAGTATAAGCCGAGTTTTTCAGCACAGTTTTTGTGCTGAAAAGCCCCCCTCGGCTTATACTTAAGTCACCCCTTTGGGGTGAGTTGGGCTGGGTCTATGTCCAGCCGCAATAGTAATGTATAGAATCTCCCATAAAATAGTGGGAAAAAAAAAGAAGCTTTTAAAAAATATATAATAAAAAAATTAAATAAATTAAATTAAAGTTCTAAATCGCTCCTTTCCCTAGAATACATATAAAAGTAGAAAACGACTGTGAAACACATAGACATTAGGTATCCCTGTGTCTGAAAGTGCTCGGTCTACTGACTATAGGGGATCTGCAGTGCTCCTGTTCCGTTGGGAAGGGGTTAATAGGAGCACTGCAGATACCCTATATTCAGCCAGGCTGAATTCCCCCCCCCCCCCCCCCCCTACCCGGCTTATACTACAGTCAATAAGTTTTCCCAGTTTTTTGTGGTAAAATTAGGGGCCTCGGCTTATATTCGGGTCGGCTTATACTCAAGTATATACGGTATATGTATAGAGTCAGTATACACCTGTATAGAGTCAATACAAACATACATATACGTATAGAGTCAGTATACACATGCACATATGTAATAATAATAATAGTAATAAAAAAAAAACAATCTGTATTTATATAATCAATGTACCCAAACTGCATCTAAAGTCAGGGGACAGAGACGCATCACACATTACACAATGTGCACGTGTTTGGCATATCTGTGCATGTGAGTATTAGAGGAATTATTTTACTGGTTAAATATTATTCAGTGAACAAACTATATTAAAAAATATACTGTAAAAAAATCGGGGAAAAATGTTTTTCTGTTTCTGAAATAACCTACAGTACAAAATAAATTGACAAACTTTAATGCGGTTGTCCATGAATTTCACCACTCACTCGGGAAGGTGAAACAAATTAAAAAAAAAAAAAAAAAAAAATCACTCAGCTGTTCCTGGTGCTCTGGTGCTCCATCCCTGCTGAAGCGACTGATTGGCCTTAGTGGTCATGTGAATCGCAGGACTTCTGGCAGCAACTTTACATTGTGCAATGAAACGGACAGTGGCGGCACACACCAGAGTGCCGGGGACAGGTGAGTGTGATATATATATTTTTTTTTACCTTCCCTAGGTTCCTCTGTGAATTGTCAAATTCCTAGACAACCCCTTTAAATTTTAAATAGGAAAACTCATGTGACCCGCGTGAAGCAGTCTTAACTTCTTTTTCTTTTACATCAACATAGCCATATGAGGGCTTCTTTTTTGTGGGATGAGTTGAGTTTTTCAATACCTCCATTTTGGCAAATACATGAAAGGTATTAAAAAATGTTGTAAAGCAAAAATGATTTAATATGATAATATCTAAGTTTGTATCATTACAGATGCTGTGATACCAGCAATTTTTTTTTGCTTTTTTATTGATTTTTTTGTTTTTAACATAAAACTGCAATTTGTAAGAGGGAAAAAGCTGATTTACATTCTCTTTGACACTATCTAATACATTTTGTATAAGGCCTTACCTTTTGGAAGATATCTCCTACAGATGAATTGTGCGCCTCTCTTTTTATAAAGCCAATCAAACGTTGAATAAATAGGGAGCCCTGGTTTACATGTCTATAAGAAACCGTATCTGGAGAAAGAAAAATCATCCCTTATTATCATCTGTTTGTTAGAAAACTGGCATGTCTACACCCAAGCTGCAGTTTGTACATCTGAGCGATTTGTATACTTGCTGTCCACTGGTTTAGGCTAGGTTCACTCTGTTCTCCACCCACTGCCCAGCATTCTGTCTTCCATTTTGGGTGGCCATGATGCAAAACCATCAACATTTTCACCCTGTGCAAACTTTTCCTTAAGCCGCTTTCCCATGGTCAGTATTTGGTATTTTGCATCAGTATTTATAAGAGGTGCAAACCTTCACATTATAATTTTTCCCTGTGTAGATTCTACTTCTGGTTTTGATACTGATGTTTGCCAAGCTGCTATACACTGTACCCACATAACCTAAGGACAAAGGGTCAATTTAGGGTATGTTCACACGGAGGTTTTTGCACGGACTCCGCCTCAAAATGCACCTGAAAAAACGCCTCCTATTCAATTCAATGGGAGTCACTATCAGTTTTTTTCCACTAATGATTTTTTTTCAGCTAGCAGGAAAAAAAAACACAACATGCCCTATATTCAAGTGGAGTCAGGTGCGGTGTCTACAGCTTAAGTCTCTCTCCTCATTAGGCCTATTCATTCGGGCCTAATCAGGAGCAGGATTCCGCGACGTAGTGGCGATGCACTGCATCGGCATCCCATTGCGACTACCCCCTCGAAAAAGGTTTCCACATGTGAACAAGCCCTTATTGATACAATTTCACACCTCTAGCTGGCACACAATGGTAACTTGTGACCAGGGATGGCCTTTAGGTTGGACAGTGGCCTATGGGAAATCAATTTGTGATGACCCTCATCCGTTAAAAGAAGACATTAGCAATTCTTGTTGAAACATTTGGTGCCCAATGCCTCATTAGGCTGCCCAATCCCGATGAGACCTCGGGTATAATGGCCAGAATTTACTTTATGATAGATCCCTATGTTGTTTTACGTTCAGGTCATAAAACCAGAGGACATCAGCAGAATCTTGGATGACATTATGGAGAAGTACTGACCTGTACTGGTGTGAATAAAGCATTTGAGCTGCAGCAGCCTCTGTCTCTCCTGCTCACCCCTCCCCTTCCTATAGACCCTTCATAGTAAGTATGTAAGTAAGTTTATGTACCTGGTGTTGTTGAATAGAAGCAGATTAAGTCACTCTCCTTCTGAATCATCCGCATAGCATCATCTTCCAAATCTTCTTGTTTGATGCTTGGGGACTCCTGACCATTATCACTGACCCATACCTGACCCTTTTTATCTGCAAAACATATTTGTGTCTTAGTACATGTGTTCTCAGAAAAATGCTCTTGTTTTTTGGTCCAAACCCTATCCTGGATTCTAAAGGAAAAATATAACCAAGTACCTCATCCAAATTGGGCTCTAGCTTAAAATCTGTATAAAAAACAGCAAGTGGTGTTTTCAAAGAAATTCTGTGTGTGAAACCAGCCTTACCTTTACAAGGAGTGTTTGTCACCAAGGACTCCACTTTCATACATTTGCCCTTTACTAAACTTTACTATCAGCAACCCCCCCCCCTTCTTTGGAAGGATGGAGCAATAGTAGAGATTATATAATACATTTTAGGAATAAGAAGAAAAATCACCTTTTAAGTCATTGTAACTTTTTTTTTTTTTTTATCATTAAATGTAATATATACTTTTTATATAATTTCTTATTTCTAGGTTTCCATTGGAAGGATTTCGCAGCAGAAACCTCGGATATATATATTTAAATAAGTGACATCTGTCACCCATTCATTATTTTACAAGATGCTTCTCTATGAAATGGCGCAGCCATCTGCGCTATTCTATTGAGTAACAAAAAGTGGAAGGTCCAGTGAATATTGCTGAGAGGAGACCAAAGGCTTCTATTGGTATAATGTATAAGAATGTAGGTGACCCCTGGGTCATGTGATCCAAGGTAGCATTTGTCCCCCTGATTCTTTGCCCTTCTGTCTTCCCTACTTTCACAGAGGAAGAGGAGGGAGGGGGAGGGAGTGAACACAGGGGTCAAATGCCGTCTTGGATCACATGACTTGGGCATCATAATGTTGCTTTGTCCCCAGACCCATCATCAGTGATTCTTGGGACCAGGTACGTAAATTAATACTCCATGGACAACACCTTTAAGTGAGCTGCTATACTTCTGATTAGATATAAACATCACAGAATTGGGCCAGACTGTCAATGATCTGTGTTATAAAGGCCTGTATTTAGAGCAGAGCTGCCATACTACATTTCCATTGACATTCAGCTGTACAGCGCTGCAAACAATGTGGAGAATGCTGCAGTGACTGAGTAACTATATTTAGTTACCATTGCCCTGCTCTTCTTGTTAGCTACGTGTCAATAAATGTTTGTAACTACAGGTCTGTGACAAAATGGCATGGAGAACACGAGTGATATCAATGTACCATCCGCGCCTTCACAAACCCATTTACTGCCTACAGTGAGCCTGGGCCATAAAAAGTACTGGAACAGGTCCTGTCCTGTCCTGAGGAAGCCAAGTGTGATATTTGCCTGATGGCTGGTTGGTACTTTGGTTGTAGCAACCTATTGGAATTTATAGGTTCAAGAGCGGAAATCCAGCAGACTGAAGATATTTTTTTTTTTTAAAAAAAATTTCTTTTCTTTATTTGATCACTTTATTTGATTTGATTTTTTTAAAAAAAATAAGAATATCTTCAGTCTGCTGGATTTCCGTTCTTGAACCTATACTTGTGTTGTCACGTTCTCAGCTGGGAGAATCTTTGGAATTATCTGTGCAGCTCCATCATATAAGAAATGAGTGTCTTTCTGTTTTGGTTATTACGGCTCCAAGTGAGCCATTTTTTGGACTGTTTAAATTGTAACATCACAGAGGAGGCTGTATTTTTTCCTTTTTCCCCTTTCCATTTCAATGTGTATTGGAATTCATACTGCATGTTGCGCTGATGCACCTTACTTCTTGGTGACTATTACTTGCTGCCATTTGGGTTTTTTTTGTGAAATTCTGTAATATTTGCTTTTCCATATGAAAGGTCATTTATTTTTTGATTACTGGTATATTTATTTATTATCTGGTGATGTTGCATGTTTTTGTTAATGTGCATTGACATATGTATTTGTGTATCATGTGCCTAATTTTGATATGATCAAAACTTGTGTACCACCCTTGTCCAGTTTGTTTTTTAATTGTTTTCAATTGTTTTTATGTCTTCTTTTTTGCGACATTACTTTTGTAATTATAGTTTGAATAAAGATGAATTTTGAATTATTTATTTATTTATTTGCATCGTCTTTGTGAACAAATTATTGGCTTCTTAAAATATTATTTTTTAATTAGGCCTAGGGAGGTAAAAAAAACCCAAACAAACAAACATACTCACCTGTCCCAAGTGCTTCGGTGTCCTCCTAGCACAGCCCTGCCCTGTGACGTTCCAGTCCCTTTTGTTGAGACCTCTGATTGGTGGTAGTGACGTCACTGGGTCTCTTCTTTAAGCCACTGATTGGCTAGAGCCAACAACTGAGCTGCAGGACTGGAATGTGCTAGGAGGCACTGGAGCACCAGGGAGAGGTGAGTATGTGTTTTTTGTTTGTTTTTTTAAATAAATAAATTAACCTTCCCCAGGCTAACTGAAAAATACGATTTTAGCCTGGACAACCCCTTTAAAAACACATATAGCACACTGACAAAGAACATGATCATGTGGATGAATGCTCATGCTGTACTATAATATAACAAATTTCATATATCTCATAACCCTCTAACTTACGTCCACGACAAGCCTGGATAATTATCACTTTTGGTTTATTCCGCAATCCTGGGCAGTTTTCATTATTAAATGTATTGAAGATGTCATCAACATGGATCCTGCCAGTTGCTCTTTCCCGGCCTTCTACATCTTCTGATTTAAAATCAGTCCCATAAATGATATCTCTTTCTCCATGAGACATAAAAACCAGGAAAGTACTATCAGAATCCTTGTGATGGCTATGAGCAGCAAAAGTCTTCATTGTGGTCTGCATTTCCTGGAACGTAAGAAGAAAATCATAAAAATACTGTAAATCATTCTGTTACATAAAGCAACTATACCAAATGAAATACAGCTCATTGACATAATTCTATTGTAGAAACATTATTTAAATTTATAGTGGATCACAACTTTATTGCACTGTGATCTTTCCCAATAGGAATAATGTGATGATCACACACATATCGTCCTCTTGCAGTCCTGGTCTAAGGAAGTTTCTGGGACTGTAAACTGGTCTCAAGGTTTATAACAAATTATTATGTATATATATCTATATTACATTTCTTACCTCAGCTGTTAGATCAGTGCTCAACTGTACATTGTAGTCAAGTCCTTTTAATATTTTTTTCATTCCCTCAATGTCACAGTTTGCCCCTTCGCGCTTCCCAATTTTGGAATCTTGGAAGTTAATATTACAAATAATCAAAGCCAAGCGTTTGCGTCTGCCCTTCTCAAGTATAGGATATCTCTAGGGGAATAAACAGATGTTGCTATAAGATCCAGTATCACATTCTTCTGAAAAAATAAATTGTATTCAGACAATGAAAACATCTCCATACATACGATTCCCAGCATGCCCTTAAAGCTAGTCCCTATTTCTGTCTGTACATCAGCCATGACAGAGAAGGGACTGGCTAAATTTAGGAACATCCTACATGTCTCCAACAGAGAGTGGGGAGGGGGCTTCCTTTCTACAAAAGGAGTGCTGCTGTGACCACAATACCAGTAGTGAAATTGGGCCATCATAAATTACGTATATCAGTTTTAAGTTCAATTACTTTATAAAAACAACATTTTATGTGGCTGGATAACTCCCTTAATCTGGCCATATAAATTAGATATATTTTGTCAAATTCACTGATTTCTATGGGTTCAGTTGAGTGTATTGTGTATGGATTTCAAGTAATGACTCTTTTTTTTCTCTAGGGGATAAGCCACTGCAAGAGGTGTCTATTTCCCATCTCACATTCTAGTATTTTTATATGGAAGGGGAAGAGGGGGGGAGGATAAGGTGAGACAGCTGTGGGTGAAACCCGCCGACAGTCACCGTAAGTGTATGATCTACTGTAATAGACATATTCCTTGTCTGTTGGGTCTATTCCAGTATAAAACATCTGATCATAATGAGGTTTTCTCAGAACAGCCACATTTGGATGTGCCCTCAGTGGCAGATCGGTAGGGGTCTGACCCATATGACCCTGTTCTCAAAACCCTGTAGAAATTGTCGCTTTATGATCAACCATCTCTGCATGTAAACACTTTGCTCTTGCCTTTCTTCCAGCTTTACCACCACCCACCAGGACATTACAATTATCAATCCACAGATATACATTTATTGTTACCGAACACTATATGCCAAGGTTATCATCAAATATTCAATGTGCCTTGGTTAGTTTGCATGTTGAATACTTTAATGTCATTACAAGACAAAGCAAAGTACGCTTAGGCTGGGTTCACACTACCGCCACTGTCCGCCCCAGGGTTTGCATCGTGAACCTCAGGAACCTGGACACAAACACAGACAGACACAAAGTCCTGCATGTATGACTGTGTCCATTCCAACAAAATGGTTTCCAGGTGGAGAGGTCACATATGGACACCAGCAGTCAACTTTAAAAACCCACTCAATTGAATGGGTTTTAAAGCTGACCACTGGCAAGCCGTCCCCTGTTCAGTTTCCCCAAGGTTTACAACGGAACCCCGAGCGGACAGCAGCAGTAGTGTGAACCCTGCCTTAGACTTCCGAGTAGACACACATGCAATTCTACCAGACTGAAAGACATGCAAAGAAGAGAGGTAGGAGAAATAAGGGACAAGAATCTGCTGAAACTTCCCATCCGTACAGTAAGATGAGCAGCTCTGGAGCCCATGTTTTATGTGCCACCGAATAGTACTGCAAAAACATATAAAGACATTTCATCTGTTAGAATTAAACTATATGAAAAACCAAATGTCCATGTCATGTTTATACACATGACAATCTGAGTACTAATGATCAGTGCAACATAACATTGATGCATCCTGTACGATGTGAAACCATAGTATTCCAATGGCTCGTATATTTACCTCACTTTCCTTAGACAGTTTAGTTATTTCCTCATATTCGGACTCTGTGCACAGCGTGATTCCATTAACTTCTTGTAATAAAAGAAAACAAAAAGACAATGATACAAATAGGGAGGATTGAACAAAGACTTCCAGACATCTATTACAGAAATGTATCAATTAAACACTTCTGCACTCAAAGGGGTTTTCTCACAATAACAAGTTATCTCTTACTGGATTAGAGATAAATTTCAGATCTGTGGGGGGTCCAACTGCTCGTGCCCAACCTGATCAGGAGAACGAGGAACTTTCTCCCACTCTGAATGGAGCAGTGGTCGGGTGGTGTGTGCCCCAATCCATTCATTTCAATGGGAGTGCTAGAGAGAACTGTACTTCATCTATCTCAGATAATCCCATCTGATTAGTGGGGGTCTGAGCGATTGAGCCCCCACTGATCTTCATGTTATCCACTAGCTTATGGATAGAAGATAACTTGCTTTTGTGGGAAAACCCCTTTAAGATGTAGTCAACATAAGAATGGCTATACACACTAATGTTGGCTGAACTTGCAAAATTCGGACTGACCGACCATCTAGTGGGGGCCATTTAAGTCTCCCTCCATGGCAAATGTAGAGAAAAATAAGGCATTTGGATTTTAACATGCTTGATCCTTTTGTTCTAAAAAAAAAATAAACTGCCTGCAAGGCCACTTTAACCATAGGGCAAATAGTGCACCCGTGCCAGGCCCTACAACAGCATGGTCTCTTCCTCAGATGTTCACTGGGACACTTCTATATTTTGGGTGCTGTGCCACTGTTATGTGTGATGGGTCCCAATTTCAACTCTATCTATGTCCACAGGATGCAGATCCAGTTAAATACAATGATGGAGCGCAGAGAGATTGGCTCCATGCTCCACCAGTTAGGCCTTGACTAGTGCTCTCTGAAATATGGAGGAGCAATGAATGGAGAGCCAGAGATAGCACTAAAGCCAGACCCTGCAGATATTTGAGGTAGGGGAGCTAGGTAGGCATGGTTTACTTATATATTATATTCTGTGATGGACCACCAAAGGGGCATGATACTGACTGATGGGCCACTGAGGTGGGATTAATATTATATGGAGCCATTGAGGAGGCATTTTACTCTGTAATGATCACTGAGGGGGCATTGTATTGTATAGGAGTCACAGATCGGACCACAGCAGTCTCCATTGTGGTCCGATTTTAGGTTCCGCCTCCTCACAGACGAGCCTCCTGCAGAACCAGTGTTGATTGGCCGAATGCTGTACACTGGGCAATCAACACTGGTCAATTCATTCCTATGAGAAAAAGTAAGCTCCCTCGTAACAGCAAGCTGCCAACTCTCCTGACTAGCAAGGGCGAGCCTGCTGCAGAACCAGCGTTGTTTTGCCGCAGGCTCATTTTTGCTAGCCAGGAGAGCTGGCAGTTTGCTGTTATGAGGGAGCTGACTCTTTCTCATAGGAATGAATTGACCAGCATTAATTGGCCAGTGTACAGCATTCAGCCAATTAACGCTGGTTCTGCCGGAGGCTCGTCTGTGAGGAGGCGGAGTCTAAGATCGGACCACAGCATTCTCCTTTGTGGTCCGATTTTAGACTCCGCCTCTCACAGATGAGCCTCCGGCAGAACCAGCGTTGACTGGCCGAATGCTGTACACTGGTCAATCAACGCTGGTCAATTCATTCTTATGAGAAAAAGTCAACTCCCTCATAACAGCAAGCTGCCAGCTCTCCTGACTAGCAAGGACGAGCCTGCGGCAAATCAACGCTGGTTCTGCAGCAGGCTCGTCCTTGCTAGTCAGGAGAGCTGGCAGCTTGCTGTTACGAGGAAGCTTACTTTTATCAGTGCAACTGCAAGCACTGTGCAGTTAAGCGTGTGGACGCCATAGACTATAATGGGGTCCGTGCGCTTTAACTGCACAGTGCTCCTCCTAAACACTCTCCCTCTGCTATTCGTGGACTTGGTGACTCTCCTTTAGTTGAATAGTGGTTTCCCCTGAAACGAGCATTTTTTCCCATAGATTATAATAGGATTCGATATTCGATCGAGTAGTCGAATATTGAGGCTCTACTCGAAACGAATCTCGAATATTTCACTGTTCGCTCATCTCTAGTTAAGAGCACAACTGAACACAAAAAAATTGCTTTCCTTTCATGTGTTTTAATTCAAGGGCATGTTATGTACCATTGTATAGTTGGTGGTGCCGAATCCAATGCACTTTAATTTTTGATGCCATCTTTTCTTTTCTAATAGTTTCGGCTCTTGCAATCATTGCACCTTTAGGGAGATGGTTTTGCAGTTGAGCATCATCACTGGATGATGGGGAAAGCCCCTTCACAGTACAAGACTATAGAAGTGTACCATCAGTGGGCATTCTCCACCACTCAGCAATGACAGTGAGCCCCCCCTGATAGTACTGAAATATCAGTAGCCAAAATGAATGGCACAAATATTTCTGCACATGAGAGGATACCAAGAAAACTGAAACTTTTGCAATGGCATATAACATATCCTAGAGGACATGAAAGGTCGTCTTTAAGTGCATGATTAGCGTAAAGCTAACCTCCAGTTATAAACAACTTTGTATAATAGTACAGGTAAAAAATAACAAACTTTGAAATATTTCTTATTAAAGAAATATGTTCTCTTCTCCACTTTTCAGGCAAAGTTTCTTTCTATATATTAGTCTATGAAGAGGGGAAGTGGATAGAATAGACAACTCAAATAATTGCTCCTCTACACTCTACTATTCTGAGCACTTTTAAAACTGCTAGGTTTGTAGGTAAGAGGCTAAGAGTGCGCAGAATGAGGTAATAAATAAATTAACCAGCTGACAGAAGAATCCTTCTCCATCCCTCTCTTCTCCATAGAGCTCTATGAGTAAGGTGAATACAGAGACAAATATAATGTTAGCAAGCAGCCAGATTGACGATAAGGAGCAAGAGAAAATCTTACTAAGTGGAGAAGGAAACAGATCTCTTTAATAAGATATATTACAAAGTTTCTTATAGTCACATGCACTGTTCATTTATGAATAGTTGTTTATAATTGGAGGTATGCTTTAAGACTATGGCCACCATATTTTTGTACTATTGAGTATCCCCAAACTTTCTTATATGGTAAACACTGTTCCCTAAGTGACATCAATTTCCTTCTAGACACATTACAAGTCTAGGCACAATTCTTCATATCATACATGTATGTCAATACCTTGTTGACCAAATTTTTCCTTTTTTGGTAGTGGAGGTTCTACAGAGGCTGGAAATAAATGAATGTTTCATTAGATATAGAACTTTGGAATCTTTAATTTGTTAGTACAAAGACTGCTTACAACTCCCCTCTTTCCATTCAGGAAACATGCACACTTGGCTGAGCTATCTGAAATGAATGTCCAGCTTAAGTCTATGGCTGTCATATTTGTGTATGCTATTGAGTTTCCCCAAACATTGCTTATATACTAAATACTGCTCCCTAAGGTCTCTATAATCGCCTGAAGTTTGTCGCCTGTCGTTTTCAGTTTAAAAACAATGGACCCCTTTATAGTCAATGGGGTCTTTCGCACGCCTTATGTATCTGCTATTTTAGCAGTCCATCTGTCTTTTGTTCTGGTTCTCAGATGGACCAGTATAATGGACAGGCCGATGCAGATGGGAATGTAGTCTAAATGGCACCAATTTTTCTAAGCACACACTTCCAGCACAATTATTCATATTTTCCAATAATCTGATATAATAATACCTTGTTGGATGGATTGTTCTTTTTTAGGCAGTGGAAGTTCTGGAGGGTCTGGAAAAAAAAAAATCATACATCATTAGGTATGAAACCTTGTAATGCAAAGGCTGCTAACAACTGACGACATGATTTATAAAGGGTTAATGGATTATTTAAAAAGGGGAAAATAAAAAGGAAAAAATGGAAGTGTAATAATAGATAGAAAAATCTTCATGTCAATATCAATAATACAAACAAACACCATAACTTTTATTCCATTCACATAGCCTTATGAAGGTGTAACGTCTCTGCCTGTTCGGGTCACTGCGCCACCCTCTGCTCTCATGCTGCGGTGCAGGAGGCATGTGCAGTTTGATTCCTTGCTTAGAGTTTTTGGTTGCACTATGTGAAGATGGCTCTAGTTCTGTAATTGAATTTCCACCACACCTGTCTTCTGCCCTTGTTTACCTCTGTTCATGAAGTGGTTAATTCTAGTCTTGCTGTGTGATTGACAGCCTATCCACCTATCAACTCTAGAGCAGGTTCTTCCTCCCTATTTATTCTTGGTTCACATTCACATAGGTGCTTGCTATTGCCTTGTGCGTGCTGGATTTTCTCTCGCTGTCTATTCTTGTGTTCTGATTCTTGACCTCTGGCCTTCCCTATTGACTACTCTCTTGGATATCGATTTTGACACTGCATTGCTTGACTATTACTGGACCCTGGCTAGCTGACCTCCCTTTGTTTTTGTTTGTCTTGTCTGCGTTTTGTGTTTTCACATATATAGGAAGGGATCGTTGCCTAGTTGCTGCATATTACGTAGGATTGTACCAGGTAATCAGGAAGGGACAGTGGGGGGCTTCAGCTTAGGGCTCACTGTCCCCTGTGTCCCTTTCACAGGGTTTCCAGCAGCTACTGGGGAATTACCTGTCCTACCAATTCCCTAACAGAGGGCTAGTTTTCTGCAGAACAAGCTTCACTTACCATTTGCCCCATTTATTATTCCATACAATAGACTGGAACCCCCCCCCCCCTCCCCTAAAAAAAAAAATTCTAAAGGGGTGGAACTGGGAAAAAACCCTCAGTTTTGCCATTTTCTTATGGGTTTTGTCTTTACGATGTTCAATGTGCAATTGGATAAACCAAACACCACAATGTTTTAATGTAACAACTTTAAAAAAAATTGTTTTTGCAACTGCAATAGTGGTGCTAGTAAAGAAGGGCGTCTCTTTTGAAAAGGGAACAATTTTAGAAGAACAACAAGACCATTGTAAAAAACATTCAAGATCCACTAATCTGAAGCTATTATCTTTTAAAAACTAACGGGAAGAGAGTACAACATTTATGATGACCTGCAATATGTTTTCTGGGAACAAAACATCATTTTATTTGGAAAAACCTGTTTGATATCAGAGAAGGACTGTGTTGCTAATTTTAAAGTAGCATCTGGCTGTTTTTTGTTTAATTCTGTACCATGTAGTACAAGGTATTCTGCTGCGTAATGAATGGTGATTCACCTACGGATTCTTCTTCTAATACACAGCCAAATTGACCTGCTGATTCACACCAGCCAAAAGTTACTATTACTATGTAAGTCTATGACAGCCTGGATGTTACACCCTCATAGATTTGAATAGCAGTGAAGGACTTCCGTGCAGTTGGTGCTTAGGTTTACTGATGTCATCTTTAAAAGTGGTTGCTAAAAGTACCCCATTTAGGGTGTACACGGATGTAATGTGAAATTTGCCTAAAACATGAGGTTGTGTGCAAGTTTTGCAAAAGTCACTTGCAATTTAATAATCCAAGTAACTCATAAATCAGTAAGTTGTTAAAAGGATTGTCTCACAATCCCAATTTGCCACCTATCCACAACATATGTGATAAGTGCCCGATCAGTGGGAGCCCCATCTATCCGAGGAATAGGGATTCCAAATACTTTGTTTGAATGGAACAACACGAAGCAGTAGAACATATATACATACTGTACCTATATAGAAATATATATCGTGCATAACATATATTACACAAAAATAGGTGGCACTCCAATGAAGTAGTGAAAAAAAGTAGGTTCTATTCCATCAAATACACAAGCATCACTTTTGCTCATACCTGATCCATCATTGGAGTGCCACCTATTTTTGTATTTCTTTTTTATTGGACATGCATGTATCCTTTGGCTGGCACCATAGCTTCCTTGCACACCACCGCTCACACTGCCTCTGCTCTCGGCCGCCATACCCCCTTGTACTACGGCGCATGCCGGCACTTTCCGTCTGCCAGGTGGCCGGTAGCCGTACGCCCGCCATAGCCCTTCCCTTACACAATCGCACATACACTGCGCTACCCCCATCATGCCTCTGGTTCCTGCCAACTTTGTGTCCTCCGCCGCCTTCTCTTACCTGTCCCCGCGGCTCAGACTTCGTCTGCGGTGATTGTAGAAGTGTGTAAATCGAGTCGTGGGTGAAATTTTACGATCGGGTTTACGCGGCGTACAGGCGACTGTAAACGCGCACCGTAAATAGTGCGGCACAAACGCTCCCATAACGGAGATTGCAGAGATCGTGATGTGAGATTGTTTATTTGTGGGGTTCGTGTGGAAAACGTATGTGTGCTATTGTGTTCAAAAGTAGCCTATTGCGCAATCGGGGGTATTAACTATGTTTGTGGAAAATTTCAGCCAAATTGGTGGAGCAGGTTTTGTGTGATTGACCACCAAACATCCGAATATCCAAAGTCACAAACCCACAAACTCACAAATATTTCACACTAGCTGGTACCCGCGACTTCATCTGCGGTGATTGTAGAAGTGGGTATATACAGGCGTGGGTAAGGTTTTCGTACTGTGTATAAGGGATGGGATATGAAATGTAAGTTTGTATCTTGTTTTTGCTGTAATTCAGAGAATACGTGAGACTTTTGTGTTGAAGTTACTTTGTATTTGAGCTGCTATATATACGGTGTTGTGAGAAACTTTACATAGTGACTTTGGGACAGAGGTATTTGAAGTTAACCCTTTCCCGCCGATGGTATTTTTTGATTTCGGGTTTTCGTTTTTGACTCCCCTCCTTCTAAACCCCATAACTTTTTTATTTCTCCACTCCCAGAGTCATATGAGGTCTTAATTTTTCCTGAGACAAATTTTTCTTCATGATGCCACCATTATTTATTCTATATAATGTACTGGGAAGCAGGGAAAAAATTCAGAATGGGGTGGATTTGAAGAAAAAATGCATTTCTGCAACTTTCTTACGGGCTTTGGTTTTACGGCGTTCACTGTGCAACCAAAATGACATGTCCCCTGTATTCCATGTTTCGTTACGATTCCGGGGATACCAAATTCATATGGTTTTATTTACATTTTGACCCCTTAAAAAAATCCAAAACTGTTAAAATATTATTTTTTGAAAAGTCGCCATATTCCGACAGCCGTAACTTTTTTTATACGTGCGTGTACGGGGATGTATAGGGCGTCTTTTTTTGAGGGACCGGGTGTACTATGTAGTTCTACCATTTTCGGGAAATGTTATTGCTTTGATCACTTTTTATTAAAATTTTTATCAGAATCAAAACAGTGAAAACATGGCAGTTTGGCACTTTTGACCATTTTTCCCGCTACGGCGTTTACCGAACAGGAAAAATATTTGTATAGCTTTGTAGAGCGGGCGATTTCGGACATGGGGATACCTAATATGTATGTGTTTCACAGTTGTTAAGTACTTTTATATGTGTTCTAGAGAAAAGGGGGTGATTTGAATTTTTAATCCTCTTTATTAAAAGAGAGCCTCCTGGAGTAGCGTTAAGGTGAGGGGCAAAGTGGTAAAGTATATGTATATGTGATTGTGTGGGGTTAGGGGCGAGGCTGCAGAGGGCAATATGAATTTTGTGGCTTGCTATGGTCCAAAGTGTGTGAGATTGCAGAGATGGTGGTGTGAGTTTGGGTTTTGTGGTGGTCCTGGCACAAACGTATGTGCGCTATTGTGACGAAAAGTAGCCTATTGTTTAATCGGCTGTATTAACTATGTTTGTGGAAAATTTCAGCCAAATCGGTGGAGCGGTTTTTCCGTGATTGAGGAACAAACATCGGAACATGAAAACATCCAAACACACAAACCCACAAACTTTCACATTTATAATATTAATAGGATTTATAATATTAATAGGATTATAAATGGAACAATGTACGAATGGGGCGCCATTATAGATTTTGCACTGGGGCCCATGAGCCTCAAGTTACACCACTGCACACTTGCCTTAGTAGTGCAGTAGTAGTAGTCTTAATCCTACATCACCTGGTTGGACGGGTTGAGCATCGATTCTGCTTTGCTCCTGTGCTGACGGGGACATAGACGGGGCGGACGCAGCTGAGGAAGAAGGCGGCGCTGGCTATGGGAACAGGTAGGAGACGAATAGCCTTTTTTAAGGCTATTCCGACGTGGTCAGTGGAAAGAACTTCTTTTAATGGAAGAATCCCGTTAAGCGGCGGCTGCCGGCAAAGTCTGCCTGCCGCTTCCATACATTGCAATGGGAGCGCGCTATTCAAATAGTAATCGCGCATCTCTAACTTCAATTGTAAGAAGTTACAATTGAAGTTAGAGATGAACGAATACTATTTGAATAGCACGCTCCCATTGCAATGTATGGAAGCGGCAAGCAGACTTTGCCGGCGGCCGCCGCTTAACTCCTCGTGTGCCGCCGCTTCAATCCATATGATTGATGGGGGGGGGGGGGAGAGGGTGGTTGGTTTTCCCAATACAAGACATACCCCGAAAGTAAGACATAGTGGGACTTTTGGGGTATTGCATTGCATTCTGGTCAGAACTAGAAAATACCACATGATTACATTGTATATATATACCTGTTATGCCCAGATCTTCACTAAGCTTCGGATCCTTTTCTTTGATTTTCTCGAGTAGTACGTTGCTGCTTTTGTCTCCCTTTTTTATCACTGTATCAACCAGTGCTCGACATTTGTCAGCACGCAGAGTGTTACCTTCATCGATTTCCTCCGCCTCTGCATCACTGAGTATATGTGCATGACGCAATTCATCTAACAACTGCTTGAATACCGCTTTGTTGCACTGTAGCACAAACCGTGGTCGGATATTATGGAGTTTATCTAGAAAATAGAGACTAAAGATTGTTAGAGATCAATACAACATCATTTACAGGTTCATGCAGATGTCTCTGTGCTTGTCTACCAAATATAATTTTCCAAAATATGTTATAGTTATATTATACTGTATAATCCTGGTTTTAACCCTCATGCTGTAGTACATGGAGATTAAAGATAAATTACGGCTTGTAGAAGCAGACGCCATAATACATGCAGCCTCCTGTAAACTTGATTGAATCAAAAAAGATGACCTGACATCTCTAGAGTTTATCTCAAGCCCTACTGAGGCAGGAGGAGAAGTACAACAGTGTCCTGCCCCAGTACAGCTGCTCCAGCATACGTAGACTTGGCACTTGTGACCAATATACCAGTGTCATTAACTATTACACTGGTCTACATTAAAAAAAAAAAATCATTGACTTAAAAATTTTGGCTGATTTTAACCAAATAAAAGTTGCTGAATCCAGATATGAAGTCGAAAATTATGCAAGGGGTCACATTTCTTCGCAAATAACACATCCTGTATTAAAGGTGTTCAAGTGAAATATCAGGTGTAATAAGAGGTTCTGCAGAAGTTATAATATGTAAAATATCAGTTCCAAGCAGAAAACAAATCTAAGGGAGCTTTCACACGGAGTAACGTGTCTCGATCTGGCACGTATACGGCGTGTGAGAGTTTGCGCGCCGTAAACGCTCCCATTGATTTCAATGGGAGTTAGGATCGTATTCGCTGTGTTATTTTGCAGCTGCAAATAGATTTTTGGATTTTTTGGATTCAGCACTCCAAATTGCATAGAGATCAAATGTTACTGTTAAGTCAATGAAATTGATGTAGACCAGTGTTATTATTACATATATTATTAATACATATAATTATTTGAATAACCTGAGCCAAAAAATGTTTTAGTCAATACCACGTGCACAAACCACCCCCGAAAATGTGTGTAGTCCTACACAACCTTTTCCTGCGATTAGGCTGTACGACTAACATAAGGCTAAGCGAAGATCACTTTATACAGAGAACTGAAAGATCTTTAAGTTGTGACATCCTTCCTACTACCGTATTTTACGGACTATAAGGCGCACTGGACTATAAGCCGCATTGCCCATGAGCGCCTTATAGTCCGTCTCGGTTCATATATAAGGCGCACCGGACTATAAGCCGCAGTCCGGTGCGCATTATATGTTATTGAAAGCGGCGGCAGGCAGACTTTGCCAGCGGCCGCTTAACCCCCCGCGTGCCAGCCGCTTCTATTGGAAGCGCTCGGCAGGCGAGGAGGGGCTCTATCAGCAAAATAATGCTGATAGAGCCCAACCGTAAAAGTTAGATTAAACTACCCCCCCCCCCCCCCCCTTGTTTTAAACTAAAAGCCTGAAACAGAATGTGAAACTTACCAAGCGGTGCAGGGTGGGCGGGCATTCAGGCCTCCTCTTCCTCCGATGTTCCGTCCTCCTCCTCCGGCGCTCGCTAACTGAGAATGGCCTGGGCGCATGCGCAGTAGAAGCATTATGATATTGCGCATGCGCCCAGGCCATAATCAGCGAGCGCCGGAGGAGAAGGACGGAACATCGGAGGAAGAGGAGGCCTGACTTTGCCGCCGCTTCCATCCATATATAAGGCGCACTGGACTATAAGCCGCACTTACGATTTCTGAGGAAATCGTAGGTTTTTATGTGCGCCTTATAGTCCGGAAAATACGGTATATTCTTTACCTTTATCTTTTTGTGTGTACCTACTATCACTGTAATGCTCTACCGTGGAGCTTTTGTATTATTATTGTATTATCTATGCTGCTGTAACACACTGATAGCAAAGTACTTTAGTTGGACAGAAGGCACTTTGGGCAACTGGAGAGCACTGTTGCTTTTTGGGTGTTAGTAACGTAACCCCTTAATGCAGAATGCTGTACATATATAACATGTACAATCTTGAATGTAACCAATCTTTTTCTCCTGTAACTATGCAATCTATATAGATACATGTGAAGCTACTTCTTTCACTACAAAATCTATATATCTACTGCAAATCTATAGATCGGGTGTAGAAAACACACTCCTGGCCAGGATACATTACCCGCCATCTAGGACAGAGCAGCAGCAGCAGCGTCCACACTGTAGTACATACCAGGATCGATTTACAGGAAGTAGGAAATACTTTGGTATAACTATCTAGTAGAGGCAGCCGGGATAACGTGTTATGTCTTACGACAATACTTTCACTTTCACAGGATGTCCTTATGTGGATTTATTCCAATCAAGAGCAGAATATTGCGTTATGTTCATGTATTAGTGGAGTCACAACAAGCTAAAAGTAAAAGTAGAAGAGGAGAGACACAAAACTGCTGGAGGACAAGACAGGACTGTTTTAACACATTGGTGGGCTTAGTGCAAAGGTTATATACATGCCCCCTTATCACCGCCCCTTATAAATACCTAACCTGCACAAATTGTAATGTCCTGTCAGTCGCTCCGACATGGTATAATGCCCCTAGGTGGTTCTCATGCAATATAATGCCCCTGACACTATCAAATGCCCCTGCAGAGGCATCAGACATTAACAATTCACCCCCCAGTGGACACTAATACATTAACCTGTCCCACCCCAATGGCCCCTCAGACATTATATTATAATGTGCCTCTGCACTTTGCCCCCACAGTATAGTGTCCCTTTTGCAGTTTGCCCCCACAGTATAATGTCCCCTTTCCAAGTTACCCCTACAGTATAATGTCCCCTTTCCTAGTTGACCCCACAGTATAATGTCCTCTTTCCAAGTTGCCAACACAGTATAATGTCCCCTCTCTAAGTTGCCTCCCAGTATCATATCTCCATTCCAGGTTGACCGCACACCAGTATTAATCAAATAAAGAAAAGCAAAACACCCAATACTCACCTTTCCCCTTTCCTCTGCAGCAGGCGCAATCATAATGATTACTTTGCGCCTACTGTTCCTGAACGACTCCCTGCTTCACTATTGTACTCCACTCATTTGTGCCCGGAGGACATATTAGAGCAGTCCAGTGTATTTTACCAAGGGATGATATGTCAAGGTGCTCACCTCTTCTGCAGGAAAAATGTATTTAAGTATGTAAAGTGATGTCCCCCGGGTAATAGAATGGGGTTGTGATCTCGAGACCCCTCTGACATTTATGAAAGCAAAAAGGGTAAAGGAAGAAAAGTTTTATTTACATGACAATCCTATTATTCCCCTAGGCCTATGTAGCTAGTGAGTGGAGTAGTTGGGACCTGATCGCTGCTCCTACTAAGCTGGTCATGAAAGAACCGTATTAAGTAAATGTCAACATACAGTGCCCGTTTTGGTAGGTAGGTGCAGTGAAAGTGTATACACAAAAGTGAAAATGTATGCATGTATAACTTTGAAAACACTGGCAACTGTTACATTGTTTCCTGATAACATAAAATGTATAATATGAATATTGTGAGAGAGTGAAGGGTGTGGTCTGGGAAGACAGGTACATTCCAGCCAGGCACCTAAAGGGTGTATGGTAAAGACCCACACCAGGGAGGTCAGCTGGGTAATCAAGGCCTGATAAAGTCTGTGTGTGAAGACTGGGAGTTGTGGCACCACACTGACAGAGCTGACCTGTTCAGACCGAACATACAAAGCAGGTACTGTGCCACCAGTTATTGTTGCCAAGGTGTGTCTGATAGCCAGGCTTCTGTATAGACAGGGAAAAGTTTGTTTGTGTTTAGTTTAGTTCTCAGCCGAGAAGGGTTTTGATTTGGTTATTTGTGCCTTTACAAAGGCAATTAATTCACTGCAAGTGAATAAAGCCTAAACTTGTGAGCAATCCAGTGTCTGTGTCCCTTTTTCCTGCACTGCTACTGAGCATCTAGTGTACCTGAGCGTTTCCCCACATATGGTGCTTCGGATGCGGGCATAAGTGCAGTGAGACTTACACAAGCTGAAATAGAAAGTCACAGCTATGGAGGAGATTGTGAAACAGCTGATACTGGCTAATCATCATCAGCAGAGACATGCAGAGGCTAATGCAGTGCAACAAGAGGCTAACAGGTTGCTGCAGCAGAGACTTGCAGAGGCCTGTCAGCAGCAAGCTAATGCAGCACAACAAGAGACCAACCGACTTTTGGCCAAGCAGATGTCCATGTTGCTGGCTGCTCAGCAAAAGGCCAATCCAGCAAAGCCAGAGAGGGACGCCAGGAAAGAAGTCCATAAAGCATTGACCAAGATGACGTCAGAGGACGACATAGAGGCCTATCTGGCTGGTTTTGAAAGAGTGGCCACCCATGAGAGGCTTCCACCGCAGCTCTGGGCAGAGATGTTGGCTCCTTTCTTAGATGCTGAGCCCCAGCAAGCCTATTTCGATCTGAGTGAACAGGATGCAAGTGACTACCAGCGGGTGAAGGCGGAGATCCTGGCCTGACTGGGTGTGGACCAGAATGTCTGGGCTCAAAGAGTCCATGATTGGGAATACGAGGAGGCTTTACCACCAAGGTCACAAATGCACCACCTTGTACAACTTGTCCATAAATGGCTCCAGCCAGAGACATTGGCCCCAGCGCAGATTGTGGAGTGGGTCGTCGTGGACCAGTACCTTAGATCTCTACTGGGTAAGATCCAGCAGTGGTTGGGGCATGGAGACTCGAGTAGTGCCAATGCATTGGTGGGGTTGATGGAGCGATACTGGGCTACACAGTCCCTTAAGAAGGAGCGGCCCCACAAGCTCCCAAGGCCCAGAGGGCCATAATAACTCAGGCTCCGCAGGATAAGGTAGTGACCCAGGGGAGAAGGACTGTCATTTGCTGGGAGTGCCAGGAGTCTGGAAAAATGGCGTCTTATTGTCCCCGTGCCACTGAACCCATGGACTGCAGTCTGGGTCGGAGGGTGTCCCTCTATGCCGCCCCTGTTTACATTGCCGCCACCCCAGACATTGCTGATGAGCGTCACCTGTGCCAAATGACTGTGACTGGATGCCCAGTGGTGGCACTACTGGATTCTGGCAGTCGGGTGACCCTTGTTAATGAGAACTGTGTTAACCATGGGACTGTCACTGGACGCACAGTTGGGTTCCTGTGCATACATGGAGATATAAGGGACTACCCAACTATGATTGTCTCCATCCAGACCCCCTGTGGAAAAATCCGACACGAGGTAGGGGTTGTTAAGAGCTTGACCCATGACTTTCCCTGTTTTGGACTTTGTGGCGGGGAAAACAAGGGTCAGAGGACGCAGCCCCAAGAATACCACAAGTGTTATCTGATCAGGTCCTTGAACTTGAATCTAATGACCAGGACTCCAGGGTTCCTACCGTAGGGGTGACCATGTTAAAAAAGGAGAGTGGCTCTATGTCTCCCCTAGAGGTAATGGCAGCTGAAGCCAAGGAGGCTGGTACTGAACTTCAGATGTCAGACTTGAAAGTGTCTCGTGATAACTTTGGTACTGCACAACACCAGGATCCTACTCTGCAAAGGGCCTGGGAAAATGTTATTGAATTCAATGGTGTGTCTCAGCGCCCAGGCGCTATAGAGGTGTTCCCCCGCATGGTTGTCAACCAGGAGTTGTTATACCGAGTTGACAGGGTGCGAAGTGAGACCTTAGAGCAGCTACTGATACCCCAGCCTTATCGCCGGACGGTGCTGGAGTTGGCACATAAACATGTGCTAGGGGGTCACCTAGGTGCCACAAAAACGCTGGACCGCATATTGCAGCATTTTTATTGGCCGGGGGTATATCATGAGGTTAAAGTGTTTTGTGAAACATCTCCAGAATGCCAGTTGCATGCCCCATGGCACATTTTCGAAGCCCCCTGGTACCTTTGCCCATTATTGAGGTGCCCTTTGAAAGGATTGCCATGAACTTGGTAGGTCCTTTAGTTAAGTCTGGTTGAGGGCATCAGCATATTTTGGTAGTCATGGACTATGCTACCTGATATTCTGAAGCCATCCCTCTACGGCACACGTCGGCAAAGTTGATAGCCAAAGAGTTGTTCGCCCTGTTTTGCCGAGTGGGTCTACCCAAGGAGATCCTCACAGATCAGGGTACCCCGTTCATGTCTAAAGTCACCAGGGAATTGTGTAAACTTTTTAATATCAAACAGTTGCGTACATCTGTTTACCATCCCCAGACAGACGGGCTAGTAGAACGGTTTAACAAAACCTTAAAAAATATGCTGAAAAAGGTGGTAAGCAAGGATGAAAAAGACTGGGATGTTCTGTTACCCTATTTGATGTTTGCCATCCGTGAGGTACCGCAGGCTTCCACTGGGTTTTCCCCTCTCGAGTTGGTTTACGGCATACATCCTAGGGGTCTATTGGACATTGCCAAAGAGACGTGGGAGCAAGAACCCACTCCCCACAAAAGTGTTATTGAACATATTGCTGGTATGCAGGATAGCGGCAGTCATGCCCATGGTGAGAGAGCATCTGCAGGAGGCCCAAAAGGCTCAAAGCCGTGTTTACAAGAAGTCGGCAAGGGTAAGGACCTTTAAACCCGGTGACCGAGTACTTGTACTCATTCCCACAGTAGAGAGTAAGTTTCTTGCCAAGTGGCAAGGCCTCTATGAGGTAATAGAATAAATAGGGGAAGTGAACTACAAGGTTTATCAGCCAGGTAGGAGAAAACCTGAACAGGTTTATCATGTAAATCTGCTAAAGGCATGGAAGGACAGAGAGAGTCTGCTTACAGGGAACCAAGAGAGTCTGCTTACAGAAAGGTCTCCAGCTAAACTGTCTCCTATAAGACCCCACAGGCTGTAGTTGGGACTACAGAGGTAGTGGCATGGGTAGGAATATCAGAGACCCTCACAAAAAGCCAGCAACAAGAGTGCAAAGAGTTTGTAGGTAGGAATACAGATGTGTTCTCTGAGCAACCCGGGCGTATATCTCTAACCAAGCATGATATTGTTACTGAGCCCCATGTAAAAGTACGGATGAAGCCGTACCGGGTCCCTGAGGCTTGCCGACAAGCCATTTCAGGGGATGTACAGAAAATGTTAAAATTAGGAGTCATTGAGGAGTCCAAAAGTGAATGGGCCAGTTCCCTTGTTTCTAGTTCCCAAACCAGATGGGTCATTGCTTTTCTGCAATGACTACAGGAAACTAAATGAGGTGTCTAAGTTTGATGCCTACCCCATGCCTCGGGTAGACAAACTTATTGAAAGACTGGGAGGCGCCCGGTACTTCTCTACGCTTGATCTCACTAAGGGATATTGGCAGGTACCCCTGACAGATAGCGCCAAAGAAAAGACTGCCTTTATCACTCCTGAGGGACTTTTTCACTATGTCGTGTTACCGTTCAGACTCCATGGGGCCCCAGCCATGTTCCAACGGCTGATGGACATAGAGTTAAAGCCACATAGAAAATACGCCTCAGCGTACGTGGATGACATCATTTTCAGCAATGACTGGGAGAGTCATTTGTCCAAGGTACAAGCTGTAGTGGATTCTTTGAGAGCAGCTAGCCTGACTGCCAACCCCAAAAAGTGTGGTTTGGGGATGGAGGAGACACGCTATTTGGGGTATGTTATCAGCCGTGGCATAATCAAACCCCAAGTCAACAAGGTCGACGCCATCCGGGAATGGCCTCGACCTCTGAGCACCAAACAAGTTCAGTCATTCCTGGGCATTGTTGGGTATTACAGGCGGTTTATACCCAACTTTGCCACGGTATCTGCTCCCCTGACTGACCTTCTAAATGTAAAAGATCCGTTATGGTGCAGTGGAATGACCAGGCTGAAAGGTGGCCTTGTGTGGATCTCCTGTCCTCATTACGCCCAACTTTAGGAGGGAGTTTGTGGTCCAGACAGATGCATCAGATGTAGGGCTGGGAGCTGTCCTGTCTCAGGAGGTAAATGGAGAAGAACATCCAGATACCTACCTGAGCAGGAAACTCACGCCAACAGAAAAGAACTACAGCATAGTGGAAAAAGAGTGTCTGGCCATAAAATGGGCATTAGAGGCCCTGAGGTACTATCTGCTTGGGAAGCAGTTCTGTTTAGTGACCGACCACTCGCCCCTCACTTGGATGAGCAGGACCAAGGACAAGAATGCCAGGGTGACTAGGTGGTTCTTGTCACTTCAGAACTTTATATGTGAGCTGTGTGTGTGTGTTGTATGTATCCTAATATGTTAGCGGTGTGTAGAGCATATGTCATATATACAGTACAAGTGAGCAGAGCGTGTGTTGCATGCATCATATACAGTATATGTGAGTAGTGGGAGTGCTGTATGTGTAATAACTATTATATGTGAGGGGCATGTGTGCTGCACACGTCTTATGTTCACAGTGGAGCACAGAGCCGGGAAACTGCAAGTCAATGCGGATACCTTGTCCTTGGGCTTATTGTTTGGTGTCTGAAGTTCGCCTCGAGGGGTCAGAACTGAGGGGGGGGGGGAAGGTATGTGAGAGAGTGGAGGGTGTGGTCTGGGAAGACAGGTACATTCCAGCCAGGCACCTAAAGAGTGTAAGGTAAAGACTAGAGATGAGCGAACAGTGTTCTATCGAACTCATGTTCGATCGGATATTAGGCTGTTCGGCATGTTCGAATCGAATCGAACACCGCGTGGTAAAGTGCGCCATTACTCGATTCTTCTCCCACCTTCCCTGGCGCCTTTTTTGCTCCAATAACAGCGCAGGGTAGGTGGGACAGGAACTACGACACCGGTGACGTTGAGAAAAGTAGGCAAAACCCATTGGCTGCCGAAAACATGTGACCTCTAATTTAAAAGAACAGCGCCGCCCAGGTTCGCGTCATTCTGAGCTTGCAATTCACCGAGGACGGAGGTTTCCGTCCAGTTAGCTAGGGGTTAGATTCTGGGTAGGCAGGGACAGGCTAGGATAGGAAGGAGAAGACAACCACAACAGCTCTTGTAAGAGCTAAATTCCAGGGAGAAGCTTGTCAGTGTAACGTGGCACTGACGGGCTCAATCGCCGCAACCCAGCTTTCCCAGGATCCTGAATGGAATACACTGTCAGTGTATTCCCGTATACCCGATATATACCCCGATACCCGTTCCAACGGTGTGCCCCCCCACCTTCACCCCAGAAATACCCTGCAAGTCCCCTAGCAATAGAATTGGGGCTATATACACCCACAATTTTTACTACTGGTATACAGTGCCATTGTCGGACTGGGAATTCAAAGAATATATCGGGGTTATAAATACCCTCATTTCTTGCTACTGCCATATAGTGCCAGTTTCTGACTGGTAATTCAAAGAATATATTGTGGTTACGTGCACCCACAATTTTTACTACTGGTATACAGTGCCATTGTCTGACTGGGAATTCAAAGAATATATTGGGAATACAAATACCCTCATTTCTTGCTACTGCCATATAGTGCCAGTGTCTGACTGGGAATTCAAAGAATATATTGGGGTTACGTGCACCCACAATTTTTACTACTGGTATACAGTGCCATTGTCTGACTGGGAATTCAAAGAATATATTGGGGTTATAAATACCCTCATTTCTTGCTACTGCCATATAGTGCCAGTGTCTGACTGGGAATTCAAAGCATATATTGGGGTTACGTGCACCCACAATTTTTACTACTGGTATACAGTGCCATTGTCTGACTGGGAATTCAAAGAATATATTGGGAATACAAATACCCTCATTTCTTGCTACTGCCATATAGTGCCAGTGTCTGACTGGGAATTCAAAGAATATATTGGGGTTACGTGCACCCACAATTTTTACTACTGGTATACAGTGCCATTGTCTGACTGGGAATTCAAAGAATATATTGGGAATACAAATACCCTCATTTCTTGCTACTGCCATATAGTGCCAGTTTCTGACTGGTAATTCAAAGAATATATTGGGGTTACGTGCACCCACAATTTTTACTACTGGTATACAGTGCCATTGTCTGACTGGGAATTCAAAGAATATATTGGGAATACAAATACCCTCATTTCTTGCTACTGCCATATAGTGCCAGTGTCTGACTGGGAATTCAAAGAATATATTGGGGTTACGTGCACCCACAATTTTTACTACTGGTATACAGTGCCATTGTCTGACTGGGAATTCAAAGAATATATTGGGAATACAAATACCCTCATTTCTTGCTACTGCCATATAGTGCCAGTTTCTGACTGGTAATTCAAAGAATATATTGGGGTTACGTGCACCCACAATTTTTACTACTGGTATACAGTGCCATTGTCTGACTGGGAATTCAAAGAATATATTGGGGTTATAAATACCCTCATTTCTTGCTACTGCCATATAGTGCCATTGTCTGACTGGGAATTCAAAGAATATATTGGGGTTATAAATACCCTCATTTCTTGCTACTGCCATATAGTGCCAGTGTCTGACTGGGAATTCAAAGAATATATTGGGGTTACGTGCACCCACAATTTTTACTACTGGTATACAGTGCCATTGTCTGACTGGGAATTCAAAGAATATATTGGGAATACAAATACCCTCATTTCTTGCTACTGCCATATAGTGCCAGTTTCTGACTGGTAATTCAAAGAATATATTGGGGTTACGTGCACCCACAATTTTTACTACTGGTATACAGTGCCATTGTCTGACTGGGAATTCAAAGAATATATTGGGAATACAAATACCCTCATTTCTTGCTACTGCCATATAGTGCCAGTGTCTGACTGGGAATTCAAAGAATATATTGGGGTTACGTGCACCCACAATTTTTACTACTGGTATACAGTGCCATTGTCTGACTGGGAATTCAAAGAATATATTGGGAATACAAATACCCTCATTTCTTGCTACTGCCATATAGTGCCAGTGTCTGACTGGGAATTCAAAGAATATATTGGGGTTACGTGCACCCACAATTTTTACTACTGGTATACAGTGCCATTGTCTGACTGGGAATTCAAAGAATATATTGGGAATACAAATACCCTCATTTCTTGCTACTGCCATATAGTGCCAGTTTCTGACTGGTAATTCAAAGAATATATTGGGGTTACGTGCACCCACAATTTTTACTACTGGTATACAGTGCCATTGTCTGACTGGGAATTCAAAGAATATATTGGGAATACAAATACCCTCATTTCTTGCTACTGCCATATAGTGCCAGTGTCTGACTGGGAATTCAAAGAATATATTGGGGTTACGTGCACCCACAATTTTTACTACTGGTATACAGTGCCATTGTCTGACTGGGAATTCAAAGAATATATTGGGAATACAAATACCCTCATTTCTTGCTACTGCCATATAGTGCCAGTTTCTGACTGGTAATTCAAAGAATATATTGGGGTTACGTGCACCCACAATTTTTACTACTGGTATACAGTGCCATTGTCTGACTGGGAATTCAAAGAATATATTGGGAATACAAATACCCTCATTTCTTGCTACTGCCATATAGTGCCAGTGTCTGACTGGGAATTCAAAGAATATATTGGGGTTACGTGCACCCACAATTTTTACTACTGGTATACAGTGCCATTGTCTGACTGGGAATTCAAAGAATATATTGGGAATACAAATACCCTCATTTCTTGCTACTGCCATATAGTGCCAGTTTCTGACTGGTAATTCAAAGAATATATTGGGGTTACGTGCACCCACAATTTTTACTACTGGTATACAGTGCCATTGTCTGACTGGGAATTCAAAGAATATATTGGGAATACAAATACCCTCATTTCTTGCTACTGCCATATAGTGCCAGTGTCTGACTGGGAATTCAAAGAATATATTGGGGTTACGTGCACCCACAATTTTTACTACTGGTATACAGTGCCATTGTCTGACTGGGAATTCAAAGAATATATTGGGAATACAAATACCCTCATTTCTTGCTACTGCCATATAGTGCCAGTTTCTGACTGGTAATTCAAAGAATATATTGGGGTTACGTGCACCCACAATTTTTACTACTGGTATACAGTGCCATTGTCTGACTGGGAATTCAAAGAATATATTGGGAATACAAATACCCTCATTTCTTGCTACTGCCATATAGTGCCAGTGTCTGACTGGGAATTCAAAGAATATATTGGGGTTACGTGCACCCACAATTTTTACTACTGGTATACAGTGCCATTGTCTGACTGGGAATTCAAAGAATATATTGGGAATACAAATACCCTCATTTCTTGCTACTGCCATATAGTGCCAGTGTCTGACTGGGAATTCAAAGAATATATTGGGGTTACGTGCACCCACAATTTTTACTACTGGTATACAGTGCCATTGTCTGACTGGGAATTCAAAGAATATATTGGGAATACAAATACCCTCATTTCTTGCTACTGCCATATAGTGCCAGTGTCTGACTGGGAATTCAAAGAATATATTGGGGTTATAAATACCCTCATTTCTTGCTACTGCCATATAGTGCCAGTTTCTGACTGGTAATTCAAAGAATATATTGTGGTTACGTGCACCCACAATTTTTACTACTGGTATACAGTGCCATTGTCTGACTGGGAATTCAAAGAATATATTGGGAATACAAATACCCTCATTTCTTGCTACTGCCATATAGTGCCAGTTTCTGACTGGTAATTCAAAGAATATATTGGGGTTACGTGCACCCACAATTTTTACTACTGGTATACAGTGCCATTGTCTGACTGGGAATTCAAAGAATATATTGGGAATACAAATACCCTCATTTCTTGCTACTGCCATATAGTGCCAGTGTCTGACTGGGAATTCAAAGAATATATTGGGGTTACGTGCACCCACAATTTTTACTACTGGTATACAGTGCCATTGTCTGACTGGGAATTCAAAGAATATATTGGGAATACAAATACCCTCATTTCTTGCTACTGCCATATAGTGCCAGTTTCTGACTGGTAATTCAAAGAATATATTGGGGTTACGTGCACCCACAATTTTTACTACTGGTATACAGTGCCATTGTCTGACTGGGAATTCAAAGAATATATTGGGGTTATAAATACCCTCATTTCTTGCTACTGCCATATAGTGCCATTGTCTGACTGGGAATTCAAAGAATATATTGGGGTTATAAATACCCTCATTTCTTGCTACTGCCATATAGTGCCAGTTTCTGACTGGTAATTCAAAGAATATATTGGGGTTACGTGCACCCACAATTTTTGCTACTGGTATACAGTGCCATTGTCTGACTGGGAATTCAAAGAATATATTGGGAATACAAATACCCTCATTTCTTGCTACTGCCATATAGTGCCAGTGTCTGACTGGGAATTCAAAGAATATATTGGGGTTACGTGCACCCACAATTTTTACTACTGGTATACAGTGCCATTGTCTGACTGGGAATTCAAAGAATATATTGGGAATACAAATACCCTCATTTCTTGCTACTGCCATATAGTGCCAGTGTCTGACTGGGAATTCAAAGAATATATTGGGGTTACGTGCACCCACAATTTTTACTACTGGTATACAGTGCCATTGTCTGACTGGGAATTCAAAGAATATATTGGGAATACAAATACCCTCATTTCTTGCTACTGCCATATAGTGCCAGTGTCTGACTGGGAATTCAAAGAATATATTGGGGTTACGTGCACCCACAATTTTTACTACTGGTATACAGTGCCATTGTCTGACTGGGAATTCAAAGAATATATTGGGAATACAAATACCCTCATTTCTTGCTACTGCCATATAGTGCCAGTTTCTGACTGGTAATTCAAAGAATATATTAGGGTTACGTGCACCCACAATTTTTACTACTGGTATACAGTGCCATTGTCTGACTGGGAATTCAAAGAATATATTGGGAATACAAATACCCTCATTTCTTGCTACTGCCATATAGTGCCAGTGTCTGACTGGGAATTCAAAGAATATATTGGGGTTACGTGCACCCACAATTTTTACTACTGGTATACAGTGCCATTGTCTGACTGGGAATTCAAAGAATATATTGGGAATACAAATACCCTCATTTCTTGCTACTGCCATATAGTGCCAGTTTCTGACTGGTAATTCAAAGAATATATTGGGGTTACGTGCACCCACAATTTTTACTACTGGTATACAGTGCCATTGTCTGACTGGGAATTCAAAGAATATATTGGGAATACAAATACCCTCATTTCTTGCTACTGCCATATAGTGCCAGTGTCTGACTGGGAATTCAAAGAATATATTGGGGTTACGTGCACCCACAATTTTTACTACTGGTATACAGTGCCATTGTCTGACTGGGAATTCAAAGAATATATTGGGAATACAAATACCCTCATTTCTTGCTACTGCCATATAGTGCCAGTTTCTGACTGGTAATTCAAAGAATATATTGGGGTTACGTGCACCCACAATTTTTACTACTGGTATACAGTGCCATTGTCTGACTGGGAATTCAAAGAATATATTGGGAATACAAATACCCTCATTTCTTGCTACTGCCATATAGTGCCAGTGTCTGACTGGGAATTCAAAGAATATATTGGGGTTACGTGCACCCACAATTTTTACTACTGGTATACAGTGCCATTGTCTGACTGGGAATTCAAAGAATATATTGGGAATACAAATACCCTCATTTCTTGCTACTGCCATATAGTGCCATTGTCTGACTGGGAATTCAAAGAATATATTGGGGTTATAAATACCCTCATTTCTTGCTACTGCCATATAGTGCCAGTTTCTGACTGGTAATTCAAAGAATATATTGTGGTTACGTGCACCCACAATTTTTACTACTGGTATACAGTGCCATTGTCTGACTGGGAATTCAAAGAATATATTGGGAATACAAATACCCTCATTTCTTGCTACTGCCATATAGTGCCAGTTTCTGACTGGTAATTCAAAGAATATATTGGGGTTACGTGCACCCACAATTTTTACTACTGGTATACAGTGCCATTGTCTGACTGGGAATTCAAAGAATATATTGGGAATACAAATACCCTCATTTCTTGCTACTGCCATATAGTGCCAGTGTCTGACTGGGAATTCAAAGAATATATTGGGGTTACGTGCACCCACAATTTTTACTACTGGTATACAGTGCCATTGTCTGACTGGGAATTCAAAGAATATATTGGGAATACAAATACCCTCATTTCTTGCTACTGCCATATAGTGCCAGTGTCTGACTGGGAATTCAAAGAATATATTGGGGTTACGTGCACCCACAATTTTTACTACTGGTATACAGTGCCATTGTCTGACTGGGAATTCAAAGAATATATTGGGAATACAAATACCCTCATTTCTTGCTACTGCCATATAGTGCCAGTTTCTGACTGGTAATTCAAAGAATATATTGGGGTTACGTGCACCCACAATTTTTACTACTGGTATACAGTGCCATTGTCTGACTGGGAATTCAAAGAATATATTGGGAATACAAATACCCTCATTTCTTGCTACTGCCATATAGTGCCAGTGTCTGACTGGGAATTCAAAGAATATATTGGGGTTACGTGCACCCACAATTTTTACTACTGGTATACAGTGCCATTGTCTGACTGGGAATTCAAAGAATATATTGGGAATACAAATACCCTCATTTCTTGCTACTGCCATATAGTGCCAGTGTCTGACTGGGAATTCAAAGAATATATTGGGGTTACGTGCACCCACAATTTTTACTACTGGTATACAGTGCCATTGTCTGACTGGGAATTCAAAGAATATATTGGGAATACAAATAGCCTCATTTCTTGCTACTGCCATATAGTGCCAGTGTCTGACTGGGAATTCAAAGAATATATTGGGGTTATAAATACCCTCATTTCTTGCTACTGCCATATAGTGCCAGTTTCTGACTGGTAATTCAAAGAATATATTGGGGTTACGTGCACCCACAATTTTTACTACTGGTATACAGTGCCATTGTCTGACTGGGTATTCAAAGAATATATTGGGAATACAAATACCCTCATTTCTTGCTACTGCCATATCGTGCCAGTGTCTGACTGGGAATTCAAAGAATATATTGGGGTTACGTGCACCCACAATTTTTACTACTGGTATACAGTGCCATTGTCTGACTGGGAATTCAAAGAATATATTGGGAATACAAATACCCTCATTTCTTGCTACTGCCATATAGTGCCAGTTTCTGACTGGTAATTCAAAGAATATATTGGGGTTACGTGCACCCACAATTTTTACTACTGGTATACAGTGCCATTGTCTGACTGGGAATTCAAAGAATATATTGGGAATACAAATACCCTCATTTCTTGCTACTGCCATATAGTGCCAGTGTCTGACTGGGAATTCAAAGAATATATTGGGGTTACGTGCACCCACAATTTTTACTACTGGTATACAGTGCCATTGTCTGACTGGGAATTCAAAGAATATATTGGGAATACAAATACCCTCATTTCTTGCTACTGCCATATAGTGCCATTGTCTGACTGGGAATTCAAAGAATATATTGGGGTTATAAATACCCTCATTTCTTGCTACTGCCATATAGTGCCAGTTTCTGACTGGTAATTCAAAGAATATATTGTGGTTACGTGCACCCACAATTTTTACTACTGGTATACAGTGCCATTGTCTGACTGGGAATTCAAAGAATATATTGGGAATACAAATACCCTCATTTCTTGCTACTGCCATATAGTGCCAGTTTCTGACTGGTAATTCAAAGAATATATTGGGGTTACGTGCACCCACAATTTTTACTACTGGTATACAGTGCCATTGTCTGACTGGGAATTCAAAGAATATATTGGGAATACAAATACCCTCATTTCTTGCTACTGCCATATAGTGCCAGTGTCTGACTGGGAATTCAAAGAATATATTGGGGTTACGTGCACCCACAATTTTTACTACTGGTATACAGTGCCATTGTCTGACTGGGAATTCAAAGAATATATTGGGAATACAAATACCCTCATTTCTTGCTACTGCCATATAGTGCCAGTTTCTGACTGGTAATTCAAAGAATATATTGGGGTTACGTGCACCCACAATTTTTACTACTGGTATACAGTGCCATTGTCTGACTGGGAATTCAAAGAATATATTGGGAATACAAATACCCTCATTTCTTGCTACTGCCATATAGTGCCAGTGTCTGACTGGGAATTCAAAGAATATATTGGGGTTACGTGCACCCACAATTTTTACTACTGGTATACAGTGCCATTGTCTGACTGGGAATTCAAAGAATATATTGGGGTTATAAATACCCTCATTTCTTGCTACTGCCATATAGTGCCAGTTTCTGACTGGTAATTCAAAGAATATATTGGGGTTACGTGCAGCCACAATTTTTACTACTGGTATACAGTGCCATTGTCTGACTGGAAATTCAAAGAATATATTGGGAATACAAATACCCTCATTTCTTGCTACTGCCATATAGTGCCAGTGTCTGACTGGGAATTCAAAGAATATATTGGGGTTACGTGCACCCACAATTTTTACTACTGGTATACAGTGCCATTGTCTGACTGGGAATTCAAAGAATATATTGGGGTTATAAATACCCTCATTTCTTGCTACTGCCATATAGTGCCAGTTTCTGACTGGTAATTCAAAGAATATATTGTGGTTACGTGCACCCACAATTTTTACTACTGGTATACAGTGCCATTGTCTGACTGGGAATTCAAAGAATATATTGGGAATACAAATACCCTCATTTCTTGCTACTGCCATATAGTGCCAGTGTCTGACTGGGAATTCAAAGAATATATTGGGGTTACGTGCACCCACAATTTTTACTACTGGTATACAGTGCCATTGTCTGACTGGGAATTCAAAGAATATATTGGGAATACAAATACCCTCATTTCTTGCTACTGCCATATAGTGCCAGTGTCTGACTGGGAATTCAAAGAATATATTGGGGTTACGTGCACCCACAATTTTTACTACTGGTATACAGTGCCATTGTCTGACTGGGAATTCAAAGAATATATTGGGGTTATAAATACCCTCATTTCTTGCTACTGCCATATAGTGCCAGTTTCTGACTGGTAATTCAAAGAATATATTGTGGTTACGTGCACCCACAATTTTTACTACTGGTATACAGTGCCATTGTCTGACTGGGAATTCAAAGAATATATTGGGAATACAAATACCCTCATTTCTTGCTACTGCCATATAGTGCCAGTGTCTGACTGGGAATTCAAAGAATATATTGGGGTTACGTGCACCCACAATTTTTACTACTGGTATACAGTGCCATTGTCTGACTGGGAATTCAAAGAATATATTGGGAATACAAATACCCTCATTTCTTGCTACTGCCATATAGTGCCAGTTTCTGACTGGGAATTCAAAGAATATATTGGGGTTACGTGCACCCACAATTTTTACTACTGGTATACAGTGCCAATTTCTAACTAGGAATTCAAAATGCGCAAGGCTCCCGGAAAGGGACGTGGACGAGGCCGTGGGCGAGGTCGGGGGAATGGTTCTGGGGGGCAAGGTAGCAGTGAAGCCACAGGGCGTCCCGTGCCTACTCCTGTGGGGCAGCAAGCATTGCGCCACTCCACAGTGCCAGGGTTGCTTGCCACATTAACTAAACTGCAGGGTACAAACCTTAGTAGGCCCGAGAACCAGGAACAGGTCTTGCAATGGCTGTCAGAGAACGCTTACAGCACATTGTCCAGCAGCCAGTCAGACTCTGCCTCCTCTCCTCCTATTACCCAACAGTCTTGTCTTCCTTCCTCCCAAAATTCCGAAGCTTTACAGAACAATAACCCAAACTGTCCCTGCTCCCCAGAGCTGTTCTCCGCTCCTTTCATTGTCCCTCAACCTGCCTCTCCACGTCACGATTCCACGAACCTAACAGAGGAGCATCTGTGTCCAGATGCTCAAACACTAGAGTCTCCTCCATCTCCGTTCGATTTGGTGGTGGATGACCAGCAACCCACCCTCATCGACGATGATGTGACGCAGTTGCCGTCAGGGCATCCAGTTGACCGGCGCATTGTGCGGGAGGAGGAGATGAGACAGGAGTTGGAAGAGGAAGTGGTGGATGATGAGGACACTGACCCGACCTGGACAGGGGGGATGTCAAGCGGGGAAAGTAGTGTGGATGTTGAGGCAGGTGCAGCACCAAAAAGGGTAGCTAGAGGCAGAGGCAGAGGTCAGCAGCTTAGGCGAAGCCAGGCCACACCCGGAATCTCCCAAGATGTTCCAGTTCGTACCCAGCCCCGAAAAACTCCCACCTCGAGGGCACGTTTCTCGAAGGTGTGGAGTTTTTTCAAGGAATGCGCCGAGGACAGATATAGTGTTGTCTGCACAATTTGCCTCTCGAAATTGATTAGGGGCTCTGAGAAGAGCAACCTGTCCACCACTTCAATGCGCCGTCATTTGGAATCCAAGCACTGGAATCAGTGGCAGGCAGCAACGGCAGGACAAAGGCCGCCTGCCGTTCACGCCACTGCCACTGCCTCTGCCACTGCCTCTGCCTCTGCCACTGCCACTGCTGACTGTGCTGGCGATGCACTCCAGAGGACGAGCCAGGACACCACTTCATCTGCCTCCGCCACTTTGTTGACTTCTACCTCATCCTCCCCTGGTCCTGTCTTATCTCCTTCTCCTGCACCATCAAAGGCACCATCAGGCATTTCTTTACAACAACCCACCATCTCTCAGACATTGGAGCGGCGGCAGAAATACACTGCTAACCACCCACACGCGCAAGCCTTGAACGCCAACATCGCTAAACTGCTGGCCCAGGAGATGTTGGCGTTCCGGCTTGTTGAAACTCCCGCCTTCCTGGACCTGATGGCAACTGCGGCACCTCGCTATGCCGTCCCTAGCCGTCACTACTTCTCCCGGTGTGCCGTCCCCGCCTTGCACCAGCACGTGTCACTCAACATCAGGCGGGCCCTTAGTTCCGCGCTTTGCACAAAGGTCCACTTGACCAGTGCATGCGGACAGGGACGCTACATTTCACTGACGGCACACTGGGTGAATGTAGTTGAGGCTGGGACTGCTTCCCAAACTGGCCCGGTGTACCTCGTCTCCCCGCCTAACATTCCTGGCAGGGACACGAGAAGAACACCCCCCTCCTCCTCTACCGCCTCCTCCTCCGCCACCGCCTCCTCCTCCGCCACCGCCTCCTCCTCCGCTGTTAGATTGACCCCAGCTACGAGTTGGAAACGTTGCAGCACTGGCGTTGGTAGACGTCAGCAGGCTGTGCTGAAGCTGATCAGCTTGGGGGACAGACAGCACACTGCCTCCGAGGTGAGGGATGCCCTCCTCGATGAGACGGCAATATGGTTTGAGCCGCTGCACCTGGGCCCAGGCATGGTCGTTTGTGATAACGGCCGGAACCTGGTAGCAGCTCTGGAGCTTGCCGGACTCCAACATGTTCCATGCCTGGCCCACGTCTTCAACCTAGTGGTGCAACGTTTCCTAAAGAGCTACCCCAATGTTCCAGAGCTACTGGTGAAAGTGCGGCGCATGTGCGCCCACTTTCGCAAGTCCACAGTAGCCGCTGCTAGCTTAAAATCTCTCCAGCAACGCCTGCATGTGCCACAACACCGGCTTTTGTGCGACGTCCCCACACGCTGGAACTCAACGTTTCAGATGTTGAATAGAGTGGTTGAGCAGCAGAGACCTTTGATGGAATACCAGCTACAAAACCCTAGGGTGCCACAAAGTCAGCTGCCTCAGTTTCACATCCATGAGTGGCCATGGATGAGAGACCTTTGTGACATCCTACGGGTCTTTGAGGAGTCCACAAGGAGGGTGAGCTCTGAGGATGCGATGGTGAGCCTTACAATCCCGCTCTTGTGTGTTCTGAGAGAATCCCTGATTGACATCAGGGATAACTCAGATCACACAGAGGAGTTAGGGATAGCATCCGATCCGTCACAGCTGGAGAGTAGGTCCACACATCTGTCCGCTTCACTGCGTTTAATGGAGGAGGAGGAGGAGGAGGAAGAAGAGTTGTCCGATGATGTGATGGTGATACAGGAGGCTTCCGGGCAACTTCGAATCGTCCCATTGTTGCAGCGCGGATGGGTAGACATGGAGGATGAGGAGGAAATGGAGATTGAACTTTCCGGTGGGGCCAGAGGAGTCATGCCAACTAACACTGTGGCAGACATGGCTGAGTTCATGTTGGGGTGCTTTACAACCGACAAGCGTATTGTCAAAATCATGGAGGACAACCAGTACTGGATCTTTGCTATCCTTGACCCCCGGTATAAAAACAACATCTCCTCTTTTATTCCGGTAGAGGGGAGGGCCAATCGCATCAATGCTTGCCACAGGCAATTGGTGCAGAATATGATGGAGATGTTTCCAGCATGTGACGTTGGCGGCAGGGAGGGCAGTTCCTCCAGTAGGCAACCAAGTTCTCACCGGTCCACACAAACGAGGGGCACACTGTCTAAGGTCTGGGACACCTTGATGGCACCCCCTCGCCAAAGTGCCGCCACGGAGGGTCCTAGTGTCACCAGGCGTGAGAAGTATAGGCGCATGTTGCGGGAATACCTTTCCGACCACAGCCCTGTCCTCTCCGACCCCTCTGCGCCCTACACGTATTGGGTGTCGAAGTTGGACCTGTGGCTTGAACTTGCCCTATATGCCTTGGAGGTGCTGTCCTGTCCTGCCGCCAGCGTCCTATCTGAGAGGGTGTTCAGTGCAGCCGGTGGCATCATCACTGACAAGCGCACCCGTCTGTCAGCTGAGAGTGCCGACCGGCTCACTTTGATAAAAATGAACCACCACTGGATAGAGCCTTCATTTTTGTGCCCACCTGTGTAAAGCACCCCAACATGAAACTCCATGTCTGTACTCAACCTCTCCAATTCCTCCGCATCCTCATACTCATCCACCATAAGCGTTGCACAATTCTGCTAATACTAGGCTCCCTCCAACATGATTTCCCCCAACTCTGCTGGTTAGAGGCTCCCTCCACCCTGATTTCCACCAACTCTGCTGGTTAGAGGCTCCCTCCACCCTGCTTTCCCACAACTCTGCTGGTTAGAGGCTCCCTCCACCATGAATTTGCCCAAACTGGGCTGGTTAGAGGCTCCCTCCACCATGAATTGGTCCAAACTGGGGTTTTTAGAGGCTCCCTCCACCATGAATTTGCCAAAACTGGGCTGTTTAGAGGCTCCCTCCACCATGAATTGGTCCAAATTGGGGTTTTTAGAGGCTCCCTCCACCATGAATTTGCCCAAACTGGGCTGGTTAGAGGCTCCCTCCACCATGAATTGGTCCAAACTGGGCTGGTTAGAGGCTCCCTCCACCATGAATTGGTCCAAATTGGGGTTTTTAGAGGCTCCCTCCACCATGAATTGGTCCAAACTGGGCTGTTTAGAGGCTCCCTCCACCATGAATTGGTCCAAACTGGGGTTTTTAGAGGCTCCCTCCACCATGAATTGGTCCAAACTGGGCTGGTTAGAGGCTCCCTCCACCATGAATTGGTCCAAACTGGGTTTTTTAGAGGCTCCCTCCACCATGAATTGGTCCAAACTGGGGTTTTTAGAGGCTCCCTCCACCATGAATTGGTCCAAACTGGGGTTTTTAGAGGCTCCCTCCACCATGAATTGGTCCAAACTGGGGTTTTTAGAGGCTCCCTCCACCATGAATTTGCCCAAACTGGGCTGTTTAGAGGCTCCCTCCACCATGAATTGGTCCAAACTGGGTTTTTTAGAGGCTCCCTCCACCATGAATTGGTCCAAACTGGGGTTTTTAGAGGCTCCCTCCACCATGAATTGGTCCAAACTGGGGTTTTTAGAGGCTCCCTCCACCATGAATTTGCCCAAACTGGGCTGTTTAGAGGCTCCCTCCACCATGAATTTGCCCAAACTGGGCTGTTTAGAGGCTCCCTCCACCATGAATTCGCCCAAACTGGGCTGGTTAGAGGCTCCCTCCACCATGAATTGGTCCAAACTGGGGTTTTTAGAGGCTCCCTCCACCATGAATTGGTCCAAACTTGGCTGTTTAGAGGCTCCCTCCACCATTAATTGGTCCAAACTGGGCTGGTTAGAGGCTCCCTCCACCATGAATTGGTCCAAACTGGGGTTTTTAGAGGCTCCCTCCACCATGAATTGGTCCAAACTGGGCTGTTTAGCGGCTCCCTCCACCATTAATTGGTCCAAACTGGGCTGGTTAGAGGCTCCCTCCACCATGAATTTGCCCAAACTGGGCTGTTTAGAGGCTCCCTCCACCATGAATTTGCCCAAACTGGGCTGGTTAGAGGCTCCCTCCACCATGAATTGGTCCAAACTGGGGTTTTTAGAGGCTCCCTCCACCATGAATTGGTCCAAACTTGGCTGTTTAGAGGCTCCCTCCACCATGAATTGGTCCAAACTGGGGTGGTTAGAGGCTCCCTCCACCATTAATTGGTCCAAACTGGGCTGGTTAGAGGCTCCCTCCACCATTAATTGGTCCAAACTGGGCTGGTTAGAGGCTCCCTCCACCATTAATTGGTCCAAACTGGGCTGGTTAGAGGCTCCCTCCACCATTAATTGGTCCAAACTGGGCTGGTTAGAGGCTCCCTCCACCATGAATTTGCCCAAACTGGGCTGTTTAGAGGCTCCCTCCACCATGAATTTGCCCAAACTGGGCTGGTTAGAGGCTCCCTCCACCATGAATTGGTCCAAACTGGGTTTTTTAGAGGCTCCCTCCACCATGAATTTGCCCAAACTGGGCTGGTTAGAGGCTCCCTCCACCATGAATTGGTCCAAACTGGGTTTTTTAGAGGCTCCCTCCACCATGAATTTGCCCAAACTGGGCTGGTTAGAGGCTCCCTCCACCATGAATTGGTCCAAACTGGGTTTTTTAGAGGCTCCCTCCACCATGAATTTGCCCAAACTGGGCTGGTTAGAGGCTCCCTCCACCATGAATTGGTCCAAACTGGGTTTTTTAGAGGCTCCCTCCACCATGAATTTGCCCACACTGGGCTGGTTAGAGGCTCCCTCCACCATGAATTGGTCCAAACTGGGGTTTTTAGAGGCTCCCTCCACCATGAATTTTTCCCAAACTGGGGTGTTTAGAGGCTCCCTCCACCATGAATTTGCCCAAACTCTGCTGGTTAGAGGCTCAATCCACCCTGATTTTCAAAACAAATGTTGGTGCCAACCTCAACTTACTACAAGGGCCAAATTCACTGCTGGTGACAAGCTCTCCTCACTGCAAGTGCCAAATACACATGTTTCAAGGTGTTTTCCTACTGTCAGAGATGTGGTATTGAGTGTGTAAAGTGTGTAGTTGTTAGGCTGTGATGTTGGGGTAATAGAGGGTCTTTGGTGTGTTAGATGCCCCCAGACATGCTTCCCCTGCTGTCCCAGTGTCATTCCAGAGGTGTTGGCATCATTTCCTGGGGTGTCATAGTGGACTTGGTGACCCTCCAGACATGGATTTGGGTTTCCCCCTTAACGAGTATCTGTTCCCCATAGACTATAATGGGGTTCGAAACCCATTCGAACACACGAACATTGAGCGGCTGTTCGAATCGAATTTCGAACCTCGAACATTTTAGTGTTCGCTCATCTCTAGTAAAGACCCTCATCAGGGATGTCAAGGTAATCAAGGCCTGATAAAGTCTGTGTGTGAAGACTGGGAGGTGTGTGGTACCACACTGACAGAGCTGACCTGTTCAGACTGAACATACAAAGCAGGTACTGTGCCACCAGTTGTTGTTGCCAATGTGTGAGTCTGGTAGCCAGGCTTCTGTATAGACAGGGAAAAGTTTTTTGTGTTTAGTTTAGTTCTCAGCCGAGAAGGGTTTTGTTTTGGTTATTTGTGCCTTTACAAAGGCATTTAATTCACTGCAAGTGAAAAAAGCCTAAACTTGTGTGCAATCCAGTGTCTGAGTCCCTGTTTCCTGCACTGCTATCGAGCATCTACCTGAGCGGTTCCCCACAATATACAGTGGCTTGCAAAAGTATTCATACTCCTTGAACTTTTTCACATTTTGACACTTTACAGCCACAAACTTAAATTTATTTTCTTGAGATTTTAATAATAGACCGACACCATTTTTATTCATATGCTAATTAGCCTCCAGCGAACACAGGAAGTCCTCAATGAACACAGAAAGTTCTCAGCGAGCACTGCTCTCTCTGCTGTGTGTGTGAGAGCAGGGAAATGAGTCATCAGCAGCATCAGCCTGTGCTGTACACACAGAAGAGACAGGAGAGCTCACTGAGAACTTCCTGTGCTCGCTGAACCTAATTAGCATATACAAAAAAACAGGCTCATTCAAAAACTACTGAAGGGATTAACATACAAAAGGTAGGTGTGGAATAGCCTTTCTAAAGTGTACTTAGTTAAAAATGACTTTTCCCAATGATAGAACCCCTTTAAATAGGGTTGTCTCATAACTAACACTGTGGATAGATGATAAATGTATTATTCAGCAGCTAGAGACCCTATATAGTGACACAAAGTCTGCAGTGCACCTGCGTAAGAAGTTTTACAGCAGGAGCCAGGCAAATGAGAAACTGTGCAATAGTTTTGATAGGGTTGCAAAGACTATGGAAAAGATTATGTGAGAATAATAAAGGGGGCTGCACTGCACTGCCAGAACCTGACCATCATTTTGTATCTGGCCTCTATAACCACTATATGAAAAGTTTAACAGGGGTATGAATTAGGCCAGAATGGAATGGACTGTCACCCAGCATCCGTAATTCTCATCTGACCCTGTCTTCCACCTTCAATCCACAGGTATGTTTCTGCCATTTGGACCCAGCGTCTAAAGTTATTCCTGCTTTAACCATAGCTACACCTCTGCTTTCTGTTATCAATCATTTCTGTTGGTATGAGGTTATCCACTTTGTTGTAGCTATATTAGTTTTGATGACCCTGTCTCTGTATCCTGCTGTGTCTTCTCCTTTTCTCACTTCATCGTTCCCGGTGTTTGATTCTGCCCTGATTCTATCTGCATGTATCCACACCCCTATTCACACCTGATACACATTATACAGATGTTTGTTAGTTTGTATAAACGTAAGTGCTTAGGTCAGTGTTTGACCATGGTCATTGTGAGCTAAAAGTGTGAATCTAAGTGTGCAGATCAGAATTAGGCCAGAATTGGACCAGAAGGTAACACTAACCAACTATGACAAACTTACCTATTGTCTAATAGAAATGCTTCTCACTATAATCACTGTTCGTCCTATACTTGTGAAAACCATTTTTTCCACCCCAAACCAGCCTTGTCAGTAAGAAAATCTTTATCTCTACATCTATCCTACCCCACCATCTTACCTTCTTTACACAGCTACTCACAAACCTACAAGTATTCCGCCCCAGAAACACAACCTCTTCACACTCTCCAACTTACACCTGGTGTCCCTCTCCCTGCTACCCCTTACTTCTGGTGACATATCTCCCGATCTTGGACCACCTCAGCAAATGCCTACTGTCGGCTCTTTACACACAACCAGCATCAGCACCGCCCTTGCCCCTCCCCCTGTCCTCTCCGATGCATTATGGAATGTTTGTTCCATATGTAATAAACTTGACTACGTCCACAACCTCATCATTTCTGATTAATTTTCATTTCTTGGTATCACAGAAACATAGCTAACGCCCTCAGACACCGCCTCCCCTGCTGCCCTCTCTTATGGAGGTCTACAATTCTCACACACAGGGGTGAGCCTGCTCCTTTCGCCGCCCAAGGCTAACTGCAGAAAGCCGCCCCCTCCCCCCCGCCGGGAGGAGCGGGGGCGTGACCGGGCGGGTCAGGGGCGTGGCCGAGTGAAGGGGGTGGGGCTTAGCGCCGGCAGAGAGTAGGCCCGGAGACTGCCTGCTCTCTGCCTGAGCGTGCGGGGAGGCGGCTGGAGCAGCACTGCTCCAGTGGCCTCCCCAAACCACCGCTTGGTGATAAGCCAGTCCAGGACAGCTTGTCCTGGACTGGCTTAGGGAAGCAAAAATGCCGCCCTCCCTGAGGCCCTGGCATAGTGCCGCCCGAAGCGCTCGCTTCAGGTCGCCTCATGGGAGGTGCGGCACTGCTCACACACTCCCCGCCCCAACAATAAACCTGGTGGAGGCATAAGCTACTCCTGTCTGACAATTGCTCCTTTGCCCCTATCCAACCGCTACCTGCTCTTGCCCTTCCCTCCTTTGAGGTGCACTCTGTCTCACATCTACTCACCCATCCTCCAACTGGCCATCCTATAACAACCGCCAGGACCTACCGCTGCCTTCATCGATCATTTCAACACCTGGCCATGCACTTCCTGAGCGATTTCAACATCCCTATCAACACAGACCACCCCCCTGCTTTCAGTCTCCTGTCCCTTACTGCCTCCTTTGGTCTTTCTCATTGGTCCTCCTCTGCCACCCACATAAAGGGACACACGCTGGACCTCACAGTCACCTGCCTCTGCTCTCTATGCAGCCTCTCTAACTCCATCCACGCTCTCTGATCACAACCTGCTGACATTCTCTGCCCTCTACTCTGTGATACATCCCCAAATCCCTAAACCAACACACCCTTGCAGGAACCTTAACCGCATTGACATCCGCACACTCTCAGACTCTCTCCTACACACACTGACATGTCCTCATTCCAGGACGCAGATGTCGCTGCTGCCTTCTATAATTCCACTATTACTTCAGCTCTTGATTCTGTCGCCCCCTTCACAAACACCAGAGCCCGACGATCAATAGGAAACCCTGGCACACTGACCAAAAAAACTGAGACGCTCCTCACGGGTTGTAGAACGCCTCTGGACGAAAAGCTCCAGGAGGACTTCCTCAGGTATAAAGAGGCAGTACTCGCATTCAAGAATGCACTCACCTCTGCAAAGCAAGTCTACTACACCACACACATATCCACCCTATCCCGCAACCCCAAACAGCTATTCACTACCTTCAACTCCCTTCTCTGTCCTTCTGTGTCCTCTCCGACATCACTTATCTCAGATGATGACTTTGCCTCTTATTTTAAAAGTAAAATTATCACCATTAGAGACAGTCTCACCCTAAACCCCTGGCAACCACTCTACCCAACGGCTCGGTGCCCTTCAATTTTAACCTTTTTCTCCACCATCACTGATGAACAGCTCTCCACCCTAATCTCTAACCTCCTGCTACTAGCATAGCAGCCTGTTTGGGGGTGGGACTTTCACTTTAAAGGAGTGTTCACATTGCGTTTTTGGCCTCCCTTGCTGGAATACATTGGTAACCAGTCACAATCAGCTCCCCACTTATCCCTGCACGGAGAACTGCAGGCCCCCCCCTTTTTTTTTTTAATGGCCAGTTCTTCGTGCAGGGATAAGTTGACAGCTGATTCTGACTGGTTACCAACGTATCCCGGCAAGGGAGGCCAAAAACACAATGTGAAAAAGCCCTGAGGATTTATTAGGAGGGCTCTTATAAATGGTGTTGGCTCTCTATAGGCGCTGTCACACGTAGCAGATTTTACCTGCAAATAGAATCTGATTAAGCCTTGTAATGCTGCTAAATAAGGGGAAATGTAATACAGAATTGGTATGTCGCAAAATAATGTAGTTTTAAAATGGCGGGGGAGGGGGGCCCCAGACACTTAGGCTGTATGGGGCCCCAAACTTCCTGATGGCGGCCCTGCTCCTCGCCATGCCGTCTTTTGGTAGGTGTCCCCCAAGGCTCCGTCCTAGGACCCCTCCTGTTCTCCATCTACACCCTTGGCCTGGGTCAACTCATAAAATCTCATGGTTTTCATTATCATTGCTATGCTGATGGCACTCAAATATATCTCTCTGGATCAGGCATTACCTCTCTGTTGTCCAGAGTTCCAGAGTATCTAGTGGCCGTAGCCTCCTTTCTCTCCTCCCGCTTTCTCAGCACCATGAAGTTAATATAATAATATACAGCACCATGGAATTAATATAATAATGTACAGTGCAATGGAATTAATGGTGCTATATAAATAATAATAATAAATATATCATTTATATGTGCGATTAGGGGATTTCTTGATAGCTTTACAGATCACACCAACCTAGGTGAGATTGTCCAACAATCTACTTTGTGTGTAACCAGATAGACAAACCTGACAGAAGATGCTCAGGGATAGAAGGATCAGACATGTTGTATTTCAACATGCATGAGATTTTATTTCGTCCAGGACGATGACCAGGGCAACGAGAAGCTTCCAGTGGTGTTTTGCAATAGATGAATATATTGTCCCCTTCTCTTTCAAAATAAACATGCAAGTTTGAGGCCCGGTTCACATCTGCGTTCGGGTTTCTCTTAGGGGAGTCCGCTTGGAAAACTAGTTCAAAACCAAAACCAGTGGATCCCATAGACCCTTGATGGCGAACCTATGGCACAGGTGCCAGAGAGGCACTCAGAGCCCTCTCTTTCAGCACCTATCTGTGGAACAGATTATACCGTGTGGGGGCCACTGTGCAGCAGATTATACTGTGTGTGGGCCACTGTGGAGCCGATTGAACTGTGTGGGGGTCACTATGAAGCAGATTGGAATATGTGATGGTCACAATGGAGCAGAAAGCTCTATAAAGCCCCATTCATATGACCATATTTTGCAGGTCTGTAATTGTGTGCAATTGTGGATCTGCACATTAAGGTTAAATTGCCGTGTTGGCACTTTGTGATAAATTGGGTTTTGGGTTGCAGTTTGGGCACTCAGTCTCTAAAAGGTTCACCATCACTGCCATAGACTATAATGGGGTCTGTGTTGTTTCTATTTGGTTGCAGGAAAATCTATATTAAATTATAGTACAATACTAGTAGGTTGGGTTATGAAAACGCCATCCATATACTTAAAAAAATCCCAGCTTGCTGCAGATTTTCTAAGCCTTAGCATGTCTATTATGTTGTGAAAACACAATGGCGTCGTAGAGATAGCTGTCAATCAAACAAAAGGCATCGGATATTTGGTCAGGTCTGTTCTACAGTATTCTGTCAATTTGTTTTGCTTGTTTAAGGGTATGTTCACAGGAGCAGTGATAGCGAAAAAGTAAAAAGACTGACATTATGGCATATTTAAAGGGGTTGCCCAGGACAAAATGATATCTTGATAAAATTATGCTTTCTAACTTACTTAGTTTTCAAAAAAATCTATACTTATCTACATGTGACCGCCCCAGGCACATTTTCAGATTTGTCAGTTACATTGCATTTCCCCATTTCCGGAAGCGGAACTTCACCTATACTAACTGCCACCCCCCACCCCCCACCCCATCATACTTTCCTATTTTCCGGTCTGGACTTTCTGGGCAAGTGTCACGTTCGTGTCAGAGTCCAGACACAGATTCCAGGCTGCAGATAGCACCACTAAGGAGACAGGGGAAGGAGACTATCCCTGGCACTACGTTGGCTAGCTAAGCCCTGCCTACGGGTGGTGGTCAGCTGTCTCCAAGCTAACCTTGGCCCCGACGACTCCTGGCTCTCTAGCACGAAGACCTGACAGACAGACAGGGCAAGAGCTGCAAGAAAGCTAGGGACTGGGGATTCGAGGGTGGTGACCCCTACAGAAATAAAGGTGCAGCTGCAGACAAACAAACCGGACGGGAGGTGCTGGACAACTGACACGCAGCACAACAAAGTACAAAACAAGAGGAATGAGGAGAGGGACAGTGGAGAGGTGAGGAAAGGGCAAACACGAGACTGGGGTAAAATAAACTGGAACCCACCTCAAACAACCGGATAGTGCCAAGCAAACAGACGTGAAGGGAAGGGCAGAATAGAAGTGTGGAGGGAAAAACCAACTCACACACAAACAACACTCAAACTCCTTTTTAGTCAGTAAGCACAAGCAAATCACTCCTCTTCCTCCTAAAGCCAAGAATTCTAGGTTGGGACCACAAAAACCGGCAACTGGTGGAGCCAGCCCTCTTCCTAATAAAGGCCCCCAGATCCTCCCATAGGATGATGGCGACCCATAACACCTGAGGTTAGACTCGTATAACCTCAAGTGTGTTCAGAAGTCCAGAACACTATGTGCACACTGATGGCTCCATGGCAGGGAACCCAGCAGCCGATCACAGAAGCCCGGATCAAATCCCCGACAGAACAGTACACCAACAAACAATCAGGTCATGACAGCAAGGACATCAATTCCTTCTGGACAGCCGACTCTTTCTCTTCTTGACGTTTGCTGGCGACTGCGCAATACAGCCAGAGTACCGGCATGCCCAGTAGCTGGCACTCTGGTTCTATTGGGCAGGTGTGGGGGCGGCTGGCAGACATCAAGATCAAGATGATGTCCCATGCCCAGAATATTCGGACAGGTAAGTATGATGGGGATGGGATGAGTTAGTTGGGCAGGGCTAGTAGTATGCAGGATAGCTATAGAAACAGGGAGGGGATATTTGTGTGTGTGTGTGTGTGTGTGGGGTGGGGGTAATGTGAGTCAGCTCTGAGCGAAGCGCAAGGAATCATGGTAGTTGTAGGAAAACAGAACAGAAAGCTACACATGTACACAAATGCAGAAGATGCCAGGAGCATCCCAAGAGGAGAACCCAGAAATCACTCAAAACATGGCTAAATGTATTTGGTATGCACCTATTAATAGTCTGGAAAACCTCTTTAAGCTGTGATACTTTATGGCAGTAGAGTGGCAATAAAATGAATAAATTTTTCTAAAAATCTGAAACAATAAATTCAATATAGCATTTAAATCCCTTTAGGCTCGGGCTCCATGTGGCGTAAATACTGTGGAAAAAAACGTTACAGTCACAGAAAAATTTGCGTAGCGGTCACGCTGCGATTTTCAAAATTGTGGTTTTTGATATTGCAGCATGTCAATTATACCTACGTAAGTGTTGGCAGTTCCCCTTTTGAACTTTCTGTGATTAGCGCTGTGGGAAAAACCATGATGCGTTGCTGCCACGGTTTTTCCTGCAGCGCTTTTTTTACTATGAGACACCATGTGGAACATTAGCCTCAAGAATGCATACTTTTTTTTTTTTTTCCGCATTCCGAGAGCTGTAATATTTTTCAGACTACATGGGTATGCAAGTTTTTTGTGTTACAGCTTGTATATTTGTTTATTTAAGGCAGCATAATAGGATGATAGATAGGTCTATGAGGACGTGTAGTGATCCGCTGTGGGAAATCCCACATTGCTTATTTGAAATCTGTTGCTGAATCCACAGCAATAGCTAATATACTACTGGTTCCAGTATTTCAGCGGAAAACACTGAATTGCAGGTTTTTCCACAGTGTGTGGATGGAATTTATTGAAATCAGTGGTTTTGCAGAGGCTAACCTGCCATGTACTTGTGACGTGTGTCCCCGGCAAATGGGTTTGGCACCTGACCCCTCTGTTGATCAGTTATTCAAAGCGGTCACTGCATTCTGGCTAGCACCATTTTTGCTTCACAGACCTGTGATATAACATTCAAGAGTCACACGGCCTGTCTGATGCTTTTTTTCTGACATCAATCACTCCAAGCACACAGCTGTGACGTGATTTGTGTGGGGCCACTGCTGGTGTGGACATTAAGCTATGTGGGGCCACTGCTGGGGGAACGAGGGGATATTAAGCTTTGGGGGGCCACTGCTGTGTGTGTGTGTGTGTGTGTGTGTGTGTGTGTGGGGGGGGGGTTATTGAGCTATTTTGGGTCACTACTGTAAAACTTTAAATTGTAAGGCCCCACTCTTGGAGGACATTAAACTGTATGGGCCATGGCTGGGGTTATTTAGCAATAAACTTATGTTGTATAGACTCTGTAAGGAATGAGACCCTTCAACTTCAAATTTTTATGCAGCCCATTTGCCCAGCCAAGTTCGAGATTCCTACATTAGACCTTGCAATTTCAGAATGGTGCATAAGGAAATATTTGTAACAAGCTATGGTTATGTTTTTCCTTTTTACAATAAAGGGACAAGTTTTATTAATTTTTTGCCATTTGCCATGTATTACCCAAGGGTGGAACCTATTCATCTCTTACTGCCTTATTATACTGTCCACATTGACTCAAGTAGCTGAGCAATGTAGGGCAACCATTATTCTCTCAGTAGGCTCCAATGTAGGGCATCAAATGTTCCCCAAACTGTAAATATATCTGTAAGTTTACAGGTGTCCACTAGATGTCACTGTTTATCTTCTGGTAATCACATTAAAGTGTCTTAATTTATGACTTGTAATTCAGTTTTTCACCACCAGGGAACAGTTTGTTTCTATACAAAACGTATTGGGGCAGATTTATATATTAAAAAAGTCAGGATTTTGGCTGCATTTTCAAGAGTTTTTTAAAATTTTACTTTGTAAATGTTGCACGCACCCACCTGATGCATGTTTGAGACTTTACAACCATGCACAAAGAGAAAACCTAGATAAGTGTATAAGAGGAAAACAAGTGTAATCTATATGCTTTAGTAACATGTACCTGTCTGTACTGTTCTCTACACCCCATTTTATTCTGTTCTCACACCTTCTAAGGGTAGGTTCACACTAGCGTTCGAGACGTTGTCCCAGATTTGGCTTAAAAGTCCTGCAAGGCGTCTGCAGGTTTCTGCGTGTAACTGCTTTTTATGTGGACAGGGTCGCCATCTTTCGGGTTCCCATGCAGAACCTAGTGTTAAAGGGATCCTATAATTCACACACTATTTTTTTCTAGGTACCACGTCGGAATAGCCTTTGGAAAGACTATTCGTCTCCTACCTTTCCTTTTCTTCTTCGTGCCGCCGTTCGCCTACAATCCCGGTTTCTCTCGGTATGTAAATGAGCTCTCTGGCAGCACTGGGGGCGGGCCCCAGCACTCAAACAGCACTGGGGGCATCCCCAAAGCTGCCAGAGAACTCTCCAGTGCCGCCTCCATCTTCATCTGCAACGAGGTCTTCACCACGTCTTCTTCCGGCGGCGTCTTCTTACTTCTAGGCCTTGGGCCTCGGGCAAGCCGACTGCGCATGCTCGCAGCCACAAGAAAAATGGACGCTTCCACAGTACTGTAAGCGGCCATTTTCTCGTGGCACGGAGAAGAAAAGGAAAGGTACTTTCTAAAGGCTATTCCGATGTGGTACCTAGAAAAAATAGTGTGTGACTGATAGGATCCCTTTAAAGGAATTATATAAATGAGCACATTATGAGTGAATGTTTTATATATATAGATATTACTTTGTAACATATAATAGTGATTCCTAACACTAGGGGGCAGCGCAGAGGTTACCAGTTGTGCAGCGCTGAGTCTTGTGTTTCAATCCTGCCAAGAACAACAAGGAGTTTGTATGTTCTCCTCATCTTTATGTGGGTTTCCTGCCACACGCTACATACATACTGATAGGGAATGTAGATTGTGAGCCCCATATGGGACAGTGGCTGATAAAAGTGGTATATGATGTTCCTATGAATAATAGGGGCATTCCGGTTTTAAATATAGAATATGCAGTAACTTCATGACTATAGGGGAACTTAAATTTTGGACAACAATATCCACTGTGCAGAAAACTGTGTCCCATCTTCATTTAAGCTCTCCTTGCGGCAGGCAGGCCCCCACTATCAGGAGGATTTCTTCTATCGGTGGGAAGTCAGGTGACGCCTTTGGCACCCACTAAACACCTCCGCAGCCCACCTTGCTTTCCTCTACTCCCATAATTACTCTGCAGGAGGTGCAGTGAGAGAACATTTACCTCTCTGTCTGCTTGTATCATTTGAGCGATGCTTAGAGGGCATTTGTAAAGGCAGTTTAGCCAAGAATGTGAGGAATTAGGCGAGGAGCTACTCATACAGCGTCAGCTTCCTATCAGACACAAGCACTAGGGGGGATATACCGGCTGCTCTGGCCCTCCTATTCTTCAGACTGACTGCATGTTACCTTTTTACCTTTCCCTTTGCAATATACCTGAAATAAAGATCCAGACCACAATTTTTTTTTTCTTTTTTGATCAGAATGTTGGCCACAGTTTTTAGTTTTATTTATCTTATAACATGATTAACATTGACTCAACAACTTGGTATCAGGAACAAGAGAGTGCGTCCGACTCTCCGTTTGCCCCTTATCTTCTCTGCACCGCCGCACTCCTACTCCTACTAAATCACAAGGTGAACCAAAAACGGTACCAAAAGAAAATATGAAGAAAACAGTAAAAAAAATCCAGCACGCCCAAAAATTTGAAAAATAAAAAATAACTTTTACTTCAAATCATTAAAAACGAACAAAGCTCCATAGAGCATGGATCCAGGATAAAATCCCTCCAGAAGTAAAAGTTATTTTTTATTTTTCAAATTTTTGGGCGTGCTGGATTTTTTTTTACTGTTTTCTTCATACTTGATTACCACCTGACGGTCGGAGGTTCCGTGCAGCCCGCAACACATTGGATACCATCTGGTTAACAACTCAGGTAGAGCGATTTCCTTTTTGAACTTTACCAAAAGAAAATCTCCCCAATCAAAGAGAGGTGGGAGGCCACCCCAAACAACCGAACACTGATACACAACATTAATGTTGCTCAACAGAGAGAAGAGGCCAGCAGTGAACAATAACAACTTGTAAAAAATGTTTTTTCATTTTAATATATATATATATATATACAGTCCTATGAAAAAGTTTAGGCACCCCTAAACCCTTAATCATTTTTAGTTCTAAATATTTTGGTGTTTATAACAGCCATTTCAGTTTGATATATCTAATAACTTATGGACACAGTAATATTTCAGGATTGAAATGAGGTTTATTGTACTAACAGAAAATGCGCAATATGCATTAAACCAAAATTTGACCGGTGCAAAAGTATGGGCACCTCAACAGAAAAGTGACATTAATATTTAGTAGATCCTCCTTTTGCAAAGATAACAGCCTCTAGTCGCTTCCTGTAGCTTTTAATCAGTTCCTGGATCCTGGATAAAGGTATTTTGGACAAACAATTCAAGTTCAGTTAAGTTAGATGGTCGCCGAGCATGGACAGCCCGCTTCAAATCATCCCACAGATGTTCAATGATATTCAGGTCTGGGGACTGGGATGGCCATTCCAGAACATTGTAATTGTTCCTCTGCATGAATGCCTGAGGATTTGGAGCGGTGTTTTGGATCATTGTCTTGCTGAAATATCCATCCCCGGCGTAACTTCAACTTCGTCACTGATTCTTGAACATTATTCTCAAGAATCTGCTGATACTGAGTGGAATCCATGCGACTCTCAACTTTAACAAGATTCCCGATGCCGGCATTGGCCACACAGCCCCAAAGCATGATGGAACCTCCACCAAATTTTACAGTGGGTAGCATGTGTTTTTCTTGGAATGCTGTTTCTTTTTGGACGCCATGCATAACGCCTTTTTTTATAACCAAACAACTCAATTTTTGTTTCCAAAATGAAGCTGCCTTGTCCAAATGTGCTTTTTCATACCTCAGGCAACTCTATTTGTGGCGTACGTGCAGAAACGGCTTCTTTCTCATCACTCTCCCATACAGCTTCTATTTGTGCAAAGTGCGCTGTATAGTTGACCGATGCACAGTGACACCATCTGCAGCAAGATGATGCTGCAGCTCTTTGGAGGTGGTCTGTGGATTGTCCTTGACTGTTCTCACCATTCTTCTTCTCTGCCTTTCTGATATTTTTCTTGGCCTGCCACTTCTGGGCTTAACAAGAACTGTCCCTGTGGTCTTCCATTTCCTTACTATGTTCCTCACAGTGGAAACTGACAGGTTAAATCTCTGAGACAACTTTTTGTATCCTTCCCCTGAACAATTATGTTGAACAATCTTTGTTTTCAGATCATTTGAGAGTTGTTTTGAGTAGCCCATGATGCCACTCTTCAGAGGAGATTCAAATAGGAGATCAACTTGCAATTGGCCACCTTAAATACCTTTTCTTATGATTGGATACATCTGGCTATGAAGTTCAAAGCTCACTGAGGTTACAAAACCAATTTTGTGCTTCAGTAAGTCAGTAAAAAGTAGTTAGGGGAATTCAAATCAATAAAATGATAAGGGTGCCCATACTTTTGCACCGGTCAAATTTTGGTTTAATGCATATTGCACATTTTCTGTTAGTACAATAAACCTCATTTCAATCCTGAAATATTACTGTGTCCATCAGTTATTAGATATATCAAACTGAAATGGCTGTTGCAAACACCAAAATATTTAGAACAAAAAATGATTAAGATTAATAGGGGTGCCCAAACTTTTTCATAGGACTGTATATATATTTATTTATTATGAATATTTTTTTTTAAACATTAAAAAGGGGAGTGAGAATGGGAGCTCGTGCAAGGAGGCAGCCGGAAAGGGGGCAGTACCACCTACGGAGAACGCCCCCCAGGGGATCCAAGGGCCTTGAATGATTTTTAGCGCATATTCACATGCTCAGGGGGCGTTCACACTACCGTCTGTGTCCGACAGGTAGTGTCCGCTCCTAGTGTCCGTTCAAAATCTGGCACGGACATTAGGAGCGGACACTAGCTGTGTCCGCGACACCTGTCATTTATTTAAATGGCGATTGGGTGCGTTCTTTTGCACTCCATGCCATTCCTTCACTGTCCGCATGTAAAAATGTCCGACTTTTCAAGTGGACAGAAAATCCCGACATGTAGGTTTCTTCTGTCCACTTGAAAAGTCGGACATCTTTACATGCACCCGATCACCATTTAAATAAATGACAGGTGTCACGGACACAGCTAGTGTCCGCTCCTAATGTCCGTGCCAGATTTTGAATGGACACTAGGAGCGGACACTACCTGTTGGACACTGACGGTAGTGTGAGCGCCCCCTTAGTCTTCTCCCTTTCACGATCCACTCTTCATTTTGGTTTCATAACCCTAATCAAAATCTGAACAAAGCCTGACTGAAAACTGATCATAACTTGAACAAAAACCTTGAGGGTACGATTACACGGAGGAATCTGCCACAGATTTGGGAGTGAATTCTGCCCCTGAAACCGTGGCAGATTGCACCCTGAACCTGCCTCCCATTTTTGAAGAGATCGCAGCAGGACATGGAAAAAATCTGTGTCCTGCTCGATCTAGCTACAGATTTGCTAGCAGAAAAAAAGAAGCCATTGAAGCCAATGGGAGGCTTTTTTTTCAGCGCTGAAATTCCACACCAAATTGCTCACCATTTTCCTGTGTGTGAATGGACCCTTACAGGTACTGTAAAATGCTATGTTTTTGCAACGTTCGGTCCCATCCTCAAAGTTTTTCCTTAGCAGTTTGTACTATTAAAAAAAAACTGTTGAAAAATGTAAAAAAAAAACATTTTTTTTAGTTTACAGGTTCTCCAATATTAAAATAAAGAAAAGACATGGAAAAGTAAAAGTAACATAAAAATGAAATTATTAGACTTGTCCTGCTCTCTGCCTTATGTTATAGTCAAATATTTAAAGTTTTGACTAGTCAGTCCAGAGAACCTGCTGCCATTTTTCTGCACCCCAGTTCCTATGTTTTTGTGCATAGTTGAATTGCTTGATGTTGTTTCCATTTGGAGGTATGGCCTTATTTGCTCGATTCTTCACTGAAGACCACTTCTGACAAAACTTCTCCAAACAGTAGATGGGTGTCCTTGGGTCCTAAGGGTTCTACCTGTTCTGATCTGTTGCCACTGATTTTAACAAGTCACAGTTTATGCGGTTTTGGTTTATGTTCTGAACACCAATGTCTGTATGAAGAAGAACAAGGACTCCTGGAAGTGATGACGTCCCCACAGAGCCCTCATCTCAGGATCATCAAGTCTGACTGGGTTTATATGACGAGACAGAAGGATTGGAGCAAGCTTACATCTACAGAAGATCTGTGGTTACTTCTCCAAGATGTTTGGAACAATCGCCTTCCTGAGTTCCTTCAAAAAGGAACCGAATATCGATGTGTTATAGATTTCTCTTTTGTTCACTTTGCACTTTGTTAAGCTATTAACACTTCTATTTTTCATGGCATCCTTACGTTGCATCATCTTTTCCACACCTACCTAAAGCGTCTGCATAGTGCTAGATATGACAATATCTGTTGTGTTAATATACAGAACATGCTATGTAATGTCTAATCCTGGTAATATTAATAATACATCACATCATCTGTATCGAAAGATATATTAGCTGGGAGGCAAAATTTCAGAGTACAATGCCAGGTGACCTCATAGATGTAGCTATTCATCCGAATACCATTAAAGAGTTACCATATGGTAGTTATGTAGAGAACATGTTCACAGAACAAGCAGAAACAGGGGTGAGATAAGCCGCCCACATTAATTGCACCCCTATAAAAGTAACATGTTTAATACTTTGGTGAATTAGAGTCTGGCACACGTACATGTAGTATCAGATCTATTTTATCTTACGTTTGTTGATATAATAAACATGGTGCAGAGCTGGAATCATTCATTTAGAGAGAATGTGACTCATGCAGCCTCTCCTACATCATGAAATGATAAAACCTTGTATCTGGACACTGGGCAGTTTAATGAGTACACGATGTGATATTTGGCTTTCTTCTCTCTTCACTTTCTAGTTTCCATGAAACATGAAGGAATGCAGCGCATTACAGAGACATCGGTTATCAGGGCAAGAAAATAAAGGTAGTTTCTATTGGTAAACATAGGTGATTTCTTGGACTCTATTGAATGAGACAGTGTCTTTCACAGGATCTCCACAAATGTACCAACCACACTGCCATAATGTCCCCATACCAGAGACAGCAACTTTGCTCTGCCACTGTTACAGGGGCACAATTAGAATTTTCAGCAGCGTAGGATCAGCTCTCCAGGATGATGTGGGCTCTTGGGTGCACCCAAATTGGGTATTTTTTTGCTGAAGCAGACCTACTGGAGTGGACGTTAATATAGTCTATTCCATACAGGTAGATAGAACCCATTCAGATGTTGGATAGTAAGGCTAAGGCCCCACGTTGCGGAAACGCAGCTTTTTTTGTTGGAGATTTTGTTGCAGTTTTTTGAGCCAAAGCCAGGAGTGGAATGAGTAGATGGGGAAAGTATATGAACTTTTTTTAGAGAACCCATTCCTTTTGTGGCCATTCTTGGCTTTGGCTCAAAAAGCTGCGTTTTTGCAACATGGGGCCTTAGCCTAAGGGTGCATTCACACTGAGTAAACGCTAGCTTATTCTGAACGTAAAACACGTTCAGAATAAGCGGCGTCTAAAGCAGCTCCATTCATTTCTATGGGAGCCGGCATACGAGCGCTCCCCATAGAAATGAATGGGCTGCTTCTTTCACTCCGTGCAGTCCCATTGAAGTGAATGGGGAGTGCCGGCGTGTACGCTCCGGCATGAGCAGAGCTTGCCGTATACGCCGGCACTCCCCATTCACTTCAATGGGACTGCACGGAGTGAAAGAAGCAGCCCATTCATTTCTATGGGGAGCGCTCGTATCCCCGCTCCCATAGAAATGAATGGAGCTGCTTTAGACGCCGCTTATTCTGAACGTGTTTTACGTTCAGAATAAGCTAGCGTTTACTCAGTGTGAATTCACCCTAAAGAGGAATTTTAGGTGGATATCTGCCTCATATTCCTTTTATTTTCTGCCCCCTGGTGACCTCCCGTCAGCGCCGCTCCTCCCATGAGGCGACCTGAAGCGACCGCTTCAGGCGGTGCTATGCCAGGGCCCCGGGGAGGGCGGCATTTTTGCTTACCTAAGCCAGTCCAGGAAAAGCTGTCCTGGACTGGCTTAGTGTCACCGAGTGGTGGATTGGGGAGGCCCTGTGGATGCAGGGCTGCTCCAGCGGCCTCCCCTCACGCTCAGGCAGAGAGCAGGTACTCTCCCTGCCTGCTCTCTGCCTGCTAACGCCGCTCCGCCAAACCCCTTTCGCTCCACCCCGCCCCCATTCACTCCACCTCGGGGGGCGGCTTTCTGTCGTCCGTCTCGGGCAGCAAAGAAGGTAGGTTCACCCCTGCCTCCCGCAGCTTTTTTTTTTTAGCATCCTGCTACAATCTCTGACTCCTATTGAGAACAATTTGAGGCAGAATGAGGGCAGAATCTTCTGCTGATTTGGGGGTGAAATCTGCTACAAAATCAGCACCAGATTATATATCATATATCTACACATATACAAGTCCTGTATGTAGGATTTTTTTGTCCACTGGCAAAAAATGGACATGGGTGTAAACGGACACTAAAGGACACAAGATAAAATCCCATTGAATTGATTGGAAATGTTAACGGACTACTGACAATTCAGCTAGTGTCCGTTGCTAAAATCTTGTAATGGACAATAGCTACAGACACTGCTGATGATCACCAACGGTAGTGTGAACGCCCCTTATAGACATCCTTAGATTAGTCCTAGATAACTTGTTACCATCCACATGGTTTAGCAGGTTTACCCTGTTAGTAGTGTACATCTTCACCCTGGTTGTTAGTGATTATTATCTATGACCGGCCTGCCCTAAAGGGCAGTTAAAGGTCATAGAGAGAGATAGTCATCATAATACATTAGAACAATAGAATAAAATGTGTCTCTTAAATTATAAATTCCTTGAGTTTTAGATATGGGATGTCCCTCACTCCTTCCTAAAACCACCCAAACTACGGTAAATATTGACTTTGGAATAAATGCACAAAACACTTTATTTTGGGTGTCAAAATGGCCACAGCTTTATTAAACTCACAGAAGTAAAATAATGACAGAAGGAGTCAGGTGAAGTGCTAGACCATTGGGATTCACGAATACTGTGAGATCCCCAGCTGTCTGACATACAGCACCCGGCCAGACAGCAATAAATAAAGGGGGGCGGCACGCTCCGGCTTGCAATTCTAGCAGAGCCAGTGCACTTTAAGGGCACCAACGTCCCTGTGCTTAACCACTGTGCCCGCCCCTGGATGACGTTACTATTACGACATCCTTCAGGCTGGCCATTTCTAAAGCTCAGCCTGTTCACCACTATGAGGTTTAACCTCCGCTATTAGTTAAAATAAGTCCACAATAACTTGCCTGCAACTTCCACCTGACACCTCAACCGCAAAAGTAAAGCTGTGACAGTTTACCAATGGACCATGTGACACGTGATACTTTATTACACACGACTGACTAAACATGGCAAACCCTACAGCATTCAGGAGAGTTAAAAAACCCCTGTGGAGGAAACCTCTAAGGAACCATGGCTGGAGGACTGCCCTTCCCTTGGGCTTAGAAGGATAATGCCCAACAATAACTCATCAAAGTCATCTCATAATTGAATATATAGGGCCAGATATACAATTACAGTAACAAAGCAATTATACAATAATACATTAGGCAGGAAAATGTGAAAAAAGCAAGTGTCACATAGTGATTAAAAGAGGGCGGGCGGGAAATGCTTCATCCAGGTCTTGTGATGAGAAAGAGGATGAAGATGGAGGAGACAGGAAGTGACATCTATTCCTAACTCCTCCCTCCCTAAAGTAACACACTAAGAACTATATACTAAAGCTAAATATACACAGATATATACTCCTAAAGCTGAATATACACAGATATACACTCCTAAAGCTGAATATACACAGATATATACTACTAAAGCAGAATATACACAGATATATACTCCTAAAGCTGAATATACACTGATATATACTCCTAAAGCTGAAAATACATTGATATATACTCCTAAAGCTGAATAAACACTGATATATTCTTCAAGCTGAACCAGTCTGTATAAATCTACACAACTACTGCACGAAGAAGAAACTGCAGAAGTTATTAGTTCCCCCATCCCAAAGTCATGTCCCCCTTTGCTGATGGCTCCGGGGGTGTTTATTCCCATAGAAAGGGATGTCATTCTCTTTATTGTGGTAGTAAAGGCTACCTGGTTTGTTGGTGATCCTCGTGGAGATTTATCTCCCGAGTGTATCCCACCATCTATACCTACTCATTAACTGTAATTATGTTATTTTTAGCTGCTGTGGATTAGTCTTGTTTTACACTGAACCCCCCCCCCAAAAAAAAAAAAAAAAAAGAGGCAACAGGTAGTGGAATTAACTGAAAACTTAGATGCCAAGTAGAACGTCCCTGGATGTGGTGTCTATCTCTACACGCCCTGTCTGCTGCTAATAGGATGTTATGTATATGAGCAAAGAATTACCTTTGTTCTTTTAACAGACACAAACAGTCACCTGCATTTCAATACAACTTACTGCAAGGAAAGGATCTACTGGATCTTCTGGCCCCTGGGCACAGTAACAGGGCAGCTGCAGGCTACACTTTGTATGTCCATCTCGTAGACAGAGGGCTGATTCTACTGGTTCATAAGTGGGATCTTTTATGTTGTCAGAGATGTAAACAGAGATGTTCTGACAATGAAGCTGTATGCATAATAATAATAATAATAATAATAATAATAATAATAATAACACATTTTATTTATATAACGCCAACATATTCTGCAGCACTGTACAATTTGTAGGGTTCAAGTACAGACAAAAAGATACATTACAAAGAAATAGTCAGTTCATGTAATGGGAATAAGGGCCCTGCTCGCAGGAGCTTACAATCTATGAGGTAGAGGGGGTGACACAAGAGGTAGCAGGGGCGACGTTGGAGGTAGCATTGCTTATACAGTGGTCAGACAATTTTGCAATAGAGGTTACTGTCATTACACAAACGTAAAACTTTATGAGCCGTCACCAGTCGTGTCCTTTAATGTGCAGATATAAAGTTAGTCTCAAATTGCATCATGTGGGGTAATGTGGGAGCTTGAACAGAGGAGGGATTGTTTTAGGGATTCTAGTTACGGTATGGAAGGGTTTACATTAAGAATTATGATAGGCCTGTCTGAAAAGATGTGTCTTTAGTTTGTGCTTGAAGCTGTAGAAATCGGGAGTTAATCTGATTGTCTGGGATAGAGCATTCCAGAGAAGTGGTGCAACTCGGGAGAAGTCTTGTATATGAGCATGGGAGGTATGCTTCTGATCAATCACACAAATAAACGGTTACATAGTACCCATAATTTTTATGTCCATTATGTCCTTATGCAATTAGGTAGCAAACAAACATTTATTCATTGGTTGGCTGACTGCAGCTATATGTACATATACCAATGGTGGAGAGTGAATGTTCACCCACCTGATCATCTGCTTTATTGGCTTAGAAGACTGTTCCTGAAAAATATTGAGATGAATTGTATGTTCTCCCCATGCATGTGTGGATTTCCTCCCATTCTACAAAGACATACTGATAGGAAAAAACAAAACAAAAAAATGTACATTGTGATCCCTATATGGGCTCACAATCTACATTTAAAAAAAAAAAAAAAAGCTGCACAAATAAAACCTAATGTTTCGTTAAATGGTAAATTTCCCTCATTGAATTGCTTTCTCCGCTTTGCGCTTTTGAAGGTTTCTGGTAGGTAAAACCACCCTGTTTGTGACCTATGACCTGTATATTGTAACCAAGCATATGCTAGTTATTATTGTCCGCAACATATTCTTTGATAAAATTGCTTCTCCTAAAGGTTAGTGGGGCCCCGCGTTCTAGGGCTGCCAACGTGGAAAAAATAGCCATTGTCTGAAGATTGTCCTAACTACAGGAACCTCGGCATAGCAGGGGATAGGAGCCAGGTACAATGGGAATCCTGCAGCGCTGGACTTGGCTTATACTGTATTGTGAATAGAGTTCAAAAGCGTCAATCTAAACAGGAATTTCCACTTTCTATTTAAACAAAGCAACAGCTTGGGCTAAACCTGTAGCGTAGCAAATATCGCATAACACACAAGTGACTGTAATCCTTCTAATAACTAGTACATTAGTCCCTACATTATACAGTAACAGTAATTCAGAATATGATGCAAGCTTGGGAATAGACGTGTCTGTATAGCTACTAGTACATCATCCCTGTGCATTACAAGACATAATAGGTGCTGCATAATACGTAACACAAGCTTTGGCTAAAATATAGTGTGAATATGTTACGTGGTGCTACCCAGTAGGCAATGCTGCCCATAGGATGAGGAAGAGGTTAACCACTGTGTTACCCTCCACCCCTCCCAACTGCACCTGCTGCAGTATCGATCATGTGACACAAAAGTTTCACCTGGCTACGGAGAGCGGAACGTAATCCAGAGGGAACCTTAGCTGGAGTGATGGGAGGAGGGGGGGGGGCAGTCACACAGCAACAGGACTCTGCAATTACACAAACACAAGCTCAACTCAGACAAAGAACTGCACAAAAGCAAAATTAGTTCAGAAGCTATAATCAGGAAATGGCCCCGGGGGCCCGCTGCCAAGGGCCAGGAGGAGTGTGTCTTGTGAACCCTCGGAAATATTTCTGCATTAACCATTATAATAAAATGTCGGCTTTGAGATCGGAATGTTAAGTGGAATCTTTGGAATCAAGTGGTTTGGAGTGTATTATTATATTTATATTATTATATTTTTTTCTGTTTACTTGATCTGGCCACAAACTAGACTAGAATCTTTCTTTTTTTCTGGTGTTTTATGAGATACAAACATTTGTAACACTATACATACAACCCTCAGTGGCCATACACTACCATACTTACATATGCCCTACTTTCATACTGCTGTATGTGAGGCTTGTTATAGTGGATTTGTATTGAATCTCACTGAAAGAAAACTGGCATATTACCCCTCGTTCACATCTGCGTTTGGTAATCTGTTTGGTTAGTCCGCATGGGGAGCCCCTGAACGGAATACCAAACGCATTGGCAAGCGGTGCGCAGTGAAAGCACACGGACCCCATAGACTATAATGGGGTCCGTGTGCTCTCTGCGTGGTGTTTGCACAGAACATGTGGACAGAAAAGTACTTTGTGGTCTACTTTCATGTCCGCATGTTTCGTGAGAGCACACGGACCCCATTATAGTCTATGGGGTCAGTGTGCTTTCACTGCACACCACTTGCCAATGCGTTTGGTATTCCGTTCAAGAGGGGTCCTCATGCGGACTCCCCAAACGGATTACCAAATGCAAGGGGTTACACAGAAAGTTATTCATATGCAGATGGGGAGATGTGCGTTGCGTTGTGCCTTAGCTTGCCTGGGCTTTGGTCTCTATTCTAGAATAAATCATCACTAGTAGATCAGCTATGGTGCCTGGGTGCTGTGCTATCTTGGAGCAGCTGATCTGGAGGGGTCCCAAGCGACAGACCCTCACACATCTGATATTAATTACCTATCCTAAGGACAGGTTATCAATATTAGTAAGTGTATATCTCCTTACATGCTAACATACTCACTTTAAGGCCCCAAACACAAAAGAGAAATATTTTCTGGGACCAGCCAACTATATAATGTGTACGAGCACCTCACACAGTAAATAATGTTGGTGGACAGAAGGATTGGTCATGTTGAATTTCAACTTCAAATCCTTATGTTCTTTCTGGAGATCAAACATCAACAAGGACCATATTTCCATTAAAAACACACATGCTTGGCTGGACCAAGATCGTATGCATGGGGTAGTTGGGAGAAATATCTGCAAACCAAATTGAAGATACTGTATATGAGCACTTTTAGGACAGGCATACATATTGGATAGTTGTAAGGCAAATACTGATTTGGTGGACTATTTCTTAAGCTCACTGAACAACAAATTAGTCACCCAGTGGACAAGCATATATGATACATTCAGACTGTACAGATGGGGCAGCGGTTGAGTCATGTGCTGAACTGTGCGTGCTCTGCGTCTACGTGATCATAAGCAAGTAGCGATCAGACAGTTTGTTTCAAGCGGTAATTGCACGTAAACATGGGTAAATGTAAGGACGTAACAAAGAGGGACAATCGTGTTTGGCCGTGCCCACGGCCATATGGTGAGTGAAGTTGCTGGATTTGTTGGTGTTTCGCTGTGGACTGTTCAACGTGTCTACAAGCAATGGTACGTGGCTACGAAACACAATATCAGAGTTGTGGTCTAAAAAAACATCCTAACTGAGAGGGACCGGAAACAAATTTCACGGCTTGTGGATCAAAATCGGAGGAATTGCTGCAGTGAGTGAATGAAGGTCCTTCCCAACCTGTTAGCAAGCAAACGTTGCAATGGGAACCGCATGCAATGAACATTTAGAGTTGTTGACTTCGCAACAGGCCGTTGCTCACACAGGCAAATAAAGCTGCACGTATTCAATGGGCTAGATATCACCGAATGTGGACAGTAGCTGACTGGTGGACTGTAATGTGGTCTGACGAATCATGTTTTTTCCTTTATTCCAGTGATGCACATCGTCAAGGCCAAATGAACCATTTCATCCTGATTGTCCTGCAAAATCACATGACTTGAACCCCATCAAAAATCTGTGTGACATATTGGAAAAGTGGGTAAAACACCGACATCAGCATCCCTGCAATTAGGTGGAATTGCGCAATCAACTGCTCAGCGAGTGGCTTACACTGGATGCGACATACCTGCAAAACCTTGTGGACTCACTTTCTAACCAAATCAAGGTGGAGTTACACAATATTAAATGATGATTTTTATGATTTCTTTAGGGGGTGACTAATTTTTTGTCCGGTGAGCTTATGTCCCCTCCACCATACACAGGTAAGACATGCTAAATTCTTGAAGGAAAACAACTATGCCAGGTTCAGTTTGGTGATGAATCTGTCAATAGTAGTATTTCCTATTCTGACTCCCAGGTGACTCATGGCAGGGATTTTCCATTGCTATAGCTCAATGTTTCATCCACTACCTAATATAGAACAGTAGGGATTTCCAGGGTTAGTCTGTTCTGATCAACACTCCAGTAATAGGTCCATCAAGCATACATCATGAGAAACCTAGCAGCTTCTACAACGCAGATCATTTCTTGATTTATTTTTTTTCTTGATGTAGTAGTAAAGAAAGAAAAAAAAAAAGGAACACCAGTTTACTCAACATTTGTGTCTTCCCGGCAATAAGATGGCAGTAATATGTAGAATGTATAAGTCATACAATTACAATAATACAATCAATAATCAGACATTAGTAAATAAGAAAGAGAAGTGTATCTCTAGTTGGTCCATAAATAACAATAATTCATATAAGAAGGTAAGATTATAAAATAATAGATAAAATGTTGTGCTCTAAAATAGGCTGGTTGAACATTTTTTTTTAGGAATTTTTTCCGACTTTTCTTTGTTGAAAAAACACTGGGTGAAATTTATGAAGACTGGCGATCCTTCTGCCAGTCTTAATACATTCCCCACCAGTGCCACGACTTACCAGAATTACTAAGAGGCACTAAAGTCTTGTGTGCCCCAATGCAATCTTTTTGCCCAAGGCCCCTACCTCATTCCTACGTTGAATTCTTGATAGTGATGGTTACGGGAGCTAAGGAGTTTAATCCACCTTAGTGTGGTTAGGGGTAATCTGTGGGTCTCCTTGGTTTATGAGCCAGATGGAAGCTGCAATCTCAATACTGATGCAAGTGCTTATAGACCCATAAGGCTCCTGCGACTGCATCCTCTGCGCCCCCTCAAGTTACGCTCCTGCCTGGTTGCAGATCTACGCCAGCCAGGGCTGCTGTAGAACTGTGGTATAACTCAATCCAGTTTTGCGTTATGGGTATGTTCATACTACTGTTATTACAGCTTACTACTCTCATCCATCGTAGCATGAGAGCAATTGACATAAATGGTAGAAGAGTAACGGACACGGATGGAGCCCCCTCTGTCTGTATCTGTTCCCATTGACTATAATGCAAAAATCATATTGGATGTTGTCTCCTGCCATGTTTATTTACATTTTTGATGATAGAAAATGCCCTGCATAAATGGAGGGGGCTCTGTCTACATCTGTCATTTAATGTCTGTTACTCTCATCCTTAATAATGGTAGTGGGATTCTACACTTTGGCTAAGGCCCCACACTTCAATTATGTCTATAGGGCAGGGGTCAGCAACCTTCGGCACTCCAGCTGCTGTGAAACTGCAACTTCCGACATGCTCCATTTACTTCCTTGGGAGCTCCAAGTACAGCAGAGCAAGTATGCATGCTGGGAGTTGTAGTTTTACAATAGCTGGAGTGCCGAAGGTTTCCTATCCTTGCTATAGAGAAACCACCAGCATTTACCGACCATCTAGTGAATCCCATCATCCACTTTGCAGAGACTGTAGAAGGCTGCAGTTTACGCCACGTGGGGCCCCCGCCTTAAAGGTTTTTTTTTATCCTTATATCAATATCAGGTTGGTGGAGTCTGTCCACTAATGATCTTACTGCAAGAGCCACATCATGGTGAGTGCCTTGTCATTTGTCTTCCAGACACTACTATGTACAATTATAGTGGCTATGCTGGTATTGCAGCTCAGTCCCTTACACTTTAAGTGGGACTGGTCTACAAAGAGTTTCGATACCAGACACAGCCAACAACAACAACACTTTGCAATGCTCTTTCCTTACTATGGACTACAAAAAGTGCTGTGCCTCAATGGAAGTGATCGCATGCTTACGAAAGCACCATGGCGTCCTCAGTCACCTGATATGCCGCATGCCGGGACCTGGCAGCCTTTGCGTTAATATTAATGGTCTATATTTTATTCAAAGAATCCTGCATACCTCAACTTGAGAACAGGAATGATGTTAGAGGAGGGCAAGGATGTTCCCATATGAGACAATATAAAATCGTTCATTGGGCTCTAGTCTTTCTGTTGAATTTACATCATTGTCCACTTTGATGGGATGACACGCATTACTTATAAACTGTGCAGCTTGTGTGGCTAAGCCACAACACATGCATGCAGCATATGCATACACTTTTAGACATTCTACAAGATAATCCTGTGTAAGTCACATGTCTATAATTAAAATACTTACGTGATAAGCTTACATCCAGTAAACTAAAGTAAGGTGTAATTATCAAACATATCAATTATTGTAATTACGCTTATGATTGATATCAGTGTTTTGTTTGGCATATCTGCATTGCATGTAGCAACGAATGTATTCTGAAGAATAAAACCAGTATTAGGACATCACATATAAATGAAAATATTCTATACTGTCTTCATATGCAATATGCTTAGACTGTGTAGTACGCAGGTATGAAAGTATCTCAGGTTAAGGTTGTCAAGGCAGCTAGAAATGTGCTGAAACCTAACTGTCGAAAAGTTGACTTGGGTTTGGTCTGTCTATAGTATTTTGTTCTCATCTGCATCAATGTCTTCCCAAACAGCACTAGACACCAATGGCTGTAAAAAAAAAAACAGTGGGGGAAATAGTTTACATACACTCCTCCAAATTGCCTTCTATAATGATTCATAAGGATTCTTTGCATTGACCAGCCATTTCCAAGAGTCTTTGGACTACCTCTGTCCCTGGCAGGGAGGCCTTGGAGGCCTTGGAAATTTGCCAGGGGGCCACAACACATGGGAAGAGAAGTTGACCACATGCCTTCATGCAACATTATCTGTTTCTTTAGGATGATTTTGTTTGGTAAAAACTGAAAAAAATTGGTAGTGGTACCATGAGGAATTTTTTGTCCAGGCAGCCGTGGGTTTGAAAAGGTTGGGAAACCCTGACACAGACTGATGGTCAAAAGAAAGATCATGAAAATTGGTAGAGGAAAAATTCCTGCAAGGACGAAAACTATGGACACCTGACGGACCCCATTGTAGTCAATGGACTTCATGTGTAACTGCTTGAACCAGAACAATGACTAGGAAACACTAGTGCAAACTTACTGTAATGTATAATATGGATTGAAATACCAATCTAAGAAACAAGCCATGCAAAATAGAAGTAATCGCCATGGCCATCATTTTACCAGGTCATGAATTAGATTCCCTAAGACTAATGCTAGACCGGCTATTCCGTTATATGTGATATTTAGACATTTCTATTATTACATTTCTCTAGTAACACATAAAGTGCTCCAGCATGAGCACTATAGTGAGGGATCTTGATTAGAGATGAGCGAACACTAAAATGTTCGAGGTTCGAAATTCGATTCGAACAGCCGCTCAATGTTCGTGTGTTCGAACGGGTTTCGAACCCCATTATAGTCTATGGGGAACAGATACTCGTTAAGGGGGAAACCCAAATCCGTGTCTGGAGGGTCACCAAGTCCACTATGACACCCCAGGAAATGATGCCAACACCTCTGGAATGACACTGGGACAGCAGGGGAAGCATGTCTGGGGGCATCTAACACACCAAAGACCCTCTATTACCCCAACATCACTGCCTAACAACTACACACTTTCCACATTCAAAAAAACCTCTATCAAAGTGGGAAAATACCTGGAAACCTTCTTTACTCCCCAAATGGATGGACACAAACCCCAATTTAAGCTCAACAAACAGTAACAACCACCCCTTTAAATCACGTTCCCCATGACAACCACAAATGGAATAGGCAATGGGAATTCCAAAAGCCCTCACCCTTAACTGTCATTTTGAGTGTGTGTGTGTGTGTGTGTGTGTGTGTGTGTGTGTGTGTGATGTGGTAAGACCTTCCAAAATTCACTTTTCTAGCCCTTAACATGAGCCCTTCCAAACAAAGTTACATGACCTTAAGCTGAGCTACCAGCAGAGATTGAGGCCCTTGGCATGAGTAGAGCCTTGCACCAGCAGTGTTTTTGGCACTTAGGGTGAGTTGAGCCTTGTACCAGCGTGTGTCCCTTAACATCAGGCGGGCCCTAAGTTCTGCGCTTTGCACAAAAGTTCCACATTAACTAGGCTGAATGGTACAAAGATTAGTAGGCCCGAGAACCAGGAACAGGTCTTGCAATGGCTATCGGATAACGCTTAAAGCACATTGTCCACCAGCCAGTCAGCCTCTACCTCCTCTTACCCAACAGTCTTGTCCTCCTTCCACCCAAAATTCCCAATCTTCCCAGAACAATAACCCCAACTGTCCCTGCTCCCCAGAGCTGTTCTCCCTTCCTTTGACTGTACCGCAACCTGCCCCTCCATTTCGCGATTCCACGGACCTAACAGACGAGTATCTGTGTCCAGATGCTCAAACACTAGAGTCTCCTCCATTCCATCTCCGGTCGATTTGGTGGCGGATGACCAGCAACCCACCCTCATCGACGACGATGAGACGCAGTTGCTGTCAGGGCAGCCAGTTGACATGCGCATTGTGCAGGAGGAGGAGGCGAGACAGGAGTTGGAAGAGGAGGTGGTGGACGACGAGGACACCGACCCCACCTGGACAAGGCAGATGTCAAGCTGGGAAAGTAGTGTGGATGTTGAGGCAGGTGCAGCACCAAAAAGGGTAGCTAGAGGCAGAGACATGTCCAGAGGCAGAGGTCAGCTGCTTTGCCGAAGCCAGGCCAGACCCGGAATGTCCGAAGATGTTCCCTTTTGTACCCAGCCCAGAAAAACTCCCCCATCGAGGGCACGTTTCTTGAAGGTGTAGAGTTTTTTCAAGGAATGCGCCGAGGACAGATATAGTGTCGTCTACACAATTTGCCTCTCGAAATCGAGTAGGGGCCCTGAGAAGAGCAACCTGTCCACCACTTCAATGCACCGTCATTTGGAATCCAAGCAATGGAATCAGTGGCAGGCAGCAACGGCAGGACAAACGTCGCCCGCCGTTCATGCCACTGCCTCTGCTCACAGTGCTGGCGATGCACTCCAGAGGACGAGCCAGGACATCACTTCATCTGCCTCCGCCACTTTGTTGACTTCTCCCTCATCCTCCCCTGTTTCTGTCTTATCTCCTTCTCCTGCACCATCAAAGGCACCATCAGGCGCTTCTTTACAACAACCCACCATCTCTCAGACATTGGAGCGCCGGCAGAAATACACCGCTAACCACCCACCCACGCAAGCCTAGAACGCCAACATCGCTAAACTGCTGGCCCAGGAGAGGTTGGCGTTCCGGCTTGTTGAAACTCCCGCCTTCCCGGACCTGATGGCAACTGTGGCACCTCACTATGCCGTCCCTAGCCGTCTCAACTTCTCCCGGTGTGGCGTCCCCGCCTTGCACCAGCACGTGTCACTCAACATCAGGTGGGCCCTTAGTTCCGCGCTTTGCTGCAAGGTCCACTTGACCACCGGCACTTGGACAAGCGCCTGTGGTCAGGGATGCTGCAGTGCTTATCTTTAATGACAGGCAGGGTGAATGTGGTGGAGTCTGTTCCCCGGGTGCAAACTGGGGTGGCCTATCTCCTCTCCCGGGCCAAAATTCATGGCAGGAGTAGACTGAAACCCTACGACGCTGCAACCTCCACCACAGCTACTAGCGGCAAACGCTAAAACACTGGTGTGGGGAGACGTCAGCAGGCGGTGCTGAAGCTCATCAGCTTGGGGGACAGACAGCACAGTGCCTCCGAGGTCAGGGATGCCATCCTGGCTGAGATGGCATTTTTTTTTCCCTGCTACACCTGGGGCCTGGCATTTTTACGCCTGTGATAATGGCTGGAACCTGGTAGCGGCTCTGGAGCTTGCCAGCCTCCAACACGTTCCATGTTTGGCCCACGTCTAACCTAGTGGTGCAAAGTTTTTTAAAAACATACCCAAATGTACCGAAGCTACTGTTGAAAATGCGGCGCTTGTGCGCCCACTTTTGCAAGTGCACAGGAGTCGCTGCTAGCCTAAAAACACTCTAGCAAGGCCTACATCTGTCCAAACACAGGCTGTTGTCCGTCATTCACACACGCTGAAACCCTACAATACCATATCTTGAGCAGGGTGTGTGAGCTGCACAGACCTTTGATGGAGTTCCATCTACAAAACCCAAGGGTTCCTCAAAGTCAGCAACCAAAGTTTCTGCACCATGAGTTTCCAGGGGTGGCAGAGTTATGGCTAGGGGAAGAGGCATGGATAGGGATGATGTCTAGGGGCAAAAGCAGTGTGGATGTGGAGGCAAGCTAAGCAGGAAAAACTGGGGGTACAAGCTAAGGCATGGACTGGGGTGATGTCTAGGGGCAAAAGCAGTGTGGATGTGGAGGCATGCTAAGCAGGAAAAACTGGGGGTACAAGCTAAGGCATGGACTGGGGTGATGTCTAGGGGCAAAAGCAGTGTGGATGTGGAGGCAAGCTAAGCAGGAAAAACTGGGGGTACAAGCTAAGGCATGGACTGGGGTGATGTCTAGGGGCAAAAGCAGTGTGGATGTGGAGGCAAGCAAAGCAGGGAAAATGGTGGCTAGAGGCAAAGGGATGTCCATAGGCAGCAAGGGCAAAGATGCAAAACTCTCCCGTTTCAAGAATTTTCCTGACTTGTTTCCCCACAAAACATTCCTGGGAGGAGGGCTGAAACACCACCCTCCTCCTCCTCCGCTGTTAGATTTACCCCAGCTACGAGCTGAAAACGCTGCAACACTGGTGTGGGGAGACGTCAGCAGGCTGGGCTGAAGCTCATCAGCTTGGGAGACGGACAGCACACTGCCTCTGAGGTCAGGGATGCCATCCTGGATGAGATGGCAATTTGTTTATCCCCGCTGCCCCTGGGGCCAGGTTTTTTAGCTTGTTGGAGGGCTCTGGAGCTTGCCAGCCTCCAACACGTTCCATGCCTGGCCCACATGTTCAATGTAGTGGTGCAATGATTTTTAAAAACATACCCCAAATTAGCTGAGCTAAGGGTGAAAGTGCGGCACTTGGACACCCACTTTCCCAAGTCTACAGTACCTGGAGCTAGCCGCAATACACTCCAGCAAGGCCTACATCTGCCTGAAGCACCTACTGTTGTGCGAGGTCACCACACGCTCTAACCCTAGATACCGTATGTTCAGCAGGGTGTGTGAGCAGCAGAGACCTTTGATGGAGTACCAGCTACAAAACCCAAGGGTTCCTCAGAGTCAGCTCCCTCACTTTCTGCACCATGAGTTTCCATGGGTGGCAGACTTATGGCTAGAGGCACAGGCATGGATAGGGGTGATGTGTAGGGGCAAAAGCAGTGTGGATGTGGAGGCAAGCTAAGCAGCAAAAACTGGGGGTACAAGCAGCCGGTGACATCATCACTGACAAGCACAGCTGTCTGTCAGCTGACAGGCTGACTTTCACCAAAATGAACAGACAATGGATAGACTCATCATATACATGTCAGTTACATGACAAATTTAGTGCAATTTGCAAGTCCAAGATGGTTTGGAGATCTGCGGAGAGGAATCTCACCACCTCTTGCGGGTGCCATCATTTGGAAGGCAAGCCCTGGGCTCAGTGGGTGAGAGCAAGCGCAGGATAATCGTCGTTTGGCCTGGCGGCCACTGCCTCTTCCACTGTTGACAGGGCTGGCGCTGCAGTCCAGACCAGGAGCCAGGACACCTCCACATCTGCCTCTGACACTTTGGGGAGTTCACCCTTATCCTCACCTTTTCCTGCCATTTCTCCTTTTGCCCGCGCCATCATGCGCCTCTTCCCAGCAACTCCCCATCTCCCAAGCCTTTCATTTCATGCTAAAGTACAGCGCAACCCACCCACATGCCCAAGGCTTCAACGGCCTCATCTCAAGAAATCTGGCCCAGGAGATGTTGGAATCCCGGCTGGGGGACACTCTGCCCTTTTTGGGCAGAGTGTCTACTGCGCCACCGCACTGTGCCGTCCACACCAGCACTTTCCCCCAAACATGAGGCGGTCCCTAAATTCAGCGCTTAGCCCTAAAGTTCCATGTGACCAGTTACGAATGGACAAGTGCATGCGGACAGGGACGCTACCTTTCAATTTGGGCACAGTGGTTGAATGTAGTTGAGGCGTGGACCGGGTCGCAAAATGTGGTGGCCTGACTTGTCTCCCCACACAACATTCCTGGGAGGAGGGCTGAAACACCACCCTCCTCCGCTGTTAAATTGACCCCAGCTACGAGCTGGAAACGCTGCAACACTGGTGTGGGGAGACGTCAGCGGGCCGTGCTGAAGCTCATCAGCTTGGGGGCCAGACAGCACACTGCCTACAAAGTGAGTCATGCCATCCTCGATGAGACGGCAATGTGGTTTTTGCCACTGCACCTGGGCCCAGGCATGTTGTCATGTGTGATAATGGCCGTAACCTGGGATTGGCTCTGTAGCTTGGCAGCCTGCAACATATTCCATGCCTGGGCCACGTTTTTAACTCATTGCTGCTAATCTTTTGAAAAAGGTACCCCAATGTTCCTGAGCTACTGGTGAAAGTGTGGCGCTTGTGCGGATAGTTTTTAAAGTGTATAGTTGCCGCTGCTAGCCTCTATGCACTCCTACAACGCCTGTACCTGCTGGAACAACGGCTGTTGTGCGACGTCTCCACACTGCTGGCACTAAACATATCATGTGTTGAGCAGAGTGTGTGAGCAGCACAGACCTTTGATGTAGTTCCAACTCCAAAACCCTCGGGTTCGTCAAAGTCAACTCCCTCAGTTGCTCAACCATGAGTGGCCATGGGTGGCAGACTTATGTGAAATCCCATCCCATCCATTGCACTGGACACGAAACATTAGCATGCGCTCAGCACAACTTCGGATATGGCAGATGCGTTAAGCAGGGTGCAGGGTACAACACAGACCAGGCCCGAGCACCAGGAACAGGTGTTAGAAATACTGCAGCATCTGCCATTTCCTTCCAATTTTGGGGTTTTGGACCCGCCACCGACTTGTCTGGACCTAAGTGGGGATCATGAGACACAGTTGCCATCAAGGCAAGCTGTGGTCATGTGCGGTTTGCAGTAAGGGGGCAGTGCGCAATTGGAAGAGGAGTTGGTGGATGACGAGGCCACCGACCCCACATGGACAGGGGTGATGTCTAGGGGCTAAAGCAGTGTAGATGTAGAGGGAAGCTAAATCAACAAAAAACCTGGGTAGAAGCAAAGGCATAAACTGGGGTGATGTTTAGGGGTGAAAGCAGAGTAGATGTGGAGGGAAGCTAAGCAGCAAAAACAGTGGGTAGAAGCAAAGGCATGCAAAACTCTACCCTGTTGGAAGACTTATTCCTAGGTCTGGAACACGTTAATGGCCCCCCTGGACAAATTACTGCCACTCAGGGGCCTAGTGTCACCAGGAGGGACAAGTATAGGCGCATGTTGTGGGAATACCTGGCCGACACCAGCTCTGTCCTCTCCGATCCCTCTGTGCTCTACAGCCTAAACTTATTTTCTCATCTTTTTTTCTGAACTGCACATCTCTTGCCTGCTTCCTTTGGGATCTTAGAAATGGTGGTCCACTTCCACAGATGGTAACTTCAATAGACAGTGTAACGGGAGTAGCTGAGGGATCGCTGTCTTAACCACTTTTTGGCACAAAATTAACTTCCAAAGCCAAATATGGTGCAAGTATATGATGCAAGGACACCTACACACCTATCTCTGACACATTGGGGAGTTCACCCTCATGCGCCCTTTTGGCCTGCACCATCATGCGCCTCTTCCCAGCCACTCCACATTTCCCAAGCTTTTCATTGCAGGCAGAAGTACAATACAACCCACCCCCATGCCCAAGCCTGTAACAGCCTCATCGATAAACTGCTGGCCCTGGAGATGTTGGTGTTTGTTTATGCTTCTGGAGACCCAGGCCTTCCGTCAGCAGATGGCAGCTGGGGCACCTCCCTATGCTGGGCCTAGCCGTTACTACTTCTCTTGGTGTGCTGTCTCTGCCTTGCGCCTGCATGTGTCCCATAACATCAGTCGGGCCCAGAGCTCTGCGCTTTGCTGCAAGGTCCACTTGACCACCGACACATGGACAAGCGCCTGTGGTCAGGGATGCTGCAGTGCTTATCTTTAATGACAGGCAGGGTGAATGTGGTGGAGTCTGTTCCCCGGGTGCAAACTGGGGTGGCCTATCTCCTCTCCCAGGCCAAAATTCATGGCAGGAGTAGACTGAAACCCTACGAAGCTGCAACCTCCACCCCAGCTACTAGCGGAAAACACTGTAACACTGGCATGGGGAGATGTCAGCAGGCCGTGCTGAAACTGATCAGCTTGGGGGACAGACAGCACAGTGCCTCCGAGGTCAGGGATGCCATCCTGGCTGAGATGGCATTTTTTTTTCCCTGCTACACCTGGGGCCTGGCATTTTTGCGCCTGTGATAATGGCTGGAACCTGGTAGCAGATCTGGAGCTTGCCAGACTCAAACACGGTCCACGCATGGCCCACGTTTTCCAACTTGTTGGTGCCATGTTTCTTTGAAACCTACACCATTGTGCCTGATATACAGGTCAAAGTGGGGCCATTTTCGTAAGTGAGAACTAGCCTCTGCTAGGCAGAAAACATTCAGAGCACACTCCTCTCATCTTCGCACCGTTGGCTGGCGGAGGAAGACGAGGGGGTTGGAGTGGCATCTGATGTCCCTATCCCACACGAGGCTAGAGGGTGCACTTCAGTGCATCCCATTGCTTCACCACAAATGGTGTGAAGGGGAGTGGAAAATGGAGGAAATGGAGAGTGACCCTTACAGTTGGGGCCAGCAAAGGCATGCCAAGTAACACACTGGCACACATGGCTGACTTCATCTTGGGTTGCTTTTCAACACATATTTCACATCATGAAGAACAAATAATACTGGATTTTTTCAAGCCTCGAACCCCGGTCTAGGTCTAATGTCTGTTCCTTTCTTATATTAGGGGAGAGGGAAAAAAAATTACTTCAGTGATACGTTTAGCGTACATAGACTGACTATTAATGTGTATCCCACTTAGTGTTGTTAGGGTTACACACCGTCACAACCTGGCTAAAGCTTCTATAGCTGTTAATAAAGTCAACATAACTTTACGGTATCCAAAAAGACAGCTGGTACCGACAGAGAGCAAGACAAATGTCACCCAAAGCTGTGAGCTCTGAACACCCACAGTGACTTTGGCGTCATCATCATTATAAGGGAGCGGGTGGTAATAAATAACTTGGCAGTGCCTAAAACCCAAAAAGCTTATACAACTATATTTACATTAAGATACACAAATGAAACTTTTCAGTAGCATGTCATGAGACAAGCTGATAAGCTCTTCCTTTGTGCAGTGCTATTTGAAAGTTAAACGCTGCCTTTATTTTAATTCTGGAGAAGGTGCAGACATTAGATTTAGAACATGTTGTCTTCATTGTCCAAATCCTCTATATAGGTAACGTGTTTTTCGGGCCGAGCTGTCTGGGAACGAGCTGGTGCAGCACTGACAACCTGGGTGAATATGGCAAGAGCCTGAGATGTAGGGTGAATGAATCCCCAAATTATTTGTGGAATTCCCAGTGAGACAATGGCACTGTATACCAGTATTAAAAATTGTGGGTGCACATAACCCCCATATATTCTTTGAATTCCCAGTGAGACAATGGAACTGTATAGCAGTATTAAAAATTGTGGGTGCACGTAACCCCCATATATTCTTTGAATTCCCAGTCAGACAATGGCACTGTATACCAGTATTAAAAATTGTGGGTGCACATAACCCCCATATATTCTTTGAATTCCCAGTGAGACAATGGAACTGTATAGCAGTATTAAAAATTGTGGGTGCACGTAACCCCCATATATTCTTTGAATTCCCAGTCAGACAATGGCACTGTATACCAGTATTAAAAATTGTGGGTGCACATAACCCCCATATATTCTTTGAATTCCCAGTGAGACAATGGAACTGTATAGCAGTAGCAAAAATTGTGGGTGCACGTAACCCCCATATATTCTTTGAATTCCCAGTCAGACAATGGCACTGTATACCAGTATTAAAAATTGTGGGTGCACATAACCCCCATATATTCTTTGAATTCCCAGTCAGACAATGGCACTATATACCAGTATTAAAAATTGTGGGTGCACATAACCCCAATATATTCTTTGAATTCCCAGTCAGACAATGGCACTGTATACCAGTATTAAAAATTGTGGGTGCACATAACCCCCATATATTCTTTGAATTCCCAGTGAGACAATGGCACTGTATAGCAGTAGCAAAAATTGTGGGTGCACGTCACCCCAATATATTCTTTGAATTCCCAGTCAGACAATGGCACTATATACCAGTAGTAAAAATTGTGGGTGCACATAACCCCCATATATTCTTTGAATTCCCAGTCAGACAATGGCACTGTATACCAGTATTAAAAATTGTGGGTGCACATAACCCCCATATATTCTTTGAATTCCCAGTGAGACAATGGAACTGTATAGCAGTAGCAAAAATTGTGGGTGCACGTAACCCCCATATATTCTTTGAATTCCCAGTCAGACAATGGCACTATATACCAGTATTAAAAATTGTGGGTGCACATAACCCCCATATATTCTTTGAATTCCCAGTCAGAGAATGGCACTGTATACCAGTAGTAAAAATTGTGGGTGCACATAACCCCAATATATTCTTTGAATTCCCAGTCAGACAATGGCACTGTATACCAGTATTAAAAATTGTGGGTGCACATAACCCCCATATATTCTTTGAATTCCCAGTCAGACAATGGCACTGTATACCAGTAGTAAAAATTGTGGGTGCACATAACCCCCATATATTCTTTGAATTCCCAGTCAGACAATGGCACTGTATACCAGTATTAAAAATTGTGGGTGCACATAACCCCAATATATTCTTTGAATTCCCAGTGAGACAATGGCACTGTATACCAGTATTAAAAATTGTGGGTGCACATAACCCCCATATATTCTTTGAATTCCCAGTCAGACAATGGCACTGTATACCAGTATTAAAAATTGTGGGTGCACATAACCCCCATATATTCTTTGAATTCCCAGTGAGACAATGGAACTGTATAGCAGTATTAAAAATTGTGGGTGCACGTAACCCCCATATATTCTTTGAATTCCCAGTCAGACAATGGCACTGTATACCAGTATTAAAAATTGTGGGTGCACATAACCCCCATATATTCTTTGAATTCCCAGTGAGACAATGGAACTGTATAGCAGTATTAAAAATTGTGGGTGCACGTAACCCCCATATATTCTTTGAATTCCCAGTCAGACAATGGCACTGTATACCAGTATTAAAAATTGTGGGTGCACATAACCCCCATATATTCTTTGAATTCCCAGTGAGACAATGGCACTGTATAGCAGTAGCAAAAATTGTGGGTGCACGTCACCCCAATATATTCTTTGAATTCCCAGTCAGACAATGGCACTATATACCAGTAGCAAAAATTGTGGGTGTATATAGCCCCAATTCTATTGCTAGGGGACTTGCAGGGTATTTCTGAGGTGAAGGTGGGGGGGCACACCGTTGGAACGGGGATTTGGGGTGTATATATGGGGTATACGGGAATACACTGTCAGTGTGTTCCATTCAGGATCCTGGGAAAGCTGGGTTGCGGCGATTGAGCCCGTCAGTGCCACGTTACACTGACAAGCTTCTCCCTGGAATTGAAGTTATATGTAAGCCCAATATATTCTTTGAATTCCCAGTGAGACAATGGCACTATATGGCAGTAGCAAAAATAGTGGGTGTATATAGCCCCAATCCTATTGCTAGGGGACTTGCAGGGTATTTCTGGGGTGAAGGTGGGGGGGCACACCGTTGGAACGGGTATCGGGGGTATATATCGGGTATACGGGAATACACTGACAGTGTATTCCACTCAGGATCCTGGGAAAGCTGGGTTGCGGCGATTGAGCCCGTCAGTGCCACGTTACACTGACAAGCTTCTCCCTGGAATTTAGCTCTTATAAGAGCTGTTGGTTGTCTTCTCCTTCCTATCCTAGCCTGTCCCTGCCTACCCAGAATCTAAGCCCTAGCTAACTGGACGGAAACCTCCGTCCCCGGTGAATTGCAAGCTCAGAATGACGCGAAGCTGGGCGGCGCTGTTCTTTTAAATTAGAGGTCACATGTTTTCGGCAGCCAATGGGTTTTGCCTACTTTTCTCAACGTCACCGGTGTCGTAGTTCCTGTCCCACCTACCCTGCGCTGTTATTGGAGCAAAAAAGGCGCCAGGGAAGGTGGGAGGGGAATCGAGTAATGGCGCACTTTACCACGCGGTGTTCGATTCGATTCGAACATGCCGAACAGCCTAATATCCGATCGAACATGAGTTCGATAGAACACTGTTCGCTCATCTCTAATCTTGATACATCTCCCCTAATATACAGTATGCCCTAATAGAGTATGTAGGAAGTGTTGCCACCCTTAATAGATAAGTAAATGTTTAGTTAAAAAAGGAGAACACTCCTATGTGAAAAGGTGACCTGGAGATCTAGGCAGGGCATGGGGTGTGAACGCTTATATAACTACATGTTCCTAATGTGGGAGTTCACAAGAAACCTCTTATTAACTGCCATTACACATATCCTGGACTATTGCAATGGCTTTCTTTCTTAGTTCCACTTTTTCCTAGGCCTTGGAACTCATGCAGGCAGCCACCACTCTGTACAGATTGTACAGAGCCATAACATGGTAGCCATAGAAGTGTCCAGGCCATAGGCCACCAAATATTAATCCTGGAAAATTTTTATGGAGAGAATATGTTACATTCAGATGAGCCTAACCCATCTGAAAGCTAAGGCCCAACAAGGATTAGCTGCAAATAAATCGCTGTGGAAAAAATAAAAAAAACACATTGCATTTTTTTTGCATCATTTTTCACGGAAAGTCTACACAGTTCTCCCCTGTGGACTTTCTACCCCGATTATACCTATTTGAGAAACACCAGTGTTTCCATGGATATAGGCATGTTGTGATTTCCAAAAATGCTAGTGTTTTTTTTGAAATTGTAGCATTTGTACTTCAGATTTTTTTCTGCAATGTGTGGATGTGTTAGGCAGAATCCCTTCCACTTTGCAGATACTGAAAAAGCAGCATTTTTTGCCACAGGCCAAAATGCTGTGTTTTTGCAACGTGGGAGCTCGGCCTCTTCACCATGGTGACAGACTACCTTTAGTATAGGTCATCAATATGTGATCAGGGGGGCTGTGAGTGATCTCTACTCTATTGCAATGACTTCATGTTTATCTGTCACATGGTACAGTACCAGTTCAGCCCCTACAATATTCATGCTACTGTCCTTGGTATTCACGCACCGAAGAACTTCAGCCTTCTCATGCAAGCGATCAATGGGGTCCTGGGTGTTGGACCTCCACAGATCACATACTAATGACTGTAGGTTCAATGTGATGATATCGCTGATGACATCCCTGACATCGTGTCTACAGCTCCCTGAATACTCTGGCACAAGAGACTGCAGACTGCACAGCAGTGGAGCGAGGAGAGGTAAGTATCAGTGTTTGTTATGTTAAACTTTGGCAGATGAAAAAGGACATTAAATTCAGATGGAGAGGGGACAAAAACTGGGGGGGGGGGGGGCTATATGAGGGGGACATTAAACTTGGAGGTCATATGAAGAGGGACATTAAACTGGAGAGCATATAAGGGGGGCATTAAACTTGGGGGGAGATAGAAGGGGCATTAAACTATGGCAGTAGATGAAGAAGAATATTAAACAGGGGGCAGGTGGAGGGGACAACTAGAGGAGGACATTAAACTGGGGGCAACTAGAGGGGACGTTAAATTGAGGGCAACTTGAGGAGGTCATTAAACTGGGGGCACCTAAGGGGGGGGGACATTAATGTCCAGTTGCCCCAGTTTAATGTCCCCCACCAGAAAACACCACAGTTTAATGTTCCTCTCCAACTGCCCCAGTTTAATATCACCCTTTAGTTGCCCCCAGTTTAAACTGTGGGGTCAATTTGGGAGAAAATTATAATGTGGGGGCATATTATATTAGGGTGACTGTAAGAGTATTATACTATATGGGGAGAAAATAGATATATGAATGGGATTGGACAGAGTCAGTTTAGAAGTGAGTGGAGAATTTCCCTCTTCTTGTCCTTTGAAAATTGGGAGGTATGCAATATATATATACCCTGAGAAACCCCTTTAAGGCTAAGACCCCACGTAGTAGGCCACAGCCAAAAAGCGCTGTGGGAAAAACTGTGGCGAAAACGCTTTTCACAGAAACTCTGCAGAATCCCATCAGCTTTACAGGGGCTGTAAAACGCTGCGGTTTTTGCCATGGTGTTTCCTCTGTGACAAAATCTTAGTGTGTACGCTATGTGGGGCCCACGGCCTACAATTTTTGGCCCTATTATTGAAGCTCACTCCTCTAGACAGCTACTGTTGATAATGGAGGTATAATTGTTGTTTATGCAGTTCCCTAATATATAAGTATAGGTTCAGTTCATCTAACATAAACCCACAGTTTAATTTGACAGAATGGTTCATTGTTCCTTCTTTTTAACGCAAGCATTACACAAAACATATATTATCAAGCGATACAAGTTACATATATTGTAGTGAATATGTCTGCTCGAGAATTGTGATAACCTGTATGATAAGTTACACAGTGTATTTGAAATCAATAGAGATATGGAAATTATGTCTACAGAAAGTCTAGCAGCCATACAAGCAAATCTGAGTTTATAATGATATCTCTAGACCCATGGAAAGCACACAGGCAATAGCTTTCTCCGAACCCTTATCTCATATAATAAACAGTGTGTCAGCCATTTATATAGCTTTACAAAGAACCATATAGCTAATGCTATCTCCCTGATTACTTGCACACACATTGGATCTCCTGTGTATAGTGACTGTAAAGCTGCATAGCCTAAGCCTTAGTTATCTGGTGGCCGACTATACCTGATCCTGACATTAAACATTATATTTGGGTAGCCCAGGGGCATAACTATCGGGGTAGTAGTAGTAGTGGCTGCCACTAGGCCCAGGACGTTAGGAGGCCTGGTGGCAGCTGCTACCGTTGTGGATTTTTTTAAAATAGGCCGTTACCTGCTGGAATAACCCTAAAAGTGGAGGGGTCGTGATATTCTGGATATTCTGGGGGGGGGGGGGGAGACGCCATGTCAAAAGTTTGCCACGGGGCCCCGCCATTCCCAGTTACGCTACAGGGGCAGCCCCTATAAGCATGCTTCTGTTGAGTTACAACTGACAGCTATTCCTTCTGACCCCCTCCCCTATACATGCATGCTCAGCTGAGCCACCCCTATATATGTTTTGAATGGGGAGAGACCAGTAAGGCCTGTGCAGATGACCGTGGACTATGGACACATAGTTGTGTGTAAGTCATCTTATTCAAATGACAGGGAAAAACAGATGTTTTAATAGCCATGAATGTCCAAGGGTCTATTTATATATCTATTTTTCACGGCTAAATTCACACAGCAGTGGTTAATAATCCTGTGATGTCAGACGGCAGCACTAGATTCTATGTCAGTGAATGGGGGCTATTTACATGACTCTTGAAGCAAATCATCAAAATACAGTTCAAGTCCTATTTTTGTCCATTTTCACGGATCCCTCTATGCTCTCATGTATAGGGGATCTGTGAAAATGGGTACCACTCGGGTGCAATCTTTGCCGGTATGCGCCAAGGTGCTGGAGATATTGATGCAGTTAGTTTCGGCACCGATATCCCTTCACTGTCATAAATGAGGAATACCCCCCCCCCCCTGACAGTACAAGGTTATAGAAGAGTATTTTTGGGGCACGGGGTGGTTTTTCATCACAGCGCAGCGATGACACTAGGCTGTAAGGCCTCCCATTTTGACAGTGGAAAGGAATCGGTACCGAAACTAACAGCACCAATATCCTACGCATAATGAATTGAACTGAACCAAACTGAATTGAGTGCACTGTTAGCTTTCTAATGGTATATAATACCGCCCATCTCTGAGGACATGAAAGGTACTCTTTAAGCACATAAGGTCCCTCTAGTGGTGGCACAGGCAGTTACAATTTTATGGTTTAGTTCCATGTCTATGCAGAGGTGCCATGTATAAAAAAAAATGTAGCAGTGACTATTATAAAGTTTTATTAAGTGATTATTCAACATATCTACAAACAAAAACGGTGTTAAATAGGCGGTGATAAATTTTTCTTTAAGATCGATCAGTTTAATAACTCATCGTCTTTACGTCAGCTCAAGATATAGTGAAGATACTAGAGTCTTCTTATTTGTAAGTACAAACAAGTCATTAGTTGTTCAAGCAGCAGCCAAAGGTTAAGTGCCACTGTGTTACTCAGTTACAGATTTACTAAAGGCCGGGGCCAAATCCCCTCCTACATGTCACCTTTGTTCTGCAATAAAAAACACAACACTCATTGCCCCACAAAGGTTTTTTCAGTATTCGCCGACCACTCCCTCCATCTATAAACTTACAGCAGTTTCAGCAAAAAGCATTAAAAACGTACCAATCCTCCCATTCTGCCCTATAAATAGCAAAAATAAGAAAAAGTTCAAGGCTTCACATCCTGTGATAGGGCCGAAGTTAGAACAAAGAACAGTAAAACATATATAATTTATAACTCAACCTCCTACAAGGGAGAACACCAAGACAGACACGTAAAATCTTCAGAACCCTATCTGTTTCATAGCACATATACAAAGACACATGTCAAGGTCATGGCTAGACCCGACCTCAGAGTTCTTTTTGTCTTTTCTTCTTTTTATATTTTCCCTTATGTTTTTTCCTGTTGGATACTTGGATGAATGAATGACAATGAGATGTGAAGGTTACTCGTGTATCTGCAAGGTTTTCTTTATTTTACGATTTTTCCTATTTGCTTTTCTCCTTATCTCTCTATATTATAAAAATGAATTCTTGTCTGTCTGTCTGTCTGTCTGTCTGTCTATCTGTCTGTCTGTCTATCTGTCTGTTCTCTATGTGCAACCAAAACGACTGGACTGATCTTCACCAAATTTGGTACAGAGATACTTCAGGTATCTGGGAAGGTTTTAGATGAGACTCCAACTCGCTCGGACGTACCGTTGCTGAGATACAGCATTCCAAACACAATGCCCCCCTTAGCCAATACAAACCTGCAAGTTTTTCACTCTTATTACAACTGCAATACACATGGTCACTCCACATGCACAATACAACACTGATATCCAAACTGAGATACACGCATCAGAGGATTAGATACACAGATCAGCACACAGTATTACACGCCAGAGGATTAGATACACACGTCTACACAAAGTCCCACACAACAGAGCATTAAATATGCGCTTCTGCACACAGTTTCACACACTGAAGGATTAGATATGTGCATCTAAACACAGTTCCATATGCCGAAGGATTAGATACACGCGTCTGCACACAGTACCACATGCCAGAGGTTTGGATTACGCGCATCTGCACATAGTTCCACACAACAGAAGATTAGATACGCATGTCTGCGCACAGTACCACATGCCGTAGGATTAGATACGCGCATCTGCAAACAGTTCCACACGCCAAAGGATTAGATACACACGTCTGCACACAGTTGTACACACCATAGGATTAGATATACGAGTCTGCACTCAGTACCACATGCCGTAGTATTAGATACGCACATCTGCACACAGTTTCACATGCTGGAGGATTAGATACGTGCATCTGCACACAGTATTACACGCCGGGGGATTGGATACATGTGTCTGCACACAGTACCATATGCCAGAGGATTGGATACGCACATCTGCACACAGTTCCACACGCCAGAAGATTAGATACGCGCGTCTGCACACAGTTGTACACGCCATAGGATTAGATATACGCGTCTGCACACAGTACCATATGCTGTAGGATTAGATACGCACGTCTACACACAGTCCCACACGCCATAGGATTAGATACGTGCCTCTTCACACAATACCACACAGGGGAGGATTAGATATGTGCACCTGCACACAGTACAGCATGCCAGAGGATTATATACACATGTCTTCACACAATACCACACAGGGGAGGATTAGATATGTGCCTCTGCACGCAGTACCACACGCCAGAGGATTAGATATGCGTATCTTCACACAGTACCACACACCAGAGGATTAGATATGCACGTCTTCAGACAGTTCCACACGCCAGAGGATTAGATATGTGCGTTTACATACAGTACTACATGGAATAGGATTAAATACACGCATCTGCACACAGTTCCACACGCCAGAGGATTAGATACGTGCGTTTACACACAGTACTACATGGGAGAGGATTAGATACGTGCCTCTGCACACAGTACTCCAAGCCGTAGGATTAGATATGTGCCTCAGTACCATACGCTGGAGGATTAGATAGACGACTCTGCACAGAATACCACATATTAGTGTTTTACTCCAGATTTCCATAGCAACCCAGCCATTTTTCTTCACTGCTGTACGTCAGCTTTAAAGAAGCAGGGCACTGTGGATGACTCTGTTACACAAAGTCACATTCACACAGCTTTACTCCAGGTATCCATAACAAATGATCACAGGTTTTTCACTGATATCTAAAATGAGATACACATAATCACATGACGCTTATGGACATACACACAAACAACATACAAAATACACCAGTGCAAAACTGGACAATTCTTATGGAGCTACTACACAAACATGTAATAAACCTGTGCGAAGCCGGGTCCTCCTGCTAGTTGAAGCATAAAAAAAAATAAATCATAAAAATAGTTGATCAGTGTATGAAGATTAGTGTTCCCACAACCCTGGGACATGCACCTAACAGCAGAAAGTATGGATAGCGACACCAGCAGGAGAGTGGTGGTGCTCGGTATTGCAGCTCAGCAGCACTAATTCATTGGAATGGGTAGAGATTCAGTATCAGACACAGCCACATTTACTATGCAGTGTGCAGTGACGTAACTAGGAATGGCGGGGCCCCGTGGCCAACTTTTGATATTACACACTATTACGCCCCATAATGGCCCCTGCACATACTATTACGCCCCATAGTGGCCCCTGCACATATTATTACGCCCCATAGTGGCCCCTGCACATACTATTACACTTCATAGTGGCCCCTGCACTTAATATTACGCCCCATAGTGGCCCCTATACACAGTATTTTGCCCCATTGTGAACAGCCATGAACAATTATCATGCTCTGGGGTCTTTTCAGGCCCCAGAGTATAATAATCGGAGACCGGGGAGAAACCAACATAAAAACCGCTGTCACTTACCTAATTCCGGCTCTGCAGTCCTCGGTGGTGTCGGCCATCTTCAATGACGTCCGGGACATCACATGACCTGGGACGTAGGTAGAGGTCCTGTGGCAGCCTCTACCCCTGCTACCCCAGGTAGTTAGGCCGCTGGCAGAGTGTGTGGGTATGTATGTGTGTGTACTGTAGGCCTATTTTAAACATGTAAACCCTGTTATAACTATAGAACAACTTCCTTTTACAGCTCTAAATTACAGAATGTGTTCAATAAAATAAAAGTCTGGTCAGGCAGAGAGAAATCTCGTGTGTCGCCTGAAATGTGTTTCTTCCGTGTCCATTAAGAGTTGATGACGTTCCAGATGACTCATGGGCCTGACCACAAACAAAAACACCTTTGTGATCTAAGCATAACCACTTTGTATGAGAGCTGATCTAATGTAGTGTGGAAATTCGACATGAATGTGGCACAAGACTATATTAAATTTTCTTTAATTTCCATCCACATATGTAGTATGTGTCAGTATAGTGTGTGCTATTTTCATTTATGAGGTGTATGCTCTGCAGTATGATGGAACCTGGTGAGCCAAGGATTAGAAATTAGTAGAAATGAAAAGCAATTGTGTGACATATCTGAATGTTTCCTCACATGAAGAGTGGAGGGGAAGATTCATGTTGTAAGTGTGGTCAAAGCAATCTGGTGGGCACAGGTGGGGACAACTCTAGAAACATCTCTCATAACGGTGACTGTGGCGCTATATCACCAGCCCCCATTCAAGAGTCAAGTGAAAATAACTAAGAACCTGGGTGCCTCTATAAGAAGAGTATAAGAGCGGCTTTCCTTTCAAAAGACACAATGCAAATGAAGTGAGAATCTTGACCTTCCTGAGCAGTACTTGAACCAGACCTTCATACTTCACCTTATGCTGGAGGTGAAAAAACATTTGGTGGCACCATGGAGCTCTAAGACAGTAGTCTTCCATAGACTGCCCTGCCTTACAACCCTCCTGGAGTTGCAGTGGTATGGGACTGGTTTGATTGCCCTTTGTTGGCATGCAGCACTTACATGGTGTAATGTTAGGCACTGTTGGGTTATCACAAACTAATAAATAAAACCCAATGTCTATCAACTCTTTCTTTGTGCCAACACACTGCCTGAACGGGGGGGGGGGGGGGGGGGGGTGCTCTTTTTGCTTGCTCTTTACAACTTCTCATTCATAAAACACAGCAACATAGTAGATGAAGTTGGAAGAGGACACAGGTAGGTCCATCCAGTCCAACCAACCCATAACCCTACAGAGTTGATCCAGAGGAAGGCAAAAAAAACCCCATGAGGTTGATGCCAATTGCCAAATGTCAGGGGTTGATTCCTTTCTGGCAATCAGTATAAAATCCGGGATCAACTTGTCATCTCCAAAATCTGTCACAGACAAAATTTTGTTCTCTACTTGTAGGACTGTCTGAAAATATGTATTCTGTGTGCCTAACAGCATCCAGCTAATGCCAGTCCTGATTTTGTCACGTATTATGTCGGGGTGAAATGGTGAACATTGGAATTGTGAAATATTTTCCATTTTGCAATCTTTCGGTTATTATGTGTCAAACATGTAATAGAAGTATTTAGCTCTGGGAGATATGAGTATTTGTGACAATGTTTATAGCACCAGAGTAGTTACCTTTCTGCAACTGTGACTATTGTGGTGCTATAAATATGACATTTGTTACAAATACTCATATCTCCAGAGGTAAAGGCGTCTATTGTATGCCTTGACATATAATAAATGGAAGACTATAAAAATGAAAACATTTCACAATTCTAATGTTTATCATTTCCCTCCCATAGACTATGTGACAGATCAGGATTGGCATTAGGTGGCGGTTTCTAAGCACACGGAGCACACGTCTAATCTATTTTCAGCCAGTCCCACAAACAGAGAACAAAATCTTGTCTGTTTTTATAAATGACTCCATAAAGTAAGATCTTTTCCATTAAAGAGGAAACAGTTTGTTATAGTAAAACATTGCTTGGCCTGGAGGCATTATAGGCGCACATGTTACATTACACATTAACCGCTACCTTATTAGTAATGCGATAGCTTTTCTGTCTCGGTTGTGGGTAAAGAGATTATATTGTTTATATGTATCACTAGCAAGTTAGTAAATGGTGAGGCCATACCTTCCAACTTTTGAAGGGTAGAAACAGGGACAAAATGTGCGGCGCGCATAGCGCACCGCTGTAAATTTATCTCCGCCCATTGTCATTCATTTTTCATGTGCTCCCACACAGTATAATCCTCCTACAGTCACCTGTAAATTATATGTCCCCCCTCCATCTCTCCCCCAGTTTCATATACACCCTTCATTTGCCTCTAGTTTCATGTCCCCCCTCCATCTCTGTCCCCAGTTTCATGTCCCCCCCTCCATCTCTGTCCCAGTTTCATATCCCCCCAATTTCATGTCCCACCGTCTCTGCCCAGTTTCATGCCTTTCTCCCCCCTTAATCTGCCCACAGTTTCATGTCCCCCCGTCTCTGCCCCAGTGTCATGCCGTTCTTCCCTCCCTTCATCTGCCCCAGTGTCATGCCGTTCTCTCCCCCTTCATTTGCCCCAGTGTCATGCCGTTCTCCCTCCCTTCATTTGCCCCAGTGTCATGCTGTTCTCCCCCCTTCATCTGCCCCAGTGTTATGCTGTTCCCCCCTTCATCTGCCCCAGTGTCATGCAGTTCTCCCTCCCTTCATCTGCCCCAGTGTCATGCCGTTCTCCCCCCTTCATCTGCTCCAATGTCATGCCACACATAGTTGTAGGCGCGATGTGACGTCATCACATCGCGGCTACAAATACCGGAGTGCAGCGTTAAAGCAGGAGCTGAGCTGTGACAGCTCCTGCTTTAAAGAGGACCTTTCATGGTCCGGGGCACAGGCAGTTCTATATACTTCTGGAAAGCCGACAGTGCGCTGAATTCAGCGCACTGTCGGCTTTCCCGATCTGTGCCCCAGGTAAAGAGCTAGCGGTCCGTAGCTCTTTACAGTCAGATGGGTGTTCCTGACAGTCAGTCAGGAACGTCCTTCTCCACAGCAGCGCCTATCACGCTGCACAGTGTGAGCGGGGAGGAGCGCCCCCTCCCTGTCTGATAATGCTGGTCTATAGACGAGCACTGTGAGCAGAGAGAGGGGGCGTTCCTCCCCACTCACACTGTACAGCGCGATAGGCGCTGCTATGGAGAAGGACGTTCCTGACAGACTGTCAGGAACGCCCTTCTGACTGTAAGCGCACTGTCAGCTTTCCAGCAGTATATAGAACTGCCTGTGCCCCGGACCATGAAAGTTCCTCTTTTCCTATCTATTCAGCTCATCGGCATCCGTAGGACCGCTGGACAGGACACCGAAATCTTGAGTGTCCCGCGGAAATCGGGATGGTTGGGAGGTATGGGTGAGGCAATGACAGCGTTCTAACTAAAATTGTAGATGAGACGGTGTAATGTCCAAATGTTTGTTCCTGTACAATAAAAGAATTTATGGGAACAGCGGCACCATCCAATGTCTTGGATTATATGGCGATGACGCTCTGGGTTTCCTGTTCCAGTAACGGGTTTCCTCCCTTGCAGGAGGTATCATTGTTTCCTTATATGTGTCTTAGGTTCAGCCTGTCCATAAACAAACATAAGTCAGGTCTCCATTATATGGAAATGAACAAACTGTCTCCTACTGCCCCTACTAAAGTGAGATATAACTTGGATGAGAGAGATTAGAACTTCATCCCCATGTACACCAGCAGGCTTGTACACATCCCAGTATAATAATCATTTCACACAAGTCCGTCAAATGTTCCATATATATAGTCAATGTAAAGCAAACAGACCAACAAACATCACCAGCATCCCACTATCAGATGTTGTCTCATCAGGTCAAAACATCAAAACCTCTTACACCATCACCGGGTCATTGTCTAGTCAAAAGGAAGTAAGAAATTAGAGCTAGAACATCTGCAACTGTTTGGTGCAATATCTCTGTGTGGGAAAGGCTGATATCCATTCTTGGTCAGAAGTTGTTTATTAGAAATTGCTTGACTTTACACATACTGTATTACTTGTGGGACATTGCTGGTGTTGTGCAACAGAAAAGTGCTGAGACAATCTGGACAAAGGGTTTGTACTGTGACATTCTCAGTAAACTTCAGTCACAAGTCAGTATGTCATATAGGGAAGGAACAAGTGGTGTGACTAGGAATGGCGGGGCCCCGTGGCGAACTTTTGACATGCCCCCCCCCGACCGACACCCAAGACCTCGAACGACCAACCACCCCGCATTCCTGCGTGCTCTATTATGCCCCATAGTGGCCCCTGCACACAGTATTATGCCCCATAGTGGCCCCTGCTCACAGTATTATGCCCCATTGTGGCCCCTGCACACAGTATTATGCCCCATAGTGGCCCCAGCACACAGTATTATCAGCGCTGCACCTCCCATGAGGCGACCTGAAGCGAGCGCTTCAGGCGGCGCTATGCCAGGGCCTCAGGGGGGGCGGCATTTTTGCTAACCTAAGCCAGTCCAGGACAAGCTGTCCTGGACTGGCTTAGCACTGAGCGGTGGTTTGGGGAGGCCACTGGAGCAGCGCTGCTCCAGCAGCCTCCCCTCACGCTCAGGTAGAGCGCAGGCAGTCTCCAGGCCTGCTCTCTGCCGGCAAATGGTGATAAGCCCCACCCCCTTTTGATGCACCCCGCCCCCTCCGTTAAGCCCCGCCCACTCCGCCCCCTCCCCCGGCAGGGGGGTTGGCGGCTTTCTGTAGTTCGCTTCAGGCGGTGAAAGGGGCAGGTTCACCCCTGAGTATTATGCCCCATAGTGGCCCCAGTACACAGTATTATGCCCCATAGATGGCCCCAGTACACAGTATTATGCCCCATAGTGGCCCCTGCCCACAGTATTATGCCTCATAGTGACACCAGTACACAGTATTATGCCCCATAGTGACCCCAGTACACACTTTTATACCCCATAGTGGCCTCAGCACACAGTATTATGTCCCATAGTGGCCCCTGCCCACAGTATTATGCCCCATAGTGGCCCCTGTGCACATTATTATACCCCATAGTGGCTCCTGTACACAGTATTATGCCCCATAGTGGCCTCAGTACACAGTATTATGTCCCATAGTGGCCCCTGCACACAGTATTATGCCCCATAGTGGCCCCTGAACACAGTATTATGCCCCATAGTGGCCCCTGCACACAGTATTATGCCTCATAGTGGCCCCTGAACACAGTATTATGCCCCATAATGAACACCCATGAACAATTATTATACTCTGGGGTCTTTTCAGGAAATTTATCAGCTACATGGTGACTTAACTTTTATTCCCTACAGTATTGTTGTGTGTTCCAGCAGGGGAGTAACTAGCAAAAACTGGGCCGCATAGAAAACCTTTGACTTTGGTCCCCCACATGGCATAGTGCCCTCTTTCCTGGCCCCCATACAGTACAATGCCCCATTTACACACAGTAAAATTCCCCAAAGCGGCCTCCAGACAATATAATGTCACATAGTGGCCCCTGCACACAGGATATTGTCCCATAGTGGCCCCTGCACACAGTATAATGTGGTATAGTGGACCCTCCACACAGTATAATGTGATATTGCGGACCCTCCACAGAGTATTATGTCCCACCGTGGCCTCTATGGTCATTGCAATAATTTAGGGTTTGGCAGAACCTGAAATTTTTAGGGTATACCACGTTTCAAACCCCAAAGTATAATGATTGGATGCCTAGGGTAGGTGACAAACATGAAAAACTGTGTTACTCACCTTTTCTGGGCTCCAGCACAACTCTCTGTTGTTTTCGTCCCTCTTCAATCACATCACGTGGTTCGTCATTATACGTCACAACGCTAGCCTGACCCACGTTAAAGGTCCGAAGACAGCGTGAAGTCGCTCCTAAGCCCATGAGAGGTAAGTAATCCTCCTCCCCGGGTCTGTATCATATTACACACAATGTAATAAATTATATAACTATATAAATTTCAGATTTATAATACATACAGTATAAAGATTATATAATGCCATACTAATTGGTCTGTAGCATTACATAACACATGTAAACTATATATAAGTATAATGTATAAAACATATAAAACACTTGCATTACTTTATTGTATAAGTAGCTGACATTCTGAAACTGAGGTTTAGTTGGGCTGTCCACCTTTAGAGAAATTCTAGAATAAGGTTTCTAACATGTCTATGGCATGGGCGTTTCCTCTGACCCTATCATTTGTCTCTTAGTCTATGTGATTAACATCTTGCTTATTTGACTATATGACCTGAGTTTCCCATTTAGGCTGGTGAAAAACTGAGGAGTCCACTCCTAAGGGCTCGTTCACATCTGCGCCCGGTCTCCGTTCTGCAGGTTTCCATTTCCTGCACAAAACAGAGGCAGGAGACAGAAACCTGCAGGACAGCTTTCTCACCCATTCATTTGAATGTCCGGCCGTGATCGCCTGTGAGCGTTATATGCTCTCCGCTGTGAAACCGGGTTTTTTAATCCGGACACAGAGTCGGACATGCAGTACTCTGTGTCCGGATTAAAAAAACTGGTTTCGCGGCGGAGAGCATATAACGCTCACCGCCGCTCACGGCCGGACCCGGTCTGTGGTTTCCGTCTTCTTGCATGCAGAAGACGGAAACCACAGAACGGAGCGCCGAACGCAGGTGTGAACCTAGCGTTAGCCTTGTTCTCATTTTCCTTGCTTGTTTATGTCCAATGTTACATAATGGGGGTTCTTATCACTTACAGATCACTTGTTATGTTTCCCTTTTCCTCTTACAACTGGACTGTATATCCAAATCCATGCCTGAGCTATTCACTTGGATCTCTGTGTTAGGGCTTATTCACATGGCAAAGCATTGAGGGTAGAGCCTGTACAGCTCAATAAAAGTAACTCCATACATATGCATAATATTCAGAATAGAAAAGAAAAATGGGAATGGCCCTGTCTCTGCCTTCTTCAGGTGGTCAGGAGTTATGAGGTCAGCAAAACATGACTGTTCTATGTTATTCATGCCAACTCCCATAGAGATAAACAGGAGTTACTGAAACAGTGTAGCACAGCGAGTCACACTATTCCTGTAACTCCTGCAGATAAGGAAACAGTGTAAGTCACAATGCTATGGTGCTATCATAACCTGTATTTAACTTTATGGGAGCTATGGAAATAGCATAGGCAGCATATGAACGCATTCTTCAACTTCTGACCATGCTTGGCCAAGAAGGGAATTATCTACTATGTACATCTTTCCATACGAAAAATGTGGCCGTGGAACATTTGTTGTTGGGGTGGCCATCAAACATCTGCATTAAAATCAATTCATGTCAATGGGCTATATATATATATATATATATATATATATATATATATATATATATAGCTATCATAAAACATTGGACCTAACCTATTTGAGCACATTTTCACAGATGCCTCAAACTGTGGGTGTCCCATGGATGTAAGACTGCCAAGAAAAATGTACATTTTTTTACAACTGTTTTGCACAATGTTCGTCTGCAAAGAGCTAACAGTGAACCTTTGTATCTGCTTATGGGAAATGTCCGGATAGTCTTTCTACATTGCTTATCTATAAACCAGGACAACAGGCTATGTTAATCTGTACCCGCTGTTAATACTGTTCCACAGATAAGATTTTTTAGATATGAAGTTACTTTTGGAAAATAAATGACTTTCCTCTTTTTTTTTTTTTTTTTTTTTTTTTTACAAAACTTCCTTATTCTGAATGTATTATCAGGCAATCTTGCATAGATTGAGTGACTTTGACCATTAAGGGATGACAATAAGACAAATGAGTATTGTGGAAAGTTTGTGCTTGGTCATTGGCACAGCCCTGTGTAAAAAGTCCTGGGATCAAGCAAGAAATGGGCATTATATATACTAACCGAAATACGGCACAAATCGCTAGGAAAACAGAGGATAGGCCGTCTACAATGTTGCAAATGATCATTTTGGTAAGCACTAACCCTTAGGCCGGGACCCCTCGAGCCTGAAACGCCGCAGGAAAAATCGCAGCGTTAAAAAGTACATGCAAATTGGATGGGATTCATGCAAATCCCATGCCCACTTTACGGGAAAAACTGCAGCGCGGACACGCTGCGATTTCCAAAACCATTGCGGTTTTGGAAATCACAGCATGTCAATTATATCTACAGAAACACTGGCGGCTTTTCCGTAGTTATAATTGTAACAGAAAGTCCGCAGAAGAAAACTCTGTGAACTTTCTGTTCAAAGTGCTGCAGGAAGAAGTGCAATGCGTTCCCGCTGCGGTTGTTCCCGCAGCACTTTAGTACAGCGTTTTCAGCCTGTTAGGCCTTAGCCTTATACAGATTTTATTGAGTCATGTTAGACTGAGAACATACATTGTAGAAAAGATGTTTTTATGCTGCAGTTTTTTGAGCTACAGCCACTAGTGAATGGCTATTTTTTTTTAACGGTTTATTTCAATGTCTGTGAATGGGGCTATTCACATGACCAATATTTTGATGTTCCATTGTCACAGTCTCTCCATGTGCATTAATGTATGAGGGATCTGTGAAAACAGCTGCCCCTCTGAGTGAGACTTATTTTGCACCGCAGTTGTGTGATTGTAGCCCGAGGCCCGGTTCACATCTGCATTTGGTATTCTATTCAGTGAATCCGCATGGGGACCCCCCGGAACAGAATACCGAATGCATTGACAAGCGGTGAGCAGTGAAAGCACACGTACCCGTAGACTATAATGGGGTCCATGTGTTTTCCACGCAGTGTCCGTACGGAACATGCGGACAGAGAAGTACTTCATGTTCTTTCCTGTCTGCATGACTCGTGCGGACAACGAGCGGAAAGCACACAGACCCCAATATAGTCTATGGGGTCCATGTGCTTTCACTGCACACCGCTTGCCAATGCATTCGGTATTCTGTTCAGGAGGTCCCCATGTGGACTACCCAAACAGATTACCGAACGCAGATGTGAAGCGGGCTTAAGGCTCTATGTTGCGGAAATGTATTGGTTTTGGTTGCTTCAGAGTCACAGTGGAATAAATTGCAGCATTTTACCGTACCAGCAAAGTGACTGAGATTTAGTCAGGGTCATTCACAGTCATGTGCCAGCCATGCCCCTTTTTGTGACGTGACCAGCACCTACTGTGCCCATGTCACAAAGAAAATAATAGCTGCTCAGACCTGAGGGATTTGCCAACTCTTCTGGACCTTCTGAGATACTTGGCAAGTAGGGCTTGCTTTAAACAGCCTTCTTGCTGAAAAACCATGTGCGGTTTTTAATAGCAGTTATGAGCACTACTAGGCCAGTACACCAGAGGTTTTCAATTTAATGTCCATTTACATACAGGTGGAATGTAACATGGGCTACTCATTACTGCAATTATAGACCACATGCAGTTATTCAGTAACAAAGCACAGTGTAAACTCAGGCTAAGGCCCCTAACACCTAAGGGCCCGTGCACACGGAGAAAACGCGTGCTCATTTTTGCATAATACATTTTTTTGCGCGTTTTTTACACGTGTAAAAAATGTCATCGAAGTCAATGGGAGTCTGATTTTTACACGTGTATTCTTTACACGTGTATTATGCAAAAATGTGCACGCGTTTACTCCGTGTGCACAGGCCCTAAGACCCCTCATAGTGGAAACACAGCAGAAAAAACCTACTGTATTTTACAGTACCAGCAAAGTGAATGAGATTTATTGTGGAAAAGCTGCATTTTCATGTTAACATGGTAGCATGTTAATTTTAGCTGCAAAATCGTAAGCGTTTTCCTTAGATATTGAATAGGGGAAGAAAAAAAACTGTGAAAAAATAGTAAACACTCAAGATACAAGATGCAAGATACAAATGAGCTTTATTAGCATTACCAATGAATAAGACGTTTGGTGTTACCAAAGCAAAAAGGAGGTTGGGGGTGGTGGAGGGGGGTGGGTATGGGGTCCGTGGGTTGGGGGTTTGAGTGTCCTTAGGGTCTCATCGTTCTTGTTTGGGGCGTGTGGGTATCGGTGGATATAGGGTAGACAGGTGATGGGGGGGCTTAGTGGTGTTTGGGTGATGGGTGGGGGGTTTAATAGTCCATGGGGGATGGGTGGTTTGATAGTCCATGCGTCTCATCTTCCTGTGGAAAAAAAAAATACCTTTTTACTTAGTTTTTTTTTTTCCCCGCAGGTTTTTAAAAAAAATTTTTAAACTGTGATTTACTCTGTGCGGCCTGAGCCTAAATCAGTTTATTAGTAATTAGTGAGGAGTAAGTGGATAGAAATGAGTGTAGATGAGTGCGTGTCTAAGGAAATCCGTATGGGTACCCCCTAAGCTTAGTTCTGTGGTCACACATATAGGGGGTCTTATAGGCTGTCTCTTTTTTTTTTTGGTTCAGGCAACAGATCAGGTTTTTGCTCAATCCCCCTGAAAAAACGGATTCCCTGTCTCAAATAAAAATCATGGTATGAAAGCAGCCTTATACAAAGGATGACTGCTATGCGATACCCCCTGACTGATTCCCATAGAAAAGACTTGTCATCATGTCTCATGTCCCAGGGGAATTGCGTTCAGTGCAAGAAGGTTCAGCGGGATAAATTAGTGGAATGTATAATGTGTAAATCTGCAGTAACTGATACAGACTGACTCGGTAGGTAGAAGTTGGATATACAGAAAGTATAGCTAAGTACACATATAAGGTACCCCTGCTTGGTGATGTGCTTATCCTTTAGGGTGTGAGACATTGCTGCGGAGTCAGTTAAATACATGACAGATACCATTGTAATGTGTGCCACAAAATGTACAATCCTTCCTACAGATATTGAACTGTGTCACACATCTTTTCAGGATCTCTGATATAAGTTCCCTATTTGCCTTTTCACCCACGTAACAACATCCTGTAGGTAGATCCCATGTCCTGACTGAACGGCTGGCAGGGATCTCTGTAGTGCTGCAGGCTCTTCTATATTTGCAGTCGTGCTCTTTCACACAAAGGATGATGCTATATGATAGCACCTGACTGATTCCCACACAAAAGGCATCTGCATTGTGGCTTCCATACTAGGAGAGATGATTCAGTTTCAGTAGAGCAAGGCCCGGGGAGGGCTGGGGGCTTTCCTGGTTTAATCGCTCGAGTGTATAATTTTACAGTAATTGCCCCCTCCCAGGTGCCCTCTAATATTATACATTTGCCACATTTGATGGTTTGTGGTATTCAAGGAACTTTTAGACAAAGGGACCCTGAGGAAATTTTAGTTTATTGTTTCTTTATTAATGCAAGTCTTTGCCCCCGAACACTTAATATTTTGGTAAGGGCTGGTTCACACGTAGTTATTTGGTCCAGATTTTGAAGCGGAATCCGCGTCAAAATCCGGGTAAAAAAACCGCCTCCCATTGAATTCAATGGGAGTCGTTCATTTCCTTTTTTTCTCAAGCAGTATTTTACTGCTCAAGGAAAAAAGAAGCGACCTGTCCTATCTTGTCGTGGATTCCGCGGCGGAAACCGCACCGGCGTCCGCATCAAGACAGTCCCTCCGGACTAGGCCCATTCATTTGGGTCTAGTCTGGAGAGGAAAGCCGCGAGTGTCAGAAGCTGCGACAGTTGCAGCTAGCCGCGGCAGGCGCATTTTGGCCTGGCTTCCCGCGTCAAAATCTGGACCAAATAACTACATGTGAACTAGCCCTAATGTGTTTTCGTCCAAAATGCTGTTTTGTTGGAACATGAGAAAATTGATCATGACGTATATTTTTTCCCAATTGAGCTAGAGGAAAAAAAAAATCTGCATCTGCCTCCCATTGAAATGAATAGAGGTTGGTTTCAGGTGGAATTTAGATCTGAAAGGCTGAGTTCACACAGTTTTTTTTGGAGTAGATTTTGACATGGAGGCCACCTCAGAATCCGGACCAAAAAATGGCTAGCTGCGACTGGATGCCGGTGCAGTACATTACAGTTCTTTGGAAACGGATTCTGAGGCAGATTCTGCGTCAAAATCTGGTCCAAAAAAACCTTTGTAAACTTACCCTAATAGTGTCACACTGTGTCTTCAGTGTATATTTACCATATGTGCCATGAACGCTCCTGTCACATAGACGCTAGTTATATTGAGGGATGGCAATAGAGTTTTTCTTTTGGCTGTTATATAGAGGTATACACTGGCGGTTCTCTGTTTTTAGCACAGCAGACTGCATTGTTCCACACAAAGACGTCCAATAAAACCCCTTTACCACTCCGTATACATCCGCCAAGTAATTGTTCTGAACTTACGGACATACACTGTTAGTGTCAGGAGCTGTAGGCTGCCATTATGACTGGAGAATCAGTGTTAGTAAATCTTCCCCAATATATTTAGACACATATTACAACATGTGGTTAAGCCTGTAGAAACACAGCAGAAAAAAACTCAATTCAATCTCATCCACACCTTGCGGTGTAAAAGGTTCTATTGTTTTCACAATGACGTGTCTTTGAGAACCGCATGTTCATTTTACCTGCGAAAAAGAAGTGAAACCGCAAGTGGTTTAGCCTTAGTCTATGGAGGGAATATTCTATGAGGACTGAAGGACCAGTCCTGATACTGAAGTTACCTTCATACATGCTCGCATTATAGTTATATCATGTTTATTTCATGTGTCACTTTTATACCTTTGATTTATTTTATTACTAGTATACAGCTCTTGTAGCCTTACTTTCCTGTATAAAATGTATCCGTATGAGGCACACATTTTTGCAAGGGGAAAGGTATAAGAAGGAAGCACTCAACTAACTGGCTGATACCTTAGAAGTGCCTTTGCAATTCCTGAGTCTCAGAGCAATAATTTTTAAGAAATATATTGAAAGGTATTATCCAGTAGAATCTACAGGAATGTCAATATCATCAGCAATAGAGTAAAGTGCCATTTGTAAGTTGTATTGGGCTCGGTTTACACAGGGCGTTTTTGCTCCTAACCTATGCATTTGGATGCATAGGTTTCTGGAACGTCTTTAAAAACTGCACGTGTTTTCTAATAGCGCATATAAAAATATACATATATATCATAATAAATAATAAAAGCGCATATAAATATATATAATAAATAATAAATGCATGCAAAAATATATTGCATGCGTTTTATGAGCAAAATGGCCCCATGTAAACACAGCCTCATTCACTCCCAACATAGGTTATTACTGAGTTACCTGTAATATGGACACATGATATCGTAAAAGGTAATTAGATGGCTGCGATTGTATCTCTGTAGCTTGGTCAATGCCCTTTGTTCTGTATGTTTGTTCTGTATGTTCAGTGGGGAATTGAAACAATAAAGGTCTGTATGTAATATAAAGCCAAAGACAGCGTACAGGAAAGTATTTTATTGAAAAGTTAACTTAAAACATCAGCGGTTTCATAGTAAGATATGCAGAGACAATCTTTAACCAGGTACAAGTTAAGCGCTTACAAAAAATGTCCTCAAATTCCAGTTTTTCTGGTATCAGACGCAACCTGATGAGATCCTGTATAAATAAATGCGATGGGAGGTTTTATATGTCAGGTGATAGTCTGCTTGTCAGTTTATGTCTTAATGTCACTTTTATTAATCCTAAAGTTAGGTTGAATTCACACAGGGCCGTTTTAGAGTTCTGTTTTTGTTTTTTTTTTATAAGATTTGCAAAAACTAAAAACCAAAACACTGGGCTTGCACTGTGTGAACAATACCTGATGATGAATGTTGAAAGCAAAACATGAATTGATCAGTACACGAACATTTGTTCCCCCTAGGTATACATTCAGGTGCAGACTGAATAATAAGATTATTATTTTACAGTATTCAATGCTGCCATGTATAGCTTCTGAGGCTATCCTCCTATAAATCCCCTCTATTATACATACACTAAATATATCAAATGCAAGTTAATAATATTTGTAGGTGAGGGAAGACTCATAAAAACCAAAGCTCTGCACTGCTAAGATCATGTGTTGGTGCATGCTATGTGTGATATTGCTATTAATACAGGATTTACATGTTAGCAGCCATGTTCCCTGGGCTCCGTATCTTTTCTTGTACTTTGGATTTCTTTTAATGTACCCAATGATCCTAAATGACTAGAAATATCCTTCCAAGTTTGCAGCAGGTTTTATGTCATACGCTGATAATACATAGGTATATATATTGTTAAAAAGATAGGTACACTGTGCTACCTGCCCATCTCACAAGTACAAAGCGTAAATGCAAATATAAAATCCTGTTTGTTAACTAAATCCTCCATGCAAATGATCTTCATTTTCATGAGCTTCACCGATACGCCTAACTGGAACTTCTCATTGTTATCTATTACAGGACGGACTCCTAGTCTTGTGTATTAATGTAACTTAATATGACCCTGCCTCTTCAAAGTAGTCAGTGACTCGTATGCACGCAGGTCACTGTGGCAGTGAATGAATGTGAATGTGTCACCAGCTCCTTTACTAAGGGAGAATGTCTCCAATGTTATTTATTAACAAGGATCTAATATATCTACCAAACTAAACTTCCACAGATGGAAGAAAAACATGGAGGAAGCCTGGAAGAAACTTCCTAGGGGAGATGTAGAAAGTCAATTAAAGGCGGACACACATACACGGTAAACAGTAACTAGAAGGGAATTAAAAGCAAGAAGAAAAGGGTCAAATTCCAGCCCAGCATAAATGTTTTAGAGACCAAGGAGGAGGGAGGAGAAGGGAGTGGACAAAGGACAAGAGGAACCAGAAGCCAAGAAGTATTCATCATATCAGTAAAGTCAATCTTGTAATCTCTTGTTGGAGATACTTCTCTCAAACTTTGAAATTGTACATCGGACCCATAATACTTCTAAAGGAAAAGTTTATACCCTCAGCTCTACAACATGGATTTCCCATAAGCGTCTATTGTTCTGTTATCGAAAGCCCTAGAGATCTGTAACCACGTCTACATTGGCAAACTGTAGATCTCCGACAGTAGCGAATGTAGCATGCAGAGAGCCTTGTTTTATTACCAGTAAAACTATTTACGAGATACAAAAATGATAGATTAATATGTCTGGATAAATAAGATGCATTTTACAGTATAAATCTCAAGCGGTTTAATAGAAATAATATCTTCATATGTAACAAAAAAGATATATACATTGTCTTCGCTGATTATAAGACAAATACTTTCTCTATCTATAGTTAACTAAGACGTTGATGCTTATGGTACAGCAGGTGACTTTCCCAGCTGACCCTGCAGTTGCAGCCTATTGGCAAAATTGCTTCGTACAATAAGCATCTTGGTATAGAAAGAGTTACATGACTTAGGCCACCTCATCTCTGCCAGGAGAGACTGCCCCTCCCAGTTCAAGAATAATCTACCAGTGCCGCAACAATGGAGAACAACCATTCTTGGACTATGTATAGCCACTTACATGCACACACACACAATGCTGTCTATAATATATATGTTATATAAAACACTACAGCTTACACAAAAAACTTTGTACATGTTGGGCTTTTAGTCAGTGATATTTAGTTTCATCTCATCACTTCACATGTCAGAAGCCCTTCTGCCCACATGATCCATGAATGTTCTTGAGTCCTTCGAAGAGTTGGTTTCCATTTAAACATAGTCTTTTCTGTCATATCCGGGATTTGTGGACCTGGCGGCTGAATAAGCCACTCTTGATGCAGGGTATTTCTCTTGTTTTGGTGGGCAAGTGCAACAGAGCATGGCACCTCCAAGTATTAGAAGAGCTGAAGCTGCCCACCCTATATACATGGAGGCTCCCAACTCCCTCTTTTGAGCATCCACAACTAGAGGGTTATAGAAATCACGAATAACTGCATTTGCTGACCAGGAGACAGGGATGAGGGTCATGAGTCCTGAAAGAATAAAGATTACCCCAGATACAATCATAATCTTGGCCTTTGCTGACTCATCTTGGACACAGTTGGTGCATTTGGCTCCAATGATGGAGATGAGAACTCCAAGTATAGCTATGACGATGGAGATGACCATCAAGGCTCGAGCCGCTTGTAGATCTTGAGGAAGTGCAAGCAGAGAATCATAAACTTTACATTGCATTTGCCCTGTGCTCTGCACCACACAATTCATCCATAGTCCTTCCCAGATGATTTGGGCCACCACAATGTTGTTGCCAATGAAGGCAGTCACCTTCCACATAGGAAGTGCACAGGAGACAACAGCACCAAGCCAGCCGATAATGGACAGGGCCACACCTAGGATCTCAATTCCCATAGACATGATGCTAATTGAGGAGTCAAATTCAAGACAAGACAGTTATTTTGAGTAGAAGTTTTTACGCTCCTTTGGAAATGATTCCACTCGCGTCTTTCCCCTTTTGTTTCAGATCAGCACTCACCACTCAAAGTGTTCTGTATAGGGAATAATTTTCTCTCCTTGAATGAGCTTCCTCTGTTTACTTCTTTCCAGTTCAGAGCTCTTTAGCTGTTGCTTCTGCAATCTTTCAGTCTTGTTGAGGAATACGCCTTGGTATTGTTTAGTACCTCCTGGTGCTCTCTCGTGATCTGTCCCTGGCTGAGTGTTCTCTCTGGACTACTGCCCAGGTTAGCCCAAGTAAAATATCCTGGAGATAATAGGTGGATTTTTTTTTCTCTTTGTGCTTTCAGACTTGCTGCCTTAGACTAGCCTGTGTGTAACGGATCCTTGCACCTGTCCTTTATATCTGCATCAGGTGCAAGTGATGTCACAGCACTCAGAGGGAGGAGGGAGTCTTAAAGGAACACTGACATGTTACAGAAGCTTTAACACATATTAATCTCATAGTTTTTGTTTACAACATGCAAAGGGTATGGAAATAAGCCCAATAGTAAAATATTAGATGAATAGAGTTTATAATGTCTTCTTGGAAAAGGAGAAAAACTAATCAACCATTACATACGCTCACATTGTACCACCAGAAACAAACATGTACAAGGTAATGTAACAGTTAACTGTGCAAAACAAAATTCTGTAATGAATTTTCATAGTTTTGGAACATGTACTTGTTGTACTGTAGCCATCATCAAGGCAAAGTGAAGGGGACAAGTCACTTTTCAGATTACTTTTAATTTTTTAAGTTTTTCTCGCCTACAATATTTAGTACATAGCCAAGTACAATGTCTCACAAGGTAACCTTACGCTAGGTTCACACCTGCGTTCAGGGTCTCCGTTCAGTGGTTTCCGTTTTATGCTCTCCGCCGCGAAACCGGATTTTTAAATCTGGACACAGAGTACTGCATGTCCGACTCTGTGTCCGGATTAAAAAAAACGGTTTCGCGGCGGAGAGCGCAAAACGCTCACCGCCGCTCACGGCCGGACAGCTTTCTTACCCATTCAAATGAATGGGTGAGAAAGACTCCTGCAGGTTTCCGTATCCTGCTCTGTTCTATGCAGGAAATGGAAACCTGCAGTTCGGAGAGGAGAACGCAGATGTGAACGAGCCCTTACAGATAAGCATCTTAATGTCTTTATTGTCTTCTAACTCGAATGCCTGGACCATAAATATGTCTGCTCCAATAACTCCAACAACCAATCACCTAAAAATTTGATTCGGATCTTAGGACTAATTCAATTACATAGCGGGCTACAGCGAAAAAGCTATGCGGAAAAGACTGTGACGGAAACACATTTCACACTTTCTGCCTGTTTTATACCTATACGGAAAACGCCAATGTTTCCATAGTTATTATTGACATTCTGCGATTTACAAAAGCGTGAGTGTTTTTGAAAGTGCAGCTTTTCCACTGCGGATATTTTTCTGCAATGTGTGGATGGGATTAGCCAGATTGCCATCCACTTTGCAGGCAACGTAACATGCTGCATTTTCACAACGTGGGGCCTTGGCCTTAAGGAGTATTCAACCCTGAAAATATTGATGACCTAACCTAAGGGTCTAACCCAGGGGTAGGGAACCTTCGGCTCTCCAGCTGCTGTGAAACTACAACTCCCAACATGCTCCATTCACTTCCATGGGAGTTCCAAGAACAGCAGAGCAAGTATGCATGCTGGGAGTTGTAGTTTTGCAACAGCTGGAGAGCCGTACGTTCCCTACCCCTGGTCTAACCTAAGGATAGGTCATCCATATCACATTGCTGGGCGTCCAACACCCTTCAATCATCTGTTCTGAGCAGCTGAGAGAATGGAGCAGGAAGCAAACGTCTCTGCTTTATTCGTAGTGGCCGGACCAGGTTACTGCAGATCAGCTCCTATTCGCTTCAATAGGAACTAAACTGTAATGACTCTGTTCAGCCAATATGGGGTGCATTCACATGGAGGAAAATGCTGAGGAATTTGGTGTGGAATTTCAGCGCTGAAAAAAAAGCTTCCTATTGACTTCAATGGGTTGCTGTACCTGCTAGCAGAAAAAGGAACCAGTTGAAGTCAATAGGAGGCTTTTTTTTTCAGCACTGAAATTCCACACCAAATTCCTCACCATTTTCCTCCGTGTGAATGGATCCCAAAGTGAGTGGAGTTGTCAGCTTCTTGCTATTTTCTCTGCTCAGAACACCTGACTGATTGGAGCCTTGAGTGTTGGACCCCCACCAATATGATATCAATAACCATCAATATCAAAATCCCTTACGTTTTTTTTTTTTTAACTTTACTCAAAGTTATGCCACGACCCATAACTTTTAAGAATACATGTATCTGATTGAATAACTTTTCTGAGTTTTTTTTAGGGGATTCCTTGGAATATCTCAGGACTTCAGGTTTTCAGGTACTCTCTCTGGATTAGCCAATGAATAGTTTCTTTCATCCATTAGTATTCATGTGACGTCACCTCAGTACAGTGGATATTAATGAGGAGGTTGCCAGGCGTTCCTCTGTCAATTTAACATAGATACCTAATGAAAAAAATGGACACAGTTAAGGTATCTTCAGGGATTTGAAAACAAAACACAGAGTATATGAGGATATTACTTTACTGACTGAGCCACAAGCTCTATGATTTTCAATAGGAGGTTTTTTCCTCATACCAAACTGCAATAGTATTGTGTTGTTCTACATAATGTATTGGTATATATAGAGATCTCTATATGCCAGCACATTGTATACTGACACATAGAGATATTTCTCTGTATAACTATACATTTTTCATGAATCACCCTGTAGTGGCCTCCTTTTGCTATCTGAGCTCCCAGCATATGCATTGACTGCCGCTCATGCATCCTCTGAGTCTTAAAATATGTGTTTGGATTCTTCAGAAGGAGGGCAAAGGAAATTTTCTAGTAATAGAGGTTTAAGGCTTCGGTCCTGTAACTTTAGGCAATCATAGCATAGGAAATGTTCAGCTTATCACTTCGATTCATTATACTTGCACAGTCACCTCTACCCCAAATCCTGGATGCCCTAATATTTGGAACTGTTTGGAAGAGACTGGACCCACTGATTCACTACTTGAGAGTCCTTTTATATTCCTGTATCAGTAGGGTACAGACAAAATTGGGTTACAACTTATGCCATGAAGTAGTTTTGGTTTACTGGAGATGGGGCCAATACAAGCGAGGCGTAATAGTTTGGCGGAGAAGGTCTGTAGTCGGTCGGTAGAGTACAGAATAGAAATTTAATAGGAAGGTTTAAAGTGTGGGGGTGGGGTGAGATTTATAACAGTCTGTATAAATGGGTATAGGTAGGGAGCCATTTTATGACCAGAAAAAGTTTGAGGACCACCAAGGCTACTTCTTAGTTTGGTTTTGTATTAGGGTGCCACTTGGGTGGCATTTAGAGAGGAGGGAGACCAGTAGACTTTGTAATAAATAATGTTCTTTGGCTCAGAATACAGTTTTAATAAAAATATTGGGTTTTGTATTGGAGGATCCTTGGCAATTAAGACAAAAAGTTTCATAGCAGTAAGAAAGAGTAAACAGTGGAGGACATGTTTTTAGTAATATTATATAGTAATATTTTGTAATTATTTTTTTTATGTAAATTGTGAGCCCCAATACAGGGATCACAATGTACTTTTTTTTTCCTATCAGTATGTCTTTGTAGAATGGGAGGAAATCCACGCAAACATGGGGAGAACATACAAACTCCTTGCAGATGTTGTTCCTGGCGAGATTCAAACCCAGGACTCCAGCGCTGCAATGCTAACCACTAAGCCACCGTGTTGCCCCTTGGAATTTATATTATAACTATTATTATTCTATGGTTACACCACTGTGTCTTGATAGGTTTGTGACTGGTAGCTCTACAGATATTGGTGCGTCTCATAGTCAAAGGCTCCTTTATTCTTTCTGCCATCTGACATGTGTTCACAATTTTATTATTATAATGTGTCTTTGTGGGTGATCCGACTGATGATGTGGTCTACTTCTAAATGAGTGCATTAATACTATAAATACATATGACTCAAGACTGATTCAGTCATGATAAATATGGGGGCAAGCAACAGTCATAAAATCATTTTGTATGTATACAAACATACCGTATATACTAGGCACAAGGGTAGATCCAGATATGGTTCTAATCCAGGATAAAGGACATATATACTCAAAAGATATTCCTGTAGATGTATGCTCATTGGCACCAGAAATACAGCCGTGAATGGGGCTGCAAGGCATTGCTCCTAAACAAATAACAGGTATCAGTGGTGCTGGGGTTCTGCAGCTCTGCAACTAGTTCTTAAATAGGTGCTGCTTTCAGCCCAGTTTACAGTAGTACTGTCCACTATGGAGTTTGGGGAGGAGGGATACAAGTAGTGGAAAAAGGAGCCCGTTGAAGTCAATGGGCAGCTTTTTTTTTTCCCGCGTGGATTCCGACGCGGATTCAGCATCAAAATCAGCACCAAAAAACTCCATGTGATTTGACCCTAAATTTCATGACAGACCTGTCAGACTTGTAGATGCATCTAATTTGTCAAACATTGAGCAACATTTGATAAATTTGGTGCAAGGACTCTCTCTACACAATGGTTATTGTTATATGTACTGTTATTAGTTTGTAGTGTTTTATAAGTTTATGAATTGATGCAGAAAATACAGTCTAGGCTGTGACCATTCAGGTGCCAGATGCTACTGCTGTGGATATGTAAGAGAGTGAAACAGCCCCTGTGTAGTGAATGTGCAATGTGTAATTGAGTTGATGTTTTCATAACCTGACATTTTGTTGTTTGACCACAAGAGGTCGCTGTTGCAAGATAACAGGTAAAAGGAAAAAGGCTGCATGCCCCTGGAAGATTGGTGTGGAAACCCTGATTGTTGTAGGAAGGTTCTAGGAGCCATTTTGAGACAGAGTGTGCTAGAGCCTGAAGCAGAAGAGAGAGGGTCCTTGGAGGGAGAAGCCACAGCAAGAATAGCTGTGGATTTGAGACTTTCAGAGTCTGTCCAGACACCATCCTAAGGAGAAGATTACTGTCAGAGACTTGGCTGAGAAGTGAGACTGTCAGTGAGACCGCATGCTGTCCGAGGAGCTCCTCTTCACCCTGATGCTAACAGAGACTAAAAGGTACCCAACAGAAGTAAGCGTGCACGCACCACACTGCAAGTTTTGTGCCATATTGCTGAGACTGAGTAAAAAGCCTGTAGTTAGTTAGTTAGGTATAATCATCTCCCCAGGCTGCAATACTGGTGAACTATCTACCTGTCTGGTAAAAGGACTAAGTCACAGAGGATTTCTACAGAGTTATATCTCCCAGAAAGGGACTTGTAAGGAAGTCTGGGAGCAACATTTGGTTTGACTTTACACTGTTTGGCTTGCAATACTTATACTTGCTTAGTTGTACTTGGTTTGGGGGGAAATTAGTAGTATTGTGATAAGATTGTAAACCCTGGTGTTACACCGCCGGATGCCTGTGTCACACACACTGAATTGTTCCTGTGTAATAGTGTAATAACAGGTAACAGGCAGCTGCATAGGCGCAGCCTGCAGTTAGGTAAAAGCTTGGAGTACATTGAAGGCCACACTAGTGGGCACCGTGCTGTATAACACCAGGGTCCCAGTTTCTAGGCTGTGTAAATGTAATACCTGGGAGTCTTCTTTTGGACAAAAGAGGTTAACTAAACTAAGTAAAATCCTATCTTGGTTAAATTGAATTGGACTCACTTCCTTTGTTCGTGACTTCGCTGTATCCTGGGGAGCCCACCTCGGTACACGGCTTACAGATAGGGATGGAAACAGCTCCTATTGAAGTTACAGACAGTGGTGGTGCTAGGGTACTGCAGCTGCAACTATTACTTGAGTAGGATCTAAGCTGTTTCCAGCCTGTCCACAGCAGCAGCTTCCAATACCTGGAGACATCTGGAACAGCTAATCGGTGTAGGGGCCAGGTATCGAGCCCCCACAGTTATACGTTGACCTCTGAGACCACTTCTCCAATCCTTGTGGTGGCAATGTCACAAAGGCCAACCTTGTCCACCATAGTTGCTTTAAAATAGAAATTGTCTATCTGGGAGATTCAGTGTACCGTAAAATGAATGTAGCAGAAACTCAAGGGCGTATCTCCCCTGCCCTCCTCTTTTTCGTATAATCATTACTTTTTCATCCCTCAGACATTCCATTGATCTTAGCAGTTATTTCCTTTCTGTAAATTCCTTCTGTATTTTCTTGATATTACTCCCTTTTTTTGCTAGATACATACGGGGGTGGCTGGCAGCTTTCACAACTAAGGATGTAACAGTTTCAGAGGTTCACGATACCGGGGCATTTGAGGTGAAGCTGCTGTTACATGCTGGTTTTTGGACATCTGTTTATTAGATAGCTGCACTAGGTCATTGAGTCTAGTAAAATAAAGATACTACATTTAGGCTGCTTATGTTATGTATATAGCTCCTGCTTATTTATCAGTGCTAGCTATTCCTTCTAACTGCACCTTATATGTAGATCAGCCATGTACTGTATGTAAGTGAGAAATAAGCTGCTTCTAGTCTACTCTGAGCGTTATTTGCTGTGGTTGAGGATATACTTGCTGCAGCCATGTCTGATATATGCCGCAACTACATTTACATACATAGGTGCTAGATTTAGTGGGCGCCATAGAGAGGAAAAGGCATCTTTTAAAGATACCGGGGCATAATTATTAAGACTGGCATTTTCATAAATCTTAATAAATCAGGCGTACGCCCATATGACAGAATGGAAGTCCTCTATGTCACATGTCTAAGAGGGGTTATAAAGTCCTCCTATTATTTAGTGTGAAGAGGGATAACATAGCTCCCAACCATCCCACATTCAGCGGGACTTTCCCAATTTTAAGCTCCAGTCCCGTGGTCCTGCACAGCTTACCGCATGTCGCTCACTTCCCCTGAACATATACATATTAACAAACTTTCCCCCGATCACCACCTGCTCTAATAACAGTTAAAAGGTTGTAACTGGGATAAATGCGGGTGGTGATCGGGGAAAGCTTCACTACTGTAATCAGAAGGACCTGTGTGACATCACATGGTCACGTGACTAGGTAGGCATGTCTTAGTATGCCAGCAGCAAGGAAGATGGAGAGATGTGTAGTCTAAGGTACTAAGGGGGGGATGTGAGATGCAAATTGGAGAGAGTGTGTGTGTAATGTGAGATGCAGGGTGTGTGTGTGTGTTGCAGGGAGAGGGTGTACTGTGTGTGAGGGGGAGATGTGGGGTTCATGGTGTACTGTGGGGTACAGAGTGTATTGTGGGGTGCAAGGTTGACTGTGGAGGCAGAGATGTGGGGTGCAGGGTGTACTGTGGGGGGAGAGGTGTTGAGTACATGGGTGTACTTTGGGGGAAGAGATGTGGGGTACATGGGTGTAACTGTGGGGTACAGCGTGTACTCTGGGGGGTGCAAAGTTGACTGTGGAGGGAGAGATTTGGGGTGCAGGGTGTACAGTGGGGGAGAGGTGTTGGGTGCATGGGTGTACTGTTAGAGGAGAGATGTGGGGTGCAGTGTGTACTGTGCGTTGGGGAGATGTGGAGTGCTTGGGTGTACTGTGAGAGCAGAGATGCGGCGTGCAGGGTGCACCCAACGAAAAATGGGTGGGGTTGGGTGGGTTCAATTTAGAAGTGGGTGGGGCTAAATTTGCCATGGTCCGCCCACATTTTGTCCCCCTTTCTGTCCTTTAAAAGTTGGGAGGTATGGGGATACATTAAAAAAAAAAAAAAATGTATTCCATGAAACCTAATTCAAGTGAGTCCATCACCATAACCCTCCATATCAACCAAGCCCCTCAGATAGGTTAGCAATACCTGAATGAAAACGTGTTTTCCCTTTGTGAATAATATATTTTTTGCCAAGTGAGCTTTTTGGAACAATGAGGGTGTTGGCATTATTCAAAAGATGTAGGCAGAAATGTCCTTAAGGCCGGGGCCCCACGGGACGTAAATGCCACGATTTGCCCGCAATCGAGACGCTGCAGAAAAAATCAAGGCGTTTTACAGTGCAAGCAAAAGGGATGGGATTCATGCGAATACCATGCTCACTTTGCGGAAAAAAACGCAGTGTGGACATGCTGCGATTTGCAAAGCCGTTGCGGCTTTGCAAATTGCACCATGTCAATTATATCTACGGAAACGCCGGCGGCATTCCCGTAGATATAATGGGAAGAGAATGTCTGCAGACGAAAACTCTGTGAACTTTCTCTTCAAAGCGCTGCGGAAAGAACCACAATGTGATCACGCAGTGGTTCTTTCCACAGCACTTTAGCGCTGCGATTATGGCCCGTGGGGCCTTAGCCTAAGAGTTAATTTGCATATCAACAGAAACGGTGATATGTCAGCAATGGTATCAGGCCCTTATTCGAGGGGGAAAAATACTGTATGATTCAGGTGACTCTAACCTATCTATCTGTGGGCCTTAGTCGGTGTTCTGGGTTTTGATGACAGACTCCTCTTTAACTTCAGGCCAGACCTCTTGTGTAAGGGGTAACTAGACAAAATTGTCATTTTTCCCTCTCTACATCTAGTATGTCCAGCACTGGATGGTCATAAAGGAGCACCAATCCTAGACTTCACAGCATGTATCATTGCAAGTTATATCCATTAGTACTTATTCACATGATTGGGTTTCACAGCTGTGTGCTAATTCTTAATGGTTAGCACACATTGCTATAGAAAATAATGGATAACAGTCCGAGTGACCGATCAACCGATCCAAATAGTAGAACTTGTTATTTCCTAAGCCATTTTCATAGACCCCTCAATATACTAAAGTCTGTAAGGGACCCCATAAAAATATTACCCTCGAATGTACAAAAATACTTTTTTCCCGACCCTGTCATGTGAATAAGCACTAGAACAAGGGTAGGTAACCTTTTTTGATCTGCGTGCTGATTTAAATGAAAAAAATAAATAAAGATGAGGTCCTCAGAGTGCCGGTCAATAATTGTAAGGCTAATGAACCCTATACTAAAGTCATATAGTACATACCATCACACAGAAGTGCTGCCACCAGATGCTTCAGGACAGATGCGCTTACTGCGATTTCCTAGGATGCACATGTGCTTGTCCATTAGAAGCAATGAAAGTCCATGTGCAGCCCTCAATTAGTGGTAGATGTAGGTGTCCAGGAGCATTGTGAGGCAGCAGCCTTAGGGTGCATGCACACTACGTAACGCCGGGCGTGTATGAGAGCCGTACACGCCGGCATTACAGCAGACTGCCGAACACTTCCCATTCACTTCAATGGGAGCGCTCGTAACAGTGGCGTTTACGAGCGCTCCCATTGAAGTGAATGGGAAGTGCTCGGCAGCCCTGCTGTAACGCCGGCGTGTACGGCTCTCATACACGCCCGGCGTTACGTAGTCTGCATGCACCCTGATGGTGGAAACACACTATGTATCTGGATGCAGCTATATTCTTAGGCCACTGGACCTTTAACTTTTATGTAAAACTGCATTCACATGGTGCATTTTGCACAAAAAAAAAATACCTGTGTTTTTTGTGTAAAAACACAGTTTTATGCATAATAATGTCCCATAGCGGCCCCTGCCACTATTATTTGTGCCACTCACTAGCTATTATTATACTGTGCGGCCTCTTCACACCCCAGAGTATAATAAGCAGAGGGCTAAGAGAGAAACATAAAAAATAATGTTACTCACCTTCCCTGCACTCTGGAGCAGCTCTGTTCTCTTTAGCGCTTCTGCCTGAAGTCAGCGACCGCTGATTGGGTCTCAGGGGTCACATTGGTGTAATAACGCCAATGTGACCCCTGAAGCCCTATCAGTGGTCTCTTACATCAGGCAGAAGTGGCAAAGAGAACAGAGCTGCTCCAGAGCGCAGGGAAGGTGAGTAACATTATTTTTTATGTTTGATCACCTCCCCTGGGGCTTTGCTTATGGGTTCGGAAAAGACGCCATAGTATAATAATAGCAGTTTCTTATCAGATAAGGCTCGGGCTGCTGAGCCAAGGAGATCTCGTGCCACTCTTAGCGGAGGTTGCCAATCCCTGCACTAGAAGGAAACCTTTCAGAATACGTTTCTGCTATATAAATGATTAAATTGTGTGTGTAAATATATTCATTAAATACTGTGCCCGGCCATCATAACTGGGACTATATGTCTGCAGAAAGGGCAACAGATGCTCCAAAACTGCCCCCTCATCGTGTGGATACAATTCCACTCTCTCTGAGTGTTGGACGACGTAATCTAAATATTTCCATTGCTGATTCTCAATGTGCATAATGAACTCCTATTTTTTCCTGTTTTCATAGAGAACTATTATTTTTATGCTCCATTTATAGACCACCAAAGATTCTGCTGAGATCTGGAATTTTGACGATACAAACAAATTACATAAAACAGCTTGAAAAGAGATAGAATCAGCCTGGCCTAAATGGTTGTGCTGACAGTTTGTATTCTGGACAGGAAAAGGAGAGCCGATGTCTACAACCTCCGAACAGATTTAAGTTTATATCAAGATAAAACTTCCTGTCTGGAGGTCACTACAATATTTCATATTAGTCATATCAGAGTCCTCCAAGGTTTCAACATGGATTCTCCAGCCAGGCTTATTTTCCCTTTCGATACGCCTGCTTAAGCAGATCAGTTGGAGCATATGTATTCCAGAGAATTGGCTGAAGGCTAGAATAAAACATCTTGTAATAAATGCCGTAACCAGGAGTTGGTCTGTGTAACAGATCCCCAGGGGTTAGCGCTGAGACCCTTTCATTGGAACATGTTACTTAGCAAATAAAAAATAAACAGATGTCATATAAGGGATAATATCGACAGAAAGGAATCTCGGAAGCTGTTCTTCAAGCATCTATCCTATTACATTTCTATAAGATAAAGCAGACTCATGACTCACGGGATCTAATACTGAGACATACATCACATTTCACTAGTTGAAAGTCTTGGGATGACAGATAATAAGATGTAATCTACATCATCAAGTCTCCCTAAATTGTAGTCTGGATTCCAAAGCCTTTCACTAATCAGATTCTTAAAGAAAGTCAGTTGTGCGATCAACTTATTGAGATGTCATGCTATAAGGAAATCGGTCAGCCATGAAGTATGTTAATGGGGACAAGATGTAAACATCAGCAACAAAGTTTAAAAGTTCGGCAAGTCCACTAAACACTCACGAGATTTTTATTACATAGAATTAGGATTTCATTGATGTTTTTCAATTGTTCTGACAGAGGAAAAACAAAGAGAAAAAACAATGGGCCACCATTTCTACTTCCTGAAAACTAAAAGCTTTGGAACTCAGTAAAGTCAAGTTTCATTAACTTTTGCGTTTTCCTAGAGATAGAATAAGAGGCTATTATATGGATTGTAATTCACGGCTTCTTAAATGCAGTGTCAGTTTACACCAGGTGGTCCTGTCCTTAGACTTGCCCTACATATGTATAACGTATATTTGTTGAGTCAGTTTAAGCCCAATCTGTCAGGGTTTTTGAAGACTAGATAGACGTGGTTTTTACTAGTCTCTGTGCAGGTATTCCTTTTGGAGGTCACACGGCACTCAGATTTCATCTTCCGCCTGTGTATAGAATAAAAAAATATTCTAGAACTGTCATGACCTCTGCCATCTGACTACCACTTCTGCAGACTTTGCGCTGGGTCGTGTTGTCATCTGTTACCCTTTGTTCACATCTGCGTTTGGTAATCTGTTTGGGGAAATGCATTTGCAAGCGCTGTGCAGTGAAAGCACATGGACCCCATAGACTATAATGGGTCCGTGAGCTCGCCACATGCTGCCCACACAAATCATGTGGACAGGAAAGTAGATTGTAAACTACTTTCCTGTCCGCATGTTCTGTGGGGAGATCTGGCGGCAAGCACATGGACCCCATTATAGTATATGGGTATCCGTGTGCTTTTACTGCACAGCGCTTGCAATTGCGTTTGGTATTTCGTTCGAGGGGGTCCCCATGTGGACTCCCCCAAACGGAATACTAATGCAGATGTGAATCAACCACTAGTCTATGCCCTTGTATAAAGGTTAAAATGTAAATAACTAAAATCTGTATTATTATTATTATTTATTTATTTATATAGCACCATTAATTCCATGGTGCTTTACATTTGGGGGTTTACATACAATACACAGAATATACAGGTAGATATGATACTAACAATGACCGACTGGCACAGTGGGGTAGAGGGCCCTGCCCGCGAGGGCTTACAATCTATGGGGGAAGGGGGGATAGAGATAGAAGGTGAGGGGAGAGACTGTTCAGATGGAAATGCGGTGATAGTGTTATTGGGGGTTGTAGGCCTTCCTGAATAGGTGAGTCTTCAGCGCCTTCTTGAATCCTGTGATTGTGGGGGTCAGTCTTATGTGTCTTGGTAAGGAATTCCAGAGTATGGGGGATGCACGAGAGAAATCTTGGAGACGGGGGGCCACACGGTGGCTCAGTGGTTAGCACTGCAGCCTTGCAGTGCTGGAGTCCTGGTGTTCAAATCCCGCCAAGGGCAAAAAACCATCTGCAAGGAGTTTGTATGTTCTCCCCGTGTTTGCATGGATTTCCATCCCATATTCTAAAAAAAAAAGACATACTGATAGGGAAAAATGTACATTGTGAGCTCCATGTGGGGCTCACAATCTACATTTAAAAAAAAAAAAAAAAGAAATCTTGGAGACGGTTGTGTGAGGAGCGGATGAGGGCAGAGCGGAGTAGGTTGTGGATGGCTTTGTATGTTAATGTTAGTAGCTTGAACTCAATTCGCTGGGCTATGGGTAGCCAGTGGAGGGACTGGCAGAGGGGAACAGCCGATGAGGATCGGGGGGTGAGGTGGATTAAGCGAGCAGCGCAGTTTATAGTGGACTGGAGGGGGGCGAGGGTGTTTGCTGGGAGTCCATGGAGAAGGGTGTTGCAGTAGTCTAAGCGGGAGATTATGAGGGCCTGGACGAGCATCTTGGTAGTTTCCTGGGTGAGGAAGGAGTGGATTTGGTGGATGTTCTTGAGCTGGAGGCGACAGGAGGTGTTGAGGGTTTGAATATGTGACTTGAAGGATTGGTCAGTGTCCAGGATTACCCCAAGGCATCGGGCCTGTAGGACACGGGTAAGTGGGGTTCTGTTAACCTTGATAGATGGGTTGGGTGGAGGGGCTATACGGGATGGGGTGAAAAAGATAAACTACGTTTTCTCCATGTTGAGTTTGAGAAAGCGGGAGGAGAGGAAGGAGGCTACGGCCGGGCAAATAATCAATTATTGAGAAAAAGTGTTCCTAGAAATACTCGATCCCAATAACAGCCCTGTTTATTTATGCTGCTAGTCAGCTCACCAACAAACAAAAGCTCATTGGTCAGCCGATGGCATCTTTTATATAGTATAAGTGAGTGCCATATGATGTTTGCTGCAGTGTTGTGGTCACACTCCGGACTGGGGTCACAGGTCATTTTACTTAACTAAGTGAAACATTGATTTCTTATTGGATTTTCCACATTACTGGCCACATGATCTATTATTAGAAATAGCCCATAACAAACCAATGTTTCACTAACTTCAGTGATCCCACAGGAGACATCACATGGCAGCACCCTGAAGAATGCAGATTATCAATGCAGCCATTTGGGGGCAGTAGTGATCACCATTCATCCCATTCACTGTGCACCAGTCCCGTCTAAGATTAATGTCTTCTTATTGATTGGCCCTTATCTTGGCCAGAATCAGCCAATGTAATAGAACCTTTAGATTCTTCTACTGAATATAGTACAAAGTCAAATCTGTAGCAACCTAGTGGATCCACATAATCTCTTCACTGGATACATAAGCAGAACAAAATGATTTCTCTTAAGTGTAGAAGATTCCTATAGTAAAATGTCAAGAAGCAGAATTTATAGCTTCATACTTATACTCCGTGTAGTGGCAGTGCTGAGTTACTGCAGCTCAGCTCCTATTCACTTGTATAGGAGTTGAGCTGCAGTAATATATCATAGCCACTACACAGTTGTGTGATTACGGCTCTATTCTCCATATAGAACAGCTCATTGGTAGGGGTCCCCGTGCAAGATGATGGCTAGTTAAACAGGATTTTTCTGCTTATGGCCTATCCTTGGGATATCCCAAAACAATATGTTTTCATTACACTAGACCAGCTAATCTTTTTTTTTTTTTTTTTTTTTTCCAGGCTGTCCACGGTTTTTCAAATGTATACAGATACAGTACAGGTGGTGGGTGACAACTGTCAGTGGTGAGCTCCATGCGGGGGAAGAAATCCCACCCCATGTATGAGACCTTGATGGCACTTGGCAGCACTATAAGTGACCGTCTGCTTCACCCCAAGTGTGAGAAGGAGCGCTACCGCAAGTCTTTCCTTCCAACCGCGACCAGGCTGTATAATCTACATCAGACCAAGCGAAGATCACTCCGCACAGAAAACTGAATGAATATGACTATGAAGTCTTCCTTCTTTCTTCTTCTGTTCCTTAGCTGCTATGGACTCCTAGTATATCTTCTCTTCTCAGCTTATGTTTGTCTACTTCCATAATATATTACTGTGTATTATCCTGTATCTGTATTACTATGCTGCTGTAACATACTGAAATTTCCCCACTGTGGGACTATTAAAGGATTATCTTATCCTATCTTATCTTATCTCCATGATCTCTACGCAAAGTCCTGACAGTGTGAACATTGCACGCATTGGCATCAGAAACTTTGTATAGGTTGCCACACACGACGTCCTGATGCTGACTAATGTGAGGACCTTGTCAACAGGGACCTACTAAATAAGATTAATAATAAGCTTTCTTCCATTAAATTTTGTTAGTTTTTTGATGGAAGAAAATGTCCTGCACTTGGGACTTTTCTTCTGTTACAAAGGTAAACAGACATGACAGTACACAGCGTCTGTCATGTTGTTTTACATTAAAGTCAATGGGACCAGACATAGAGGGCCCCATCTGTGTCCGATATTCTACTGTCATTAATGTCGGTTCCATATGACAGTGGACAGCAACAGGCTGTAATAACTGTAGTGTGAACGTAGCCTAATAGCTATATTTGAGAAATCTTGGAAATACATAAATGGGCATTAACTGTTTGAGGTTGTTTATGTAAGATATGACCTGTGTAGTTCTGATTATCGGGTGACACGTTATCTCAGTCAGATAAGACCTGTTATATTATTGGCACATACTAGTTTTGCTTTGTTTCTGTGTCAGTAAGGTCTTTAGTTTGCAGAATGCAACAGTGACCTCAGCAAGTAGAGACTGACTCACACTGATAGTACACAACACTAGTTTCACCTACAACAATGGATATCTGTGTGGGACAAATATAGGGAGATAACACTGACATCAGGTTTTTTTCTGCATTAATACAAAAAGTAATCAGTGTTTTGATAAATAAATGACATTAAGCATAAAATTAATGATAATAATATCTAATGGTGAATGAGGTTTTCTGGAATAATAAGTCACTCATCCCTGATCACAAGTTACAAGGGAACAAGTATGTTTCACTAGAAATGCTCAGATGGCTTACTTAAAGGGATTTATCCGTAAAAGACATTTATAAATATATATGGCATATGCTGCAGACTCCATCCTCAAATTCCAACTCACAAGTGATTTGGTTTTATAGAAAAGGTGTTGCTTTCTGAGCTACGCTGTTTCTGTCATTCCAATAGAAGTGAATGAGAGTTACAGAAACAGCATAGAATAGTTAAGAGTTACAGAAACAATGCTGGGGCATCTTGTCTGAGAATTTTGAGTTGATATTGGAAATGTATGAATGTATGAATAAATTGACAAGTCGGTGTAACCATTGCCCTTGTGCCTTACCCAGTCTGACCATGTCCAGTCAGTGCTCACAGTCTATGGGACTGTATACTTGGTTGTAAGGAAGACAGTGTTATAATTCTCATAGTTATTACATATGTATGTATGTATGTACATATATATGTCCGCCTGATGGCAGACTTCAGGAGAAATAAGAATTATGCAGTTGGGTTTCAACAGGCCGATCATTTAGTTCAAGGAAAAACAAACCAGAGACTTTCTTCCCTCTCCTGCTAAGTATACATACAAAGCTTCGCTGAGCCTGCATGTGTATATAGGAGAGAACTTTGTATGGTTGCCTTAAACTGGTTTCCCAGGAACACTCCTTTAACCCTTATGTGAGCCGTATGCCTGTACACATGCTCTAGTCGCTTCCAGTCTACCCCTTGCAAAGACATATTGTTGTATGAAGTGTACACGTATTTGAATGCTGCAAACATTGCAGCAAACAGAGCCAGGTAGCTGCTGCCAAAGCTAATAAGACATTATCTGAAATATTTGTAGCTTTCACACTAATCACATATTGGGAAATTTGTTAACAGCGTGTTCACAGGGTACATGGCCTGGGATGACCAGCCTGTCTTTGCAGATATTTTGCAGTGCATATCCCTTTAAAGTGACTATAGGGTCTATAATGAAATATAATTTTTCTAGTCTGCTTTTATTTTCTAACTCAAGGTTGTTATTTTATTTTATTAGCGGTGCACAATTGTGAAGAGACCATCTTGCCCGAGCTGCTGACGGATATGGGAAATTTACTTGCTTTTCCTGGAGCCCAGACATTCTGGGAGAGTTGGCAAATATGAGATTAACATGTGTGATATGAAGTTGGGTTTCCCACAGGATCTGACACAAATGTCTGATAGATATGGGATCAGCAGCTATCTCTACAATTAACCCTCCCCTCTCCTCCCACAGCCTTTACCCTGCTACTTTCCTGGCCATAACCTTGCTGAGAAGACTTCTATGGTCAGGCTGTCAGAGCTTTGATCTACCCATAGATGTGAATGAGAGTTCTGGAAACAATGTAGTTCAGTGTTCTATGCTGTTTCCCTAACTCCCATCCACTTCTAAGACATTTCTGTACAGCCCAGCAATGGCTGAAAGTTGTCTCAGTGAGATCACAGAGGGCTGAGTATCAGGGCATGGAAGCTGGAGGTTTCATCTATCAAGACTTTATGGCATATCCACCAGATATGAGAAAAATCCTTTAGGCTAAGGCATCACTACTGTTTTAATTGCAGATTTTGCAATTAAATGACATAACTGCTGAAAAGTGATTTCTACAGAACAGGAAGAGTCTAAAAAAAATCCAAGTTTAAGAAATATTTTTCATGTAAAAACTGGTTTAAACAGTATCCCATTTTCCAATGACATATTCCTTTTATCAACCAGTGTCCATTAAGGTTCAATTTTCAATGTGAACACTGTAAAAAGGATCCAGATAATTAAATATAATATAATGGTGAAAGAATCTGATGTCCTGGAGCCAGGCCTAGAGCCTCAGATTTCTTATCATGCGCAGGTAAACGTTAATGTCAAGTAAGGTCTATCTACCATGCAGCTTCCTTTTCACCACGTTCATATCAGTTTGTAGAATATCACGCACAGAACATTCCTTAACTTATATAAGTAAATAGGGAAGTAACAACTCATCTAAAAAAAGGTTTCTGTGAAACTTTGCCTGTTTGTAGATAAAACAGTCCATCCACTACTAGGCCTTCTTAACTAACTTATCCCCCCACCCCATGATACTCACCTGTCTTCTGGACAGGACTGTCTGGGCATGGGCTGTCACTACGGCTCTATTGCGGACTTTCTGTAAAAAGCGCTGCAGGAAAAACCACAGCGCTTTTTTGCTTCAGTCCGCTACATGGGGCTTTAGCCTTAAAGAGGACCTTTCATCATTTGGGGCACATACGGTTTAATACACCGCTAGAAAGGTGCCGCTACCGTAGCTCTTCACTGTCAGAAGGGCGTTTCTAACAGTCAGTCAGGAACTCCCATCCTCGCAGTAGAGTCTATTGCGCTGTACTGTGAGAGGGGGTGTTGCTTACTGCCCAGTGATGACACTTAGCGGTGAGGAACGCCCCCATTACTCGTCAATGGACGAGTACTGTGAGGAGATGGAGGGGGCATTCCTCACCACTCCCACAGTACAGCACTATAGACCCTAATGTGAGGAAGGGGCATTCTTGACTGACTGTCAGAAATGCCCGTCTGACGGTGAAGAGCAACGGTACCGGCACCGATAGCTCTTCACCAGAGGCACAGAAAGGGAAAGCCAATAGTGCGCTGAATTCAGCAAACTGTCGGCTTTCTAGCGGTGTGTCCTCTTTAAGTAGTATACACATTGCAGTTTCTTCAGTTTTAGAAGAACAGGTTGACAGATGTGGGGAAAGATAAGTTCCAACTGCCTAATCCTCTTGCTCTGGGGATGATAAGCTTCTCCCATGCAAAACTCCTTTTTACCACGGTAACTACTGTTTGTCTGGATGTTCTTGTGCTGGTTACATTCAAACAAATTCACTTCTGGCAACTTCACAGTTAATCCCCATCATTCCTCTTCTAATATTATCTCAGAATTGGGGGATAATTTTTTCCTATAAGACCTCAGGACTCTTCCTTATCCCTCACAATATCATTGTCATCCGTTGTTACATGTCTTACTTCCTGCAGCACTATCTATTATTCATGCTTTTATATTTACTTTGTATGTTTTTGTATTTATGGCTAAAATTAGTGACTTTCTTTTTATGACTAACACTATTACAGTATTGCCAGCGGCACGCATAGAAACTTCCTTCTGACCATATATGTCCTGGCTGACAAGACAGAAACCAATGGAAGTGGCGTAGCTTCTGCTTTGGGAGAAGGTGCGGTGGGATGACGTCACTATCATGTGACCCAGGTAGCGAGCAGATGAGTGAGAGAAGAATGCGACACCTGAGACTCAGGGAGGGACACAGAGATCCTTGTGTCATCCTGTGTGTTTATGCGATAACAGAGCAATGGGGGAAGGGAAATCTACGGAAAAACCAATGGAAGGAGATTACGTTATGAGAGAAAGCAAAGTATGCAAACAATGTCATAAAGCGAAGAGACTGATACCAATTCACATTCACTTAGGAAAAGGATAGATTTATTTCTTACATATCTGTTTCTATGAAAAAATAATATAGGAAAACTCCTTCAAGAAGTTTTTTGCTCCCTGCACCCCATATGTTGCTGGAAGAAGACATGGCCAACCAGACTGCCACAAAGGGAAATCTATTACATTGTATCCGTATAGATGAATGGCCCGCCATGTCATACAGAGGCGATTGAGTCTGCAAGACCAAGGTCACAGAAAGGTTCCTGAGTGGGGGAACCATCCAACAGGCATTGACTTAATGGAACAGCTCTTAGTATGGATCTGAAACTGAATCACCCATTTAACATCCCACTTCTTCAACCCAACTCAAAAAGAGAGTCATGTGCCATACCATTATCTATAATACAGAGGTCAGGGGACCTTTGTTCTCAAAACAGGTGCAGGTGCCAGTGGTGGGGCCCACATCTATTAGTAGAGATGAGCGAGTACTGTTCGGATCAGCCGATCCGAACAGCATGCTCCATAGAAATGAATGGATGCACCTGGTACTTCCGCTTTGACGGCGGCCGGCCGCTTAACCCCCCCGCGTGCCGGCTACGTCCATTCATTTCTATGCGAGTGTGCTGTTCGGATCGGCTGATCCGAACAGTACTCGCTCATCTCTATCTATTAGATATGTATTATATATATGGTAGATATGCCATAAATGTCCTACATTGTTTGGAAGTTTATGAATAGTTGGCCATGGTAATACGCTATTACACCACTAGTAGTATGTGACTTAGCAATAACAACCTGTGTAATAGAAAACTCTATCATGGAAATGTGAGCAGCTTTAAATATAAACCCTCATGTCTGGGGTTCAGATTTTTATGGTCTGTTCTTCAGATAGGAAATAAATATCAGATAGGTGGGAGCCAACAGCTGGCCCCCCTACCGATCAGCTGTATAGGGCCACAGCAAAACACAGTACACGGCTGGAAACTAAAAGCTCCATCCCTTTTATAGCTGCCAGGCTGCCTCACTGCAGCTCGGCTCCCATAGGTAGGCAAAAAATCCTTAACCCCAGACAACCCCTTTAACGCTTATTAAATATCAAAGATAAAACCAGGATATATATTATATTTAATGAACAGAAAACATTCTCAAACAGCTGCACAATACAGCCAGTGTCAGGTATCAAAAATACACAGTGAGTGGTGCAATAGGTCAACTGATAAGGACAATGTTTATGGGCACCTAAAAACTTGTCCCTGTCACTCACGTACTTACATAACCTAATAGAGAAAAAAAAGGACAGCAGCCTATCTATTATGTTTCCCCGAGGTGGCATCAGTGTCCCAATAATATATGTGTGTGTGTATATATATATATATATATATATATATATATATATATATATGCAAATGTAAAGAAAACCATGATGGCCAGGCTAGTAATAGAGCAATATACTGTATCCAAGTGCTGGCGTCCTACCGGGGACATTTACATTTATCTATTTCTTTCTATTTTATATATGGATTAAACATTAACATTCTCATTACACAGTTAACCCTAAACAGCCCTGGTGTGGGTGAAACTGTCCCATAACAGGTTATGTTAAAACAGGCAGATCTCATACATATTTACATATGACATTTCTAGGTACAAATATGGACAGCAGGAAATATTGTCCTTGGATGTATATGACACATGACAACCATAATGTAAGCGCAGTGGATCAGTTCCTTTCTTGATAGATGGTGGTTACATTAAGCTCATATCTGAGTCATTGTGTATTGTCGGAGGTTGTGCACAAAGGATCTGTTGTCTGCTGTATAGCAATGAATTATTATACGTATATATTTTGTATTGAGGTTTATGAGGTTTTACGGTTTCCCCCAAACTGTTTTATGTATTCCAGGAATGTCAATGAACAATTCACCATTACAGTATTCACTAGGGGTTTTCCCATCTTGATACTATCCTGTTATAGTAAATGACTCCTGATTAGCAGGAATAAGAATCTTCGGGCTATCAGGAGTAAGTGCCAACATCGGTGAGGGGCCAGCAAGAGCTAGATGCTGACATATGTACATGTCATGGTGCTTGAGTTTGTTCATGTGCAAGTCCCCTTCACTGGCTACCCGTTGCCCAGCGAATATAGTTCAAGTTACTAACGCTAACATATAAAGCCACTCACAACCTGTCCCCTCCATATATCTCTGAAATAATCTGCCGCTACCTGCCTACACGTAACCTCAGATGCTCCAATGACCTCCTACTCCGCTCTGCCCTTACCTGCTCCTTACACAACCATCTCCAACATTTCTCCCGTGCATCTCCCATACTCTGGAACTCCTTACCACGACACATAAGACTGATCCCCACAATCACAGGCTTCATGAAGGCCCTGAAGACTCACCTATTCAGGAAGGCCTACAACCTCCAATAACACTGTCACCGCACCCCCATCTGTACAGTCTCCCCCTCCACTTCTGTCTCTTTCCCTCTTCCCTCTTAGACTGTAAGCCCTCGTGGGCAGGGCCATCTATCCCACTGTGCCAGTCGGTCATTGTTAGTATATTTGTTTGTATATTTTGTGTACTGTATGTAAACCCTCAAATGTAAAGCACCGTGGAATTATATAATAATGTACGGCACCATAGATTTATATAATAATGTACAGTACCATGGAATTAATATAATAATGTACAGCACCATGGAATTAATATAATAATGTACAGCACCATGGAATTAATATAATAATGTACAGCACCATAGAATTAATGTAATAATAATAATAATAATAATAATAATAATAATAATAATAATAATAATAATGTTATTTGCACCACTACAAGTGTATGGTAACCACCAAGTTTATTGTGCCTTCTCTTGCAAGCTGTATCTATGGAGTGTACTATGTATGTGTTCTTTTAAAGTTTCTTTAATGGAAGTCCTTGACCACCTCTTACAACCTGTATACCTATTTGTATAGAAGATTTCTGAGTCTATGCTACCAAAGAGACGGGGAGATGTTTATAAAAACACGTCTCATGACCCTGCAAACAGCAAGTTTTCCCTCTGATAAGCCCAAATTATACACAAGGTCAAACAGTACAGGCAGTTATTTGGTAAGCGGCCAGGTGTGTTCTTACAGCAAACGGCACAGCCTTGTGCGAGACAAAAATCCCATTGTAAACTGTCCAAGGCACTACCTACTGCAGAATATTAACTTGTGTGCAGGGAACTGCAAGAAAGACTTCATTACAAATCCAATACCTGACACAAAAGAAAAAGACTTCTACTAAAATATTTTTAGCTTATAGAAACTGATGGTGGTCAATGAGCCAAGACCTCCTACGATTATATTTTTATTACATAGAAGTCAATTTAGGCCCACGTTTTGCATTGTAGAACTCATCATTACATATCTATAAACTACTATAAAACATCTATCTATCTATCTATCTATCTATCTATCTATCTATCTATCTATCTATCTATCATCTGCAGTATCTATCTATATCTATCTATCTATCTATCTATCTATCTATCTATCTATCTATCTATCTATCTATCTATCTATCTATCTATCTACCTACCTACCTACCTATCTATCTATCTATCTATCTATCTATCTATCTATCTATCTATCTATCTTATATCTATCTATCTTCTATCTATCTATCTATCTATCTATCTATCTATCTATCTATCTATTTCTGTCTGTTTGGGAGCTAGATTCAGTGGGCATTATGGAATTTGCCCAAGACTTGTATTCCACTGTCGTTCACATTTTACTTTAAATTGAGAAATGTGTACTGTTTTAGTGAGGATACCTTTACTGTGGCTCTCTATTGTTGGGGTCCATTGGGTGGTGACAGCGGTTACACATAGAGGCTGGTGAACCCCAATGACTATAATGGGGTCTGCCCTTTCCATACTGAAATTGGAAGATAATAAAATACTCCTTTTTCCCGGCGATTTTTGACGGAAACTCCGACACAGAGTTCACCAACCTATGGCTACTTTTACTCCATTTTTTCTAAAACTATTTCTAATAAATGCTGTGAAAACTATGGATATGTTCACACCATGGCCTTTGGGGTGGTCTTTTGAGCCAGATTCCTTCCCAAATTCCAGCAATATGTGACATTTGATGGAAAGCTGAATCAGTACTTCAGTTTTCCACTGCAGTTTGCACGCTGGTTACCTTCAGACACAATGGGGTTACTGATATCACTAGTAGTCTTGTGCATCAGGTTTTGCGACTGAATTATCTGTGGATTGTTTAGCACCCTGAAAAAAAGAAGTATCCTTCACTGCCTGGTATTGTAAAAAGGGGAAGGCAGGGGAAATCAGCCGGGATTACTTTGTGTGAACGACCCGTATATATATTTTCACCTTTATTGGTATATGTTTTTGGCGATTACCCCTGTGCACACAATAAACTGATTTTAGTATGTGGTATAAAAGTATCTTACACATTACAGGCATGATGCAAAGGGATAGCAAAGCGGCGGAGAAAAAGTCTTGCATGCATATATATAATAAAATAAACATACAATGAAAAGCCTTAGATTAACATAGCCGGATGTTATTAGGTGTCCTATTTACGTGGCATCTATGTAAATTGTTAGATATAGGGTGTTACAAGCAGGTAATGTAATATCAATGCCTGTGCAGTATCCCTGGAATTACCATGGTGCGCCCTCTACAGGACTGTCTGCAGACATTGTCACGGTCTAATAACATGCTTCTCATATTATACCCATAAAAGGTTTGCAGGAACAGTCAGGAGAGGGTCCTGTGATTGGTCCTTTTACAAACAAACCAAGTGTCTTCATTGGCTCATTTTAAAAAGGAAACATTGTAGAAATCGTTGTAGTGACCACGTAGATAGCAGCGCGGCTCTCACACCTGTCGCAGTCAGTGCAGACTTTCCTGTTCTGCAAGGTGCATGCGTGCATGCGTGTCAGTACAACCGTAAACCTAAGCTTGAAGCTTCCCTTATTAACCCTCCCAGGAGAAATACCTAGCACACCAGGTGTGATGGAAAGAATAATATTCAAGGTGTACTATAAAACCATGTAATACAAGGAAACACCTAATCATTGCATATGTGTCACCCGTATAGAGTCATTCCCACAGCCCGGGATAATCAAAGTCCAAGTAAGAAATTAGGGAGATTACGTATTAGTCATGGTGAGACATGATGTTTGGTTTGTGACTCTTTTTTCTGCTCATCAAAGTTTTCTGGCTTCTTCTTGGCAATACATGATATAATATGTAGGGGCATACACTGGGTCAGGGAAAGGGTTAACATACTAATGGTACTTGGCAGTCATGTTGTCTGCCGTATTTATTGTTCTTATAAAATGCACTGCCAGTAAACCATTGCAAACTTCCATGTCTCACTCCATTGCATTGCTAGCAATATTTTAGTTTCCAGTGTTTGTGACATTGCAAGTGACATCCAGCATCCCTGTAACATAGCCATAGAATGCGAAACACTGCAACTAAACTACAAAGAGTCAAAGGGGCTGTCCCATCCTTTCCATATTCCCTATTAGGACATTTGCACATTAGCCATAATAGAGAGTTGCTAACATAGTGAGCAGCTCTCGCTAACCAGTCCATCCATGTATTACATGGTCTGCCATTTATTTCATGTAACATTTTGCAACCGCAGCTCTCCCAATGGTATTAACTGCTGAAAAAGGGATTGTTTGGGTGACACAAGCCCAGCTGGACACATAAAGTCTTCTTCAGTGTTACTTACCATAGAAGTAAAGGTCGGATCTAAATAAGTAATGATTCAGGCACAGGAGCATCATGTCCATGTCTACAGACGAAAGGAACCGTCTCAATCACCTCTGTCCTCATCCAAGACACTTCTTGTTGTTGTAAAAGGGAGTTCTCAGCTCTGTAAGCTCTGTAAACCTTGTTGTGTTCTCTTCTGTAAGGTGTGTTGGCAGATGCCAGCTCACTCTTGGGAAAGCAATAGTCCACGTACATTTCTTTATGTCTTCTACATTTGCTACAGTTACACCAGTGATGTGTGTCAGCCTCTCCTCCCTCTTTGATAGACATCAGAATTGAGCGTCTATCGTAGTTAACGCTAGGGTCATAGGTGGGAATTCAAACTCTTGGGCGCCAATGCAAAATTTGGAATGGGGCAGTGTTCCTAGATCATGTAATTTAGAATAGTGGTATATCTTATGTGGCAGGGGGGCATTTGGGATCTCCCAGGGTTTTTAAGGCCAGTGGTGACTTTTACCTGTGTATCCATTATAGATACGAGAAAAATGAGAAAAAAGATGGAAGAAGTTTAACCAGCATTAGTGTGGTAGGGGTATCCTGTGGGTCCCCTTGGTTTATGGGCCAAAGAGTAGCCTTGACCACAGCAAACTAAATAGTGATGGCAGTGCTTAGGGACCCCTAAGGCTCCCGGGCCCAGGTGTCTTTACACCTGCCTCAGTGTTTCCTTTCTTCTGGTCCATTCTGTAACGGACACAAACTGAGCTGGAGGGACCTCACGAAATACAATGGGGTCATCTTTTTTAACTGAAATCCCCAGCCTTGCAGAATCTGGACACATTATTTGTCTACGAGAGAGTAGTATAATAATTCTCCATTTTGGAATTTCCCTTTCCAATTACTGTTTACATGTTACAATAAAAGTGACCAGAGTGGAAAACAAGATGCACGATTATAGCTTGGACTGGCCCATTTTAGTCAAATACAGGGGCATATGTAAGTGGTTAAATCTATCTCCTTGCAGTCCCCAGACGGTTACAGATTTCCTACAAAGTAAGACACAGTAAGAGAGGGGAGGTGTCTAAGTGCTTGTAGGAGATTGGTAAAGAGGCCGGAAGACAATCTGTGCACACTAACTGCATTGTGCACTGGTCGTCTCTCCTTTCAGGTCTCCCACAAGCGCCATTGCTCTCTTGTCATATTAGGACTTTCATTATGATCATAATGCTCATCATCATAGTCAAGTCAGACACAACAATGAATGTGGCTAGAGGCGTAACCTGAAGCTCCCGAGTCCCTATTGGAAATCTGTAATGGGACCCCAAGCAATCTTGTGCTATTTTTTATGCTATCTTTTATGTGGCAGTAGGACCTTTGAGGCCTCCTCTGTGTCCAGAGTCCATTAGCAAGTGCTACCTCTGCAACCCCTATAGCAACATCCTTGAGAGTGGTAGCACTTCTATTAAACCATGGTGGAAGGTGAGGGTGTGGAGGATTAGCAATAACATTGGGTGGCATTGAGAAGGGGCTGGTTTGGCGGTGGATCAGCAGTACAGAATGTTCAGAGAGTTGGGCATGTTGCGACTGACTTTGCATTCACCATCTTGGGCTCCCACAAAACCTCGGTCATCCTCTATATATACTGGATTGAATGAACTGCTCAAGCATGGCCACTGCTGCTAAAGTGCAGTGGTGTCCATAACAATAGACAATACCAAGATAGAAACTTGAGGGACCCTGGGTGGCACAGAAAGGATTTCAAGAATATAATAGACTTTAGAAAAAAGAGTATACTTGTTATATAGTTGTTGTATACATGTTATAACTATGACTAACATACACTTTTAATATAGACAACAGCCTGAACCAGTGATGAGACAGGAGGAGGGCTTCTGACTACTCTAAACCTATTGTAAACGCGGCTGTTAAACTGTAGTCACAAATCACAACTATTTCCTAAGGTAGATGACCTCAGTATTGACTTACAGTATATGTCATATTGAGCTCACAATTGAGCATCTACTTTAATTATATTACAACTTACCTAAGAATTTATTTAGCCTCAATACTAAGTTGTAAAGAAATGTGTACACTCAGCAATTATAGAATTACCAGTAATAAGAGCATTCATATGTTGGAATGTCCAATGTTGGTCAGCTTCTCGTCATCTTCTTAACAGTCTTCACTCATGGATGAGTCCAATACATGACAGATGTCACACTGTAGAAATGTGTACTGAAATATTCTCTTAGAGGGAGTGTAGATTATTAGGATAGTTCTGCGCTGGAATGGGAAGACTGCACCTTGGCTCTAAAGTTTTGATGCCGCACTAAGGGAACTAAAAACCCAACGGACCCAATCCTGAGTGGCCATTGGCTAATACACCAAGCAAGCATTTATGCTGCTAAGTCATTTGCCAATTTGTATTCATATGACTGTGAGGATAAGCTCTGAATGTGACTGCATACTATAGTCATAGCAGTAGCCCAGTATAGATGATTGATGTTATGGAAACTTTTGCGGTTAACCAACATTATTGTGTCCGAACCTTGGCCCAAAGGAATATTCTCATGTGCACAACTTTGTCTGGTGGTCACACATGTCCACTACTGCTACTCCGACTGAAGAAGAGAATCCATAGCAGCTGAATGGAGCGTTCATGCCTTTGCAGGACTGTTGTTCCATTCAAACAGGGGACATGGGACCCCCCTTTTTGTGTTCAATGATGGTACCAGTGATTGGCCCCTCATCGATTATACAGTTATCACCATCTTGTGGATGAGCGATAAAATCTTTTCGTAGGCCAGGCCCTTTAAGTATTAGTGTTTGTTCTCATTTTCTAAAATAAACTTTAAACTTTCAGACTGTAAAACGCTGTATAGAATGATGTAGAAGAATTTGAGGCTCTCACCACTTCCATAAAATCAATTCTCTTCTTAGGTAATCCACGTGAATACAAAACAGATATTACAGAAGTGGTAAGTGCCGCAAATTCTTCTTTCTTACTCTGTGACTATGAAGAAGCTGTCTGCTGTGATTGTTGAGTACATTGACGTACATTGTGACACGTACCAAAGCGTTGGCGGTTTTCTACATTTTGTTTACTGAAGTGCTGAACACTGGGATTGAGTTTGTGATATTTAAGAATAAACAGGAAATTTCGTGCAGTGATAATAGATTTCCAGAGAATTACAGTTTTTATAAGTTTCTCTGCCCTCAAAAAAGTAGTGGGCTGGTATCACATATGCGGGATGCGAGCTGATCATTGACAGTGTTATTGCTTCATAGAGAACTATGTGCCAACTAAAGCTAAATGCCAGGGCACCGCCCAGTAGAGATACTTGCAATCTGCTAGATTATTTCTTATAAAGTTAACACTACTGTTCCCATATCTGAAGGTTCAGTACATAGAAACTTTTAATATGAATAATTCTATGAACCTAGGACTCCAGTGCTGCAAGACCACAGCACTGCCAATATATTGATAGATTTGAATATGAATGCATACTCGGCCAGGCTGAGCAGTGCATGTGTTCTGAATGAAAGACGGGAGGAAGGCAAACTGCCTGTTGGTGGCTTATCTATCAGATATCAGAACCCCAACTATCCGCCCTTTATATCCCTGACATCTGCAATATGAGGAGGCTTTGGGACAAAGGATTTCAGCACCCATATATTTTTATGACGAAGCCGATAATGACTTTGACTTCCCCTTTAAATCCCTTCTCGACTCTGCTATCATCTCACTTCAAGTTGTTTTATGACTCCAGCAAAAAATGAAAACTGCAGTAAACAAATGAGACGCTCCCATTACAAGTGGGAACATTCTGACATGAATCTGGATTCCTCTGCCATCCCTGATGTATAATCTCAACTCTCCTGTCTGAAGGGAGTTTAGTATATTTATTTTTTTATATAATGGCTATTTTAGCATTCATCTCCCCTGAAAACAAAAGGTTATGGCATATTAAAATCCAGATGCCCAATCCTTCTCCACCCCACATCTGCCATTGAGGGAGAGCCAGGGTACGTACATACACATTAGATGGTTGGTCGGGGCAACATGGTGGCTCAGTGGTTAGCACTGAAGCCTTGCAGCACTGGAGCCCTGGGTTTGAATCCCGCCAGGAACAACATCTGCAAAGAGTTTGTATGTTCTCCCCGTGTTTACGTGGATTTCCTCCCATTCTACAAATACATACTGATAGGAAAAATAAATAAATTGTACATTGTGATCCCTATATGGGGCTCACAATCTACATACCTCCCCCCCCCCACATTAGATGGTTGGTCAATATCTTCAATATCAATAAGTTTAAATGACATTCAAGTGGGAGAGCGGTGCCATCTACATCACATTTACATACAATTATGCATATAAAATAAGACATTGCAGGGAAGCCACTACAGTGCAAAGGGCAAATAGTCTATATTGACATATGTCCTGCACATATACCGCTACTGCCTACTTAGTACAACACAAAAATGTAGGGAATTTAAAGTACTACATCCTTGACCGTATCCATAGGTTATTAGGCCATATTCACACACAAGTGGTTTTGCTTCTCTTTTTCTACTGCAACAGCTAGATATTACACTGTAGTGAATAAGACTATGAAATGCTATTCGCATAGTGTGGTTATATGCCATGCATGACTTATATGTATCGCTTTTTGGCATTGTTTCCGCATTGATGTTTGGTTATTGTGTGCCATAATGCAATTCTCCATAGAATTATTATTAGTTTGTATGTAAATCCACAAGTACAGTATAAGGAGACACTTCCATAAGGCGCAGCTCTCCCATGGCATGCAGGGCTATTAACCCTGTCACAGAGATGTGGCCTTGTGTGAAACCAGTTTTACAGAGAAATTCTACCTAATGCATATTTATTTACATGCCTGCCTGTGTATAAATAGGGCACAGGGGGAAGTGAAAGACAATGTCACATATTTATGAAGACTGTTGCACTCGCATGCCCAAAATTCCCAGGTAAACACCACTTGGTTGACGACAATAAACAGTTTTACCGTTTAACTCTTTTTTTTTTTTTTTTTTTTTTTAAAATTCAAAGTGTAATGGTACTAGTGGACCTTCACATATATGACTGCGCTACCAGTCTTTTACCAGTATGCCCTTATTATAATTGAAAAATTGTCACTTAAAGGGATTCTACAATTAAAACTTTTTTTTTTGTGGATAAGACGTCGGAATAGCCTTTAGAATCACGGCCGCAAAATAGCGCTGCGTATAGGATCCATGCTCCCATTGAAATCAATGGGAGCGTGAACGGCCCGCAAAAGCTCATGCGGCATCTACGTGCCACATCACGCGGCACGTAACTCCGTGTGAACCCTCCCTTCAATAGGTTTCAATATAAAACCAACAGAAACCAGCCAGAAATCTTTGGATCCCCATTATAGTCTATCTAAGGGGTCTTTGGGTTTCCATTTGTAACTGCTTTCCCCATGTGGACCCAAAGGACAAAATCCCGAATGCTAGTGTGAACCTATCACCACACAGGGCTGATAACCAAGCAAAGAAACTGTAGAAGAAACTGTCCTTGGCACTAATCCCACGACCATGGTGTGTATAGACCCTTGGGTGGGGCGCCATCCAGTCTATATTTATGAAGCATGCCCTGTTGTACACTTTACAAGCTCAGCCAACTTCTTGGTAAATTCCATAACCAGCTTTCCCTTTGTTACAAAGTAGTTATCACTTATGTAAAACAATGTGATGCAACAAGCAGAGGAACCGCAGTAAAGATGGACGGCATGACAACATTAAAAACAGGTACATAAAATAAAAACACGGTTGAAGAAGGGAGTGGCCTTTATAGAACAAATAGTCCTCACATTTATGCTGAAGCCTTACGAAAATAACTCTCCTTCTGTCAGCAGTAAGAGATCACTCCCAAACGCCGTCATTATCGTATTTGTCAATCTGCTTTCTATATTACAGGGGTAGAATCACTCAGGGATAAGCCTGGAAGAGCTGCTTATAGGAACAATACAGTGCATTCAATAGGACGCACGGAAGGGATGGACTTGTTTCAAGTCAGTTCCCAATGATGTCTTTGTCCCAAACTATAACCTTCTGGTAACTTTACAGTCCACTAAATAATACTTATATAAATGGAATTAGATGGGAAACAGGTTTCCAGGTTCTACAAAGGTAACGAATTTCATTGGTCTCCTGCACTGAAATGATAACAGGGGTTGGACACCAAACTCAAGGACTTCTTGGGAACAAGGTTAATAAGGGTTATATAAGAGGTTGAGCCATAGGTTGATACACTGGTTTTAGGACTGTCTATGAAGGATTTGTGACCTGTTGTGTGAATGTAGCTTAGGGATGTGAACAAACATGTCTGATCCTAGTCAATCAGGCTATGCTTACACTGCGTTAGCTGTATATGTTGAAGAACAGGTTAGGAAATACTCTCAAACTATACTTCTACAGCAATCCCTTTATGTTTGCCACTGTATAGGAATAGAGTGGCACACATTACCCATCGACTGCTATTATAAATAGGTGTGGCACGCTACAATATTACCGTAAATGCTGTTTCCATAGTGCACACATCTATTTACTTTGAATAAGAATGGCGACACAAATAGTACTCAGAATATTCACCTGAGGTATGCTACAATTAAGTTATACCACCATATACATACCCAATGTATACCAAAAGGACAGTCATAGGGTTTTTAGGGTGTTGAAAATTGTGATAAATGTGATACAATAAAGAAAATGATCAATACTAAGCTGTTAAAGAGTTTTTCTAGCCCCACAACATTGATGGCTTGTCTTTACGATAGCAATGTCAGATCGCAAAAATACTGACTCTTGGCATTCGTGCGGATAATAATGAAGATTTGTCCAATATGTGTCCCAGAAGCCACATTGATATTAAAATATTATAGTAAAAATTCGGTGTTAACATATATTAAATATATACTCACACAGATTTTTATTAATGTCTCTATTGCTATCAGTTATCTTATGAATCTAACTTCATCCCTGCTGATCATGGCCAAGTGGTGGATATTCTAAAGGTAAGTTCACACGGAGTTTTTTGGTCAGAATTTTGATGCGGAATCCGCGTCAAAATCCGCCTCCAAAACCCGCCTCACAATAGAGTCCTATTGTAACGTCTCTTCCTGTTCGGGTCTCTGTGCCACCCTACACGCACACGCTGCAGCGCAGGAGGCGGGCTCATTTTGATCCTTTGCTTAGAGTTTTTCATTGCACTGTGTGAATACTGCTCTATTACCTCTCCTCTGTTATTGAATTTCGACCACACCCATCTCCTGCACCTTGTTTTTCTCTGTTCATCAAATGGTTAATTCTAGCCTTGCCTGTGTGATTGACAGCCTGTCTTCCAATCAGGTTTGGGGCTGGTCCTGGGCTTTCTATGTACAGGAGATCCGCCTACACAGACTTGCTGGCTATTGAGACTTTGTCCTGTGGCTTTGTCCCTGCTAAGCTCCTCTTCTGCTTCTATTATTGCTTACCTCTAACCTCTGGTTTACCCTTGTGACTATTCTTTTGGATTTTGATTCTGTACTGTGTTGCTCGAGTGTTACTGGACCCTTGGCTATCTGACCTCCCCTTGATGTTGTTTGTCTTGTCTTTGTTCTGTGTTGTCACATACATAGGAAGGGCCCGTCGACTAGTTGTCGCCTATTGCTTAGGATAGGACCAACAAGCAGGAAGGGACAGCAGGGGGGGTTCAGCTTAGGGCTCACTGTCTATTGTGCCCCTCCCCCCAGGGTTCATCCTCAGCTACTGGGGAACTGCTGTTCTAGCAATTCCCTGACACCTATGTAATCTGCAAGCGTTTTATTTCCGTTAACGGAAAAAAGCGACATGACCTTTCTTCAGGCGGATTCCGCCTGAAAAAACCAACGGGAGTCAATGGAAGGTGAAAAAATGCTAGGTCCATGAATTTTTTTGACCGGAATTTGATGAAGAGGCCACCTCAGAGGAGGGAGGTGTCGCAAGGCGGACGTCCGTGGCTGATTCATCCACGGAATCCGCCTAAAGAAAGGGCAGGTTGCTTCTTTTTCCCACAAAATGACAGGCTTCCATTGATTTCAATGTGAGGCAGATTTTTGAGCCGGATTCTAACGCGGATTCCGTGCCAAAATCCATCCCAAAAAACACTGTGAGAACCCGTTCTAAGGGTCACTTTACACAGTTTTTTGCAGGTGGATTTTGAGGTGGAATCCACCTCAAAATCCATCTGAAAATCTGCCTCCCATTCACATACCTCCGAACCTTTGAAGAACCGAAAGAGGGACAAAAGCGCGCCGCGGCAAATTTAGCCTCACCCACTTTTGTGTTGACTCAGCCCATTCTCATTAATTTTTCATGTGCCTGCACACAGTATAATCCTCCTACAGTCACCCGTAAATTATATGTTCCCCTCTATCTCTCCCCCAGTTTCATATACACCCTTCATCTGCCCCCATTTTCATGTCCCCCTCCATCTCTGCCCCCAGATTTGTGGCCCCTCCATCTCTGCCCCCAGATTCATGTCCCCTCCATCTCTGCCCCCAGATTCATGTCTCCACATCTCTGCCCCCAGATTCATGTCTCCACATCTCTGCCCCCAGATTCATGTCCTCTCCATCTCTGCCCCCAGATTTGTGGCCCCTCCATCTCTGCCCCCAGATTCATGTCTCCACATCTCTGCCCCCAGATTCATGTCCCTCCATCTCTGCCCCCAGATTCATGTCCTCTCCATCTCTGCCCCCAGATTCATGTCTCCACATCTCTGCCCCCAGATTCATGTCCCTCCATCTCTGCCCCCAGATTCATGTCCCCACATCTCTGCCCCCAGTGTCATGCTGTCCTCTCCTTCATCTGCCCTCAGTTTCACGTTCCACCTCAGTGTACACATTACACTTACCTTCTCCTCGTTCCCCCGCCGCTCTCTGCGCGCCTCTCTCACTCGCACACAGTTGTAGACGCAATGTGACGTCATCACATCACGTCTACACAGCCAATAGGCGGCGTGCAGCGGCGGAGCAAGGAGCTGAACTGTGACAGCTCCTTGCTTTAGCCGCATTTGTGTTCAACTCAGATCTGTGTTGAAATCAGGACATACCTCCCTCCAACTGGGACCACGGGAAATCGTGAATGTCCCGCGGAAATCGGGATGGTTGGGAGGTATGCATTCATTTCAAGGTTTTTTTCCAGCTAGCAGAAAAAAGTGACATGACCTATCTTCAGGCAGATTCTGCCTGGAAATACCCATTGACTTCAATAGGAGGCAGAAAAAACGTGACACGTTTTATTGATGTGGTTTATTACGTGTTTTTTTCAAAAACCACTAGCATTTTTTTAAAAGAGAAGCTTTCAGGTCAAAAACTGCGTCAAAAAAAGTTTCCTAATTCCTGAAGCAGATTTTTTCAGCTTGCAAAAAGTCCATGTGAACTGACCCTAAACCATGGTTCACATCTGGTTTGGGGACCCCCGAATGTACTACCGAACGCATTGGCAAGCAATGAGCAGTGAAAGCAAACGGATCCCATAGACTATAATGGGGTCCATGTGCTTTCCGCGCAGTGTCCGCATGAGTCATGTGGACATGAAAGTAGATCATGAAGTACTTTTCTGTCTGCATGTTCCTTGCGGACACCATGCGGAAAGAACATGGGATCCGTGTGCGCTCATAAACTCTCCACTTGCCAATGCATTCCAATGCAAGGTATTTCGTTCGGGGAGGGTCCCATGCGGACTCCCCAAATGGATTACCAAATGCAGATGTGAACCAGGGATAACTGTTCACGTCAGTTGGTCTGTCTACACGCCATCTACTTAGTAGAGGTGATTCAAGGTTTCACAGTTTTGTTGCTTTCACTTCAGTGGGACAAGGCTGTAATACCCTGCACCAATCCATAGTATCCAGGTAGATGGACAAATATAAACAACAAAACTAGTTCTGCTGCCCCTTCTAAGGGTATGTTCACACGGCGGAAACCTTTTGAGGAAACATTGAGGCTAGCTGCAATGGGATGCTGATGCAGTGCATTGGCATCCTTTCGTGGCATCCTGCTCCTGATTTAGCCCGAATGAATGGGTATAATCAGGAGGGAGTCAGGAGCCACGGACGCCACGGCTGACTCAGCTGCAGAATCCATGGGAAGATAGGGCATGTCACTTCTTTTTCCTGCTAGCTGAAAAAAAAGTGAGTCACTCCCATTGAAACGGATGGAAGATGTTTTTGTAGGTTGATTTTGTGGCGGATTCCGTGTCAAAATCCCCCTGCAAAAAACTCCATGTGAACATACCCTAACAGCTGTGTGAAGGGTTTTGACAGACCATTTCCAATAGCCGTCTCTGATAGCCAATCATAAAAATGGGTCATCATTTTCTGCTACCACAAAAACCACTTAAATTTCCCACGGATCCAGCACCAACGCTCTGGTGGTCTTCTGCCTGTCTAAGTTAATTCACCTTGAGCAATGACTTGCTGTATCTCCACGTGAATTGCAGATAAAAAGACATATCCATTCATTACTATGGACCCATACACACAGCCATAGCTTTTGCAGTCGTGTCTCTTATACAAGGACTGCAAATTATGACGTGTAGGGGATTATATAAGTGTTTTTGCGGGTCTGTGATTGCAGATTGATATGTTTTTTGCAGACTGTAGATCAGCGTTTGCAGACAGTAAAAACCACTACTATCAGACAGCACCCAACAGACAGCAATAGTAGGTGCACGGGGAAAGGTTACATGAACCGGGAATACATTTATAGATCCCTAAGTACATATTGTTCAGTCATGGACACACTGTATGCAAACAATGCTGTAGGTCAGCGGTCGGTGGGCTGAACAGAAACCAAGTCTTTATTACAATGTCTAGTTTCTTCTCTTAAATTTACTTTATTTACCTAGTCATGGAAATCCCTTTAACCACTTCAGCTTATTTTGTATGTGCAGTTTTGAGGGCTGTAACATTTTTCTCATACATCTCATTCAACTAATTTTTGCGTATTTTTTTTGGGACACGATAAATAAAGCTCATTGAACACTGTATACACAGCGATCGAGAAGGCAGGGATGGGAATAAACCTTCCCTGCCATCTCTCTGGGAGCTCCGGCTGAAGTTACAGCCGGCTCCCAGTAAAAGCAGCTGCACGATCTTGTGCAGCTGCTGTGTTCTGACAGGACGTATTGGCACGTCCTGTCAGTACAAGGCAACCACTTCCCAGACGTACATAGTCTATGGGCCGGAAGTGGTTAAATGCTACAAAATGCTACAAATATGTATTTTAATTTTCAAAAACTAGTATAAGGCTAAAGTTCCAGATTGTGGAAAAAACAGTTTTTTAAAAAAAATTTTGCTGCATTTTTTTAAGCTAAATCCAGAAGAGTATTTTATAGTATTAGAGTTTACTTAATATTTTCTATTCTTTTTGCATCCACTCTTGAGTTTGTCTCAAAAGATAAAGCTAATAAAACAATACTGTTGAAATTTAGTGCTTACATTTGATAGAACAATTGGGCCATACACAGTTAAAGGGGGTACAGCAGTAGCAGTCACTACTAGGCCCCAGACCCTTAGAAGGTCCCAAAGGTCCAAATAGAATATACCAATCTTCTAAATGGCACAAGGTATGTGCGGGGTACTATTACAGATTTTGCACTGCAGTTCAGGAGCTTCAAATTACGCATCTGGTTATACACCTCAGGGAGCTTACATGGAGTTATGCTCCGCTCATTCTGAACGTAAAACTCATTCAGAATGAGCGCATAAAAACCAGATCCTATTGATTTCTATGGGTGCCGGCATACGCACGCTACCCATTGAAATCAATGGGAAGCTTTTTTATCTATTGCTTTCAATGTGATATTCGCGTATGGCTATCTTTCCTGACATGCCCATGCACATGCATGCTTGGCTTGACTGAGCGTGCATGTGTTCTGAATTAAGAGTAGGGAGCTAGCTGATGCCAGATACTACAGACAGTAGCTTAAGGCCAGAAACGCTGTGGGAAAAATCACGACGTTTTACAGTACAGGCAAACTGGATGAGATTCATGCAAATCCCATGTCCACTTTGTGGTTAAAAACCGCACTCTGTGATTTCCAAAACTGGCACGGTTTCGGAAATCGCAACATGTCAATTATATCTACGGAAAGGTCAGCGGCTTTCCTGTAGACATAATTGTAACAGAAAGTCCGTGGAGGAAAGCTCCATGAATTTTCTGTTTAAAGCGCTGCGGGAAGAACCATGATGCCTTCCCGCCGCAGTTTTTCCTGCAGCGCTTTAGCACTGTGGATCGTCCCGTGGGGTCTTAGCCTCACTCTGATAAAACAAAAGGATTGGGTATTTTGAAATCCAACTGCCCTATCCTTAAAGTAGGGAAGCACCGTACACATCAGACAGTCATTGGGTTCTGGTGAAATAGTTGGATTTGACAATCCAAGGCCGAGTTCAGACGGGGTCTTTGGGTCAGGAATCCACATCAAAATCCTGCTCAAAAAAACACTGAAATCAATGGGAGCAGGTCATTTTCTCTTTCATGGGGGTGGTTTGTTCCTGCACTGCATCGGCATCCAGGTGCACCGAGCCATTTTTTGGTCCGGAATCTGAGGCGGCCTCCGCGTCAAATTCCAGACCAGAAAACCCATACCTCCCAACTTTTGAAGAACCGAAAGAGGGACAAAATGTGCGGCGCGTGTAGCGCGCTGCTGTAAATTTAGCCCCGCCCACTTTTGTGTTGACTCCGTCCACTCGTTAATTTTTCATGTGCCCGCACACAGTATATTCCTCCTACAGTCACCCGTAAATTATATGTCCCCCTTCTATCTCTCCCCCAGTTTCATATACACCCTTCATCTGCCCCCAGTTTCATGTCCCTCTTCCATCTCTGCCCCCAGATTCATGTCCCTCCATCTCTGCCCCCAGATTCATGTCCCTCCATCTCTGCCCCCAGATTCATGTCCTCTCCATCTCTGCCCCAGATTCATGTCCCCCATCTCTGCCCCCAGATTCATGTCCTCCATCTCTGCCCCCAGATTCATGTCCCTCCATCTCTGCCCCCAGATTCATGTCCTCTCCATCTCTGCCCCAGATTCATGTCCCCCATCTCTGCCCCCAGATTCATGTCCCCCATCTCTGCCCTCAGATTCATGTCCTCTCCATCTCTGCCCCCAGATTCATGTCCCCACATCTCTGCCCCCAGATTCATGTCCCTCCATCTCTGCCCCCAAATTCATGTCCTCTCCATCTCTGCCCCAGATTCATGTCCCACATCTCTGCCCCCAGATTCATGTCCTCTCCATCTCTGCCCCCAGATTCATGTCCTCTCCATCTCTGCCCCCAGTGTCATGCCGTCCTCTCCTTCATCTGCCCCCAGATTCACGTTCCACCTCCACATTAAACTTACCTTCTCCTCCGCTCCCTCGCCGCTCTCTGCCCGCCTCTCTCCTTGACACATGCGGCTGAAGCTGCTCGCGTGCTCGCTTCGCCGCTGCGTCTCTCTCTCTCGCTGACACATGCGGCTGAAGCGAGGAGCTGACCTGTGTCAACTCCTCGATTCGCCGCTGCCGCCGGCTCCTGGCTTGTACATCGCGTCTACAAACCAGGAGCCGGCGGCAGCAGCGAAGCGAGGAGCTGACACAGGTCGGCTCCTCGCTTCAGCCGCATGTGTCAGCGAGAGAGAGACGCAGCGGCGAAGCGAGCACGCGAGCAGCTTCAGCCGCATGTGTCAGGGAGAGAGGCGGGCAGCGGCGAAGCGAGGAGCTGACCTGTGTCAGCTCCTTGCTTCAGCCGCATATGTGTTCAACTCAGATCTGCGTCCTCTGGACGCAGATCTGAGTTGAAATTGGGACATACCTCCCTCCAACCCGGACCGCGGGACATGTCACCCAAATCGGGACTGTCCCGCGGAAATCGGGACGGTTGGGAGGTATGAGAAAACCCATCCGAACTCAGCCTCATGTGAGCAGTCAGTTAAAGGCTTAGGCTAGACAGAAGAGCGCTATACACTGTCTTATCTCTGAAGGTCACTCTTTACAGTCACATAAAGGAATTTTCTTTCTTTTGAAACCTGTTCTGATAGAATGTAAATGTCACATAACTGTCACAACCACACATGATTTCCTGTGGACAACGGCTGTAGTCTGATGAAGTCCTATGCCAAACAAAAGATATAGCTATCTGTAAATTTCAGATCCCATATTGGTTTCCATACAATTGTCTGCTCTTAATGATACTAACAATAATGCAGTACACCAATATCTCATTCACAGGGACAGCAAAGATGGCAATAACTCAGGGGTCACTGCCACCTATTCTCATTGCAACAAATGGTTTCACCATGAACTCCGTAAAGTAAGTATTAACCACCTCCGGATCACACATTAGGTTTTGCGTCCGGTAGTGGTTGCCTTTTTCTGCAAGGAAGTGGTTAAACTTTCCAGTTAGACAAGAATATATAGCTTGTAAGTCGCTCTCCATGCTAGATGTACAGGATTTGTCTGCTGCTTTTCTGTTCAGAAAACTGGTAGTCAGTACCATAACCATAAAATTGGCTTTTTTTCATTTTGATCTTTCATTCAGTTCAAGCAATATAGATGATTTCAGTCGATGATCGCAGAGTCTGAATGAGTGCCAGCATGTGTCTTAGGCAGTAGGAGAAAACGTGTATTCCCTCATTCTGGCTTTGCTAAGGTTAGTCGCAGAGTATTTGTAGTGGACGTGTAGCCCTGTATAACTGCTCTTAGTGCTGGATTCAGCACATCAGCAGGAATAGTACAGGTGGGCTTAGTGACACAGACAGGTGGGTTTAGTGACACAGACAGGTGGGTTTAGTAACACTGACAGGTGGGTTTAGTGACATTGACTGCTTGGGTTTAGTGACATTGACTGGTGGGTTTAGTGACACTGACAGGTGGGCTTAGTGACACTGACAGGTGGATTTAGTGACACTGACAGGTGGGTTTAGTGACACTGACAGGTGGGTTTAGTGACTCTGACAGGTGGGTTCAGTGACACTGACAGGTGGGTTAGTGACACTGACAGGTGGGTTTAGTGACACTGACAGGTGGGCTTAGTGACACTGACAGGTGGGCTTAGTGACACTGACAGGTGGATTTAGTGACACTGACAGGTGGTCTTAGTGACAAAGACAGGTGGGTTTAGTGACACTGACAGGTGGGTTTAGTGACACTGACAGGTGGGTTTAGTGACTCTGACAGGTGGGTTTAGTGACACTGACAGGTGGGTTAGTGACACTGACAGGTGGGTTTAGTGACACTGACAGGTGGGCTTAGTGACACTGACAGGTGGTCTTAGTGACACTGACAGGTGGATTTAGTGACACTGACAGGTGGTCTTAGTGACACTGACAGGTGGTCTTAGTGACAAAGACAGGTGGATTTAGTGACACTGACAGGTGGTCTTAGTGACACTGACAGGTGGATTTAGTGACACTGACAGGTGGGTTTAGTGACACTGACAGGTGGGTTTAGTGACTCTGACAGGTGGGTTCAGTGACACTGACAGGTGGGTTAGTGACACTGACAGGTGGGTTTAGTGACACTGACAGGTGGGCTTAGTGACACTGACAGGTGGTCTTAGTGACACTGACAGGTGGATTTAGTGACACTGACAGGTGGTCTTAGTGACACTGACAGGTGGTCTTAGTGACAAAGACAGGTGGATTTAGTGACACTGACAGGTGGTCTTAGTGACACTGACAGGTGGTCTTAGTGACAAAGACAGGTGGGTTTAGTGACACTGACAGGTGGGTTCAGTGACACTGACAGGTGGGCTCAGTAACACTGACAGGTGGGTTTAGTGACACTGACAGGTGGGCTCAGTAACACTGACAGGTGGGTTAGTGACACTGACAGGTGGGTTAGTGACACTGACAGGTGGTCTTAGTGACACTGACAGGTGGGTTAGTGACACTGACAGGTGGTCTTAGTGACACTGACAGGTGGGTTAGTGACACTGACAGATGGGCTCAGTAACACTGACAGGTGGGTTAGTGACACTGACAGGTGGGCTCAGTGACACTGACAGGTGGATTTAGTAACACTGACAGGTGGTCTTAGTGACACTGACAGGTGGTCTTAGGGACACTGATAGGTGGGTTTAGTAACACTGACAGGTGGGTTTAGTGACATTGACTGGTGGGTTTAGTGACACTGACAGGTGGGCTTAGTGACACTGATAGGTGGTCTTAGTGACACTGACAGGTGGGTTAGTGACACTTAGGGACACTGACAGGTGGTCTTAGTGACAAAGACAGGTGGGTTTAGTGACACTGACAGGTGGGTTTAGTGACACTGACAGGTGGGTTTAGTGACTCTGACAGGTGGGTTTAGTGACACTGACAGGTGGGTTAGTGACACTGACAGGTGGGTTTAGTGACACTGACAGGTGGGCTTAGTGACACTGACAGGTGGTCTTAGTGACACTGACAGGTGGATTTAGTGACACTGACAGGTGGTCTTAGTGACACTGACAGGTGGTCTTAGTGACAAAGACAGGTGGATTTAGTGACACTGACAGGTGGGTTTAGTGACTCTGACAGGTGGGTTTAGTGACACTGACAGGTGGGTTAGTGACACTGACAGGTGGGTTTAGTGACACTGACAGGTGGGCTTAGTGACACTGACAGGTGGTCTTAGTGACACTGACAGGTGGATTTAGTGACACTGACAGGTGGTCTTAGTGACACTGACAGGTGGTCTTAGTGACAAAGACAGGTGGATTTAATGACACTGACAGGTGGGTTTAGTGACACTGACAGGTGGGCTCAGTAACACTGACAGGTGGGTTAGTGACACTGACAGGTGGGTTAGTGACACTGACAGGTGGTCTTAGTGACACTGACAGGTGGGTTAGTGACACTGACAGGTGGTCTTAGTGACACTGACAGGTGGGTTAGTGACACTGACAGGTGGGTTAGTGACACTGACAGGTGGGCTCAGTAACACTGACAGGTGGGTTAGTGACACTGACAGGTGGGCTCAGTGACACTGACAGGTGGGCTTAGTGACACTGACAGGTGGGTTTAGTGACACTGACAGTTGGATTTAGTGACACTGACAGGTGGTCTTAGTGACACTGACAGTTGGATTTAGTGACACTGACAGGTGGATTTAGTGACACTGACAGGTGGGCTCAGTGACACTGACAGGTGGGCTCAGTGACACTGACAGGTGGTCTTAGTGACACTGACAGGTGGGCTTAGTGACACTGACAGGTGGGCTCAGTGACACTGACAGGTGGGCTCAATGACACTGACAGGTGGGCTTAGTGACACATGACATAATACATACATATGACCCATACAATGAGGTAATACATTTAGCTTTTCCCGATTCTTACCCCATTTCCTGTGATTAATAAATACTTTGTCTCCAGACTTTCTGTTTTCATGGTTTTGTAACTGATATGATACTAGGAAACTATCTCTGACACATACGGTCTAGCGACAATTTTGCCAAGATGATGGGGGAGGTGAAGGGTGGGTGAAACCACTTATTGTTGTGACAAACAGAGAATCTAGCTCAACTGGTTTCATTGCTCCTGGTGAGTTTCTGTGAGATGGAGAACTGGATTAATGCAGACAAACTCCTCCCATGGGTGTCAGGGATATATGTAGCCAACTTTGATCACACCTCACACTTACACTTGTTATCAGGCAAGACACAGCATCCTCCTGATTCCTGAGCTCAGCAAAGAAGAAAGAAGCGATGGCTTCCATGGGTCTTCAAGTCCTGGGCATTGCCCTTTCCATCATAGGCTGGTTGGGCAGTGTGGTCTGCTGTGCACTCCCCATGTGGAGAGTAACTGCCTTCATTGGTAACAACATTGTGGTGGCCCAAATCGTTTGGGAAGGACTATGGATGAACTGCGTGGTGCAAAGCACAGGACAGATGCAGTGCAAGGTCTACGACTCCATGCTTGCCCTGCCCCAGGATCTCCAGGCAGCCAGAGCCCTGATTGTCATCGCCATAGTCGTCGCTCTCCTGGGAGTTATGTTGTCCATTGTTGGAGGCAAGTGCACCAACTGCGTAGAAGATGAGTCCTCAAAAGCCAAAATCATGATTGTCAGTGGCATTGTCTTCATCGTGGCCGGAATCCTTACTTTGATCCCTGTCTCCTGGTCTGCAAACAACATCATCAGGGACTTCTACAACCCACTGGTGGTGGAAGCACAGAAGAGAGAGCTGGGAGCATCACTGTACATTGGATGGGCATCGGCTGCATTGCTTCTTCTAGGTGGTGCTATGCTGTGCTGCAACTGCCCTCCAAGGGATCAGAAACCCTACTCTGCCAAATACTCCGCTGCACGATCTGGACCAGCCAGCAACTACGTTTAATCACTTATTAGACCCTAAGGACTTAAAGACATTGAACTCCATCAATTTATTTTCTTTCCCTGATTTATGGACACAGACTGTAGCATGGGTCATCCTAGAGAGTTATGTCATGATTCTGGTCGTTTCTTCACTCTCCGATGAGCTACAATTGCGCAAACCCATGTAAGAAACACTTTAATGCCCTGTCCAGCAGAGGGCAGTAACACTCAGTAAGAAGGTGAAGGAAGAGCATAGCGAACTATAACTTGGTTGGAGATGCACAACTAGGGATTTAGGTGCGAAAGTGTTAAGCGATTTCTACTAATATTGGGCTACATAGGTGCATGCAGGTAGTGTACCCTACATATTCTGTGGCCAGTAATATGCAACATTCCAAATATCCAAGCCACAACGGCCAAGAATGGTGCAAAATCTGTGTGTGTTGTCAAGAAATAGAACTCAGGGAGCAGAAAAGAGAGTCAAGAGAGAGGGGTGGGAAAAATGGGGCAATATTTAGATATAGTCAATAGTGAATTATACATAAGAGATCAAAAGGAGGTTGTAATATTTCAGTATTTCATATTGTAAAACCATTTGTGATCTGAGCTGAAATGCAACTCCCATTGGTGGCCAGAAAGAATCTGCTAGGAGTTGTAGTTCAGAGAGACACGTCTGGTCTCCGGCTACCAGTGCTTTTCTGCCAAATCATAATGTGATATGTACAGTACAAAGCTGGCTTCGTAGGATGAGATTAATGCCATATGTATATTTAGGAGAATATATACAACATTACCCATAATATTACGTCTCTATTGATTCCTTTGCCCTCTCCTTGCTGTTCAGACTTAAAGTGATCACAATTTACTTTGTATGCTTTCTCCTCAATGTCGCCTCAGTCAGTGAAGAAATATAAATGTAAATTGCTGTTTTTTAACTATTATTTTTATATGTTTTCATAAATGTGTATGCTATATAGATTTTAACAACTATTTCTAAAATAAAAAAAAATAAATACTTTTAACAAAACTTGTGGAATAAATGTATTTATTTGTGACACGATGGGTGGAGCAATATCGGTATGCTTTGAAGTATGATACGTGCATTTGCGTAAGAGTATGAGATACGTGATTTTTTTTTTTTCTACTTCATGTATGCAAGGTCAAGACACCAAGCTATGTTATGAGTGTAAACAGATATTAAGATATTCGTTTCAACTACGCTTGGGGTTTTCGTCCTGGAATCCGGAATCTTGATTACAGGAATTTACTCTCTCTATTTTTCTGCATTTTTCATGCTGAAACCAGGCAGAAACCCAGTGGACCCCATTGTAGTCTATGAGGTCTGCGGGTGTCCACAGGTAACCGCTTGTTAAAGGGGCTCTATCAGCAAAATCATGCTGCTAGAGCCCCACATATACGTGCATAGCCTTTAAAAAGGCTATTCAGGCACTGTAAAAGTTAAATTAAACTACCCCCCCGTTTTAAAATAATAACTTAAAAAAGAATGTTCTCTACTTACGGAACGTGCACCCTGGGCGGGCATTCAGGGTGTGTCTTCATCTTCTTCCCCGCCTCTTCTTCCTCCGATGTCTTCGGGTCCCGTCCTCCTCCGGCGCTTGCTCGCGGACACTGATAAAAAAAAATAGCCCGGGCGCATGCGCAGTAGCCGTAGTAGAAGCCGCGTGCTACTGCGCATGCGCCCGGGCTATTTTTTTTTATCAGTGTCCGCGAGCAAGCGCCGGAGGAGGACGGCACCCGAAGACGTCAGAGGAAGAAGAGGCGGGGAAGAAGAAGACAGCGCACCCTGAAAGCCCGCCCAGGGTGCACGTTCCGTAAGTAGAGCACATTCTTTTTTAAGTTATTATTTTAAAACGGGGGGGTAGTTTAATTTAACTTTTACAGTGCCTGAATAGCCTTTTTAAAGGCTATGCACGCATATGTGGGGCTCTAGCAGCATGATTTTGCTGATAGAGCCCCTTTAAGAGGATTAGCTTTCCATTTTTCGGGTCCTCAAGCGGAGCCAAAGAACGGAGCGCCGAATGATAGTGTGAACCTAGCGTCATAAGAAAACAATATGGTCTTCAAGCTCGAGGAAGAGGCAGTTTTCCATTGTAACTTACGTTAGATTCAAACTAGCATCGCCTCTCTGTTGTTCAGGTGGATCGTGAGACCCTACAATGGAGAGACACATCACTAAAACAGTGGTCACACACAGTACCCGCGTGGACCTCATTCACTATAATGGGATCTGTCATTTTTAAACTGAAACTTGCGGAGGAAAAAGACCTGTGTGCAGGACTTTTTCTCCTGCCAATTTTCAGCAGACACTCATGTGAACATAACCTTAGCTATAGTACCGTTCTTATACCTCGCACCGAAAATACACTCATTTCAGTTTTCATTTTCTCTGTATTTATACCCTTGGACTTGCTGCTTACCTTAAGGGTTCATTCACACGGAGGAAAATGGTGAGGAATTTGGTGTGAAATTTCAGCACTGAAAAAAAGCCTCCCATTGACTTCAATGGGTTCCTTTTTCTGCTAGCAGAATAACAAGCTAGCAGAACCCATTGAAGACAATGTGAGGCTTTTTTTTTCAGCGCTGAAATTCCACACCAACTTCCTCACCATTTTCCTCCATGTGAATGAACCCTAAGGCTCCGTTCCCACGGAGTAACGCGCCGCTCACTCTGACACATAAACACGTGTCAGAGTGAGTGCTGTAAAACAGAATCCCATTGACTTCAATGGGTGCCATCTTATATGTTAAAAAGCCTCACATTGATTTCAATGTGTAGCGCGTGTAAGACTATTTATCCCAACCATACCAGAGATATAGGAGAATACAGGTATAGGAGAGGGGGTGTAGGTATATTATTTTTATCATTTATTTTAAGCATGTTTAGTATCAGCACTTTATTTATCCTGTGGATGATAAATTTGATGCATCTTTAGTCTGCCTACACTATATACCTACACTATATAAAATACAGTAGCTCATAAGTACATAGCAAAATGTGAGCCATAAAACAGCAGTGTTTCTGCAACATGAGTGATTAGCCTTAGGCCAGGACTTGTGAAAAGTGTTGCGGGAAAAACTTCAGTGGTAACACATTGGTTTTTTCCCTGCAACGTTTTTCATAGAAGGTCCGCAGAGGTTTTGATCAATTTTTCATACAGATTATGTATTCAGTATTATGTATCAGTAGAGATCTCACCCCAAACAGATCAGCTGTACCAGAATCCTTCAGGTGTCCGAAGCTGCTGCAGTAGATGTGATGCACGTATAGTCTGTCGTCTGAGCCTATTCATAAAATATAAGCAGTACTGCAGCCCCATTCACTGTAAGGCAATAGTTCTGGGGAATTGCAGCTCCTACTACAGAATGTTTTTACCTTTCCATTGGTAAATTTATACTGTGAACTGTAGTATTTATACAACATTTTCAAATTTTCCAATATTAGATGCTACTGTAGCTATACTGAGTATGTTTGGATGTTTGTTCCTCAATCACGCAAAAAAACGCTCAACCAATTTGGCTCAAATTTTCAAGAAACATAGTTCCTAGGCAGGATTGAACGATAGGCTACTTTTCGTCACAATTGCAGACATACGTTTTTGCCAGGACCCCCACAAAACCACAACTCAAACCACCAGCTTTGCAATCCCACACACTTTTTTAGCATAGCAAGCCACAAACTCCCTATTGCCCTCTCGGGCCTAGCTCCTAACCCTAGGCAGGGGAGGCGGCCGGGGTTGCGGGGGTGGGTACAAAGGGGTCGGGGGGGGGGGGGAAGGGGGGTTGAAAATGATACGCAATGACACCTAGATGGGCAAACGGATTTGGCTGAAATTGCGCACATACATACCTTGGGTCCCCGATTGAACGAATTCCCGTACACCACCGCAATTCACACCCGTGACCGATGCTTTTCACTTTTGAATTCGCTGCAGGACCTGGGACGCTGTAGGACCTGGGATGACGTCATCCCACCCCATCAGCAGCTCACCTGGATCGGTGCCGCTTCTCTATGTGAGCGGAGCTATCGGCCGGCCAGCGTCCACAAGAACATGGCGGCTCTCAGAGGTCCAGAGCATCCTGAACCAGTGCTCGTACTCTGGGACAGCAAGAAGTGCATACGCTGCCCCGCCTGTGTTGGCTTACCACAGGCCCGCAGTACTCTGCCACGGCTGGACAGGGGGTCGCCTGCGCCGCGGACTGGAACGCCGGTTCGGCTTGCTGTCCCATGGCGGCTGTGGCCTCTGGACTCTGCATGTCCATCGGGGATGTTCGCCGATGTCTGCTCAGAGCTATCTACAGTGTCAATCGGCCGCAGCAGAAGGGTTGTGACAACAGGCGAGTTAGGGGACTTTGCGAAGGGAGAGGGGTGGGGTGTTGGCAATGAGGAGGTTGCCGGTCCAGTGGGGGACGCGGGAATGGGGGGGCCTGGGCAGGTAAACCCGGGGGTCCCTGGAAGGGGGACGAGGACAGGGCTGCCACAGTGCCCACAGATGGAATGGGGGCACATGGCTTGCCGTGGGAGGGGGGCCCTCATAGGCACCCCTGTAACAACGGTGCATGGGGAGCCCGGGGTTTGGTGAGGCTGTCGGCACAGGTTGGTGGGGGGAAAGGTGACACAGGGTCGGGGGGGGGGAAAGGGGTCACTGGGTAGGTAAGATAGGGAAGGGGGCATGGGGTGGTGGGAAAAAGGGGGCACGAGGTTGGGGGGGAGGTGACACAGGGCTAGGGGGGAAAAGGGGCACGGGGTAGGAGAAAGAAGCGAGCACATGAGGGAGTGGGTAGGAAAAAAGGGGGTTGGCGGGCGCCAGGGGGGAGATGAGGAAAAGGGAGCCGCTGTGGACACAAGGCAAAAGAAGAAGCCTGCGCGGTGCTACAGGTGGGTCGTGCGGGGGGTCAGGGTTCCGCGGACGAAGTCACGGGTACTGCTAGTAATATATATTGTATCCTACTAATATTATAAATGTGAAAGTTTGTGTGTTTGGATGTTTGTTAGTCAATCACGCAAAAACAACTGAACGGATTTGGCACATAGATAGTTTGTAACCTCAATTAACACATAGGCTACTTTTTATCCCAGTAAATGACATGGATTCACGACTGTTATCAATTTATGTATCATACTAATATTAAACTGCTCTTGCCAGCAGGACAATCGTTCAGCTAATTGCAGTTTGCTGATAAAGCCTGGTCTGTTATCTCTCTATGTAAACACACCGATAACACTGATTCCCTTTTGTACAAGTATCTGCATATTATCTGATCTGTGTCCTGTTCAACCAGAGGGAGGAGGGGGGAAGACAAATACAAGAAGTGAGAAGCAGACACTGCAGGCAGCGTGCTGAGACACTGAGATGGGAAAACCCCTTTAATCCAACTTGGCAGTTTCCCAATTTTAAATATGCCGGGAAAATGAAAATCTAATTTGTCGCAAAATTTCAGCAAAACGTGAGCTATGAAGGTAGCCAGAAGTTAATAGACTTCTCCTCAAGCGGTTCTGAGGAGGATTGAGCAAGCTAGACGTCAAATGGCTCTTACAGCAGCCGAAACGCCGGATCATGCGGATCATCGATGCCAACACGCTCATTATATGGTGTCCCAGCGGGCTGCTGAGATGCCGGAACAATTACAGGCATGGCACTTGGAATAAGTTCAGCAGCAGGCCAGCTTGAGTGCTGTCGAAACGCGGGGGAAGGAGATCATCCATGCCAACAACACACATGAAGTGACGGGCAGAAGTTAGTATATATATATATATATATATATATATATATATATATATATATATATATGTAGTGCTAGACAGTTTGTAGGGTAGAGGTGTGAAATTACAGTGCCCGAACAATCTGAGTTTGTATTGTGTATTGTGTATAATGAAGAGGCCATAAAGCCACAAGAACCTTGCAATTTAATGACTAACTTACAGGTTTTATGAGATTTAAAAGAAGGTCGGCATGTCCTGGACATAACTGTATTCTCGTCAGTGGCTGTGTCTATTATTACAGCTATGGTACTGAACTCAATGCCATTCATGTTGATGGGGGAGAGCTGCAATACCTGACACATTACATATATAGTTGTACAAGGTACAGAAGTAGCAATTGTTACCAAGCCCTGGAGCCTCAGAGGGCCAGAAGGCTTCTCCACAACATAAGCTAACACCAGGATTATAGAGAGCACCTGGCAAGTGGGGACCCCATTACATATTTTGGACTGAGGCCAGGAACTTCACCCTCGGCTACTGATGCCTTGCCCTTTAACTAATATATGAATATATTCTGAAATAGTATGTAATAATATGAAGCAAAAGATCTAAATATAGTTTCAGTGTTGGAAGAGTAGATATGGAAGGTGACACCACAAGTGTTCAAGGGCTGATATGGAGTGAACTCCCATAACGTAAGGGAGTGTACTCCACGTGAGAAAACATTCACCCCATTCAGTAATCTGGTTGCAGAATGACTGAAAAAAAGTTGAATAAATATATAAAATTCTTAAATAACCAAAATCTATTGACAAGGGAGTAACAACCATGGGACCCCATAGCAAATACATCATAGGGTCTCACTCCTTTACCACCCATTGCAGCTGCAATTTAGAACATAAAAAGAATAATGTTATTTTGGTCTCCATTAAAGAGGATCTTTCATCAACTCTGTCAACTCCAACTCTTTGCATCTTTCAATAGTCAATGTTCCTCTGATTCTGTTGCGGTTGGATTTTTTTTCAGTAGCCCTCAACATTCCTGAGCAAAAATATCTATTAGTTTTGGTACAATTATACGTTTTGTTGTCAAGTGGGCAGCCCCTGTCTTTCTGCTACAACCCAGGACTGCCCAACTGACAGTAGAGAGCCTAATTGTGCTGAAACTAACAGAAATGATTTCTCAGGAATGGTTAGAGCTAGAGAAAGAATTCCAAGTGTGACAGAATCAGTGGAGCACCTAATGCTTTGGTGGAGGGGGTGAAAGGTCCTCTTTAAACACTGGAATAATGTACACAGGGATGTCACTGTACTGCAATAATATACATAGTGTTATTAGGGGGCAGGTACTATACAAACAGTTATATCACAGAATACTATCCTATCATAGCACAGATATAACACACACACATGTAACCATAAAATACATATATGATATCATGCGCAGGCAATATGAAGTCTTAGTAGTAGGTCAGTGCAGTGATGTCATAGTATAGGAATAATGTAAAGAGTAAAGCTTTAGAGTAAGGATGATGTACGCAGCATAGAAAACCATGGGACTCCATAATAAAAGTAATGCTAGCTATACACATTAGATATGTATCGAATGAGCCTACTGATTTTTATGGGTTGACCATCTAATCTATAAGGAGTCCTTCTTACCATTCCCTATATTTTGGGAATCTCAAAAAGAAAAGAGACACCGAGCAACCCGTAGTGCAGATCGTACTGATAGTGATAATTTCAGATGACAAAAAACAGGCTCACCTTTTAGGTTGTGTGTATACACAACTGTTTTGGTGATGATGGGATCACTTGGCCAAGGATCTCTCTCAGGATTGGATGCAGCTGCAGGGTACCTCACACCTCACGGGTGTATGTATAGTACAAAGATGGACCAGATAACAGATTTGTGATTGTTTTCCTTGCCTTCCGCCGGGTTAACAAGCTTCCTGGCCTGACGGTAAAGAACTTTCACACCAGAAGAAGGGCGAAGTTATGTCCGAAACGCGTAGTGTATTGTTCAATAACAATCGTATATCTACTCATCCATTTGGCGAGCGCGGGTCCTTTGTGTTCAGGTTTGCAATCACAAATCTGTTATCTGGTCTATATTTTGGGAAAGGATAGGTCACCAGTATGTAATCTGTGGGGGTCCAACACCCGGTCCCTGCACTGATCAGCTGTTCCAGTAGCGTCTGGGCAGCAGAAGCTATAGCAGTGGTCAGGGAGCACATACAAGCTACAAAGATATGAAGAAAGAAAAGAAATAATCCAGCACCTTGGGATCCAGAGTGGATTAAGAATAAAACTTCATATTTATTGTGGGAGATATACTCCAAGTAAAATCAGTGATAAGTCCAAGTGTAGCAGTTGGTGGCGCTAGCCTACGCGTTTCATAGCTTATAGCCCCTTAGTCATGGCATAGACATGCATGCATGGACAACCTAATATACTGTATACACAAGTAAAAACATCTAAAGGAAAAAGATCCCTCCTGTCTGCACTTGGACGGAAGTATACATGATTGGACATTATACATCACTTGTGAAGAGTTTCAGACATATAAAACATACAATGATGTCTGTTTGTATGTTTATATGTCTGAAACTCTTCACAAGTGATGTATAATGTCCAATCATGTATACTTCCGTCCAAGTGCAGACAGGAGGGACCTTTTTCCTTTAGATGTTTTTACTTGTGTATATATTAGGTTGTCCATGCATGCATGTCTATGCAATGACTAAGGAGCTATAAACCCTGAAACGCGTAGGCTAGCGCCACCAACCGCTGGACTTATCACTGATTTTACTTGGAGTATATCTCCCACAATAAATATGAAGTTTTATTCTTAATCCACTTTGGATCCCAAGGTGCTGGATTTTTTCTTTTCTTCCTTCATATTATCTGTCTCAGCCGGTGGAGATCATCCGTACGACTTCTCTAGGATCCTATCCCTGCACCATGGCTCATGGACATTTATGTGAGTGACCCTTTTCTTTAATTGTTTTTTTCTGGACACATATATTACTGTGTGGGTATTAGGCTGTTTGCACACTCCTCTTTTCTATATAAACTACAAAGATAGGTCATTAGTATTATACTTTGATTTGGGGCCAGACAATACCTGTAATACTTATGTGCCTGTTACCCTGGACATTATGACCATGTCTACTGATAATCAGTCATTGTTGAAATACCTATAATATGGACCTAAACAAGAAGAGAAAGATGTTTATCAGATAAAAAGGAATCTCTTGCTCGCCTTTCATCAGATATATCGCTTATTCTTCTTGTTTGAGTCCATATTGCCAATGGGTGCAGCATACTGTGCTGTATCTAGTGCTGGTGTAGCAATGCTAGTAGGATGACAATAACTTATGCTGTAGTCCACTTTCTCTTTTTCCCCTCTCTTGTTTTTAGAGCCCCTTTTATAAGAATAGACAGTCATGGATGACCTCAGAGGTGTAAGAAGTAAAAATGCACTTGCACTAGAGGGCTGACGTATGAGTAGCTAACTTGTTGACACTGGAAAGACTTTGGAAAACTGGCAGAAAGAATTCTGAGCCTAGAGGAGTTTTATTGAACTTCACATTTCAGACATAATCGACTTTCAAGGTAAACAGAATTGGAGATATGCAATTGACCCTGAGGGATGAGAGTGATGAAGTATTTGTCAAAACCTCTTAGCTTTTTCACACCATGCAGCTGCCCCCCTGCAGCATATTTCCAGCTTCTTCATGGCTATGAAACCTTCTTTCTCGCCCTTCTCTTCCTATGCATGCATCAATGGAGAGTGTATAGCGTTGGACTATGCCATCGAGAACAGATTGACGCAAAGCATTAGGGGTTGTAGTTTACTTACCTGGTCCCAGGTATCGCTGATGATAGACCTGCAGGTTCAGACGATGTCATGACCCCCAGATCATGTGATTCAAGGCAGAGATTGATCTCTTTAGTTTCTCTGCCACCTTGGCCAAACCCCTGATCCAACCCGATCTCACAGGTAATGAATTACTATTGTTATTGGGGTTGGCTGACTATAGTAAGGCCGGGAAGCCCTGGGTTCATCATCAGCGATCCCCAGACAACCCCTTTAAAACTGAAACCCTCCAGTGCTGCAGAAGATATGATTGTTGCACCATCAAAGGATACAGACATATTGGGATATAATAAATAAGTCTGTATAGTGATTAGCCACACCATTATAAAAGTAATACACTTTTACTATCTGTGAGTGCTGTGTGCAGAAACTTCAGTGTATTTCAATAAATTCAGCTTCACACTGATCTACCCTGCATCCTGCTTGTAAGGAAACCAATCACAAGCATGCGGTAGCATCACATAGGGATGCACTAAGGCTATCATGTGAAATAGACAAGAGTTCTACTTTATTTAAGAACAGCTTATGTTGAATTATATATACAAAAAAAAGACTGGAGTATTTCTTAAAGGTTATAGTTTCAAGGTAACAAATGAAGAGTCAGATGGAAGAACGATCAAGGTCCAAAAACGTAAGTTTTAAGTAAAGTCAGTTTTAAAGTCAGGACTTTAAAGTCGCTTTTCCATCTTACGCTATATTTGCAAACCTAAAATAAACATGGACTTTGATCGCTTTTCCAACTTTTAACTGGCAGCCTATAGGTTCAAGCGCCATACTCTACGGGGCACCATCATCTCAATTTGACAAATTTTAGGACCTTGATCGTTCTTCCATCTGACTCTTCAAATGCAAAAAATCTGAAATAACATGCAGCTGTAATGCTATCCCCTTTTTACTGCAAATGGTGACATGTGGAGCCTTAGCCTAAAGCTTTGAGCTGGTCTGTATTTTCTCCAGTGCACTTACCTCATTTACATGACTAAATATAGAATAGTATGAAAATTTTCTTGAAAGGAAAAGCAACCCACTAAATCTTTGCACTGGGCTCACCAATGTGTTAATAATTTCATCATCATATCAATGAATGTTCACATTATTTCACAATCCACAGATGTTCTAAGCAATTGCCAAAATAACATCCTGGGATGTTGATGCGTAGCTACGGGTTCAGGATAAGGGTTGGCAAATATGTCCAAGCGGCTCCCAACTGAGGTGTGCCAATATTATCACTACACGATGACTGTATATCGGCTCTACACAGGGCTCTGCAGACCATCAAGGGGAATACAGTACTGGAAACATTCAGTGACTTACAGGTGACACCTCTGTCTGTAAACGTTCACAATTTAGCTTTCATCTATGACTTCTCTCTGTAAAGTTTGCAACACAGACATCTTTGGTTCCTCACTATTCCAGGCACCTGGCCTACATTGTCCTCATCTACACAAATTCCCCATCCTGCTTCTAACCCAATTATAAAACATATTATATAAAAATGCTCCTATGTGCCCCTTTATTTAATAGTACCCCTCAATTAATAATACACCTTAATTAATAATGCCACCGTTAACCCATGTATTAAAGTTTACCAATACATTTTCTGTACTGGTTGAACTTTATTAATAATATACACCACGTTCCCCTAGAGCCCTATTTACTACATTTGCAAAGGGCTCAGAAATCTACCCCCACCTGCCCTCTCTTATAAATTATGCCCCCTTAGGGCCCCTTCACACGGAGGATATGCTGGCTGATTCTGAATGTGTAAACGTTCCGAATCAGCAGTGTTTAAAACAGATCCCATTGCTTTCTATGGGAGCCGGCATACGTGCGCTCCCCATAGAAATGAATGGGCTGCTTTTTTCCATTCATTTCTATGGGAGCGCACGTATGCCGGCTCCCATAGAAAGCAATGGGATCTGTTTTAAACACCGCTGATTCAGAACGTTTACACGTTCAGAATCAGCCAGCGTACCCTCCGTGTGAAGGGGCCCTTATATTAAACTGCCTGATTCCACTTTGTGTTAGTCATGCCCCCAACATAAATATTGACGTTAATGCCACCGTATATTCTAATAGTCTCAAATATTCATACTGTCCCCTTACCTCTGATCCCCCGCTCCCTGATGCATTGAGGAGCTGCCATCACATCTTACTTCTATGTCCTGGAGCAGAAGGTGCAATACAATGATGATATTGCACTGGGCGCAGACATGTTTGAGCTCTTGGTAAGCCGAGGTAGTTTAAAGTAGAGTAGGAAACCAAAGGCTTCCTCCATTACATGTGTAACTTGAATGAATGTGTGTTGAATGCTACAGCTCTGTTGGGGTGTGAGATAGTTCTGGATTCATTAGTTTACTGGTATATTCTGAAGAGTATTTGACAGGTCCTTTGCCAGGGCTCAAACCCAAGAGATATAGTTATCTTGACCTGGTATCAGTAGTAGATTATATTATTGTTTGTTGGAAACTTTGTTGTAATGATAATGACTAATGCCCGAAAGAGGATATTGGATTAAGGGTGTAGACCTACTGAAACGTGAATTATCAACATATTACTGGGAGTAAATACTGATTATTAAGAATAGCCTGCTCCTGTGTATATATCATATCATCAGAGCATGGACTAAAGGTAGATTAGGTTGCCATATAATGGACATTTAGAAAAACTTATACAAACATATAAGACATATTCAATCAATGGGCTACATATACAGCCACTAATCTTACTCGGGCTTTCATTGGTTTGATTATAAGTCGTTTTATATGAATGTTTTATTTTTTTGTTTCACATTTACAATATTTTTAACTGAGAAAAAAAGAGCAAATTGGACATAATTTCACACAAAACTCCAAAAATGACATGAACAAAATTGTTGGCACCTTTTCAAAATGGTGGGTAAATAACTTTTGAAGTTTGTGATGGTCGTACCAACTCACCAGTGCCAGGTATCAGGTGAGGGCAACATAAAAATCATAACTGAAACCAGATAAAAAGAGAAGTTGACTCAATCGTTGTGTCATCCAACACAAGTCTGCAGCCACGGGAAAGGACCCCCATTCTTGGGATCAGTAGGGGTCTCAGTAGTCAGACCTCCACCAATCAGGTATTTATTCCTATAAATAGAGGATAAACACGTTTTGTGGGGTAAAACACCAGACCACATTTCATTTCCCTTCATATCTTCTTATATGAAATTATATGAATCACATTTTCGCTTGTAACAATGGAACTGTAAATCCCTCAATTAGGTTCACAGGCACCTTATTATCTATTGTCTTTGCAATCATTTCCAAAAAAACCAGTTAATTATGTTAATACATTAAATGAACCCCACAACTGCACACTAATCTACCTGACACTAAACTATCCGACTCCCCAAAGTTCAAAAACAATCCCTTACACTTACAGTCAATTCCGTTACGATGCTGAAACAAAATCTGCACTGTCAGGTCTCTCCAGTCCAAGTCTCCTCCTCCAGCGCATGTTCCAAGTAACTTCCCCTGGTATATTTCTCCCTGGCTAATTTCCCCAAGTAAGTTCCCCTGTTGTAAAATTCTCACAAGAAAGTTTTCTAATGGTAAGCCCCAATTGACATATAAGGTGCACCTCTTTATTAAGCAGCTTTAGCAATTTATAGACTCTTTCATTTACCAATTGTATTTGCAAGTTACAGAACATAACTATGCTGTGTACTGACCTCTATGAGAGGTACACTTCTGTAGCTTGCCGACTTGACCCCTTAAGTCTCCTTTGTATCCTGTTCTATGTGATTCTAAGCTGGAAGATCACTGGCTATGAATTTGTAGCTCATTTCCTGATTTATTCACGAGTGAGCGTGTTTTATTATTGGTATATCCAATATCCTTGCGATGTGATTTGGAAAGGGAACCTGAAATTCTGCTCACCTCTCCCAGCCTATGGTCTCCAAACACCAGAACCCCATTGCTCCCCATGCTTGACCTGATTATTTTATCTTGCTGAGGATCTACACAAACTTAGACAAAGAAGCAGCACAGGCTAAAATGTGTTCCCATATTTGTCCTCAGACTGACCTGTGACTTTGAGTGACCCTGGACCTCAGCTTGCCATATTACCAGGCTTCTTCCTGACCACCTGTGACCTCTTAACTTGTACCCATAAAATGCCTATATGAGGATACTTTCTAAAACAGTGTTTCTCAACCATTTCAAGATGAGGTTGGATAAAGACATCAGTCCATCAAGTCCAACCTATAACCCTACAATCCCAACAGTGTTGATCCAGGGGAAGGCAAAAATCCCCAACTGGCATAGTCCTCATGTTGTTTTTTGCCTTATCATGGATCAACACTGTAGGGATTGTAAAGCAACTAAGTCTGTGGGGAAAGGTGATGTTGGGAGGAAGAAGTATGGGCCCATCACATAATGTCCATGATGACCTTCTTCAGTGTGAAGAAGTGAGTACATTTTTTGAGGTGACCACATCCTTTTTGACAATGCAGCTGAGTCAGTTGCGGATTCCATGGGAAGAAGGGGCATTTCGCTTTTTTTCCGCTGCTAGCCGCTTCATTTGTTTTCAGCAACGTCTCAGGTGACCCAACTGTGAAAGTTAAAAAAATTTCCAGCGATGAATCAGAGCAGTGTCCCCTTCAACCTCAGGATCAGTGGGGGTCCCAGATATCGGACTTCATATGGTAAATTGCATAAAAAATTGACTCCAAAATGAATCAGACTTTGAATACTGTCTATAAAGTAATGGCACGGGTAAAACAAATCACATAGTGAGCCAGTCATATGCCCCTTATTAGCATTACCCCACTAAGGACATTTGTAACCTATTCATAAGTGATAATTGTCTGATCACTTGCTATCCCCACCGATCAGTAGAACAGGGTGTTCCTGGAATTTCTGGTAACATCACAAGGCAAGTGACATCATAAACACCTTGTGACATCACAAATGGGATAGAATATATAAAGCTGTACACATGTAGCCCTTAAAGCGCATAGAGAGAAGGGCTGGGACTGGTTGGCATGGTTACGGAGTCAATTTCATTTAAAATCATTGGAGACTCCTAAGCAGCTTATGGTTGGTGGATTCCCCCCATAAGGGCGGAGTCTATTGAGAGTATAAAATTGAGGTCACGTGGTAGGGCATCACCTTCTCTCCGTTGGGTGCGTGAAGAGAGGATCTCCCTCCCACCCTGCCCTCACGGTAGTTTTTTGGTTTTGTGCCTAATGGTCTGTTTTTTCTAGGTTCTTTGTCGTCACAGCAGGCGGAAGGTTCCATGCCCCAGTGATGAGACGGTCTACATGCCCGCTGTCGGAAGGCGGTCCGGCATTTTGGGCGAATAAGGTTGAAGAGAAGTTCCAGGGCATGGACTTGTTTTGGGTTATTTCAGTTACTTTGTTTAAAAGTTAAATAAATAAGCTGTGGCCAACCCCAGTTTTACCCACAAGACGTCTAATGTCTTTATTTGTAGGAGTCTGGTTTGTTAAGAGGGGTTAAAATATGTCCAACCAGTCCTACCATATTGTGCAATTTGAACTTTACAGCTTGAAGAGGATAGTAAGTGCAGGTATGTAATTCTTCACATAATTCTGAGACCTCAGAATGGTGACATTCAAAACTGCACCATTAGCCCTCTGAAAAGCCTTGCTGTGAGTTTCAATTGTTTGCCAGACAGAAAGATATGTTCTTCAACCTGATTTTATGTAAAATGTGCACATCTGGGCTCTGTGTTATTGCTCCTCTAAAAAATCACCAAATATTCTGTGTATGAAACTGGTCTTACTGGGAGGGGTTGACCTATCTGGATGGTTTCAGCGGTAGACGAAGACGTGAGATGATCAGATTATTTCCAAGTATGGTCACAAATCTCACAGTAACTGCTTGTATTTTAGAACATGAGCTGGGGGCGTCTCTGCTCTATGTAACTTATGAGGGTTTTCCCTCTATGATAGACAATTGGCCTAATAGAGCATTTGGACATACTGGTGGTGGTCCAGTTGGCCAAACCTTCCAGTGGCAGTTCAGATTACAGGACACACAGCATCATAGACTTGACAAGACATCACAAAAGTGGCAAAGGACTGTATGTCCATGTAGCTAGTCACTTAACTCAGTGGCCTTATCAACACATCATGTAACTGTGGATATGCGGTGAAGTTCAGAATGGCACCATTAAAGCCCCCAAATTCTTGATGGCGATCAGCTAATGGTCACAGATCTAACAGCTCAGACCACTAGAGATCATTGGGGGAATCTGCATCCACTCCAAGAAACATCTGGTATTACATGGTCCCCTTATAAAAGAAAGAGTGACTGTGTAATACTTGGTTGGGCTGAGTCTTTCAGAACATGGGTTGCTTCTAGCAAGGGGACACTGTTCAGGATTATGGGGATGGGGGTCACAATCTTGGGCCTCCTTTCTATGACATCTATATAATCTAATAGGGCCTTTGGACATGGGAGCTGATCCAGTTTAGACAAACCGAAAGACATTTTTATTACAGATTTTTTTCAAATAATGTGAAAAAAACCATTCCGTACCATAACCCTCTGTACACAATGCTATAGGTGTCATGACTCAGACTTGTATCACAATATGTCATGGCTCCTACCTAGTGTGTTATGATGCGGTTTTATATTGGTACAGTCCTGGGAATATTATATGGGGTGCCATTTCTTCACAAATGTGTTTCGTGATCAAAATGAATTATAAGTTAAGATAAAATAATCCTTTAATAGTTTCACCATGGGGAAATTCAGTTTGTGTCACAAAATGAAATTAATGATCAAAGAATTTTATTTTTTTTTGTCACACAAATTGAGATTTGTGATCACAAAATCCACAGTCTCCATTGTGGTCCGATTTTAGACTCCGCCTCCTCACAGACGAGCCTCTGGCAGGACCAGCGTTGATTGGCCGAATCTGTACACTGGCCAATCAAAGCTGGTCAATTCATTCCTATGAGAAAAAGTCAGCTCCCTCATAACAGCAAGCTGCCAGCTCTCCTGACTAGTAAGGACGAGCCTGCAGCAAATCAACGCTGGTTCTGCAGCAGGCTCGTCCTTGCTAGTCAGGCGAGCTGGCAGCTTGATGTTACAAATGAGCTGACGTTTTATCAGTGCAACTACAAGCGCTGTGCAGTTAAAGCACACAGACCCCATAGACTATAATGGGGTCCTTGCGCTTTAACTGCACAGCGCTCCTCCTAAACACTCTCCTCCTGCTACTCGTGGACTTGGTGACTCTCCCTTAGTCAAATAGTGGTTTCCCCTGAAACAAGCATTCTTTCCCATACACTATAATGGGATTCGATATTCGATCGAGTAGTTGAATATTGAGGCTCTACTCGAGACAAATATCGAATATTTCACTGTTCGCTCATCTCTATTAATACATTAAATGAACCCCACAACTGCACACTAATCTACCTGACACTAATCTACCCGACTCTCCAAAATTTAACAATAATCCCTTACACTTACAGTCAATTTAGTTACCATGCCGAAACAAAATCTGCACTGTCAGGTCTCTCCAGTCCAAGTCTCCTCCTCCAGCGCATGTTCCAAGTAACTTCCCCTAGTATATTTCTCCCTGGCTAATTTCCCCAAGTAAGTTCCCCTGTTGTAAAATTCCCACAAGAAAGTTTTCTAATGGTAACCTCCATTTGACATATAAGTTGCACCGCTTTATTAAGCAGCTTTAGCAATTTATGGACACTTTCATTTACCAATTGCATTTGCAAGTTACAGTAGTACCTATTTTTCATATTTAGCATCTGCAAGGTTATGCTATGTACTGACCTCCATCAGAGGTACACTTACTTCCGTAGCTTGCTGACTTGACCCCTGAAGTCTCCTTTGTATCCTGTTCTTTGTGATTCTAAGCTGGAAGATCGCTGGCTACGAACTTGTAGCTCATTTCCTGATTCATTCCCCTGTGATTTGGAAAGGGAACCTGAAATTCTGCTCACCCCTCCCAGCTTATGGGCCTCCAAACACCAGAATCCCATTGCTCCCCATGCTTGACCATTATCTTTCTTGCTGAGGGTCTACATCAACTTAGACAAAGAAGCAGCACAGGCTAAAATTCTGAAAATGTGACTGTGAGAAGGAAAAAATGGAAGAAAGCTTTTGGAGGAAGGTTGGGCTCTGGATCTCATCATGGATTTACTAAATTGTTAGTCAGTTTGGTAGAGAACTAGCTAGAGATGGGTGGTAGGTGAAAGTCCTAGTAAACAGCATCTACTAGTCCTGGATTTTACTGACTATCAGGGTTTTGTCATTGTGTTCCCATATTTGACCTCAGACTGACCTGTGACTTTGAGTGACCCTGGACCTCAGCTTGCCATATTACCAGGCTTCTTCCTGACCACCTGTGACCTCTTAACTTGTACCCATAAAATGCCTATATGAGGATACTTTATAAAACAGTGTTTCTCAGACATTTCAAGGGATGTTCCTCCTAAAGGTAAAAAAAAGTTCCAACCAAGTACCAAAGTAACAATCAAGTACAAATGTTCACAAAACAAGGCTTCATTTGGGGCTTCTATCAACACTTACATAGTTACATAGTTGATGAGGTTGGATGAAGACATCAGTCCATCAAGTCCAACCTATAACCCTACAATCCCTACAGTGTTGATCCAGGGGAAGGCAAAAAACCCCATGAGGCTTAGCCAATCGGTTTTTTTTGCCTTCCCCTTGCTCAACACTGTAGGGATTATATCAGATTTGTTGGAAAGAGCAGCACAGTATACAGCAGTATTCTTCCCATCAGAGTAACAGACACCACAATGTAACGCTGGCAGATCCGATTTTAAGGATGCCTTCACACGATGTAAATGCGAGCTGATTTTGTCAAAATACACGTGTAAAAATCAGACTCCCATTGACTTCAATGCCATTTTTACATGTGTATTTTGACAAAATCAGTTTGCGTTTACATCGTGTGAAGGCAGCATATGACAATTAAGTCTGTGGTGAAAGGTGGTGTTGGGAGGAAGAAATATGGGGCCCATCACATGATGTCCATGATGACCTTCTTCACTGTGAGGTGACCATATTATTTTTGACAATGCCAACCCCCTTTTTATTCATGTCATATCTCTTTGTGCAATGCAGATACAGAACGTGCTGGTCAAGTCATGCACATTCTCAATACATGACTGGCATAAAACGTCCTTAAAAAGAAGCATTTTCCCCTGAAGTCATTTAGGCAAGGGCCACATAGTAGCATTATGATCCCTGAAGGGGAGTGGCTGTAAAAAAACTACTACTACTACTACTACTACTACTACTAATAATAATAATAATAATAATAAAATAAAAAGAATTCTGAATGGTCTTGTGATAATCCACTATATTAAGTGCATAAATAAAACCAGAGGTGTTATTACTTGCCATTCGTATTACATGCAAGAAAATGGCCCAAAATCACGTACTCAGGTGAAGGGATTTGTTCCAAGACTCCAAAGAGGTGTAGTCAAAATAACTGTATCATCCCAAAAGACGCTTAATAAATGTGCTCATATACTGGAATTATGGATGTACCATTAACTCACCTCTAAGGGAAAGTACTGAGATCTCTAAAAAAAACGGCTATCACTAGATCTCTGTGTAGCAACAAAATAAAGTGCCCCTATCTTGTTATATCAAAACATATGCAGGGCTTCTTGAATCTCAGCAGAAATCAAACGAACAAAGGAGTAACCGCACACTAGCTGGAGTAGATAGCTAGCCCTTAGTAACAACAGGAACAAATACCCTCACTTTTTCCGCCATGTGAACAATCCGCGGGGCAGCATCAGCATTCTGTCACGGCATCCCGCTCCTGTGTAGGTCTGAATGAATGGGCCTACACTGGAGCGTGTCTCGCATCACGCACACCGCAGCTGAGACAGCTGCAGATTCCATGGGAAGGAGGGGCATGTCGCTTCTTTTTTCCACTAATAGCCACTTCATTTGTTTTCAGCAACGTCCCAGGTGACCCAACTGTGCAATTTGAAACAGTTACCAGCGATAAATCAGAGCCGTGTCCTCTTCAGCCTCGGGATCAGTGCGCAGCCCAGATATCGGACTTCATATGGTAATTTGCACAAAAAATTAACTCCAAAATGAGTCAACCTTTGAATACTGTCTATAAAGTAATGGCACGGGTAAAACAAATCACATAGTGAGCCAGCCATATGCCCCTTATTAGCATTACCCCACTAAGGACATTTGTAACCTATTCATAAGTGATAATTGTCTGATCACTTGCTATCCCCACCGATCTCTAGAATTTCTAGTAACATCACAAGGCAAGTGACATCATAAACACCTTGTGACATCACAAATGGGATAGAATGTATAAATCTGAACTCCTACCATATTGTGCAACATGAACTTAACAGCTTGTTTCAATTCTTTGCCAGAAAGATATTTCTAACATATGTTCTTCAACCTGATTTTATGGAAAATGTGCACATCTGGGCTCTGTGTTATTGCTCCTCCAAAAATCACAAAATATTCCGTGTGTGAATCTGGCCTTACAGGGAGGGGTTGTCCCATCTGGATGGTTGCTGCTCTAAACGAAGACGTGAGATGATCAGCTTATTTCCAAGTACGGTCACAGGTCTCACAGAGCAAAACCCTTAGCAATCAAGTATCATTGCAGGGAGAAGCTGGACCCTTCTCAAGGATTTAAAAGAATGGGCGACTCCCTTTATGCCTGTATTTCAGCACATAAGCTGGGGCATGTCTGCTCTATGTAACCTATGAGGGTTTTCCCTCTATGATAGTCAGATGGCCTCATAGAGCATTTGTACATAGTGGTGGCGGTCTAGTTGGCAAAACCTTCCAGTGGCAGTTCAGATGACATTACAGGACACACAGCATCATAGACTTGACAAGACATCACAAGTGTGGCAGAGGACTGTATGTCCATGTAGCTAGTCACTTAATTCAGTGGCCTCATCAGCACATCATGTATGTAACTGTGGGTATGTGGTGAAGTTCAGAACGGCACCATTAAAGCCTCCAGATTCTTGATCAGATAATGGTCACAGATCTAACAGCTCAGACCACTAGAGATCATTGGCGAAATCTGGATCCACTCAAAGAAACATCTGGTATTACATGGTCCCCTTATAAAAGAAAGAGTGACTGTGTAATACTTGGTTGGGCTGAGTCTTTCAGAACATGGGTTTCTTTCTAGCAAGGGGACACTGTTCAGGATTATGGGGATGGGGGTCACAATTTTGGGCCTCCTTTCTATGATATCTATATAATCTAATAGGGCCTTTAAACATGGGGGTTGGTCTAGTTTGGACAAACCCAAAGGCATTTTTACTACGTAATTTATTTCCATAATGTGAAAAAAACATTCTGTACCATAACCCTCTGTACACAATGCTATAGTTGTCATGACTCAGACTTGTAGCACAATATACATTATTTATAGTTGTCATGACTCAGACTTGTATCATAATATATCTATTATCTATAGTTGTCATGACTCAGACTTGTATCACAATATGTCATGGCTCCTACATGGCATGCTATGATGCAGTTTTATATTGGTACAGTTCTGGGAAGATTATATAGGGTGCCGTTTCTTCACAAATGTGTTTTGTGATCAAAATGTGTTATAAGATAAGATAAGATAAGATAATCCTTTAATAGTCCCACCATTTTTGTGCATATAAAATCTATTTTTCACAGAATGCACATATCAATGAGATAGCCACCAGTTGCAGATCCTGTTGTTGTTGTTCAGAATGGTATTTTTTGACAAAAAATGTTATTTAGACACACAGAATTTTATATTGTGATACAGAATTTTATTTTGTAAGACCGAATGCATTTTGATTTATCATACAGGGATTTTTTAATCACTTTTCTGGCTGATTGTTTTTTTTTTTCTGTTGTTTTTTTTGCAATTGCAATCCTGCAATGTGTGGATGGGATTCACTAGAATCCCATCCACTTTGCAAGAACTGCAAAACATTGCATTTTTTTCTCCATGCCATTTACACCACTGGCAAATTGTGGTTTTACTTATGCAATCTATTCACAAGACTCCTGAATTTCATCATCATAATAAATCATAATATGGTATGTACACTTTATTACCAGGATTTCACAATTTACAGACATTTTTAAGCAATTACCCATATATCATTTGTCATGATGGGTGTCAAATAGTGAGAAATTCATTTTCTATTGGGGAGAGTTTTTGTTTTTTATTAATATAAAAAAGTTTATATTTTTATAAGGGCTGTATGTCAGCAGAGCCCTGCATATTAAAGGGGTTGTCTATACTGCTAGTTTATGTGGATTTAAGACTTTTCCTAAATGCATTGCTTTATCAAAACTGCTTTGTTTGGCCGCTATCTTAATTTATTCACTTCATTGTTTACACTTTGTTTCTATGGCCCTTGGGATTATCTGCTCATTTGTCAAGTGATGTAGCTGCCTGCTCTCAGAGGGGGAGGGAGGGGCTGGGAGCAGCTCTGAGCTGTTTGTGTCTTTTAAGTAGCGGAGCTCCTGGATTTCTGAGCACTTATCAGTCAGTTTACTTGAATTTGGCTGATAAAGGCTGAGATAGGGAGTCCGTTACCTCTGTATGTAATGCAAACTGACTCAAATCCAGCTCTGCTACATCAGCTTCACCGTGCAAATGAAACCCTGCCCACCTCTGTGCCGAGAAAAGCAGGAAGTGAAAAGAGCCTGCAGGTTAGTGAACAAGCATCATGGGAATACCCCTTTAACTTTGCCTCCTATATATTTAGGTTAGGGTCCCCTGGATCACATGGTGTTTTCCCCTTGTGAATTGGTGCCTCTCCTTCCATTATATTCCATCTTCTGCATGCAGAAGACGGAAAGCTGTCAGACCGGGTCCAGCCGCAAAACCGTTTTTTTTTTTAAAAACTGGACACAGAGTACTGCATGTCTGTGTCCGATTTAAAAAAAAAAAAAAACAGTTTCGCGGCGGAGAGCATAAAACGGTCACCAGCGCTCACAGCCGGACATCTTTCAAACCCATTCAAATGAATGGGTTTGAAAGAGTCCTGCAGGTTTCCGTCTCCTGCTCAGTTTTGTGCAGGAAATGGAAACCTGCATGAACGGAGACTGGGCGCAGATGTCTTCTCCGCACTGCCATTCACATGCAATCCTGGTTTTTCTTGGTATGCAAATTATCTCTCTTGCAGCATTGGGGGTACTCCATAGAACTACAGGAGCATACTGCACATACTAGAGTAAGCTACCAAAAAAATCCCCACCCGCTTGTGAAGTCGACTCTGCCCTTAGACATTTTCAGTAGTTTGGGCAGATGCATGTGTCATGGCTGCAGTAACTTATGACCAGTGTATTCACCTATAGTAGGTTTTTACCTCTGTGATGTTGGGCCTGTCTGCTCTTAAGAAGCAGAAATGCACTTATTAATGTATTTACTTCATTGGATAATTGTGCATTTATAGTATAAACTACTGCTGTCTTTCTCTTCTCTTGGGCTAAGACGGGTTGCATACAACCATGTGCTAGCTGCCAGCTGTGAATGAACAGCATGGCCGGCACATGGGCGCTACACAGATGTCATCTGTGTGCCACTCATGCACCGGCTGTGCTTCCATGGCCCTATTCATTCAATGAATAGGATCCGCAGAAGCATGGACGCAAAATTGGACAGGAATAGGACTGTCGGCCCATACATGGGACAGTGTAATTCACGGTCATATGCATGGGCCGAGAGAAATGAATGGGTCAGTGTGCAATCCAGGAAAAACCTAGCACATGGTTATCTGCAAGGGGCTTTACAGATACCTGATTTAGGGCCAATTTATGTCCAGGCCAGAACCATGTTTCACTAAGGGGGCATTCACACAGAGTAAAGTGGCGCTGATTCTACCACGATAACTAGCGGCTGAATCAGCGTTGATAAAAAGAATCCCATTGACTTCAATGGGTTCTATTTTCCACGCGGAACACATTGAAATCAATGGGAGGCTTTTTAACCCATTGATTTCAATGTGTTCCACGCGGAAAACGGAACCCATTGAAGTCAATGGGATTCTTTTTATCAGCGCTGATCCTGCAGTGATCCTGCATTTCCGTATAATTATAATTCACATGCTGCAACGTGGATTATTTTCTGCAAAGTGTGGATGGGATTAGATATGGTGGGGCCATCAACAATGAAGTATTTTAGAGGAAGCAAAATTTTAAGATGAACTGGGTTTATCGAAGTGTCTTGTGGCCAACTCACACCCAATAATCTAATGTAACTATAGGTCATATACAGTAGCTTAAACATCCAGATAACCCCTTTAATATCCCCTTAATATCCCCTGTGTATAAAATATTTAAAGGGATAATTGTCCTTTGTTGCTGTTATAAATACAAGATTTGTGACTCACATACAAAAACAAGAAAAACTAGTCCCATACCTGTTCCTGCCTGCACACTCATAGATTCATTATATAATCTCTTTTTAAGTGCACCAAAAAATAAGCTGTCAATCTTGTGTAAGAAACAACACCCCAAACAAATGTAGGGTTTCTAGGAATGTGTTACCTTTACCTTTAAATCCGGGTTCACACACGGTTTTTCGGTCAGGATTTTGATGCGGAATCCGCGTCAAAATCTGGCTCAAAAAACTCCCTCCCATTGAATTCAATGGGTTCCTTTTTCCACGACAAAAAAGAAGCCCTTTCTTAAGGCAGATTCCACGGCGGAATCCATAGTCTGGAGCAGAATGCCGCGACTGTATGCCAGTGCACTGTATACACTGCACCGGTATCCAGTCGCGACTAGCCATTTTATGGACTGGATTCTGAGCTTCAGCGTCAAAATCCAGTCCAAAAAACACTGTGTGAACCCGGCTTAAAAGTTCAAACAATCATGAGATAAGGTGAGCTCTTTGGGACCTTCCTCTGAAGACATTTTGGGGCAGATTTTCTAAGGGTGCTATTAGACAAACTATTCGTTTTAAGCATTGATCGTCCATCGTCCTGCATGAACCCAATGAGACTGATGTGAGCACATGCAGTAGGATCACTAAAGTGTTTCTTCCCCTCACATGTACTTTTAGTCGCTGTTCACACAACAGTCTTTATGTTTCCCTTCTATTTTTCCTTTTTTGATAGCCAAGTGTCACCCACGCCATTAAAAAAAATGAATGGATTTCATTCGTCTTTTATTTTTGATTTAACCCACAGATCTGTTTTTTTAAAGGATATTAAATAAACACTACAGAAAAAAAAACGTGTCGGAAACACAACAGGTTATTTTCTCCTTAATTTTTCTTTGTGATTTTACAGAGTTTTGCTATCCATATGGAAAACGCCACTGCAGACCTCTTTCTGCAACGTGTAGATGGGGTTAGTCTGAATCTCATGCACTTTGCATGTACAGTGAAATGCAGCTTCTTTAGAAACATTGGGCCCCGACCTTAGTCCGTTTTACATCCATAAATTCCATCCACTTTGCAGGTACTGTATAACGCCACGATTTTTACCGCAGCGCTTCCGCCACAGGCAAATCGCAGCGTTTCTGGCCTGTGGGGCCCTAGCCTAAATGCATGAGAATACAACCAAGGCTACAATAAGGAAATCATGGTTGTGTTTCTGTTAAGTGCCACACCATAGGAACTTCTTGCTCTCATGGTTGCATCCATTGGCAACCAATCAAATCAAAAGATTGAAATTTTTAACTTTCTGTCTAATGCCTGGATCACATCTGCGTTCGGTTTTTCGTTTGGGGAATCCACTTGGGGACCTCCCAAACGGAAAATCTATACGCATTAAAAAGCGATTAGCTAAGAAACCCCACGGACCCTATAGACTATATTGGGGTCCGTGTGGTTTCCACAAGGTTTCACAAAACATGCGGAGAGAATAGTGCTGCTTGTGGCAATGTGTTGTCTAATTTGAACAGTGAAGACATATTTACTTCTATGGCTGTGTGCATGAGGTCTTAGATTTCCTAATACCAAATGATCATTCACAGGCTCGCTTTGTGTGAAAAAAAATAACAAAATGATTGGAAGTGTTCCCACAGGACAACACAATACTATCACCTTTCTTCCCTTTGTTAAACATCTCATAAATGTCAGCTTGGGTAAATGCGTATAAGTTTACCTATGCAACATTTTCTGTCAAGTTAATCATTCATTTACTCATTTACTCGTAGGTGCTTTAGAATCAGGTTTTCTAATCTGAAGGACATACAATCCTAAAAAAAAAAAAAAAAAAAGACCGGTTTTTCATCGTTTTTTATTTTTAGCTCTCCCATTCATTAGGGAACAGCAGTTCAAAGCAAGGGGTTAGTCTGTAATAAAGCAGCTGGTGATGGAGAGCAGAGTTGACGCCTGATCTGTAACCTGCTCGGAAAAATTCCAGATGGGTTGGGAACATTGATCTGTATGTGGGCTAATGGCCCATAAATAGATCAATGTGAAAACTGATCTAATACTAATACTGGCTTCCGACCTGCTCACTGATAGAGAGTATTCAAAGTCCATCTGCAAGCGCATTCATGGCGGAAATGAATACGGAGTAAGCAGTGTGGTTACAATGAGGAATTGTAAGACTTGTGGTTTGTGCAGTAGGGCTCAGTAGTTATTCCTCTCACTTGCTTAGTCCGGTGGCAGATGACCGTGCTGCAACCAGCCTGCCATGAATGAAAATCATGGGTGGCACACAAGGAGACAGAGATGTTCCCCATGTGCTGTCTATGCATGGGCTGTGCTTCCACGGCTCCTTTAATTAAATATATATAAATAAAATTTATTATTATTATTATTATTATTAATAAATTCCTTATGGGTCTATTTGGAGGCTTTTTTTGGAGGCTTATTTTGAGGTGGATTCAGCATTAAAATCAGCATCAAAAACTCAGTGTACATCGTGTTCACACGGAGGAAAATGGTGAGGAATTTGGTGTGGAATTTCAGCGCTGAAAAAAAAAAACTCCCATTGACTTCAATGGGTTCCTTTTTCTGCTAGCCCATTGAAGTCAATGGGAGGCTTTTTTTCAGCGCTGAAATTGCACACCAAATTCCTCACCATTTTGGCACTGATTTTTGATGCTGAATCCGCATCAATATCAACCTCCCGATACAACTCTATTGGGAGGCTTTTTTTGAAGGCTGATTTTGAGGTGGATTTATGGTCAAAATCAGCGCCAAAAAACTCTGTGTGCACTGACCCTAATGCATTTCTGTAGAAATTCCGTCATAGAAACTGCAAAAACTTGGCAGAGAAAAAAGTCCTCCATGCTTTCAATTTAACAATGGCGGACACCCGGTGGATCCCTTTATAGTCAATGGGTGGCACAGAGACCACGGCTCAGATATGAAGTTAGTGTAAAAATACAAGGATCTGATACATACAAAACTATACAAAGGGATTCATATCACAAATGGTACTGCCACAACTGCAACAGTGCTCACAAATGATAGTTGTAAAGTTATTGTTATTGTCATAATTTTATACCATTTTACTGCTAATAGTTGGTCTATTTTTGCAATACAACCTGCCCTCTCCATATATCTCTATTAATCTCTCACTACTTCCCCACATGATCTTCAACCGAGGTGTAACTTGCTGGGCCCTGATGCAAAATCTTTAATGAGATCTCGACCTGCTTTTTGACACTTAGAATAGTGATAAATTTTATGTGGTAGGTAGAATTTTGGGGCCCCCTTAGAGTGCAGGGCCCAGTAGCGACTGCTACCGCTGCACCACTTATAGTTACGCCCCTGATCTCTGATCAAAAACTCTTGTTTCTATATCTCTTTCTTCTCTATTAGGCCTGGTTCCTATCTGCGTTTGGGATTCCATTCAGGGAGTCTGCTTGGTGACCCCACGAATGGAAACCTATATGCATAGAAAAGTGGTTACCTGGTAAAACATCCGGACTCCATAGACTATAATAACTCCATGTGGTTTCCGCACGAAACATGCTGCTTGCAGGGCTTTTCTCATTACATGTTTCATGCGGACACCAAGTGAAACTACATGGACCCCATTACAGTTTATGGGGTCCATGTGTTTTCCCAAGTAACCACTTTTCTATGCGTATAGGTTTCTGTTTGGGGGGTCCTCAAGCAGACTCACTGAACAGAATCCCAAACCAGTGGCGTAACTAGGAATGGCGGCGCCCCGTGGCGAACTTTTGACATGGGGCCCCCCCCTTCCTGACCGACACTGAAGAAGTCTACCGACAGACCCCCCCGCAGCATTCCTGCGCGCTCTATTATGCCCCATAGTGGCCCCTGCACACAGTGTTATGCCCCATAGTGGCCCCTGCACACAGTATTATATCCCACAGTGGCCCCTGCACACAGTATTATGCCCCATAGTGGCCCCAGTACACAGTAGTTTGTCCCATAGTAGCCCCTGTACACAGTATAATGCCCTATAGTGGTCCCTGCACATAGTATTATGCCCCATGGTGGCCCCTGCACACAGTATTATATCCCACAGTGGCCCCTGCACACAGTATTATGCCCCATAGTGGCCCCAGTACACAGTAGTTTGTCCCATAGTGGCCCCTGTACACAGTATAATGCCCTATAGTGGCCCCTGCACATACTATTATGCCCCATAGTGGCCCCAGTACACAGTAGTTTGTCCCATAGTGGCCCCAGTACACAGTATTATGCCCCATAGTGGCCCCTGCACACAGTATTATGCCCACTGTGGATACCAATGAACAATTATACTCTGGGTTCTTTTCAGACCCCAGAGCATAATAATCGGACACCTGGGGGGATACAAACATAAAAAAACATGTTACTTACCTATCTCCCACTTCACGTCTTCGGTGGTGTTGGCCTTCTTTAATGATGTACTGACATCACCCGGGACATCAGGGACGTCACACAGCTAGGCCCGAAGCGTGCCAGGAGTGTGGAAAGGTAAGTAACTCGTTTATTATGTTCCTTTAACTTTTCGGGGCCTCCGATCATTATACTCAGGGGTCTGAAAAGACCCCCCGAGTATAATAATAGTGCTTGTGTGGCCCACGGCGTCACTTACCGATCCGGGCCCTGCCAGGAGTAATTCCAGCCAGTAATGGCCTATTAAGAAAAGAAAAAAACCACAGGGGTAGCGGCTGTCACTGGGCCCCTAATGTCCCGGGCCCTGTGGCAGCCGATACCCCTGCTACCCCAGTGGTTACGTCACTGTCCCAAACGCAGATGGGAGCCGGGCCTCAGATATTGCTTATCAAAAACTGCAGAAACCTGAACTCCTAACTCCTCCTAGTGAACCACTACTCTGTGTGAATGTGAATCTAACAATATTCTCCTGCTATGCTACTTCTTTCAATGAGTTTATACATTTGTGATCCCCAAAGTCTTTATTTTAACGTTCTTATCAATAACTCAGTATAAGCCTTAATACATTCATATACATATGAGATCACGATGTAAACATTTTTATGTGCTTTGTAAATTTTTTTTTTTTTTACTGTGAAACATAATGTTGACAACCAAGGACCTTTCTAAGGAAATAGGAGTTCTTAAAGTCCCCTAAAGCCCTACACAAATATCCCTAAACGTAAGAGCCACTCCCTGGCACACAGCTATAGGCAAATATTGGCAAGGATGGAAAAGTTCAAAGGACTCTTTGTTTTGTACACACAGACATAGTAAAACTCAGTATAAGAACGTCATATCTCAGCGTTTATCACAAAACAGGACAGGCTGAATCACAATCCCAGAGCCATTTTACAAGGCTCATTCTGGTGACAATATCAGACTCCAAAACCAGAGTGAGCAAAAACAAGACCATTAAACGTAAAGGCATCACATGAAAATAAAGCCAGAAATAGTAGAATAAGGACAGATTAAGACAAGCGGAAAAACTGCATTTTTATTGCAAATATTACTTTGATGTTTGAGCCAAAGCGAAGAGCGACCTCAACTGTGGAGAGGAACAGCTGTGAAAAACAGACAAACTGGTCCATTTTTTCATGGCTCTGTGGCATCTGCCTGGGACCCGTTTTCATAGCTCTCTCATAGACTTCAGTCTATTGAGGGATTCATGGAACAAATAAAGAAGACATTCTATTTTTTAGGGTCTGTTAAAATGGACAAGTGAATATCTCCATAATGCATTTTAAAGAGGACCTGTCACCAGGTCTGAAAATCCCAATGACAAGCACCATTTTAGGGTGACAAGCACTGTCATCATAAAAATAGGATAGGGTAGGGGCCACACGGTGGCTCAGTGGTTTGCCTTGCAGCACTGGGGGCCTGGTGTTCAAATCCCACCAAGGGCAAAAAAACATCTGCAAGGAGTTTGTATGTTCTCCCTGTGTTTGCATGGATTTCCATCCCATATTTCAAAAAGACATACTGATAGGGGAAAAAGAATGTACATTGTGAGCTCTATGTGGGCTCACAATTTACATTTAAAAAAATAGGATAGGGCATAATAGCCAAGTGGGCGGTAATACTGTGGTCTCCTTAGGGGTGGGGTCTCTGCAGCGCCGCACCTCCCATGAGGCGACCTGAAGCGAGCGCTTCAGGCGGCACTATGTCAGGACCCCAGGGAGGGCGGAATTTTTGATTACTTAAGCCAGTCCAGGACAAGCTGTCCTGGACTGGCTTAGCACCGAGCGGTGGTTTGGGGAGGCCACTGGAGCAGCGCTGCTCCAGCAGCCTCCCCTCACGCTCAGGCAGAGAGCAAGTCCTCTCAGTGCCTGCTCTCTGCCTGTGAACGACGCTAAGCCCCGCCCCCTTCACGCTACCATGCCCCCTTCACGCCACCATGCCCCCTTCGCGCCGCCATGCCCCTTCGCTCCGCCCCCTCGCTTTCTGTAGTTCGCCTCGGGCGGCGAAAGGGGTAGGTTCACCCCTGGGCCTCTGTGTGCTATTTCTCATTCAGTGTTACTGCCCACTTGACTTATGTACAGTAATTAGCATTAGCACTAAAAGGGCCTATATCTTTGGAATGGCTAACCAGATTTAGCTATATAAAGTGGCAAAAAACTCATGGTGACAGCGCCTCTCAGATGATTTATATCAATAGGCTTTCCAGATCTGGTGACATGTCCTCTTTGAAAACAACTGTGTGACAGCTTTTACAAAAATGGCCATCAGAATTCCCTTTTTCCAGTTCATGTGAATAAGGCCTATAGGAAGTACTGATACCTCTCCTGGAAAAAGCACTCATGACTTTGCCCCAGATAAGCAGCAAAAAATGCAATGAAAAACATTATCAATATTAGATCATACCACAAACCAAGGTATAACTGCAGAGAACTGCCCCAGGGCGGGTTCACACTTGCCCCCAGTCCCCATTTTAACCAATACGGCGGGTTTACGTCTTCTGCCCCGAGAAACTAGACAGGGGACGGAAACCCAGTGGTTAGTTTTCAAACCCATTCACTTTTTAGCCGGACACAAAGTCGGACATGCAATAGTGTGGCACTATTTCCAGCACTAGGTTGTGTTACATTGCCTAGATCCAGGACCAGCCACCAGAGTTCAAAGATACTGTGGTGGATTAACCTCCTGGATGCCATGATCGATAACAATCACGTAATCCATGGTCTGAGGGCACTACAGTGCAATGTTCTGCCATACATTAGTACAATGTTCTGTACATTGTACAGGGGATCTGAGATCCCAGCTTCAAGTAAAAAGTGAAAAGGCACAAAAACACATAGTAAAAACACAGAAAAATAAATAAATAATAACAAGTTAAAAAATCCAACTTTATATTTAAAAAATATACATTGTGAACAAAATAAATAAATAAACGTTAGGTATCTCCACGTGTGTGTAAGTGAAAGCTGTAAATAAAAAATATACCGCAATGTGCAAATTAATGTATTTTGGTCACTTTGCTTTCCCCCAAAAATAATAAAACGTGATCAGAAAGTCATACATACCTAACATGGGTACCAATAAAAGTACAACTTGTCCCCAAATAAAGAACCTTTACATTTTTCTGTCAATAGTACAGTAAAAAAGTTACAAGCATCAGAATACGTTGACCTCAGGAAAATCCTTCATTTTCAAAAATGACGTTTTACTTGTAAAAGTGGTAAAACGTAATAAAAAACAACATAAATCTGGTATCGCCGTAATCGTAATGACCCGCTGACCAATGCTGCCATGTCATTTTTAATGCAGAGTAAATGCTGTAAAAACATAATGCAAAAAAATGGTAGAAGTGTGTGTTATTTCACATATACCCTCAAAAAGTAAAAAAAGCTAAACAAAACATTATATGTACCCAAAATGGTGGCAAATGACAGTATAAGGGAGCCTTCACACGGAGTAAACGCGCGTGTATTTTTGAAAAATACACATGTAAAAATACACGTGCAAAAATAAGACTCCCATTGACTTCAATGATATTTTTCACACGTGAAAAATACGCCTGAAAAATGTCATTGAAGTCAATGGGAGTCTTATTTTTACACGTGTATTTTGCAAAAATACACATGTGTTTACTCTGTGTGAAGGCTCCCTAATTACTCGTCACACAAAGAATAAGTCCTCGCGTGGCTATGTGGACAGAAAAAGTTATGAAGACGGGGAGGGAAAGTATGAAAAAAATCTCTGAGCATTAATGTGTATAAACTTCCCTGTGTCATTAAGGGGTTAACCACTAGTTCCTAGATATTTCCATTTATTTTACATTTGCTGATGTGAGCGTAGTTTTCACCCTGAAGATAATTTTTCAGTAGTAATGGGTGAGTACACATTGCAGAGTCCTGTTTACTTTTCGGTTTTATTACCAGGGGGCCTGTTCGCACCTCCAGTGTTTCTGGAGCAAACTAAGTTTTCTGTTTTATTAAGGCAGGTACTACATGCCCTCTGGTGGAGGATTTTGGGAATAGTTCAAGGTGCTATTTATCTTTAACTAAGGACGATACTGTGAATTTTATATAGGAATTCATACACACAATCCTGTGCAGTCTGCAGGTCAATGAGAATGGCAAGGATCCGAGTATCATCTGTGGTTTTCACTGACCCATCTATTCTATAAAATGGGCCGAGCCATACATGTGGACAGGTATAGGCCCGGACACCTCCTCTAAAAAGAAGAAGACCCATCTGCAGACAGCAGTTTTGAGGTAATTGTTCCTCATCAGTGCAAAGTAGAAAACAGTAAGGCCGGAAGCGGAGCGCAGCGGTAGATGGAGGCCCCCATGACAGGGTCTGAGGAGAACTAGGCCTGGTAGATAGGGGAGGGGCTAGCATGGCGCGGGTTGCTATGGGAGGTTATTTATCTTCCTTTCTCCTTCCTGGCAGTCAAACCGCCGCAGGGGAATGAGAAGTTGTCCCGCCCGCCCGCCCTTTGTTCGTTTTTCTTTTGGTTTTTTTTGTCGCAGCAGTTATGCGGGGTGGGGGTCCTTGGAGTTGATGTAAAATTATAGTGCTGGGGGAAACTTAGTAGTAATGTTTACCCCCCCCCCCCCCTTCCCTGTGTTTAGTTCAGGTTTGTACTCTGGCTGGTGTTTGGACTCCTGCTGGGTCGGTATCCTGAGGAGTAGTTTACATTTAACTGTCAATCTGTGAGTATGGTGCCTCAGAGCCAGTACCAACGGCTGGGGGTAATGTTAGCGTGGTGAACAGATTGGCAGCCAGACATTTTGGAGCTCCAAGGACCTCCCCTCATTGGTTCTCGTCCTGATTAGTCAGCTAGTTAGGATAATTAATATATGGGGGGTATGTTTTGGTAATTAATTAACTGTATAATTGGTTACTTATTGAACGGAATTTACATATTTTGGTATGTTAAAGAACTGTTTGTTACTTGTGTAATAAAATGGCTGCTGTGGCCAAAATTAATCAAACCTCACTGGTGTGTGTCGTTCTTGGGGTTGAATCAATGTGGGGTAAGGGTTGGGTTGGTATGTTAGTGGTAAAAGGTAAAGGTGGGGGTCACAGCTTAGAAAGGGAGGGGAGGGGGGGGGAGGGTTGTTGGTTATAGAGCAAAGGCCATTCATCCTCAGATGCCAATGTTATGGCTGGCTGGGTGAGTGTCACAGATGTGGGTCTGAAGGAGTACTTCTTAAGGAGACGTTATCTTTATCAGGCCACCTTGGGATGTACCGTATTTTCCGGACTATAAGGCGCACATAAAAACCTACGATTTCCTCAGAAATCGTAAGTGCGGCTTATAGTCCGGTGCGCCTTATATATGGATGGAAGCGGCGGCAAAGTCTGCGTGCCGCTTCCATACATACATAAAAGGCACCGTAAGGGGGCATTCACACTACGGAACGCCGGCGTGTATCACAGCCGTACACGCCGGCGTTACAGCAGGGCTGCCGGACACTTCCTATTCATTTCTATGGGAGCCGGCATGTGAGCGCTCCCCATAGAAATGAATGGAGAGACACTTCCCATTCATTTCTATGGGAGCCGGCATGCGAGCGCTCCCTATAGAAATGAATGGAAAAAAGCAGTCCATTCATTTCTATGGGGAGCGCTGGCATGCCGGCTCCCATAGAAATGAATGGGAAGTGTCCGGCAGCCCTGCTGTCACGCCGGCCTGAAACAGAACGTGAAACTTACTGAGCGGTGCAGGGCGGGTGGGCGGGCATTCAGGCCTCCTCTTCCTCCGATGTCCTGACCACTTCCTCTGGCGCTCGCGATCTGATAATGGCCTGGGCGCATGCGCAATATCATAATGCTTCTACTACGGCTACTGCGCATGCGCCCAGGCCATTATCAGTTAGCGAGCGGCGGAGGAGGAGGACGAAACATCGGAGGAAGAGGAGGCCTGAATGCCCGCCCACCCTGCACCGCTCGGTAAGTTTCACATTCTGTTTCAGGCTTTTATTTTAAAACGGGGGGGGTAGTGTAATCTAACTTTTACGGTTGGGCTCTATCAGCATGATTTTGCTGATAGAGCCCCTCCTCGCCTGCCGAGCGCTTCCAATAGAAGCGGCTGGCACGCGGGGGGTTAAGCGGCCGCTGGCAAAGTCTGCCTGCCGCCACTTTCAATAACATATAATGTGCACCGGACTGCGGCTTATAGTCCTGTGCGCCTTATATATGAACCGAGACGGACTATAAGGCGCTCATGGGCAATGCGCCTTATAGTCCAGTGCACCTTATAGTCCGTAAAATACGGTACAAAGATTTATTAGACCATAGGCATTATTCCCAGATTATGCCACTAGGTTTCAGTTAAACAATGCATTGGTCTATAGGAAGCTACCTTCTAAAAGATGGCGCTAGAGAAATCTCAACCAAGAAGGACTTATTTACATATTCCTTTCCCAGAATACTTAGCAGGACATACATAATCTAAGAAGTACTTGTACACGGCAACATGGCCTAATAAAGATAGTAGGAAAAGGAAATGAAGCTGCTGGAAGACATGTTACATAGCCAGGTCCACTTTAACCATAAATAATAATAATAATAATAATAATAATAATAATAAATTTTATTTATATAATGCCAACATATTCCGCAGCACTGTACAATTTGTAGGGTTCAAATACAGACAGAAAGGTACATTACAAAGAAAGTCATTTTGTTAATGGTGCACTTGCAGTGGGACCTATGGTAGTGGGGAGCGTTGGAACAGCTTGCATATGCTGTCCTGCCGGGCTGCATAGAATGATGAAGCAGACTATAATGGGGTCTGTGTGCTTGCCACGCACTGCCCACAGGAATCATGTCTGCATGATTCGTCTATGGGGTCCGTGCGCTTTGACAGCACAGCGCTTGCAATTGCATTTGTATTCCATTCTCTGTGTATTCCAGCAGACTCTCCACATATGGAATACAAAAGCAAATGTGAACGAGGGGTAAGTCCCTAATACCCAAGACAAGTTGGTAACCCCTGTGTAGTGGTATACAGCGGTGTATATATCAAGGCTACCCTTCTCTATTTTATCCTCTGTTCTGATATGTTGTGTACCATCAATGCAATGTGTATTTTGTTGTCTTTCTTTTGCGACTGCAAAAAGTGTAAGTTGTAACTACTAGGTGTTGTGAGTGGCCAGACCTCCACTAATCTATAAGTTATTGCTAGGGTTGAGCGATCGGGATTGGAAAAGTTCGGATTTTGATCAGCGAGTGAGTAAATTTCACGATCGCGATCGGAATTCCGATCCCGATCTTTTCCGGTGGGATTGAGGTCGGAGGTTATTTCCCACAATGCTTGGCTACTGGCAAAGCATTGTGGGAAAAGCTAGCAATATTAGCTACTACTACTACAATCAGTGGCGTAAGTAGGGATGGCGGGGCCCCGTTGCGAACTTTTGACATGGCCCCCCCCCCGACCGACTCCTACACCTTCCTGCACGCTCTATTATGCCCCATAGTGGCCCCTGCACACAATATTATGTGCCTTAGTAGCCCTTCCACACAGTATTATCTCCCAATCTCCCATAGTGGCCCCTGTCCACAGTATTATGTCCCACTGTGGACACCCATAAACAATTATTATACTCTGGGGTCTTTTCAGACCCCAGAGTATAATAATCGGAGACCCGGGGGAATAAAAACATAAAAAACCTCTGTTGCTCCCCAATCTCTCAGCTCCTACGCTGTTGGCCTCCGAAGTAGTCCATCTTCAATGACGTCAGCCGTCACATGACCCGGGAAGCAGGCCGGGGTCATGAGACGTCAGACGACTAGGCCAAAGCCTGTCCGGATCGTGGAGAGGTAAGTAACAGTGTTTTTTATGTTTCTTACCTCTCCTAAGCCACAACAAGCCGCCTACTCCCATCATCTCTAACACTAGCCTAGGGAGGTGGGGGCGCGCACAGCGCTCTGAAGGCATGTCAATGACAGATGTCAATTGAAACTATTTTTGGACTCCATGCTGTGTGATGAATAGGATCGTTTTTAAAATCCGATCTTCGATTATTAAAAAAAATCCCATTGATTTGCATTAGGATTGGGTTCGAATGGAAAATGATCGGAAATCGGATTTTAAAAACAATCCTGAAATTTCAAGATCAGCTCAACCCTACTCATAATGTTTCTAGGCTAGTTCCTAGTCTTTCTACCATCACTTTATGTGACTGCACACGTTTTATTCCAACAATATGAAAAATAAATCTCACCTAATGGAATGGTGACACCGAGAGTTTAAAATTAGATTGGTGTCATATCCGGTGCAGTAACTTAGAGCATCTATCACTGCGACATCTCTATAAGTTTAGGGTCATACCTGCACCCGGTCTCCACCTGGGGAGTCCGTTACACATCACGCTTTAAAATTGTGGAAAGAAAAGCCCTACAAGCAGCGCTTTTCCCTCTGCGTTTTCTGCCCTTTTCGGACAGAAACCAGGCAGAAACTCAGTGGACCCCATTATAGTTTATAGGGTCCGCAGGTTTCCAAAGGTAACCGCTTTTTTAAGCAGATTAGGTTTCCCTTTGGGGGTGTTCCCAAGCAGACCCAAAACATAATGATTAGAGATGAGCGAGTAGTACTCGATTGAGTAGGTATTCGATCGAATACTACGGTATTCGAAATACTCGTACTCGATCGAGTACCACTCGCTGTTCGAATGTAAAAGTTCGATGCAGAACCAGCATTGATTGGCCGAATGCTATACAGTCGGCCAATCAATGCTGGTTCTTCTCCTACCTTTAGAAGTCTTCTCCGTGCAGCTTCCCCGCGGCGTCTTCCGGCTCTTCATTCACTCTGTCAGGCATCGGGCCTGGGCAGAGCCGACTGCGCATGTCCGATTGTAGTGCGGGCATGCGCAGTCGGCTCTGCCCAGGCCTGATGCCTGGCAGAGTGAATTCAGAGCTGGAAGACGCCGCAGGGACGCTGCACAGAGAAGACTTCTCGGAGGATCCAGCCCGACCCTCACTCGCAGACTTGGTAAGTATAATTTGATCGAACGTTGCCTACCCCTGAAACGAGCATTTTCCCCCCATAGACTATAATAGGGTTCGATATTCGATTCGAGTAGTCGAATATTGAGGGGCTACTCGAAACGAATATTGAACCTCGAACATTTTACTGTTCGCTCATCTCTAGTAATGATGGCAAAAATACACTAAATCTTTACCAGGAGACTCCACAAAGTACAGGTGCAGCATTGCTTACTGTATAACAATGCTGGTTTGTAAACTATTCAGGCTCTGGGGAATGCTGAATTACAACCCCTAAGGGTAGTGCATGTGATGCCATTTATAGTTGTCGCCTTTGGGAATGCGGCATCTACAGCCAGAAACTGACAATAAAATATGGCAATCTTTAAATTTTCCCATAGATAAGTGGTGCCATTTGCATTTGGCAGCCACTTTTCTCCTCCTGGGATGGGGCAACATAAATCTGATACGCTAACCAATTGTTCATTGAATTGCATTATGTCTATGGCCAGATTGTGATAATACCTGAATTAATATGTGCGGTTATAATTTATGTGCTGTTATACAGGTTACAGGAACAGAACTATATGCCAGCCTGCTTAGCCGCTATCTCGTGTTCCCCAGGAAATATAAATGTTATCATTACCTGGGTGCTATTAGCAGAGAGTGTTCTCGTACTGCCATAGTTTATTGTCCTGTTAGGAAATGTGTTGGTTCCAGTCCCAGACAAATGTAAATAACATCTATCAGGTCACCATGTGGAGGGAATGTCCTGTTCCCACTGCATTGCACCAAGCCATCAGATATGCCTGTATATTCTAACAGTACAATTGGATTTATTGTAATAGACGTCCGATCCATGATGCATCAGATATTAAAAGTCACGTGTTTTCTAGTGACAAATGAAATGGCCGTGTTGTTTGTTCTCTTGTACAATACAATATATTTACAACAAATCTTTTTTTTTTTCTGTTAGTCTTGAGCTGACATTACTCTGCCATATCCCAAAGAATACTGACTTGATGACATAATAAATGAAGTCATTTTGCCAATATTATAGACTGCATTATTGTCCTTGTCTAGAGCTGTATTCCTATCTCTGCAGAGTTGAAATCTCTAAGTATTCCTGGCTCAGGAGTTGCACAAGACTTACAATATCATTGGGATTTTTTGAATATATAGTAATAAATGGGGTCCAAAAATGCACATAAACAGTCACTGGCTCAAACAATAACACCTAGATAGAAATATTGGATTGCTGCAAAACTCGCATACAGTTATGTCTCAGGCAGATATGGAAAATATTACAGGTGTGGTCAGATTAAACACTGGGTCTCACCACAAAAGGACATAAAAAGCATCATCTACTGCCCTTTAAAAAAGCTCTCTGTGGTAACTTTTGGGTTCATGGACTTTGAGAGGCGCATCATTGAATGAGAGGAGAAGGATGAAATTTTCAGTGTACTGTCCACCATCGAGGCCGCTCTGACCTAGGTGTTAGGAACAGTAGTTACATGAGGGTCCATACACATAGTGTACAGGCTCCAGGTGACCCAGACAGATCAGCAGTAGAGAGGATTGTTTGATTCACTGACAGGCACCAGCAGATCCCACAGTTTCCATGTCCAACATCCAGGCACAGTTGGGACTATCATTGCAGACAACTAACTCTGCCTGGACTGCTTCCAAGCACCTAACAGAAGGTAATTTGGTGTCAGGGTGCCTATTACATTGAAGAAGTGTGAGTGCATCACTCACATCTCCCCTCCCAGTACCCGTCTACACTCTCCTAAGCCACAAGCCCCATGTTCTCCCAGCATCTCTAACAGAAGAGGAGCGAGAAGATCGGAACTGGCAGTGACAGTACTTCTGTGCAGGTAAGTTGAGCGAAGTTCGCGAGTAGATAGTGTTTATCTACTCTTCTGCTTCATCCCTGCTTTAGTGTACACTCAGCTCTTCTACATCTCAGATGTAGCAGAGTTGAGTATACAGCTCTGCTACATCTCAGATGTAGCAGAATTGAGTATACGGTAAAACAGGGATGAAGCAGAGGAGTGGCAGGCTGTGGTAAATCCATAGGAATGAATGGACGCAGCCGGCATGCAGGGGGTTAAGCGGCCGGACGCTGGCAAAGTCTACGTGCCGCTTCCATTCATTCCTATGGGTGCGTGCTTTCTCATCTGATACTATAGCTTTTCCCACAATGATTGGCCAGTAGCCAAGCATTGTGGGAAATAACCTCCGACCTCGATCCCACCAGAAAAGATCGAGATCAGAATTCCGATCGCGATTGTGAAATTTACTCAATTGCCGATCGAAATACGAACATTTCTGATCCCGATCGCTGAACCCTAGTTATGAGATAGAGGTTTGCTCTGGAAGGATGGGAAAGGAAAATAGATTTTTTCCAGGGATGAAAATGTAACTGCACTGTGGACAGAGGGTAAAGGAGAATGTGAGATTTTCTCTACTCCTATTACATAAGGGCTGTCCATCAGAGGTATACAGCAGGAGGCTATCCAAAATATACCTCCGACAGGAGACTGCAACATATCCGGTGGGATATATCGCTAATATCATGTGTCTACTGTATACCTGGAGTAGCCTAGTCCATTACTCTGTTCCATACAACAACAAACAGTGTATTCCAGGCTGACAGAAGTCAAATAAAGAAATATAAAGTATAGACTTAAAGAACTTTATTGAATGACAGTTCATCAAAAATACACCTCCAAAATGTACAATGATATAGAAGTATGTATACTATCAACTGACAACGGAAGGGGCTGAGATTTTTCTATAAATGTATATGACACCAGGAATATAGTCAGATTCTTCAGTAATCTCCTTTTCTGATATTGCTTTCTCCCATTGCTCCACTTCTTGCACCAAGACTTGTTCCCATAAACCTTTGGTCTGTAAAGAAGACATTTCTTTTTCAAGTTCAGCTTTGTATTGCAAGTTGGAGATGTTACTACGAGTGGTCATGCACACAAAGCCACCTAGACATGGGCAGAAAACCAAGATTCAGTTTAAGGAGTAGTCCAGAATGTATGTTTCATATTGCTTTTTCAATGACTTTTTTTTGCAGGACCAAACCTTCTATTAATTTTTCTTCCCCTTTCCCAATTCTTCTGCTCATGATGAGACAGCATAATCTAAATATACAGTAAAGCAGTTTCAGCAAATAAATGTGATTGTTTGTACAATTTTCCAATATACTTTCTGTATCAATTCTTCACAGTTTTCTAGATCTCTGCTTGCCGTCTTTCATTCTGCTTACTCCAGTGAATAGAAATCAGTCTGTGGTCATGTGATATTCAGTCCATGGTCATGTGATGAACACACAGGTGCACAGCTCGTTACAGTCACAGCACAGTAATCAGACATTTGCCTGGTAACGAGCTGTGCACCTGTGTGTACATCACATGACCATGGACTATATAACACATGACCATGGACTGTATATCACATGACCAGGGACTAATTTTTATCCAATGGACATAAAAAATGAGTGACAACGAGCAGAAATTTAGAAACCGTGTGGGATTCATACAGAAAGTATCTTGGAAAAATTGTATATATTTTTACTATACAAGCAATAACATTTATCTACTAAAACTGGACAATCCCTAAAACCTGTGGCTGCCCTCTATGTGGCACTCTGCCTAGTACTATTTGGAGTCTCAGTGGCTGACCCCGTGATCACAGCACACACTGAGTGCATTATATCTGTAGACATTGTGATCGTACTGTTATACAGGAGGATATGTAGGATTTTGTCTCAATACCTATATACAAAGTTGGTTGTTACCATTTTTCAGCATATCTTTACACTGTTTTCCATAGTCCAATCAATGCTGACCGTATCAGACTTTGTAAGACCCCCCACGAACAAGATGAATGGTAATAGCCAGACATCAAGTTATTCTTATATTTCTAGGAGGAATATTAGAGGAATGTCACACCACAGGGTTTCAGTAAAAGATCCCTCAGAACTGTGTTTCTATGGGGAATACTGGTGTTTACTAAAGCAGTCAAGACAGTAGAAGTGACAGGTCTCCTGTAAGTCAATAAGTCCAATACAGTCCTGTACAAACAGCGTGCTTATACTTTCCTGTTGGCTACAGTAATAATAAAGGAACAGAGGAACCTTTTGTGATCAACATATCTTGGAGGACCCTTGTGTGAGAAGGAGCTGTCCAATCCAGACAACCCCTTTAAGATACATTCCTAGTGTAAAATGAACTGCACCCTTTGAAGCATTTTTAGGCTAAGGCCCCACATAGAGAGCCGCAGCCAAAAAGCAATGCGATAAAACGCATTGCGTTTTTTTCTGCAGCACTTTTCTGTGGACTTTCTGCTTCTATAACTATAAAACCTGGAAAACTCAAGCGTCTCCAGCAGGTATAATTGACATCCTGTGATTTGCAAAAACGCAAGCTTTTTTGTAGATTTTTTGCAAAAGATTTTTTTTGTGCAAAGTGTGGACGGAATTAGTCAAAATCCCAGCAACTTTGCAGGTAATGTAAAACGCCGCATTCTTGCAGTGTGAGGCCCCAGCCATTAAAGGGAAAGAGTCCTTTTCCCTTAAGGGTACATGTACAATGCAATAAGTGCGTGTGCATTCTGTATAACTGAAGTTATATTTTCTCACCTTGCTTTGTGACACGGAGAAGTTCAGGCAGGACTGACACAGGGACTTGTCCGTCACTTAGTGCTCCTACTATAATAACTGCATCATATTTTTCTGAAAACAGGCAAGATATAAAGTTATTGGAGTTATTCTTCCATATAGCCATTCAATATAACACAAGAAGTGTTTAGGATAATTGTGTGTACAGTCACGAGAGTCTACACTAAGCTTGGTTTATGTCACTGTACTTAAAGGGGTGGCCACTTTCAGACCAATAGTGAGAGATAAATGTTATTGTTTGTATAATAAAAAGTTATACAATTTTCCTGTATACTTTCTGTATCAATTCTCACGGTTTTCTAGATTCATTCTAGTTACTTCCAGTGGAACAAAATGAGTCCATGGTCATGTGATATACAGTCCAAGTCATGTGATGAGCACACAGTTGCACAGCTCGTTACCAGGCAGATCTGATTATTGTGATGTAACTAACGAGCCCTGCACCTGTGTATTCATCACATGACCATGGACTGTACATCACATGACCATGAACTGTATATCACATGACCACGGACTGTACATCACATGACCACGGACTGTACATCACATGACCATGGACTGTATATCACATGACCATGGACTGTACATCACATGACCACGGACTGTACATCACATGACCATGGACTGCATATCACATGACCATGGACTGTATATCACATGACCACGGACTGATTTTTATCCACTGGATGTAGCAGAATAAATCACAGCAAGGAGAGATCTAAAAAACTGTGAGGAATTGATAAAGAATGTATAATGAAAAAGTGTTGAACTTTTTATTATAAAAATAAAGTTGTTTGTCTCTTCATTTTGGTGTGAAACCAGATAGCCCCTTTAAGTAAACTCGTTAGTACAATATCTTTATAATACACTAAATGGACACTTTATTAGAGACACCGGCTCTTTCACGGTAGGAGCTTTCTTTAGTAGAAATTAGATATATTACCCTGGATTGCTATAAAAAAGTGAAGTAAGTTTTCTGGGGACCAGTTTCAGTGTGAATCCAAATTAAAATGACAAAAAAAGTTTTGAAATGAGACCAGGTCATCGGTACAGGCCAAGCTGGGGCCAGTGTTTAAAAAACTGCCAATCTAGGTTTTCTTGTGATACTGCATTGTAGTGCTATGTAGTTGTTTCATACATGGATACAAATGAGGGTCAGTTTACTCACAGAGTCAATTCAACACTATTTTTGGGTATTGTGGTGGGTTTCTTTCAGCCCTTACCTGCTTTGGGAACGTGTGTTCAGTTTTGTAATTTTGTGTTTTTAAATTCTCTTTTTTTTTGAGTTGTTCATGGTATATTTCATTAAAGAGTTGGGTGTTTTGGGTGTGTAATCCTATATGCATATGTATCTTATCTTATGATATATTTGTTCTACACACAGTATGTAAGGTTGGCACTCCAATATTGAGGAGTACTGAGCAAATGTTATAAGCTGGTGTAGACAATCCTGAAAAGTAAGAATGCTTTCAAAAAATCAATATTTGGTGTGACCACCCTTTGTCTTCAGCATCAATTCTTCTAGGTACATTTGCACACAGATTTGGAAGGAACTTGGCAGGAAGGCTGTTTCCAACTTCTTGAAGAAATAAGCATGGGAGGTCTGTGGATGTAGACTTGCTGAAGTCCTTCTCTCTCTTCAGATAATCCCAGACAGACTGGATGATATTGTGAGGGTAATATCATCACTTCCAGGACTCCTCCTTCTAAGATTGGTCACGGCAAATATTGATGTGATTTAGATTTCTCTTTTGTTCATTCACTTAATTTTGTTGACAAAAATAAACTATTAACACTTCTATTTTTTTAAGTATTCTTACTTTGCAGGATTTCTTTTTTTTTTAAATTGTGAGCCCCAAATAGGGATCACAATGTACATTTTTTTTCCTATCACTATGTCTTTGTAGAACGGGAGGAAATCCACTCAAACATGGGGAGAACATACAAACTCCTTGCAGATGTTGTTCCTGGTAGGATTTGAACCCAGGACTCTAGCACTGCAAGGCTGCAGAGCTAACCACTGAGCCACTGTGTTGCCCTACTTTGCAGGATTTCTTTCACACATTCCTAAAACTTATTCTCAGTACTGTAATTCTGTAATGCACCCTATTTCATAGTTTTCATTTGGTAATACCAAGCAAAATCACTACTAGAAGTACCGAGCTGTGCCTGGTATACAATAAATGGGACACTCTGCATGCAAGAGGGCCACAGCCCAATCAAACAGCTGCTCGGCAGGAACAGCTTGAGTTGGACCCCCCCCCCCCAATCTAATATTGAAGACCTGTCTATTATTAATGGCCTTTACCAGAGTCACATGGTAATTGTCCCTGTCCCAGCATGCTCTGCTTCAACTCCTGGTACAACTCTTTCTTCTTGGCAACTTCCAGCATTCCTGCACTGCCATCCAAACCATGAAACAAGTGAAAGCCGCAGCTCTGCAACTGGAAACAAAAGAAAAATGCAAACTCAAGTCATATGTATACTGTAAAGCCAAGCAAGTATCCAAGTATTTCAACAATTATATTATATAGCCACTATACACTCACATTACATATTAATTTCATATGGAATAAAAAGTAACATTCTTAATAGCCACTGCTTATTTGTCTAATTGTGCGTCATGTACAGAAACTTCCAGAGAGCTAAGTAATCACGGTGAAGATGTCACGCCTATAATGGGTGATTATAATAAGAGATGAGCAAGTAGTATTCGATCAAGTAGGTATTCGATCGAATACTACGGTATTCGAAATATTCGTACACGATCGAATACTACTTGCTATTCGCAGTAAATATTCGATTCAGAACCAGCGTTGCTTGTTCTGCAGCAGGCTCGTCCTTGCTAGTCGGGAGAGCTGGCAGCTTGCTGTTACGAGGGTGCTGACTTTTTCTCATAGGAATGAATTGACCAGCGTTGATTGGCCAGTGTACAGCATTCAGCCAATCAACGCTGGTTCTGCCGGAGGCACGTCTGTGAGGAGGTGGAGTCTAAGATTGGACCACAGCAGTCTCCATTGTGGCTCCCTTATGAGAAAAAGTCAGCTCCCTCGTAACAGCAAGCTGACAGCTCTCCCAACTAGCAAGGACGAGCCTGCTGCAGAACCAGCGTTGATTTGCCGCAGACTCGTCTTTGCTAGTTGGGAGAGCTGGCAGCTTGCGGTTACGAGGGAGCTTACTTTTTATCAGTGCAACTGCAAGCGCTGTGCAGTTAAAGCGCACGGACCCCATAGACTATAATGGGGTCCCTGAGCTTTAACTGCACAGCGCTCCTCCTATACACTCTCCTCCTGCTACTCGTGGACTTGGTGACTCTCCTTTAGTCGAACAGTGGTTTACCCTGAAATGGGCATTTTTTCCCATAGACTATAATGGGATTCAATATTCGATCGAGTAGTCGAATATTGAGGCTCTACTCGAAACGAATATCGAATCTCGAACATTTCACTACTCGCTCATCTCTAATTATAATGCATTAGAAATATCAGTGATTATGGTCTTAACTACATATGGATTAAGCATGTCATAATGAAAAGTGAAGAAACTTTCTAAAATACTTTTAGGATCAGTTTCTCACCTTTTTTAAGTTTGGGTCTCAAGGATGAAAATCAGACCTAGTACATGTTACAGTTGACAATTTGTCATTATTATAGTATATTGTGTGAAAAGCTCACAGAGGAATGCTTAGATTCAGTAGAATTGTAGCAAACTCTTGGCAGTTGGAATAATTATGTCAGAGGGGATATTGTCTACTGATCTGGGGTGTTGTTATTGGGGGTGCAGATGCATTCCACCCAAACATACTAGACTCAGTGGGACAGTCCTGGATTCGAGGTCCTGTCCCACTGTCCTGGTCGGCCGGAAGGAGAGGACTAACTAAGCAACTTTACAAAATATAATGAAACTAATTACCCTCTCCAAAAAAACCCAAACAAACGTAGTAACCCCCCCATAGGTACACTCTAAAGTAAAGAAAATGATGATAAAGTAAGGAGAGATTCATTGTATTGCATGTAACACTAATATCAAACTACATTCAGGAAAACGGCTATTATTAAAGACATTCCATCAAGTAAATGTATACATTAACGTAGTAGTCATTTTTACTGATCTCATAGCAGATGTGAGATGCATTTGTTACTAGTTTAGAATGGCTACGTAACAGATGTGTTCATCAATACTGGGATGTAATGTATGGCAACCTCAGTTACAAATGGGATGCTAGCACATTGACAGTCATTACGTTCATTGGAATATCAGAAATGCAATGTATAGAAGTGCAGATGATTCTGCAAGGTTTATCACTTGCAACAACTCATCAACATCTTATGTTTCATGTTATATATGACAACAAGTAAACCTACTAACAAAGGTCAACGATGAATTCAGCTTTGCTGCATCTGCCATAGATTTCTGGCATTCATAGGCAATAAAAGCGGTCTAATCGTAAATGTGATATAGTTTCACAAACGTCAATCAAAGGACAAGATATGGAATTTCAGCAAAACATGGATAAATTATAAAGCTAAATATTAACCCATATGCAAATATTGTAAAGGATTGCTGAATATCAACACAACAGCATTTTTTTTGTATTATAAGATAAGATAAGACAATCCTTTAATAGTCCCACAATGGGGAAATTTCAGTAATACAGTTTCATAGATGGTACAGTAGTATATAACAAGAGAGAAAACACATACAAGCTCATGGCAGATAGAGAAATCCTAGGAATCATAGCAACTAAAAAGAAAGAAAACACAGACACACTGCAGGATCATTTAGTTCTCTGTGTGAAGTGATGTTAATAATACAGCCGAATGTGGTTGGAGGACATGAGGAGGGGGCACAGCATGTAGGTATAACAGGCAAAAAACGTTTTTTTGCAGAGGTGGGGGACATATGCAGCTATCATGATAACATGTGGTAGTTCTTTGGTAGGTGGTGAGATCTCATGCTCATAGCTGATAGTTCGGTATCTTGCATCAGCGCTATATTATATAAAGTTACACAATTTTCCAACATATTTTCTGTATCGATTCCTTGAGATTTTCACCATCTCTTCTTGCTGTCATTAAATGAGAGACTATATTGGTTGTTTCTAGAGGTCAAGAAAGTCTGAACCCAGGCTGAAGGCCTCAGGGACAGTCCAGCATGACTTGAGCTATGGAAGAATGGGGCAAGATATAGGAGGAGTAATGCAGGGAGGTAAAAATCCTTCCAGGGCTGGATATATGTGGCCATATGCACATGGCTGTGCAGGGGTGAACCTAGCTTTTATGCCGCCTGAGGCGGACGACAGAAAGCCGCCCCCCCGGGGGGAGGGGAGAGGCGGGGCGGAGCGAAGGGGGTGGGAGGAAGCAGACGGGGCGGCGTTAGCAGGCAGAGAGCAGGCAGGGAGAGGACCGTGCCGGGCTGCCGAGACGGTGACGCTAAGCCAGTCCGCTTAGGTCAGCAAAAATGCCGCCCCCCCCCCTGGGGGCCCGGCATAGCGCCGCCTTAAGCGGTCGCTTCAGGTCGCCTGATGGGAGGTGCGGCGCTGTGGCTGTGCCATATTTCACAGACCTAATGTCCATGAAAAACAATTGTATCTGTCCATGCAAGAGCACCAATAGCACATAACAGTCAACAAAGAAACATTTTGGAAACGTCCATCACTTGGCCATTATACAACTCATGATTTTTAATGGGTTTATTCACATGCCACTATCTATGTTAATTTTGAATTGAATGTGTTGTGTCACAACTGTTCAATGTGTCAAACTAACCGTGTGACAACTGTAAATGACCGTCTAAGCTTAGGTTCACATCTGCGTATAAAAAAGTGATTACTTTAGGAAACCTGTGGAACCTATAGACCAGAGGTCCTCAAACTTTTTAAACAGTGGGCCGAAGGGAGAGCAGGTCGCACAGACATCGGGAGCGGTGCCCTCCGATAGGTAAAGTGAAGTGCGCTCCATGGCCTGGCCCGAGCTCCCCAGGAGCTTCATTATAAATGCACGCCTGCTGGCGTTGTCGGCTGGGCCAGACAAAAGTGCTTGGCGGGCCGCATGTGGCCCGCGGGCCGCAGTTTGAAGACCCCTGATATAGACTATAATAGGGTCCACATGGTTTTGTTTGGTTTCTGGCCAAAAAGGGCGAAAAATGCGGAGAAAATGCATTTTCTCTCTGCATTTTTCATGCGGAGAGGGGAATTAAATCCACGTACGCAGATGTGAACTGAGCCTTAGTAAGTGTAGCATGACAAACAAAGAAGAGTTCCGTCCTTACTTTTTAATTTTTTTGGCCATTTTTCATGATCACAGGAATAATCTCTAACTTGAGCATGAGAAAGAAGAAGAGTTCTGTCCTCGCTTTTTAATTTTTCTGGTTCACATCTGCTTACCATGTAGTTTTTTCTTCATATTTAATGCAATGGCTTGCATATTTTGTTGTGTCATGTGATGGATCTTTCAGTTATCAGGTTTCGTGCCCACTTTTCTGATCATGACCTGGCAGGAAAATTTTTTACCCTGTGTAAGGCCAGGTTAAGACCTGCGCCTGATCTGTGTTCGGGGTTTCCAACCCCAAATGTGCTTGTACACTGTCTACCAATAAGTATTTGGACACCCATGCAAATGAAGATATCTGCAGCCGTGATGTACAGCATTTGCAAAGGAAACAGCATTTGCATTAGTCGCATGCAAGATACCACAAAGTGCAGTGTTGTCCGATTTTGAGAAAGGGGTAATTGTGGGGAACCACAGAAATGGTCGATCCTTAAGGAACATAGCAAGCAAACTGAACCTAAAATCGACAGTGGCCTATGTGATTACGAAGAGGAAGGTGAATGATGATTGTCGGAATGTGCCCCCGAGTCGGCAGACCCCCGAAACTGAGAGATAGAGACCGACGATTGCTGGCCAGAGAAACCGCACCCAACCGTTGGCTCACATACACCAGGAGTTTCACCAGGCATCCGGGAGTATTGTGTCACTCAATACCATCCGTAAGGAAGCATCTGCTGGGTTCTACCAACTATTCAATAAGAATAAATGTTTTTCTATTCTAGCACAGGTATAAACAAATACTTATAGGTGCAGCGTATAATGTGGAGAGAAAAGTCTGCAATTCAATAAGAATAAATGTTTTTCTATTCTAGCACAGGTATAAACAAATACTTATAGGTGCAGCGTATAATGTGGAGAGAAAAGTCCTGCAAGTAGAACTTTTCGGTTTTAATTTTTCAGGCAGAAACCTGGTGGACCCCCATTATATTCTATGGGGTCTGCTTTTTAAGTAGATTAAGTTTCTGTTCTCGGGTTCCCAAGCAGACTTGAAGAATGGAAACATGAATGCAGGTGTGAACCTAGCGCAAGTCAACAATAAAGGCTCTCCCTGAACGACCAGAGGTAGAGTTTTTAAAAACAGGGAGAAATTAATACAGAAAATATATCGGAAAACTATGTAACATTTAATTATACAAATCTGTAAGATCTGTTCTGAAACTGAAATTCCCCTTTACTTGTCATCACTTTATCAATAATGTTATCCTAGTGCCCTTTGATAGCTGAACCCAGTAGATAACGTTACTGTTTCCCACAGATACCGCACAACATTTCCACCTCAGTGACCTGGGCACAGATAATAAGGCGATCTGTGGAGGTGACTATTATTGTAGAAATTCATTATTAGTTCAGGGATTGTCTCAGTAACAGAAGCCTGTGAACTGCCAGCTGAGAAGTATCAGAGGGGCATCAGAGCTATGGCCGAGTAACTTTCTGCTGACACAGGATCTGTGCTTACAGAGCTTGAAGCATACAGTGTTGGCCAAAAGTATTGGCACCCCTGAAATTCTGTCAGATAATACTAATTTTCTTCCAGAAAATGATTGCAATCACAAATTCTTTGGTATTATTATCTTCATTTAATTTGTCTTCAATGGAAAACCACAAAAAGAATTGTCAAAAAGCCAAATTGGATTTAATTCCACACCAAACATAAAAAGGGGGTGGACAAAAGTATTGGCACTGTGTGAAAAATCATGTGATGCTTCTCTAATTTGTGTAATTAACAGCACCTGTTACTTACCTGAGGCACCTAACAGGTGGTGGCAATAACTAAATCACACTTGCAGCCAGTTGAAATGGATTAAAGTTGACTCAACCTCTGTCCTGTGTCCTTGTGTGTACCACATTCAGCATGGAGAAAAGAAAGAAGACCAAAGAACTGTCTGAGGACTTGAGAAGTAAAATTATGAGGAAGCATGAGAAATCTCAAGGCTACAAGTCCATCTCCAAAGATCTGAATGTTCCTGTGTCTACCGTGTGCAGTGTCATCAAGAACTTTAAAGCCCATGGCACTGTGGCTAACCTCCCTAGATGTGGACGGAAAAGAAAAATTGACGAGAGATTTCAACGCAAGATTGTTAAAAAAGCCAGGCTGGAGTTTGCTAAAACTTACCTGAGAAAGCCAAAAACATTTTAGAAGAATGTTCTCTGGTCAGATGAGACAAAAGTAGAGCTTTTTGGGAAAAGGCATCAACATAGAGTATACAGGGGGAAAAAAGGGGCCTTCAAAGAAAAGAACTCGGTCCCTACAGTCAAACATGGCGGAGGTTCCCTGATGTTTTGTGGTTGCTTTGCTGCCTCTGGCACTGGACTGCTTGACCGTGTGCATGGCATTATAAAGTCTGAAGACTAACAACAAATTTTGCAGCATAATGTAGGGCCCAGTGTGAGAAAGCTGGGTCTCCCTCAGAGTTCATGGGTCTTCTAGCAGGACAATGACCCAAAACACACTTCAAAAAGCACTAGAAAATGGTTTGAGAGAAAACACTGGAGACTTCTAAAGTGGCCAGCAATGAGTCCAGACCGGAATCCCATAGAACACCTGTGGAGAGATCTCAAAATGGCAGTTTGGAGAAGGCCCCCTTCACATCTCAGGGACCTGGAGCAGTTTGCCAAAGAAGAATGGTCTAAAATTCCAGCAGAGCCTTGTAAGAAACTCATTGATGGTTACCGGAAGCGGTTGTGCGCAGTTATTTTGTCTAAAGGTTGTGCTACCAAGTATTAGGCTGAGGGTGCCAATACTTTTGTCTGGCCCATTTTTGGAGTTTTGTGTAAAATGATCAATGATTTGACTTTTTTTTGTCATTCTCTTTTGTGTTTTTTCATTGCAAGCAAAATAAATGAAGATATTAATACCAAAGAGTTTGTGATTGCAATCATTTTCTGGAAGAAACTGAGTATTATCTGACAGAATTGCAGGGGTGCCAGTACTTTGGGCCAACACTGTAGCACACTAGCAATGAACGCATGACAATTCTGCAACGTAATTGGCAAACCGTCCAAGAGATTTCATTTTACCAACATGATCCATCAAATCAACAAAGACAAGTCTCTAATGGTGAAGAGTCACGTAGTGGACAGGCCTCACCTTCTGTGCCTATATGCCGCCGGTGTGTTCTCTTACATTGTCTGACATTTACTGTTTTTTTTTGCTTGTTACTAAGCGTTTTTTCAGATTTACCCACAGCCAGTAACTAGCAATATGTTTAACAGGGTTTACTAGAAACTACTAGCAGGATATACATGGGGCTAGGCAGGTGTCTTTATCTTAACGTACTCATTTTTCAGTGCAAGGGGCTGTGATGTAAAACTTCTCTGTCAAATATGTATTATCACCAAGAGAACAATTCAATTGCACTTTTTACCTGTAACTTTCCAAATGAATCTTGTGTGGATGCCAATAGTCTACCAGGCCCAACTCTAGGGACACCAGGTGAGTTTGTGGCCCACATTGAGGGCATCGGAAAAATACTGGCTGCAGGGGCCAGTACCAATCCATACTTCTGGACACCTATAGCTATGCCTGTGCAAGTAAGCGGCCTTCTTAGCTGTCAGATTCAGAAGGATCCTCGGGCCCCCTAATGACCCAGTCCTACAAATGTAGAAGTAATTTTATATTTAGAGATGCTTTCAACATGGCAGCTGTTCCACGAAGTAATATGGCGCAGATGAAACATTTTCTCATCCAAGAAAGATAAGTGGCAGTAATGGCCAAACACAAGAACAATGTCAAAAAGATTTCTTCAGCTTTCATTACGGATGTTGCCTCAAGCTGTAAACAAAGAAATGCACAGCGATTCCCACTGCTAGTCATGCACATCCAGGGCCGATTATAGGTTTCCCAGACGGGAAGGAAAATCTATTTCATGGGTCATAAGCTTTACATTGGGGGATGGCACTGAGACAACAGTTGTCAGCAGTGTGGAGTTATAGCACAAACTAAAGGCCAGGCTCTAACAAATTGTGTAGTGCAATGTAGATGTGACACATGGTGTATACTACGGCTCGGTTCTGGGAGCTTGTGTCTAATAACAGTTACCGTATATACTATTTTAGCTGATTTCAAATGGACCTTGGCCCTATACAGATACACCAGTGGATCTGTAATAAAGGAGCAAGCACCACACATGGGGCCCTGGCATCAGGGGGTATTCAACAAACACAGCTTATACGTGGCAGCTACAGTAACTTAGATATAAAGCTCCAAGCAGCTGACAACTGAAAGCACAAGAGATCTGCTCTGGGGGAAAGAGGGTGAGGAGAGCTTTATTATAGTTATTATTATTATTAAATATTATTATTAGAGATGAGCGAACAGTGTTCTATCGAACACATGTTCGATCGGATATCAGGGTGTTCGCCATGTTCGAATCGAACACCGCGTGGTAAAGTGCGCCAAAATTCGATTCCCCTCCCACCTTCCCTGGCGCCTTTTTTGCACCAATAACAGCTCAGGGGAGGTGGGACAGGAACTACGACACCGGGGGCATTGAAAAAAATTGGAAAAAGTCATTGGCTGCCGAAATCAGGTGACCTCCATTTTAGACGAATAGTGGATTTCAAATCCGGGTCATATGAGAATGTGAACTTTGTGACTATGAGACAGGGATAGCTGTACAGGCAGGGATAGCTAGGGATAACCTTTATTTAGGGGGGAATGTTATTAAAAATAACTTTTTGGGGCTCTATGGGGTGTGTAATTGTGATTTTTGTGAGATAAACTTTTTCCCATAGGGATGCATTGGCCAGCGCTGATTGACCGAATTCCGTACTCTGGCCAATCAGTGCTGGCCAATGCATTCTGTTGGCGTGATGAAGCAGTGCTGAATGTGTGTGTTTAGCTCAACTACACCTTGTGCACCCTCGGCTCTGCTACATCAGAGCCGAGGGTGCGCTTGAACCCTTGTGCACACTCTGCTTCATCAAGCTAATAGAATGCATTGGCCAGCGCTGATTGGCCAATGCATTCTATTAGCCCGATGAAGTAGAGCTGAATGTGTGTGCTAAGCACACACATTCAGCACTGCTTCATCACGCCAATACAATGCATTAGCCAGTGCTGATTGGCCAGAGTACGGAATTCGGCCAATCAGCGCTGGCTCTGCTGGAGGAGGCGGAGTCTAAGGTCGGACCTGAATGGAGACTGGTGTGGAGCGATCTTAAACTCCGCCTCCTCCAGCAGAGCCAGCGCTGATTGGTCGAGTTCCGTACTCTGTCCAATCAGCGCTGGCCAATGCATTCTATTAGCGTGAACTGAGTTTGCACAGGGGTTCTAGTGCACCCTCGGCTCTGCTACATCAGATTGCTACATCTGATGTAGCAGTGCCGAGTGTGCATCAGATGTGTAGTTGAGCAGAACTGGCTCAGCACTGCTAAGTCTCTGCATTCGCATAGGAATGCATTGGCCAGCCTTCGGCCAATCAGCGCTGGCTCTGCCGGAGGAGGCGGAGTCTAAGGTCGGACCTGAATGGAGACTGGTGTGGAGCGATCTTAGACTCCGCCTCCTCCAGCAGAGCCAGCGCTGATTGGTCGAGTTCCGTACTCTGGCCAATCAGCACTGGCCAATGCATTTCTATGGGGAAAAGTTAGCTTGCGAAAATCGCAAACTGACAGGGATTTCCATGAAATAAAGTGACTTTTATGCCCCCAGACATGCTTCCCCTGCTGTCTCAGTGTCATTCCAGGGTGTTGGTATCATTTCCTGGGGTGTCATAGTGGACTTGGTGACCCTCCAGACACGAATTTGGGTTTCCCCCTTAACGAGTTTATGTTCCCCATAGACTACAATGGGGTTCGAAACCCATTCGAACACTCGAACAGTGAGCGGCTGTTCGAATCGAATTTCGAACCTCGAACATTTTAGTGTTCGCTCATCTCTAATTATTATTATTTATTTTTGCATTTTAGTGTGTGAGGGCACCAAACCGTGTGGTGGACATTATACTACTGACGCTGGGTTCACACTAGCGCCCGGACTCCGTTCTGAGCTTCTGCATGCAGAAGACGGAAAGCTGTCAGAACGGGTCCGGCCGTGAGAGGCGGTGAGTGTTTTATGCTCTCCGCCGCGAAACCGTTTTTTTTTTAAACCGGACACAGAGTACTGCATGTCCGACTCTGTGTCCGGTTTAAAAAAAACTGTTTCGCGGCAGAGAGCATAAAACGCTCACCGGCACTCACTCCCGGACATCTTTCAGACCCATTCAAATGAATGATAAGTGGCAGGTCATTCAAATGAATGGGTTTGAAAGACTCCTGCAGGTTTCCGTCTCCTGCCCCTGTTTTGTGCAGGAAATGGAAACCTGCAGAACCGAGACCGGGCGCAGATGTGAACGAGCCCTGTCTGGGCCCCCCAGTGCAGACTTGCTTGGGGGACACATGGCACCACAGCACCCCGTGTTTTATAATAAATTGGTTTAATATATAACTATTTCCTTATGTAATGTTTGCATTACGTTTTTTTCTATTTAAATTGATGGTCTCATAGTTTTTCCTCTTCAGGTACATTAAAAGGATCACTCAATTATATCTTCCCGCCATTTTTACCTCATCAACAGGTCACTCCTCCGGGGGCTGTTTACAAATCTGGAAGCTTCTAAATGGACGTGTACTGCTAACAGCTGATTGGCTGGAATAGGCGGGAATTTCAAATATAAATAGCCGGCCAGTCAGCTGTTAGCAGTCAGTTGTCGATCTTCAAGCAAGAAGCCTCCACCCACCCTCCCTATTGTTGAGCTATTTCAAATTTTGTCACAGTGTTTGTTGTAGGGGAAAGTCTATCAGATAATGCTGATAGGACTGTTTGTATTAATTATTGATTAATTTATTTAATCAGTTATTTATGATTAAATTGATGAATTATTTATTGACTATTGATTGTTAACACTTGGTTTTCCTTAATAAACACTGTGGCCAATATTCACCATTATAAATTTGTATCTGAGTTTTTATTTATTATATTTATGGTTATACATATATAATTTTATTTGTTAATGGGTGCTTGTTGTGCCATGTATGCATACATACAAAAGGTAGGTGTGAAATCGCCTTTCTAAAGGCTATGTAAGGATGTGCTTATCTAAAAATTACTTTTCCCAATGACAGAGCCCCTTTAAGATATTGCATCAACATTGCAGTCACAAAAGAGCTAGAGGTTCAGCACATAACATGAAGGTGCAAAGATCACTATTTTTTTTTTTAATTACTGTACTAAAAGTACATTATATTTCTGTTTCAGATACTTTACTACCAACCATACTTCACATTGCAGTGTTGTAAAGACACTCCACACACAACTTTGTGGTATTTTTGGTGGTACACTGACATTTTGACATGTGTTTTACACATAGTTTTTACGTAGAAACCTATGTAAAATGCCCCAAAAAATTATTAAAAAAAAAAGTGCATATATTGTACGAAACCTCCTATAATCTCCCATAATTATAAACTTTTCAGTTTGGAGATGACTATAGAGCAGTTCAGCAGCACTACTGCACTCTAGTGGCTGTACTTTGTATTGCATGTAACACATTTGTACCTCTTCAGCTGCTCGTCCAGTTCCACATGCTACATCCAGGACAAGCTTCGACTCCCGATTTAACTGACACACTGAGGCCAATGCCAGCGCCGCTAAACGTGGGGCTCTATATTCCAAGATTGAGACATCCTTAAAAGAAAGAAACATATACTATGTATGTGAGCAATAATAAGTATGAACAAGTTGCTGTAAAGTGCAAAGGTGATTTCTTTGTCAATAAATAGGATTCTCGGTGCAAATTTCATGTACATTGTTAGTTCATGCTATTGCTGATGCAGTTTGTGCAGATTGTTAAAGTGTCATGGACATTGTATATTGTGTACACTACAGTGTTCTTGAAGTTATGGCTTTGACTAGCCAAGAGGTGAAAGTAACAAAATAGACATTTTATTTATTGCTATGGGAAATTTATTAAATATGGTTTATAGCAATATATTATACAGTATTCTCCTCTCTACATCAATTTTTATCTTTTTTTTTTTTTTACCATTTTCTATATTCTTGAATAACAGAGGAGACGCTAGAGTACAATAATAGTGCCGAAACAAACTAGTGGACCGAATATTCGTTGAAATGAATTATGGGGTTGGTTTGTCTAACGCAGCTAGATGCTTATAGAGCATATTATACTTGGGGGCAAGGGTCTCCTGTAGGGGTCCTCTGTGAGGAGCATATTATGCTGTGTGGGGACACTTGGAGCATTATACTGAATGGTGTATATTATATTGTATGGGACCACTGTGGAGCTCGGGGGAGCATATTATACTGTAGGGGGCCTCTGTGGGGATCTTATTATACTGTGTGAGGACACTTGGAGCATTATACCGAGGGGGTGAATTGAGGGGGGCATATTATACTGTGTGGGGACCCTTCACTATTTACATGACACCCCATTTGTTTTATAGCATGTTATTACAGGTTGTAAGTACTTTGCATGGTCACTATAAAACAGATCCTCTGCAAGGGGTCAGGGAACTTGTAAAAGCACCACAATACCTTCAAACCTCTGATCAACAGGGGTCTTGGATGTTAGGCCCCCACTGATCTCTTAGATCTTAGACCCATAACTGTCACTATCAAGAATATGGAGGGGGTAGGGACCCCAGTCAAAGTTTTCACCGTGGCCCACAAGATGTTCGTTACATCAAGGCTTCTAGTATGAAGTACATTTGTTGGAGATTTTTCTTCACCCTTTGGCCCAACTCAATCTAAGTGATCTTCTGATACACTTCATCAAATGACTTTTACACAGCCTAGGTGTGGGTTTGGGTCAAGTGTCAACTAGATGCAAACCATGTAAAAGCCGAATATTGTGCAGGGGCATGAATATAAAGAGACGAGAAGTTGCAGTGGTACTTGGGCCGAATGGTCATTCAATGGCCACAGACAGAAGTCTCAGTGTGTATTATCCCTGTGCTGTGACTGTGTTCCTTGGCCCTTAGCTGTGACATTACTGTTTATTATCTCAGTACTGTGAGAAGACAGCGCCATTAGCCTTGTTGTCTGATATTGTGTTTATTATCCCTATGACATCACTGTGTACATTAGCCTTGTAGGTTGTATTATTTTTGTTCTATGACATCATTGTCGTACTTAGTATTTAGCCATGAAATCACTGTTTATTATCACTTTTCTAAGACATCAATGTGCATATTTCCTGATACTGTGACATCACTGTGTGCACAGCTATGACTTTACAGAGTTTATTATTCATGTGATGTGACATCATAGAATACATTCTCTCTACACCGTGACATGAAGATTGCTAATATCCCTGGGCTGAATCTTCACTTAAAGAGAGTCTGTCAGCAGTAAATGTGTTATAAAACTAATCCCAGTATCTTGTAGAGGTGATTCTATAGCATCTAGACATTTCTCTGTTATTCAGCTTTATGCATATGCACATGAAGGGAACATTTTCAGGAATGTCTTCACATCTAGACTCCGGTCTCAGCTCTAGATTCTATGGCAAAGCACTTTCCCCTAATTTGCACGTGAAAATTGGGCTCCAAATAACAGAGAGATATTTGGAAACTATAACACCACCTCTACACCTTTCTAGAATTAGGTTTATAACTAATTTATAGTTGACAAACTCCATTTCATTTCCTCTGCACTATGATATCAATGTCTATGCCTACATATTTCTCTATATTTCCTGACATCCTTGTATTTATTATACTTGTTCTGTGACATCACTGCATTCATTATACTTGCACTATGACATCACTGCATTTATTATCCTTGCACTATGACATCACTGCATTTATTATCCTTGCACTATGACACCACTGCATTTATTAGCCTTGCACTATGACACCACTGCATTTATTAGCTTTGCACTATGGCATCACTGCATGTATTATTCTTACACTATGACATCATTTTTTTTTTGCCATGTGATATTCCCATACTGTGTTTATTATTCCTGCATTGTGACATCATTATATTTATTACCCCTGTGATGGGATGATATTATGTGCATTACTTGTGCACCTTCTATAACTACACCCCTGCTACTGTGAGAGTATAGTTAGGGGCATAGGACCCACAATACCTAGACTCTAGGATTATTCTCATATTATTATTATTCTCTAGGAAATATGGAGTACAACACACACGTTCTTACCGCCTCATACTGTGTGGCCCATTGGTCGTAAAACTGTAGTTTTTCCAAGACAGAGCAGTCTTTGTGAGCGGCAGCAATTACATCCCTGACTTCTTGCAATCCTTTACATATTTTGCCTGCCATATTTTCAGATTTTCAGATGATGCATATCTCTTGTTCTTATATATCTCTAGCAAATATCTGAAAAAGGATAATATAAAAATAAAACGGAAATCATAATTGTACATAGATATAATAATTGGTGTATGCATGGTTATTATCCATGACAGTAAAAGAATGATATGGAAAGAGCCGAGCATGCTCACATGATCTTTCCATATCAACAATTCTTTTTGCCCATTCGTCACCTTTTCTCCAGAAATGTGTGAAATGTATTGACGTGATCGTGTCTATGGCCAACGTAAAGGGTTAGTTCATTCGTAATGATAACTTATGTGCATATGCATTATGAAGACATTTGGGACTGCCCTCTGTTAGCCAGAGACTCGATGAAATATTGGTTGTCTCTCTGACAGAACTGGTCTACGTATTTTAAGGTTCAGTTGAATGGCTGATATGTTATAGTAAATTTCATTGCATTACATTGGGTGCAGCAGAGAAAACTGATAACTGGTCAGCTGAGTCTGGACGGGTTTTGCACGGTCTCCATTTTTCTACTGCAGGAAATTTGCATAACCAATAAATACTTCTAGTAGTCAGAAAAGGGGAAAAGTTGCAATTTGTATATAAAGAAAATCTTGTATGAGAAATGTCCTTCCACGAGATCCTAAGGGCCCCTTCACACGGCGTAAGCGCTCGGCTCATTCCGAGCCGTACATGCGAGCGCTTCTAAACACTTTCCATTCACTTCAATGGCAGCGCTCGTAAAGCTGGCTTTACGAGCGCTCCCATTGAAGTGAATGGGAAATGTTTAGAAGCGCTCGCGTGTACGTCTCGGAATGAGCCGAGCGCTTACGCCATGTGAAGGGGCCCTAAGTTGTATCACAGAAATCTTGGAAGGAAAGGCCCTTGTAAAGAGCACAACACCCAATGTACTAAAACTAGGTGCTCTATAGTTGTTGGGATCTTAAAGAATTGTCTTAGCACTTAAGGCTCACATATCAGATCAGATGACACATACGTACTATATATTCCGGGAGTAACAAATTGAATTGCCTGTAGTTTGTTTTCCTAGAAGACCAGATCTCTCGGCACCACATTACACATGCGTGTGACTGGAAGGCTGGAGGCCCGCATGAAGTTATGCAATGCATTAGGTAAATGGTTCCAGTATGGTGCTATTCATCAAGTGAGGAAACAGAACTATTAGATAGAAACAGAAATTCTTTCTACCCACTGGAACTTGTCATGTGGAGGCATTCCAAAGCGCAACGAGTAGAATTATTAGTTAGAAATTATTAGGTGGAAGGTTCATGTTATTCACATGCGTTATGGGTTTCTCAATGAGCCTTAATCCAATTGACATGCAGACCAATGCAAATGTATAAGGTTGATTCCGGGGCCTGATAAAATGTATTAGGGGCCCCTTACTACCCCTGAAATCCAAAGCCCACTTGACCCCTTTATTATCAACATATAGGAGAAGCAGCTTTTCATATATTTAGCTTCACTCCAATGAAGTCTATGCGGTTTATGGAAACAGTTAAGAGGTTTTTCCAGGTGTTGGGATTCTTTGGATATCAATTAACTTATTTAAGAATAGGTCATTAATATGTATTCCCCCCCCCACACTCCTCAATGTCTTGAAAATTCCTTTACGCCATATGATAAATTAGACTTGTAAAGAATGAGAACCACATACATCTGTGGCCACTTTTCCCAGCTGGATAAGTTCATGAAATGGACACCAGAAAGTGTTGGTATTGGAGGCTTCTAGATCAACAATGATGGCCTCAAAGAGCACGTTCTCCCTTTATCAACTCAGCCCTGTAGATAGGTTAGGGTCACCTGAATCAAACATTGTTTGCCCCTTGCAAATTGGTGTCTTTGCTGCTGAAGTATTGCAATATGCAAGTGAGCTCTTTGGAGCAATAAGCTCATTGCCACTTACCCCATTGGAGCAACAGTAATTTTTGACAACTTAGGCCTGATTTACAATGGTAAAAGGAATAAGGGTATGAAAACCCCAACAGATGGACCAATTGCGCTCCTCAGGAATAAATACTCCCAGGTCATTTAAGGGCTCAAAACCACATCTCTTTATTGAAAATACAGGGCAAAACGCGTTTTGGGTAAGAATCCCCTTTATCAAGTGCAACAGTGATAAATCTTAAAAAGTGACAAACATAACTATGAACACGTATCATAAAAACTAGGGCTGAGCCGATCTTGAGATTTCAGGATCGTTTTTAAAATCGATTTCCGATCATTTTTCATTCGAACCCAATCCCGATCCTAATTCCAATCCTAATGCAAGTCAATGGACTGAGAAGAACGGGGAGCGACAGTGGATCTGTGCACGTAACTGTACTATTCTGTTTCTAGTGGACTATACTATTCTGTTTCCTCTCTGCTTTGCTGTATACTGGACTCTGCTACATCTGCATTACTGTACATTTACTTGTCTATTTACTCTTCTGCTTTCAAGGCCCTGTTTTATAAACAAAAAATGGGGAGGGGGAGCAGGAGTATAAAATACTGTGAGGGGCCATAGGCCAGTGTCTTACCCTCAGCATCTGTGTGAGGAACAGTGTAACAGGCTGTGTGCCGGCTGCATCTATTTATTCCTATGGGAGCGTGCTAGTCGAAACGGCTTGGCCAGTAGCAAAGCATTGTGGGAAATAACCTCCGACCTCGATCCTGCCTAAAAAGATCGAGATCGGAATTCCGATCACAAAATTTACTCGATCGCCGATCGGAATCTGATCTTTTCCGATCCCGATTGCTCAACCCTGATAAAAAAATTCCTATATACATAAAACCACACATATATTCTAATATCATGAGGGTCCATATAAAAATTACTCAAAAAACTGATTACAGGTTTACAGTATATATAGGCCAAAACACAAGGTATATCAATGGAAGAAAAGGCACAGATGTAACCTACCATATCTGAGGTATCTACAGAAATGTGCCAGAGATAATGTATAACTATATAATACCCGCTATAGAGCTCAAATATATCCATCTCAAGGGAAAAACACTGTTTGATTCAGATAACCCTAACCTATCCATCTGTTGTATTGATATGCTGGATTCTGGTGACAGACTCCCTTTAGTATTGGCTGTTTCAAATTTAGATCAAGGGACTGACTATCCGACAACCACTTCTGGGTTATTTCCCTCTTTTTTCTTTTTTTCTATTCTTTCTATTTGGTCATTGATAGAACATAAGATTGCATAATCCCAGCCTGGCCTATGCAAACCATAAGATTTCTGGGCCATTGCGCTTATCCTTCTGCTCACTGTATGCCTTTCTCTTGTGCCTATGTTCCTTTTGCTCTATTTCTTCTACTGAATTCCTTCTTCAGCTAATGTTCTTTCTCCACATTCTACATATATAGCTAAGAAAGTTTGTAGATACATTTTATTACTTCTCTTGTAGTGGTCCTGAGTTAAAGGGATGTGTAAGACTCTTCTCATGTCAGCCTTGTGTATTTAGTTATAATGGACCCCATTTCCCCGTTTCCGGAAAAGCAATGTCACTACTACATCCCGAATCCACCCCATCACACTTACCTACCTTCTTCCTCTCCAGATTTCCTTCTGTGGGGAACGGCTTCTCCTCTTTCTGTGACGTCTGCCTGCACATGCACAAAAGAGCCTAGTCCTGGCTTTGCGCTGTAGCCAACACTCCATCTCTATTGAGCAAGCGTGGGAGCCTGAAGTAGCTGCGCACGCCTGTGCAGCAGAGATGGGGTGAAGGCTACAGCACAGTGGCGGGAGTCACAAAAGAGGAGGAGCCGTTCCCTGCAAAAGAAAGCCTGGACAGGAAGAAGACAGATAAGTATAATGGGGTGGGGGGCTGAGTTAGTTGGGTAAGGCTAGTAGTGGGCAGGATAGCTAGGGAGAAAAAAATTTCCAACTACGCTGGAATCACTGTATTGGAGCCTATTAATGGATGCTAGATATTGAGGCTGGTGGAGGTGGTAAAAAGTCCTCTTTAAGTACAGCGCCTACAGAAAGTCTGAGGTTGCCTGAGAATGACCCCTCTCTCCTCAGTGACCTGGACAACCCCTTTAGGACATTCCCTGTTTATGCAATCAGGGAACTAACGCAATATGTGGCTCTCATTTCATCATGGGAATAGGTTTATCCTAAACTCCTTTAAATGCAAGCAAAGATCAGAATTTACCCTACAGAAATACTCATACAAATTATACATTTCTTTTGGCTCTAAACTTGATATTTAATACAGAAAAGTATACTAACTATGAGTATTGCAATATTGCAGTCGAGATAGTAGACAGTCATTACAGCGGGTCCTTGGACAACCTTATAAACGTGACTCAGCCTGAAGCGCTCGCCATATTCCTTCCTGAACTGTATAGCAGCATATCACAATTACACATTTACAACCTGTACTCAGGCCACGGAGCTCGGATTAATATCTGTTTACTTTCCAGTTATGAATGTGGATAATCTGGACATGGGTTTATAATATTCACATTTTCCTGAAACCACGAGCAAACATTATTATATGAAAGCAATGTCCAGGGCGATCTCCCCCGTCCCAGCCCCTTTGTGTCAGCCGCACTAATGCAGAACATTCTCCCCATTTAAAATGGAATTTGGACATTTTTCGCTACAACAAAAATGTGAAAAGCCTTCAAAGTGACTGTTGGTGGCTGCGGCTCAGCCCTGGCTATGAGGATACATTTGCATATTTGCCAAAGGTGCGGTCTTTTACATTAAAAAAAAAAAAAAGGATAAAAAATACGACTTTCTGTAAAAATGTTCTCTCTAAATCTCCTTAGAAATGATTAAATAGGCATTCAATCACTCACAGCTCGTGTATGGCAAAAGTGAGTTCTAAATTGACAGACTAATCCGTATATTGAATAATCCTATGGCTCAACTTTAATATTTAACACCACCAGCTGTTGTGTCTGCATGGCAAGTAAAGGGAGAATACTCCCTCTGGTGGAGAACAGGTGCAAAGTATACAGGACACTCAAGGATCCAGTTTACAGATTTTAATAGGGAATTAAATTACAAGACATTTCCTAATATAATATAATTTTCAGATTTTTTTTCTCCTTACGAATGGAAACAATTTCAGGGATTAGAAGTGGGCAGAGTGACATATGACAACATATTAAACAAGGAACCTCCAGAAAAATACATTCCAGGTTGTATTTTGTTAATGAATCGCTCATAGAAGCTGACACTGTGGCTTCAGACCAAATGAGCTCTTTTGGTCTCACCATCATGGAAGTCTTTCCAAGCATGAGAGCCTGAATGGGGTGTAATATTGGGAAAATGAGACACCGGCTGTTGGTGCAAAGAGCTCAGTATGAGTACAGAACGACCAAGTGTATAAGAAGACTGAGCCAGGGTAGGCCAGACAACAGAGCCCAGCATGGAGAGGAGTCCAAGACTGGGAGAGTGTCTAATGGCCTTCAGACCTGGTGAACGGACAGTGCGGTTTGACCCATGGACGCGGCCACAAAACCATGCTTGCACATCCCATATGAGGCAGAATGATGTTCCCCTTGCATTTTCTAGGTGGATGAGCGGCAGCAATAAGCTGTTTCTACATTATCAGTCCCCATCTTTATACACTCTGAAAAAGTTGTCTCTTTTCCACAAGTTCCAGTAAAGAACTTGTCAATTACTATGTATTCCTATATACTACTATAACTAACTATATCAATTACAGATAACCTTTCATAAAATCATTTTAACGTTATTTATTAAGAATTGCTTTTTACGCTCTGTTCAGAAAAGATTCCTTTTCATTTTGGTATTTTTTCATATTAAACGTTGACCAATAGGATAATGATGTTGCTAAAATTGTTCACACAAAATGCTTGCAAAGTAATAGAGGGGAATTAGATTTTTCCAGGACTACGGTTGTATCAAATCCGAGAACAATAGATGGTATTTGGAATTGTAATGCCATTTATGGCTATATATAAGTGTTTGATCCCCAAGGCCGTGGTCAAACAACTGGCCATGAATTAAAGACATGGGCGGCACACGGGAGAGGACAGGAATAGGACCAGTTCTATATTTTGTGGCCAAGACTGTAAGCCTGCACATATGACATGGGCCCATAGATATGAATGAGTCAGTATGCTAGCCAGGAAAAACACGGATGGCACACTGACCTCGGCCACGGTTGTCTGCAAGAGGCCAAAGAGTATGCCCACACTAGTCTGATATACTGCAGATTTCCCATAGTGGAAAAAATACTCTTGCACTGAAACATAAATTGACATACTGCAAAATCCACATTATCTCCTTTGCCGGTGCATCGCCAGCATACGTACTATGTGTGAACATACACTTGAAATGACTTCAAACTACTGAACATGAAAAAAGTCACGCTATTTTTCCTGCAGTTCTCATTACCGTACATTTTGCTTGTAATAATGCCAGATAAAATATAAGATGTTCTGAAAGTGGCTGCTAAATTATGATAATTATTGAGCTATTAGGTAATATTCCGCATGAGCGCTACAGCTATGTCATTACCTAATACCTCATGTTAATAGTGAATATACTGAACATACAACATGCCAAGGGTCTTGAAGCTCCCACATATGTAGTATGGTGATGTCACATATAGATATATGATATGTAGATGGGCTTATGTATAGATTTTTCATCAAAGGAAATTCAATGTTCCATAAACCTAAGTTCTTCTAGGTAGATACAAAGACGAGATATCACAATTGGATTATAGATGTAATTTGGGTGTAGATACCACGATAGCTTGTCATCATCTATCCCACAATGTATCCATAAAGACAACCATGTTGCTGTATATTAAACATATGTGCTAAAAGTTATGTTACAACATCCATATGGATTATTTCCAATTGAAATGAAAAGTCTCCATTTATATAAATTTCAGAAACTTTACATCTTCCAGATATGACTAAAATATTGGAACCAAGCCTTCAAGTCAAAGTTTAGTTTCTGGAAGGCTATTGATGTGGCTTTCCCAACTTTAGATCTTCTAGAGTTTTAATAGAGAACTGCTCTGTCGTAAATGTGCTGGCTCTGCACAGTTCAAGAAGTCATTTCTAAGAACTGACAGATTTCTTCTACGCTGTAAAGAACTTACATTACATTCTTTGGCTTTCCATACTATAGATTCACATTCTCCAGATACTATGCTGAAAATTTGCTACAATTAAGAATCATTTTTACTAGAAAACTAATTCACATGTTTGGCAAGTCCGAGCAGACAAGTGAATTGTTATTATGGGCACATGGTCTGCAGTCTGATCAGACTGGATCATTGCGATCTAATCTCCTAGGTCCCATACACGTGCACAGAGCTCATGTGATGGGACATATGGAGTTATAGGTGTATAGCAGGTTATTGGACCTGCATTATATGGTCAGGGCCAGTGTCATGATCCCTTAGCACTATGGTAGATCTTCATTGTCTACTCTTAACTATTTCCTCACATGCATGGTCTCATTTCATAGATTTTCAAAGGGGTTATGCTAAATTTACAACTTATCACCTATCTACAGGATAGGAGATAAGTGTTCGATTAGTGGGAATGGTTGGATCCCCATCGGTTATAATGGGGGTTCCATGTATGTCTATTAGAATAGAAAGGCAATTGTGCTGGCTTATTACTTTTCCATGCAACTCTTTGGGATGGCCGGATTTAGATGAACACTGTACATAGAATATATTCAGCAGTCCCATAGAGAATGGGCCATTCCTTTGATCAGTGATACTTCAAATAGATATGTTTGAAAGGCAATGCAACAACAGGTCCCTACATAAACTATATCATCTGGTATATTTCCAATACTGTATACACAATACACTCAGTGCTGGACATCTACCAAACTATGCTGATCCACGCTGAGTCTTTTCTGAGTATACAGCATTAGCATAGTAGATTTTTGCAGAAATTTCTACCCTGGTCGGATGAATTGAAGCTGGACAACTTCTTCCCATGGGGTACCATGATGCAATTTCTAATGATACACTTGTTTCACACTAGGACTTGTTTGAACCCCCACAAAAGAGCATTGCCTTCCTATTTCTGATTTTAGGCCGGACCCGACGTAGAGCAAGAGCTGTGATTTGGCCACAGTACCTGGAAAGTGGATGGGATTCTGGCTAATCCCATCTACACATTGCTAAAAAATATCTGTGCCGGAAATGTTGCGATTTAAAAAAAAGTTGTGTTTTTGTAACTCGCAGCATGTCAATTATACCTATGGGTTTCCGTATAGGTATAAATAGGGACAGAGAGTGAATCTGATACAAAAATAACTTTTTTTCATGGGAATTTATTGTTGATGTATGCCACTGAATATCCATACAGTAGCATATGTTGAAGGTATGCCAAGCAATGCTACTGATGTATAGCATGCGGCAACAGGGCCTTAGTGCGGCATTGTCAGTAGAAGCATTGCTTAGGGAACAAATATAGTAGCATACATGTGTACACTGAATGCCATGACTACATTCACATCTTCAGTCTTCCTTGCAGTGTGCGATGAAAATCCCCAGACAAAAAATCCAACTTTTTTGCTCAGCAGTTGTGAGTTAAAACAATAGACACTGCAGTTGTAATGGTCCACCTATTCGTTTTATGGTCCCCCAACAGATAGGCTGATGCTAATGTGAACCTAGTCTAAGGCTGCATGCACACGGAGTTACGCCGGGCTTGTAAAAATACTCATTCACAGCCGTACACGCGAGCACAGCGGACGGCTCCCGAACACTTTCCATTCACTTCAATGGGAGCGCTCGTAACGCCGGCATTACGAGTGCTCCCATTGAAGTGAATGGGAAGTGTTTGGAAGCCGTCCGCTGCGGGCATTTACACGGAGTAAAGTGGCGCTGATTCTGCCATGATAAGTTGCAGCAGAATCAGCGCTGATAAAAAGACTCACATTGACTTTAATGGGTTCTGTTCAACGCACGGAAAACAGTGAAATCAATGGGAGGCTTTTTAACCCATTGATTTCTATGTGTTCCGCGTGTTAAACGAAACCCATTGAAGTCAATGTGAGTCTTTTTATCAGCGCTGATTCTGCTGCAACTTATCGTCGCAGAATTTATCGTGGGAGTCTTTATCGTGGCAGAATCAGCGCCACTTTACTCCTTGTGAATGCCTCCATAGGGGCAGATTTTCCACAATGAAAATTACACAGCTAATCCTTATGGCATGCATGTACCCTTGTATATAGTCATAACTCTAGGATACAGTATATTATAAATTTAATGGCAAATCCAAAAACTCATGCTATATGACCTATTTACATGTGAATGAGGGTAGAAAGTTTTCACGCTGGATCAAGTAGAAACTTAAGCGCAGCTCCAAATTCCAAAAGGCTTCCATATTTTGCATCATAATTACGGTATATATAATTTACGCCAAGCACAGTCCTGTACAGACCATTAACCTCGGCGTCTTAATACCATGTCTAAAAAAGATGGAGACTTCTCCTCTATTGTGTGACAAGTGAAACATGAAAACTGAGTGGTTTTGGCAGAAACGCGCGGTTGCTTTATTATCCAATAGACAAAACATGAGATTTTTTTTTCCTGCATGTTTGGCCACGGCACATTTTTCAGGGCTGTTATGTACAATATCGATTTATATAATAAAAAACAGACAAGAAATATGCGCCTTGGCGTAAACTGAGATGTCCGAGCCAGAAAAGACACATAGATTGTGCCTGTTTTCATATATCATAAAACAATGGAGCAAGTGAAAAATAGACACAAACTATTTAGGCTAGAGAACCCTTTTGGAGAATATACAGCGTTGGCTAGCAACGTACAGCTTTGCCAATCTTTCTGCTATGTTTTCTGGCATTAGAAAAAAAACCAAAATTAAAATTATGTCCCATTTTTTAGCCAAGAAGGGCTGTTTACAAGATTCATTCTGTAAAAAAGGCTAATCCAATTTTCATTACATGTATTTAAAAACATGGATGGAAACCCTTGGAAAAGAAGTTGTACAAGTTTCAGAAGACACGTCTTAATTTATATATCTCTCATGTGTACTTGAATTTATGGACTGACAGCTGCTGGTCTTTCATAGCAAATAGATACATATGACAACGAGAGGTTAATGAAATTTATGTGTCCTGTCCTGGACCCAGTTCTAAGGCGGCTGACAGCGGAGGTAAGCTATCATCCCAGGAAACCATATGCGGACATGATAGACGACAGTGTATGTCAGTACAATACCTTAGCAGCAGCACGCTGTCAGGCTTGTAGGCATGTACGTATACACTGCAGCCCCCAGAATGCACTGCGAGCGAGGAAGTCCTGCCTTGCACAGCAGGCTCTCATACACACTTGCACAGGGTGGGAGTGTTCTAGGGCTTATTCAGGATCCCTCTCAGCTGTGCATTCTGTAAAGGAAAGAGTTAAAAGTCATTATTATGCGCACGCCACCTCGAATACCTGCAGGGTCTGAATAGTACAACATGAGAAACTGATTCACCTTACCGCAGATGTAATATGGAGGAAACATCCCAGTCTACCCTGGCAGGGAGTGCACTGGTACTTTGCCGTAGCTCATCCACAAACACTTTTTGGTACTTTGGCATGAGATGTAGACTAAATGAACGTCCTCGTGTGGAAGCAGCACCGCCGCCGACCTGTTACACCACATTAGTACTCTAAACATCACTTAATTGTTGAGCAGCTGATGAGGTGTTACCGTATCCCCGAATAGAAAGGTCCATTATACGCGGGTTACCAAGACGAGAACACTTCTGTAAAATAATTCCTCTCTTTACTTGAAGTTTTGGCGGGCACTTTTTTTAATCCCTCATCATTCTGTCCGCCATATGTTTTGCACAAATGCATCGCATAAAAATTGTGATTCAGCTGTCAGATATCTTGGGTTTTGTCGCGCTTGTACTGAAGTACTGTGCCCCTTTTTGTGCCTTTGTATTGTAAAATGTTGCACTACATAAAGGTCCCTTATATATGTTTTTTGAAGAAGAGGGCACTTCTGTAAAATAATTCCTCTGTTTGCTTCAAGTTGAAGGTTTTTTTTTAATCATTTGCACAATTTTTTGTATACACCATTTTCTACCATCATTCTGTACGACCTGATGCTCTGAATCAGTATTCAGCCATGTGGGTTGGGAGGGAGGGGTGGAAAATGAAGAGAAACCAGAAATGGATGTCCGCTACAAGTTAGTCTTACGTTGTCGATGTTTGAATGGTCCTTTAGGCTAAGGCCCCCGGGATGTCCCGCATCAATAAAGTGCTGCGCATCACGGTTCTTTCCGCAGCGCTTTAAACAGAAAGTTTGCAGAGTTTTCCTCCACAGACTTTCTGTTACAATTATATCTATGGGAAAACCGCTGGCATTTTCGTAGATATAATTGACATGCTGCAATTTCCAAAACCGCACCGCTTGTGGAAATCGTAGCATGTCCACACAACGGTTTTTACTGCAAAGTGGGCATGGGATTCACTTGAATCCCATCCACCTTGCCTGTACTGTAAAACGCCTCGATTTTTTGCTGTGGCGATTCCACCGTGGGCAAAGTGCGGCCTTTCCGGCCCCTGGGGCCCTGGCCTTAAAGTTCTAGCTTTGTATGCTTGCTATGTAACCAAAATCAACAACAAGAGCAATACTTACTTGTTTCTATCCCACCTTCTTACTGCTAAAAGGAATGCGGAAGCCCGCTTTGTAAGACGCATACATTTTATAGGCCTAAATATGTCAAAATTTGCCAGGACTGTTTCCGAAAAATGGAAACTGTGTCGTAAATGAGGACTGTACATCATAGACAGCACTGTATATAAAATCCAAAAGGTGCAAAGTAACCTGGACCTGATGCAACATATTTATGAAGTGTATTGAATGCCAGTATTCATAACTAGAGATGAGCGAACAGTGTTCTATCGAACACATGTTCGATCGGATATCAGGGTGTTCGCCATGTTCGAATCGAATCGAACACCACGTGGTAAAGTGCGCCAAAATTCGATTCCCCTCCCACCTTCCCTGGCGCCTTTTTTGCACCAATAACAGCGCAGGGGAGGTGGGACAGGAACTACGACACCGGGAGCATTGAAAAAAAATTGGAAAAAGTCATTGGCTGCCGAAATCAGGTGACCTCCATTTTAGACGAATAGTGGATTTCAAATCCGGGTCATATGAGAATGTGAACTTTGTGACTATGAGACAGGGATAGCTGTACAGGCAGGGATAGCTAGGGATAACCTTTATTTAGGGGGGAATGTTATTAAAAATAACTTTTTGGGGCTCTATCGGGTGTGTAATTGTGATTTTTGTGAGATAAACTTTTTCCCATAGGGATGCATTGGCCAGCGCTGATTGGCCGAATTCCGTACTCTGGCCAATCAGTGCTGGCCAATGCATTCTATTAGCTTGATGAAGCAGAGTGTGCACAAGGGTTCAAGCGCACCCTCGGCTCTGATGTAGCAGAGCCGAGGCTGCACAAGGGTTCAAGCGCACCCTCGGCTCTGATGTAGGAGAGCCGAGGGTGCACTTGAACCCTTGTGCACCCTCGGCTCTGCTACATCAGAGCCGAGGGTGCGCTTGAACCCTTGTGCACACTCTGCTTCATCAAGCTAATAGAATGCATTGGCCAGCGCTGATTGGCCAATGCATTCTATTAGCCCGATGAAGTAGAGCTGAATGTGTGTGCTAAGCACACACATTCAGCTCTACTTCATCGGGCTAATAGAATGCATTGGCCAGCGCTGATTGGCCAGAGTACGGAATTCGGCCAATCAGCGCTGGCTCTGCTGGAGGAGGCGGAGTCTAAGATCGCTCCACACCAGTCTCCATTCAGGTCCGACCTTAGACTCCGCCTCCTCCAGCAGAGCCAGCGCTGATTGGCCGAATTCCGTACTCTGGCCAATCAGCACTGGCTAATGCATTGTATTGGCGTGATGAAGCAGTGCTGAATGTGTGTGCTTAGCACACACATTCAGCTCTACTTCATCGGGCTAATAGAATGCATTGGCCAATCAGCGCTGGCCAATGCATTCTATTAGCGTGAACTGAGTTTGCACAGGGGTTCTAGTGCACCCTCGGCTCTGCTACATCAGATTGCTACATCTGATGTAGCAGTGCCGAGTGTGCATCAGATGTGTAGTTGAGCAAAACTGACTCAGCACTGCTAAGTCTCTGCATTCGCATAGGAATGCATTGGCCAGCCTTCGGCCAATCAGCGCTGGCTCTGCCGGAGGAGGCGGAGTCTAAGGTCGGACCTGAATGGAGACTGGTGTGGAGCGATCTTAGACTCCGCCTCCTCCAGCAGAGCCAGCGCTGATTGGTCGAGTTCCGTACTCTGGCCAATCAGCACTGGCCAATGCATTTCTATGGGGAAAAGTTAGCTTGCGAAAATCGCAAACTGACAGGGATTTCCATGAAATAAAGTGACTTTTATGCCCCCAGACATGCTTCCCCTGCTGTCCCAGTGTCATTCCAGGGTGTTGGTATCATTTCCTGGGGTGTCATAGTGGACTTGGTGACCCTCCAGACACGAATTTGGGTTTCCCCCTTAACGAGTTTATGTTCCCCATAGACTATAATGGGGTTCGAAACCCATTCGAACACTCGAACAGTGAGCGGCTGTTCGAATCGAATTTCGAACCTTGAACATTTTAGTGTTCGCTCATCTCTATTCATAACCCCAGCGCCACTTTTGCTTTTGTGAAAGTAGTATAGGAGACGCAAAATGGCCAGAGGTGAGAATGTTTATGGCAACTGGTGTTTACAATATCACAAACTCAGGGGTTGCGACTTATTACACCAGAAATCTGGCAAAAGTGATTAGTAAATATTCCTCAGTAAGCGCTGAGCTGTTCAGTGCAGACAGGGCTGTGTAATATACAAAGACACATCTAATACTTGTAGGGTAAACAGGAAGACATGCAGAAATAAGAACCCATTGAAGTCAATGGGAGGCTTTTTTTTCAGCGCTGAAATTCCACACCAATTTCCTCACCATATTCCTCCATGTGAATTGACCCTTAGGCTGAGTTCACACTGAGTTTTTTGGTGACGATTTTGGAGAGGAGAAATTTCACTTCAGGAATTAGGAAATGGTTTTTTTCAAGCAGTTTGTACATGAGGCGTTTTTGTAGAGTTTTTTGAGGCGTCTTTAGGTTTTGTTTTTTTTCTCCAGCACAGTGTATGGACCTTGAAGAAAACACTAGTGGTTTTTAAGGCTTTTTTTTTTTGTCAAAAACTGCTTCAAAAAACGCTTCAAAAACCGCTAACGGCTTTTCCGCCTTCCATTTTCAGTTAGCGGGAAAAAACGCTAACGGGAAAAAAAAGATAGCGGATTACATAGGACTGTATTGTGAGGCAGTTTTTGGAGGTGGGTTTTAAGGCGGATTCCACGTCAAAATCCTGACTAAAAAACTCTGTGTGAACTCAGCCTAAGGGTTAGTTCAGACAGGGTGTTTTTGGGGTGGTCCTTCTACTTGTCAGTAATCCTTTCTGTGGACGTTCGGCTAACTATCCTTTACCTTCAAGCGATATGACTGCAGGTATTTAGAATGTCATCATTTATTATATTGGTCTAGCTTTGTGTTTGCCCTGGTGAAGTGTCACTTCTGACATGTATAGTCATGTGCAATAGCATTGTCATTACTTTCTCCATGGCGCTGTAGCTATTATAGCTCATCATATTTTTCACACTTTCTCTGAGATATTTCTTGTACTGCTCCCTCCAAGTTGTAGGGTTAATCAACATTAGTATATACTGCTGTGACTGTGTGAAAAGACTTATTTGGGGTGGATGTTTACACTCTTATACATGCCACTCAGTGGATATTTTCCACTATTGATATAACAAAGCTTTGACATCATTATTATTTTCATTATAGTCTATCTGAACGTCTTTATCTTGTATTCTTTTGTGTCTTTTTTTTCGTATGTGTTTGGCAATATCCATCTGCCCTGCTGTACCATGTGTTTTTATGGTATTTATTTACCAAATATTTCAATAAAAATTGTTTGATATTTTTATATATACATCTGGTTGGATTGGTTGTTTGATTTAGTTGACTTGTACTTTTTCCGTATTATGTGTTGAATGATTCTATCAAGTCAAAGTTCATTATGTGAGGCAATTGTTTATGGTATGCAGACAGGGTGTTTTGGACCGGAACCTGAAGCAGAGGCCGCACTCCGCTCCGGATTAGGCCCAGTGAATGGGCCCAGTCGGGAGGAGGGAGTGTCTTCAGGCCGAATCGCGAGGCGAAACACCCTGAAGAATGTGCATCTCGCTTCTTTTTCCAGGAGCCGGCACAAGCACATGAGTGGCTCCCATTGATTTCAATGGGAGCTGTCTTATTGGTCAGGATTTTGAGACGAAAACGGCTTCAAAATCCTGACTGAAATACGCTGTGTGAACTTACACTAAGGGTTCATTCACATGGGAGGCTTTTTTCCACGTGGATTCTGATGCTGATTCAGCGTTAAAATCAGCGCCAGAACACTGACCCTTAAGGGCCTGATCAGGGCCGGTGTCAGCACATGGCATAGTCGGGCAAGTGCTGGGGCCCACAGAGCCTCTGGGGGCCCCCCGGGAATTGCCTGTCCCAGCACTTGCCTGTCCTGAATACATAGGCGATTAAAGCAGGAGCTGTCACAGCTCAGCTCCTGCTTTAATGCTGCGGTCCGTCTTCTGCATTTGTATGACATGACGTCACATCGGGCTTACAACTATGTGAGTGGAGTGAGAACGGAGAGAGTGGCGGGGGAGTGATGGAAGGTGAGTGTAAGTGTTTGTTTTGTGTTAAATATTAAGGTGGAACATAATGAAGGGGGCCTATGAAACTGGGGGCAAATGAAGGGGGGGGGGAAGAACGGCATGACACTGGGGCAGATGATGGGGGGGAGAACGGTATGAAACCAGGGACAGAGATGAAGGGGGGGACATAAAACTGGGGGCAAAGGAAAGGTGTATATGAAATTGGGGGAGAGATGGAGGGGGGGCATATAATTTACGGATGACTGTAGGAGGATTATACTTTGTGGGAGTACATGAAAAGTGAATGAGAATGGGCAGAGTCAACATAAAAGTGGGCAGAGCTAAATTTGCAGCACATTTTGTCACTCTTTCTACTCTTCAAAAGTTGGGAGGTATGGCGTAGGTGAAACTGCGCTCCTGCATGACGTCACTCGCTTCGTCCGCCTGCAGCGGTGTGTAGTGTCCCGACTCCTGACTCCTCCACAAGGGGGCCCACTGAGGCTCTGTCACCCAAGGGCCCATAAAAACCTGGAGCTAGCCCTGGGCCTGACTTTCAGAAGAGGTGGAAGGTTGTTTGCTCAATGAATGAGCATCTTATTAGTATATGGTGTCGCATAGTCTACGGGCATGCATGAAAGTTCTCAGGACCAGTCCCCAAAGCACTATTGAAGTTGATGGTGCAATAACAATAAATAATTAAAATCCTAAAATTTGATTTTGCCTCTAAACTGAGTCCTATCTCGGGGGTACTGTATCTCAATGAAGAAGCACAGGAGTATATGAAGAATTATTTCTCTATTAAAGGTCCATGCTAAAAAGGCATGCAAATTAACCCTTACCAGCCAAGCCAGAGTCACCCAACTGCAGACAGCTTCGTCAATGCATGACATAAGGTTCTATGGTAGGCTCGGCCAATGGAGCCTGCAATGAGGGAACATTAAATATTGTATTTGCTATCATCTTATAAAACAATTGATATAGTAATTAAGTATTTATTAGAGTAGAATACACCTGCCATAAGAAATGTGGACGGATGATGATAACAGTCTTCAGGTCTGGCAGACTCCATGCTTGACAAGAGTTAGGGGCTGTGAAGGGAAAAGTTTACAGAGTTGAGAAATTCTTGTGCGCAGAATAAGGCATTCTCTTGTCAGTTTGGAAGCACTTTATAAAAGTAATCCATTCTGGAAGATTTCACATGACACCGGAAAGATATCACCAGCAAATAATGGGAACCAGAAATAAGTAGAGTCAAGCAGAATACACGAGGAAACACGCTAAAGTGAAAAACCACAGTCTTTGCAATGCAGGGGGACAACAAGTTTGGTCTATTAAGGGTCACTAAATAAATAAATTTTATGGGGGAAATAAAGGCTTTCAGCAAGTGGGTTCTTTGTTATTGAAAGCTGCTCATCCAGTGTAATGATAACCACATGTACCAGGAAATCTGCTTGGCTGTATGAAGCATTTGTATTTTTCTTAATGAAGATAATATTTGTTGAAGAAGGCAGAGATCTGACTGTGATAGAGAGACTATAAGGGTATGTTCACACAGAGTTTTTTGCAGGGGGACTGCAGAATCCGCCTCAAAATCCGCCTGTAAAAATGTCTCCCATTCATTTCAATGGGAGTCCCTCGCTTTTTTTTCCCGCTAGCGATTTTTTTCAGCTAGTGGTAAAAAGAAGCGACATGCCCTATCTTCCTGCGGATTCTGAGTCAGCCACAGCGTCTGCGGCTCAAGACACACTCCCGATTAGGCACATTCATTCGGGCCTAATCAGTAGCGGGATGCCGGGACGGGATGCCGATGCACTGCCGTGTGGAAATGGTGAACATATCCTAAGCCTTATTCACATGTCTGCATTTTATGTATGTATGGCGTCAGTATATGTGACATCCTTTATTCTTTCACAAATACTGCCACGTGATAGATGGATCACACCAATGAAAGTCTGTGGGTCTGTGAAAAAAAAATCAGATGACACCCATGTGTCGTCCATTTTTCACACATCAGAGACATAAAAAATGTAGAAAATTAAACAAAAAAAAAAATGCTGATCTGTTCTTCACATATGTGAAAAACGGATCAACCTTAGACTACACATCACCCGCAAATGAGCAGGATGGGGGTGCTGTCCATGAAAAAATTTTTTAAAAATGCATATCCACCTGTTCCCAGTGCTCCGGTGTCCTCCCCCGTGTCCCTGGTTCTTCTGCTCCAACGACATCTCCAAGGTCTCCTCTGGAGTTCCGCTGAAGCCGCTGATTGGCCTCAGTGGTCACATGACCACTGAGACCAACCAGCAGCCTCAGGAAGAGGGCCCATGATGTCACAGGTAGTGACATTACAGGCCCTTTGCTGATATTGTATTTAGGACTTAAAGCATGTGTAAAACCGTATGCAAATGATTATATGGAATATAAATTATTGTGCTCTTTCAATGCCGGCCCCGGGCTATAGGCTAACTAAATACAGGAATTATAGTATAAGGGGCCGCTCTTATTATATGATTTAGTGACAACTCCTTATAAATGAGTAAGAGAAACTAAGAACATTTGGAGTAAAGTCCCAGTTATCAGTTACATAATCTGTACGTACTATTTAATAGAGATTTTATGCCTTCCGCACATTATATGCTCATACGGAGAGAAGAAATAACAGCTGATATTCATTTCCTACTATTTAGATGTGTATTATACACGGATATACATTATGAATGAAGTGAGAAGCCAAGAAAAATCTCATACAGTCCAAAACAAATATCTTTGGAAAAACATGAACAAACACTAATAAAAATATTTCTGCAAAAAAAAAGCCTTAGACATAGAAGTTTATTGAATTTAGAGGTTGGAAACAAAAACAGTTTTCTCATCGTGACCATTTGGTTTTGGTCAGTTGAAAGTCAGCACGCTATAATTTTTCAACAAATTTTTTTCACATCTCTCGCCATGTGAAGTACTGGCATGGGCTGCGTAAGGAACACATGCTGGAATTAACATTTAGTTACTATCATGACATCATCTAAAGTGGTTTAGGAGTGATTTGTCTTTCATTCCCCTTCTCTATAGTGCTCATTAAACCTAATGTAACTTTGCCGCGGATTAGACTAATTGAAGACTTGTCTGAAAGTGAAGGTTCAGATATCCCACTGTACTGTCTGAATTGGCTCCGGCTCAAATAAGTGAAAGTGCATTGCATTGTAACTCCACTTTTGGCTTGATAGACATTATTTATGAGAAAATACATTTCCGCCCTCATAGTGTAAGGTTATCTAGATAATGCTGTAACAATGTCTATAGTTTCCTGCTGATAACAGTTGCACACTGGTTCTGCTCTTTGGCTTGGGTCTAGAGATGAGTGAGTAGTATTCGAAACGGCAGTTTCGAATAGCACGCACCCATAGCAATGAATGGAGCTGGCCGGCATGCAGAAGGGGCCGGCGTCCTGCCGCTTAACCCCCTGCGTGCTGGCTGTGTCCATTCATTCCTATGGGTGCGTACTGCCGTTCGAATACTACTCGCTCATCTCTACTTGGGTCATCTAGAATTTCTTCTGTCTTGTCTCCAGAAGATTTGTCAACAATTATCAGTCGTTCTATCCACTAACAAGGTACTGGAGAGAGTGAAAAAACAATATCTGATCTGAAAAATCCTACTCTCTCATAAACCAATGAGATGACTAGATTTCTGACTACATGTGTTCATCGCATTAAGCCATATATCAGTCATTCATGGTGGTGGTGGTCATGATGGAATTCAGTCTCATTCATGGCAGAAGACCTTTCTTTAAGTCAAACAAAGACAAACAAGACATTTTAAGATCTTCACCCACAACTCTCCTATTAGACCTGAGTTTCCACTGCTGCCCTATAAATAGCTTTGGACAGTGGCGTAATTAGGAACGGCGGGGCCCTGTGGCAAACTTTTGACATGGTGCCCCCCGACTGATGCCCGCCGAAAACCCCACCCGAATCCCCCCGCCCACATTCCTGCGCTCTCTATTATGCCCCATAGTGGCCCCTGCACACACTATTATGCCCCATAGTGGCCCCATACACAGTATTATGCCCCATAGTGGCCCCATACATAGTATTATGTCCCATAGTGGCCCCTGCACACAGTATTATGCCCCATAGTGGCCCCAGCACCCAGTATTATGCCCCATAGTGGCCCCATACACAGTATTATGCCCCATAGTGGCCCCATACACAGTATTATGTCCCATAGTGGCCCCTGCACACAGTATTATGTCCCATAGTGGCCCCTGCACACAGTATTATGTCCCATAGTGGCCCCTGCACACAGTATTATACCCCATAGTGGCCCCTGTACATACTATTATGCCCCACTGTGGACATCCATGAACAATTATTATACTCTGGGGTCTTTTCTGAAAAGACCCCTGAGTATAATAATGTTTGTGGGGCCAGGACACTGCCAGGATCAGTAAGTAAATAGGGCCTGTTATGGGCTGGAGTGACTTCAGCCGTTAACAGCCTATTACGAAATGAAAAAAAATGCAGCGGTAGCGGCTATTGCCAGGCCCCCTAATGTCCCAGGCCCTGTTGAAGCCGCTACCCTGGTAGTTACACCACTGGCCTCGGACTAACCAGGCTTTATGCTTTAGTGCCTTTGATGATAAGCTAATCTGGTGAGACCTCACTTACAGAAGGGATTGTACAGATGGGCAGTTTCATTGGAATACCAATTTAGGCCTAGGCCCCATAAAGCACTGCGGGAAAAACCATGGCAGCAATGTATTGTGATTTTCCTGCTGCACTTTTCACAGAAAGTCCACAGAGGTTTCCTTTGCAGACTTTCTGCTTCCATTACACCAACAGGAAAACCACTGGAATTTCTGCAAGTATAATTAACATGCTGCAATTTACAAAACCATGGTGGTTTCGGAAATCACAGCATTTTTGCTGCATGTATTTTTCTACAACATGTGGATGGGATTTGCTTGAAGACTGTAAAACAGCGTGTTTTTTTACGTGGCGTGGCGTGGCGTATGACCTAGTGGGGCCCCCGGAATTAAGTCTGTCAATCACTGTCAAAATTCCTTAAATAAGATTTGTGTCATCCTTTATGACCCCTTTACATGGGCAAATAAATAACCGAATGTGCATTAGATAAACCATGTTATATACAGTCCTATGAAAAAGTTTGGGCACCCCTATTAATCTTAATCATTTTTAGTTGTAAATATTTTGGTGTTTGCAGCAGCCATTTCAGTTTGATATATCTAATAACTGATGGGCACAGTAATATTTCAGGATTGAAATAAGGTTTATTGTACTAACAGAAAATGTGCAATATGCATTAAACCAAAATTTGACCGGTGCAAAAGTATGGGCACCTCAACAGAAACGTGACATTAATATTTAGCAGATCCTCCTTTTGCAAATATACCAGCCTCTAGTCGCTTCCTGTAGCTTTTAATCAGTTCCTGGATCCTGGATGAAGGGATTTTGGACCATTCCTCTTTACAAAACAATTCAAGTTCAGTTAAGTTTGATGGTGGCCGAGCATGGACAGCCCGCTCTCAAATGATCTGAAAACAAAGATTGTTCAACATAGTTGTTCAGGGGAAGGATACAAAAACTTGTCTCAGAGATTTAACCTGTCAGTTTTTACTGTGAGGAACATAGTAAGGAAATGGAAGACCACATGGACAGTTCTTGTTAAGCCCAGAAGTGGCAGGCCAAGAAAAATATCAGAAAGGCAGAGAAGAAGAATGGTGAGAACAGTCAAGGACAATCCACAGACCACCTCCAAAGAGCTGCAGCATCATCTTGCTGCAGATGGTGTCACTGTGCATCGGTCAACAATACAGCGCACTTTGCACAAGGAGAAGCTGTATGGGAGAGTGATGAGAAAGAAGCCGTTTCTGCAAGCACGCCACAAACAGAGTCTCCTGAGGTATGTAAAAGCACATATGGACAAGACAGCTTCATTTTGGAAGAAGGTCCTGTGGACTGATGAAACAAAGATTGAGTTGTTTGGTCATACAAAAAGGTGTTGTGCATGGCATCCAAAAAAAAACAGCATTAGAAAAAGAACACTTGCTACCCACTGTAAAATTTGGTGGAGTTTCCACCATGCTTTGGGGCTGTGTGACCAATGCCGGCACCGGGAATCTTGTTAAAGTTGAGGGTCGCATGGATTCCACTCAGTATCAGCAGATTCTTGAGAATAATGTTCAAGAATCAGTGACGAAGTTGAAGTTACGCCGGGGATGGATATTTCAGCAAGACAATGATCCAAAACACCGCTCCAAATCGACTCAGGCATTCATGCAGAGGAACAATTACAATGTTCTGGAATGGCCATCCCAGTCCCCAGACCTGAATATCATTGAACATCTGTGGGATGATTTGGGCTGTCCATGGTCGGCGACCATCAAACTTAACTGAACTTGAATTGTTTTGTAAAGAGGAATGGTTCAAAATCCCTTCATCCAGGATCCAGGAACTGATTAAAAGCTACAGGAAGCGACTAGAGGCTGTTATCTTTGCAAAAGGAGGATCTACGAAATATTAATGTCACTTTTCTGTTGAGGTGCCCATACTTTTGCACCGGTCAAATTTTGGTTTAATGCATATTACACATTTTCTGTTAGTACAATAAACCTCATTTCAATCCTGAAATATTACTGTGTCCAGCAGTTATTAGATATATCAAACTGAAATGGCTGTTGCAAACACCAAAATATTTAGAACTAAAAATGATTAAGATTAATAGGGGTGCCCAAACTTTTTCATAGGACTGTAGCTTACAGAATCAATGCAACTCATACATACAGCATTGCTTGGATAATTATCATGCTACTCTTTTGTAAGCAGGAATTAAAAATCTTTTATGATATATATAATATATTGCGGTATATACTAATTGCTGGGGTTAAGTCAATTGTAAAACAGAAGGGATTGTTTAGGAATGTAAAGATTTGCTTTCAGCACAGATACACATAATGTGTACAGGATATTATATTGAAAGATATAGCTCAGGCCGGGTTCACATCTGCGCTCGATGAGTGCTCGGGAATTCTGTTCCCCACTCTGCTTGAAAAATGCAGGACTTTTGCAATATGGGGCTTCAACCTTAGGCTGAGGTCCTACTTTGTGGAAACAGATTTTTTGTTGTTGCAGATTTTGTTGCGGTTTTTTGAATCAAAGTCAGGAGTGGATTGAGCAGAAGTGTAAGAACCTTTTATAGGCTTCTCATTCCTTTTGCAGCCATTCTTAGCTTTGGCTTAAAAAACTGCAACAAAATCTGCAACAAAAAAAGCTGCGTTTCCACTGTAGTATTGATGTAACTTTCCGACTCACTTTTCCCCCAGTGATGATGCATTGTGTTGACTCAAGCTTCTGCATACTTACTGTATCCCTTTTGTATTTCATTCATTTTATTTTACTTCTAGGTGGAAATGCTCTATAAATGAGGTTTCCTATCAGTGGAAATTGCAAAGTACTCTTCTAAGACCTGTTCTTGGAAACTAAATTAGATTACTTTTAATGAAGAATAATTAAGAACATGCGGTACACAGAATACACTGTACCAAACCAAGGTTTCAGGCCAGATAAGTATTTAGTTGGATAGAAGGCTATACAATTGAAGGAAACAGAATGTAAGGTTAATACCCTATTAATGCAGGAAAATGAATTCCATGTTCTTTAGTACATGTTACCAGTTTAGAACAGAAGAGCAGAGAAGGTGTTGGACTCTTGTACCGTATGAATGTCATTCCTGGGCCTACAACCTTACTGGTGATGATGACATCATATGTATTAATTTATAGAACATGATTACATCACTCTGCAGCTAACATAAAAAGTACCGTATGCCTTCATCTTCAAGTTACTGTCACCATACACAGACTGTCCATGTAACATCTCTGCCTGTTCGGGTCACTGCGCCACCCTCTGCTTGCGTGCTGCGGCGCAGGAGGCGTCTGCAGTTTGGTTCTTGGCGTAAAGTTTTTGGTCGCACTGTGTGAACATGGCTTTAGTTCTGAGATTGTATTGACACCACACCCGTCTTGCGCTCTTGTTTGCCTCCGTTTATTAAGTGTTAATTTGTGTGATTGACAGCCTGCCTTCCTGTCAACTCCAGGGGTGGGTTCTTCCTCCCTATTTAGTCTTGGCTCTCATTCACACCTATGCTTGCTATTGCCTTGTGCATACCTGCTCCTTACTGTGACTATTTTTGCTTGCATTCTTATCCTTGATCTTTGGCTTTCCTCACTGACTATTCTTTGGATTCTGATTTGGCACTGCATCACTCGACTGTTACTGACCCCTGGCTAGCTGACCTCTCTTTGTTGCTGTCCGTCTTGTCTCCGTTTTGTGTTTCACATATTTATTTATTTATTTATTTATTTATTATGCTTACTTATATAGCGCCATCATATTCCACATATACAGGAAAGGACTGTCTTCATGGTTGCCGCCTATTACGTAGGATAGGGCCTGGCAATAGGAAGGGTCAGTTGGGGGCTTCAGCTTAGGGCTCACTGTCTCTTGTGTGCCATCCCAGGGTTCAAACAGTTACTGGGGAATTGCTGTCCTAGCAATTCCCTAACAGTCCAATAGCAAATCCTACCTCCTGCACCCAACTGCACTACTGTATAACAAGTGTAGGACTATTAGTATTGATTAGGGTTGAACCGATCTTGAGATTACAGGATTGATTTTAAAATCCGATTTCCGATGATTTTCTAGCCGATCCCGAAATTTGCTGGATCGCCGATTGGAATCCGATCTTTTCCGATCCCGATCCTCAACCCTAGCCAATGCTTCTCTATGGGAAAAGTCACTTTAAGGGTTTAGCCGATCTTGAGATAACCTCCGACCTCAATCCTGCTGGAAAAGATCATGATTGGAATTCCGATCGCGATCGTGAAATTTACTCAATCGCTGATCGGAATCCGATCTTTTCTGATCCCGATCGCTCAACCCTAGTATTGATTCTATATCATCTATATGCATTCGTCTCTGTGTTTAACTGTGATCAAAACGTAATACTGCATATTATAGAAGACTTGCCGATGTTCGCTTTTAGAGGGCGCACCTTCTGGAATTTTATTACATAATGACCCTCGAGGGACTCATATATTATCTTTGTCAAAGTACAAAGAGTTCTGTGCAAAAAAAAAAAAAGTATATACAATTAATATACACATCATTACAATTATAAATTGATGATCTCATACTAGTGGCATGTCTGAGTGATGTCACTATCCCTCCAGACAAGCAAATCAAATGGCTGCCAGACGCTTTAATGGAACAAGAACCTGCCATTGACATCTTGCGTGCAGTCTCTACTGGTATTATAAAGGGATATATATCAATCATAAGGAATTAAGAGTCAAATTAATCAAATATATGTATACTCATAAGTATGTCATGGTCGATATATAGAATGAGGCCTATTCACATACCTAATCATGTACTACAACATATTAGTTATTTCCATGAGGTCTTTTGTATGTACAATACATATAATAATTACATAGGGGGCACATCCTGCTCACACAATACGATATGCCCATATGTTTTTATGGCCTATTTAGAGAAAAATAAACTTGAACTTAGAGCTATAATAAGTGAGGCCTTTCATGACAATGATACATTTGTAAACTCTGTTAATGATTTACATTAGAAGGGTATTACATAGACAGAATAGGAATGGTACTAATTAAAGACATTTCCTTCAATGTTGCATTGCTTAGTGTAATTTGTGGATTCCATATGTAAGAGCCATGTGTCAGATTTCTCAATGATATGCCTGACACTAAGTACGCCGAGATCTAAGGACTGAGAAATGTCACTGAATGTTCGTTTGTGATCTCATTCATTCCAGGCACAAGAAAGAGAAGTGAATGTATTAACCATGTCATGGTGGCGATATTGTAGTGTTTGGAAAGAATATTTCCAGTTAAAAAACTAAGTTTTTTTTTTAAAATAAATAAATAGTGCAGCTATAGAAGAAGCTTTGCAATAATTTGGGTAAGGGAATCGTTAAAGGAGCAATTCACAGTAGCTGCTGGTGAACCCTGGGGGAAGGGGCACAACAAGCTGATCCAACCATTGCCTCTACCTGCTTGCCTCACTGACCTAGGTGGCAGAGGACAACTTGTCGACAAGCTCTTCCTAGATATAGATGATAACACAGAATGCAGACGAGACAAACAACACAGAAGAGGAGTCAGCAAGACAAGGGTCAAAGCCAGGGAGACAAAGCAACACAAAATCATAATCCGAAGAGTAGTCAACAGGGAAGCCAAGGGTCAGAGATCAGTAATATAATAGTAGCTGAAAGAGAAGCTTAACAGGGACAAAGTCTAAGGACAGAGTCAAAATAGCCAACAAGCCTGAGTGGGCTGATGACCTGTATATTGGAAGTCCAGGACCCGTCTTAGACTTGATTGGCAGACAGGCCGTCAAACACAAGGCAAGGCTAGAATTAACTATTTGATGAACATAGAGAAACAAGGGAGATGGGTGTGGTGGAAATTCAATTACAGGCAATAGATAACAGATCAGTGTTCACACAGTGCAATGAAAAACTCTACCCACCGCAGCATGCGCGCGGAGGGTAGTACAGAGACCCAAACAGGCAGAGATGTTACAATTTTGTTAAAGAAACATTTCCTTCTCCACTTATTAGGCTGTTCCCTCTTCCTTATTGTCACTCTGATTGTTAAATTGTATAAAACCAATGGCTAAACTCATCTCACAGACAGAACTCTATGGAGAAAAGAGGGGGGGGGGGGAGAGGCTGCTGTTCAATGATTTATTGCCTCATTTTGTGTATTCAAACAATCTTATCTTGAAACACAATTACTGAGCACTTTTGGGTAAAATATGTATGTAAAGTATGCATATACTATGGATGGACTGTATTTTTTCTATTGAAGTCATTGCCATACATATACAAAAATATAATAAAATCTGAATCAATTAAACATATACGTGCAACCTTATATAGAACATATGATTAAGGTGCAGTATTTTGGGTTCAAGACTGTAGACAATAGGAAAGGATAAGGATATATGGGGAAATGAGCACCATGAAAATGAAGAAACAGAAGTATTAGGATAAGCAAAATGAGCCAACAGTCAACATGAAAAATCTCGGATTACACAAGCGGGACATGGTATCCATACAAAGAAACTGTGTGCACACCACACATCTATGAAAACATGTTTACCTGTAGCAATATGACCTATTTTGTATTGATATAATTTGTGCCACAGGGGTACATTGTGCAATATCACTCTCTATATACAAGGATGTAGTGAATCTGAAATCCTACCACCCAAGGTAAATTCATTAGCCACACATAGTAATATGAGGACATATCATTTTCCACATTGTTAATTTTACTATTGCCTAGTGAATTCTCATGGATACTATTTGGCCCTTCTCCAGAGCAGCAATTGGCTGAAATTCACAGTTCAGTAAACATGTTCTAGAGTCAGTAAGAAGAGTACTTATATAGAAGTATCTGTACATGGTACTGTCCTAGCAAATGGGCTGGAGACAAGGTAAAGTCCGTCAGCAACATCTATAATCTCAACTAAAAGCATACATTCACATTCATACTATGAGCACTACGAGTGGGAGACCAAGAGAGGGGGGAAACTTCTCTGCATAAACTGGAATGTTAGTTAGCGGTATAACAGAAACGCTCCCCTCGAATATTACAGGGGTGCAACCTCAAGCATTGGGATCAGAAGAGTCAGAATCAGGGAACACCAATTCATATTGCAGTAGCTATATTGTATAGACATTACTATTTAGTAGCAGTGGCATATAATCCAATCTGCGGGCTGTTACAAGGCAGGATTAAGGATAAATGATGTAGTAAGAGGTGAGATTACTCTGCACACCATAATGTCTAAGTGCCCAAGGGAACAATACCTTTAGATGAGGTGCACTTACTTATGGTGTAATTTGTCAGGTTTTAAAGGATATGACCTATTCTTTCAATAACATTTTCCTGTTTATTTAACATGTTCTTGAAGCATTTTTGGTTTGTGACAAATTGGTTCACCCATCTCTAATAAATCACTAAAAACGCTTTAAACTTTATGTATATAATAGGTTATTTTCTGTTGACACATTCCCTTTAAGCATATATTTAAAGAGGACCTTTCACCGATTTGGGCACAGGCAGTTCTATATACTGCTGGAAAGCTGACAGTGCGCTGAATTCAGCGCACTGTCGGCTTTCCCGATCTGTGCCCCGGGTAAAGAGATATCGGTCCCGGTAACATAGCGCTTTACAGTCAGAAGGGTGTCCCTGACAGTCTGTCAGGTACGTTCTTCTCCACAGCAGCGCCTATCGCGCTGTGCTGTGTGAGCGGGGAGGAACACCCCCCTCCCCTCCTGATAGTACTCGTCTATGGACGAGCTGTGTGAGCAGAGGGAGGGGGCGTTTCTCCCCACTCACACTGTAAAGCGCGATAGACGCTGCTGTGGAGAAGGACGTACCTAACAGACTATCAGGAACGCCGTTCTGACTGTAAAGAGCTACGGTACCCGGACGCTCGTGGCGTGAGACTCCTTCCTGACTAGGCCCATTCATTTGGACCTAACCCGGAGCGGAATGCCGCGAGATGCGTTTTTTGGAGGCGGATTACGTGTCAAAATCCGGTCCAAAAAACTCTGTGTGAACTCAGCATTAATGTGTTTCTGTTAAGAATCCCTTGTATAGCACAACCTGATAGCTAAATCAATAAGTTCACTCAATTGTGAAATATCCTTTTATCTAACTTTTGGGAAACCATGACTCATTTGCCAACTAAATTTCTCCAACAACATCCAAGGAAATATGTTCATAATGACAATAATAATGATAATACTTAATATCATGGGATAAGATCATGCAAGTATCATGCAAGTAAAAGCACAAAATCTATCATCCTCTTACCACCATTCCTGGGTTGAGATGAGTGCAGGTGAGTTTCGGATGAGGTCTGTGGGTGCTCTCAATAGCATCCCATATCTGCAGGAGATGACCCCTTGGTCAGGTATGAGGAGTGAGGCTAGGAAAAAAGAGTGACTTCTTGAAACTATCAGTAGGGGACATAGAATGGTTCTTATCACGATTTGTCCCTATAGCACAAAACCCCTTTTTTCCTAGTGCCTAACCTCAGAGCCATCACCCTAAATGGTGACCACAACCACCCTGACCAGAACCTATCACTGCACTATAATGCTATTAAATAGCCTTCCATTACCAAGTAATTGTCCCCAGAGGACACAATCTGGTTAGGAACAATAGGATGCTAATCATATATACAGTATATTATGTCATGAAAAGGATCACTCCTTTTTCCAAAAACTGCCCCACTGATGTCCATGGGGGATATGTACTAGTATTACATGCCCATGTTGATTGGTTCATGGGGTATTTCCTGTGGAACAATTTGAATAACCCCTTCAAGGTACATGCTGATGACTTTAATAAAGCCTGAATAGACTTAAGCCTCAAAACTAAAAAAAAAAATAATCGCCACACAACTTTCTAAACAATGATTGTTCATTCTAAATTACTTTAATGAGTAGGGAATTGGGTTTGACATAGACCTGGTTGTTCCTACAAGGAACTGCGCTGAGAAATTAAGATCACAGTTTGGAAACTCATAGTGAAAGCCACCACTAGTGGAATATTACAAAACGTATGAAAGCTCGCATTGTGATAGAAAGAATTCTGGATGATTTCATGGTTGGGTAAAACAATCCATGTAACTGTGCCTGGATTATATCTGCGAGTAAATATTGTACTATGATAGAAGGAAAATAATGGACAATTTGTATTATTATAATATACGCTTTAATATCAGATGAAGTAAAAGCAGCTAACATATAATAAACTATCTACAGCAAAAACACCACGCATCCATTTTATCATAACAGGCCTGTGGGTCCTTACTGGGAATGCTCCAGAAATATAACATGGCGACACCTCCTTCCATAATCAGTACCACAAGGGGCACAAACTTATTCGAGTCCTCATCATGGATCAATGGCAAGGAGTTTACTGTAGAAGGTGCACATTGCTCCATTGCCGTCATCGTCCGAAATGTAAGGACCATGATAAAACAAATGCGCTGCTGTACTTAATAACAATAACCTTTGATGGTGCGTGTTATATATTAAGAGGAGAACAAGATGATATTTCAACCTCATAAGGACATGGCTCATTTTGTCCATAGGGACACAGAGTATTTTCCCATTTTCCCGAGGGCTCTCACATTTTTATTTACTTCTTGTTGTTGGTACATTACGTTTTGTTTTTTGCTTTTTGAAGTCTATTATTGTATTATTTTTTGATGCAACTCAGCATTTCATTTTTTTTTTTTACAATTTTTAATTCAGTGAGCAAAAAATCTGTCTCACTGTAGTTTTTATTAAAATAAATGTGTAAGTTTTCTGTTGCATATATATATATGTATATATATATATATATATATATATATATATATATATATATATATTGCTTTTGTCCCATAAGGAAACATTCACTGTTAAACTTCATTTTTACTGTAATAATCACAAAGATTAAATAATTACAATTGTACTTTTCCCCAATTCAGGTAACTATGAGCCATAGCTAGCCCCATTCCCTTATGTGATCATACAGCCAGAACTATTGTCCCCACAATTACTGCTCCGTAGATGTATGGTACAGTATAGGGAGCTAAGAAATAACCCTTCGCTATAAATATGTAAAGCCTAAAACAAGTGTGATGTACTGTACTGGGATACTACAACCAAAAATACACCTTCCTGTGTGCTTAGTTATGGAACGCCACGCGCCAGTCTCTCATCTCTTGTTTTTCCTCCTACTTCTGCTGGTATATACTAGTATATGAGAATGGGGCTGTTTTCTAGAAACAGGGTGAATTAAGCTACAGTAACACATTATTAAACTTGAACCTATAGAGATCAATGTGAAACCCATAAAAGGCTTCAGCAGTTCCTATATGATGAAATTGTATCAAGTGCAACACACAAGGTTTCCACAGGGGCAACAGAATCTCCTGTTTCAGTTACTGATGACTAGACAGGTTCCTCTCACACAGTTATAATGAAGGTGATGAGCCTTCTCAATAGTATACTTGCTTATTTCTTATGTACTTATTAAGGAGACTATAGAGGGAAGAGTAATCACACTATTACAGGCAGAGATGGTACTGTCTCTAGCTAACCATGTGATGCTATGCTGAAGCACTATGGAATACATAGTAAAGAAGAGAGGAATAAAAAAGCATAGTCTGATTGGAAGTACTTAAAGGGGTTATTAGCATATATTTAAAATCAATCCCCCTTTGCTCCACCTAACTTCTAATTGATTCATAAAAAAAAAAATTTAAGAAAAAAATTTACCTATATACCTGGGGCGGTCACGTGACTGCACCAGGCACATTTTCTGATGATCTGGAGACGTTCCGTTTCCGTATTTCCGGAAACAAAACATCACCAATACCCATAACCCATTAATAGCACTAAAATACCTTTTTTTTAATAAAAAAAAAGGTTTTTTTTTTGCCCAGAAAACCCTTTTAATACATATAAGAAGAGTAAAGTATGATAGAAAGTTGAGAGTAATGGAAAATTATGTTTTCAATTGAAACTTGTTGGCGATAGACATGTGACTTCCAGATGTTGTAACCTGTGTGATGTGACCATGCTTGTAATACAATGAGCCGATCTTGAAATTTCAGGATCGTTTTTAAAATCCAATTTCTGATCATTTTCCATTCGAACCAGACCCCAATCCCAATTCCGATCCCAATGCAAGTCAATGGGATTTTTTTTAAATAATCAAATATCGGATTTTAAAAATGATCCTATTCACTACACAGCATGTAGTCCAAAAATAGTTTCAATTTTTGGACTCCACGCTGTGTAGTGATTAAAAAAATCCCCCGGCTACTTGGCCCCCCTGGTGTCCACTTACCTGCACAGATTCGCTGCCACTCCCCGTTCTTGTTGGTCTGGTCCTCTCTCATTGACATGCCTTCACAGCGCAGTGCACGCCCCCACCTCCCTAGGCTAGTGTTAGAGATGATGGGAGTAGGTGGGGCTTGTTGTGGCTTAGGAAAGTGTGGGTGGGGAGACGTGAGTGCATCACTCATGTCTCCCCTCCCAGTACCCGCACACACTCTCCTCAGCCACAAGCCCTGCCTTCTCCCAGCATCTCTAACAGAAGAGGAGCAAGAAGAATGGGCAGAGGCAGCGGCAGCACTGCTATGCAGGTAAGTTGAGCGAAGTATGCAAGTAGATAGATACTATCTACTGTTCTGCTTCATGCCTGCTTTACTGTATACTCAGCTCTGCTACATCTCAGATGTAGCAGAGTTGAGTATACATCTCTGCTACATCTCAGATGTAGCAGAGTTGCGTATACGGTAAAACAGGGATGAAGCAGAAGAGTGGCAGGCTGCAGTAAATCCATAGGAATGAATGGACGCAGCCGGCACGCAGGGGGTTAAGCAGCTGGACGCCGGCAAAGTCTGCGTTTTGGCCGCTTCCATTTATTCCTATGGGTGCATGCTATTCGAAACGGGAGTTTCGAATAGTACTCACTCATCTGATACTATAGCTTTTCCCACATTGATTGGCCAGTAGGTCGGGATCGGAATTCCGATCGCGATTGTGAAATTTACTCGATCGCCGATCGGAATCTGATCCTTTCCGATCCCGATTGCTCAACCCTAACAATGAAACATCCTTTATTAAGTCCTGCACTTGGAGCTCTTGTAATAAATATCTTGTGCTGTTCGGTTACCAAGCAAGAAAGGAAGGGGTTAAAATAAGGTTTACAGTCTGAATGACAAAATGAAATAGTGTGAGATTTCTATCCTTCATACTGACTGCGGGTTTCAATAAAATCCAACGTTCTGTTGTTTCAATAAAACATTTACCTTATTATTTCCAAATTTACTTTGTCGCAATAAAACATCATTGGTAAAATTCTTGCCATTCCTCCCGTTCCTCGGGCAGAGTGAAGAACTTTTTAATGTGTTTTCCACAGACCACCAGGGTGAGCTTTTAACTTCATGTTATCAATTTTACTGTGTTACCCTTTCACATTGCATATGATTTCTGTCTGTCCGGTTCATTCCTGGTAAAGCGGTTTTGTGGTGAGCCTTGTCTGGCCACGGTAAGGAAATGTAGTATGACATTGTGGCCACTGCATGTAATGGGGGGCTCAGGTCTGGCAGAGGGGGAGTCACCTACAGAGGATCTCTGTCTATCTCATTGAGGGGTTCCTTGAGCAGGGACCTTATGTTATGGCCCCCATTTGCCTTAGAATCGGCAACTTCACCACACCATGTCATATGTTCTGAAGCAGTGTTTGGTCCCCAGGTCACTAAGCCCACTCCTCTCACAGGTAATATATGGCATGTTCTATGGGGGCTTGCTTCCTCAAGGGACTTAGGTGAGGCAGAGTGAACCGAACTCTGCCTCAGATTATATGACTTAGGGGTTGCGACGTCGCCAGAAACCCTAAATTAATTAAAAACATCTCCAGGAACAGGTAAATGATTTAATACTCCGCAGGTAACCTCTCTAACAATGTGAAAAGCTTATTTTAACATCTAACTTCAATGCTGCGATGTGATCATGTACAGTTACAGGCCCAATGCCTGAGGATGCACTGTTGAGTGCTAATTTAGACTAATATCACATGTTGCGGAAAAACTGTATTTTTTTTAATACAGATTTTTGTTGCGTTTTTTTTTAGACAAGGCCGAGAGTAGCTTCAAAAGGAATCAGGGAGCTCTTAAACTTCTCATTTTTGCTTCATCCATTAAAAAAATAGCAAAAAATGCAGGTTTCTGCATAGTATGGCCTCAGCATGAAAGTCATCTATAAGAAAAATGCTAAAAACATTAGTCAACTGTTTAATCTCCCAGCACTTTAGAGGTTCCAGTGGTCCTTATTGGTCTCGTTCACTTGTCTTGCAGTGTTGACGTGCCATGCATGCATTTGTGACCTCAGGGGTAACTTGAGTGGGTGCAGAAGGTACAGATGTATTGAGGCCCAGGAGCCTTAAGGGGCCCATAAGCACTGGCATCAGTACTGAGAATGCAGTTTCCATATGACCTTTAAGCCAAGGAGACCCACAGATTCCCCTAACCACACTAAGGTGGATTAAACTCCTTAGCACCCGTAACCATCACTATCAAGAATTCACTGTAGGGATGAGGTAGGGGGTCCGGACAAAAGATTGCACCAGTGTCCTAAAGTCTTTTTTAGTTACGCCACTGGTAAAGCCTGCATGTGCGACACCACTGCGGACAGGGATGGACTACAGCATGGGCATGGGTATGTCATCACGGTAAAAGAAGTCTTCTTGAGAGGAGTGGGAGTGTACACAGGTAAGTACATTTCGTTATAAAATAAATCTTAAATCCATAGGAATGGCTTGCTTTGCCATTTTCCCTTTTTTTTTTTGGCAAAAACAGAATCTTCTATAACTATAGTGGACAATAATAGAGGTGACTTATTCTCTTTGAGCCAGTATGGTGCCAATTAATACAATCCTGTTACCCAAAATGCTGTTCATTCCATGGCCATGGAGATTCTGAACAGATTGTTTTATAGTTTTATGGGAGGAAATTTGGTATCACTTAAGTTATTTATAAACCCTTCTCTCTATATTCTTAGGAGTTCGGTGGGCTGTCTTACTCAGTGATTGACAGCCTCCTGTCTGTGTATGCACACCCACATATAGAAGACTATCAGTCAATGACAAGGACCACCCTTTGCTCAGCCTAATCCACCCTATACCATGGCACCCACAGATCAGGCTGCACATACGTTGTGAAAGGTTCCCTTTAAGTTCTAACGCTGCATTTACGAGGTTCTAAAATGAATTGATCCCTCTACTTGGGTGTGATGAGCTGCTCCACTGGTTTTCTTCTTCTAGTATTCTAGAATTCTTCCAGAATTCTGTGAATGCCCCAGTGACTGTATCTGAGAGCTGTAAATAAAGATACCCAGCCTGCTTTGCTAACATTTATATGAATCAGACATTTCACATAACACCTATTTTTAATATCTGAAATCTCACCTTTTGTTGGCAGCAGCATTTTCGAGCACTTGGGCATTCGATACAAGTATTTTTCCATAAACACATGAATATGCCCCTGTAGACATTTAATAACTAAAAAACCCACAGTTTACTATGCTCAGCATAACACTAAAGCTCATAGTAATATACCAAGCGAATATTATTATAAGTGAGGATGCCAAACAGACTTTATGTGGTTAATAGCAACATTTATCCATAGAATCATGTCTTATTACATTGAATAGAGGGATATCTGAGAAAGAACGGGGACAAAAAGATAAGTGTATGTGAAGACACTTAAAGGGAGTCTACTACCTCTCCCAAGAATATTCAACTATCACCACCATGATAAAGAGCAGACCGCAGTAATAAACTCATACCTGTGTTATGTATGTCACTTTTGTAGATTTAATGACAAATTTGAAATCTTATGCAAATGACATTGTTGGTGCATCGGGGGCGGGCCTTCAGCTATTGCTAATCAGACCCTTCCATTTCCTGATTGTTCCACCACGTGCTGTGAGAGTTGATTGTCCCACTGCTATGACATCACTTCTTCTTTGTGTAAATACAAAAATGGGAGCGCCAATATAGTGTAGTGAATAAAACTGATATTGAAATATGTTTCTGGTAGGTCTCTTACCTATTGATGTTGTGAATACGTCACAACATCTTGTTGGCATACATAAAGGTGTTATGCAGCAGCTCTTTCCCAAACGCTATGGTACAGCGTGAATTGATGCTACAGTGGTTCCTAAGGATAACCTGATAGAAGTGGAGGGGTAGGGAGTAAGCGTGCACACCAAGAATTAACTTCAACAGTTTATTAGACACGACGCGTTTCGAGAAAATGCCCTTTCTCAAGTGCAATACAAACTACAAAAACAGTCCAAAATAGGAACAATATATTAAAATACAATAGACCCATAGACCAATACAATACCAATGTAGTTTGTATTGCACTTGAGAAAGGGCATTTGCCCGAAACGCGTTGTGTCTAATAAACTGTTGAAGATAATTCTTGGTGTGTGCGCTTACTCCCTACCCCTCCACTTCTATCAGGTTATCCTGAGGAACCACTGTAGCATCACGTCTTCTTCATCCTACTTGAGCAGCATGGGCAATGCTTCCAGGGCTGAAGGTCCGCCCCCAGTGCACCTACTGCTTCATTTACATAATACTTCAAAGTTATTTTTCACCAAACCTGCAAAAGCGACATATGTAACAAAGGTATATAGTGTTGTTTATCCCTGTAATGTGCTCTCTAGTGAGGTGGTAGCAATTGAACATGCTTGAGGGAGATGTGAATTCCCTTTAATCATTGTATTATGAAAAATTATATATATCTGATATAGTTTAAAGGATACCCCTGATCAGTATCTACAAAAGAATAAAAAGTAGAAAATTATTGAGAAAGATTTCAGAAAACTTTGAAACTTATTTAACCCTTTCCTGACATCTGTCATAATAGTTGGGTATTTCAATATGGCAGCCACTCAGTAGCTGAGCATCTGCCACAGCAGCCAGGTTTCCACTGTATAATACTGATTGCGGGCATTAACCCGCTGACACATTGGTCAAAGTTGCCCGAGTCGCTATTTTCCCAACAACACTTTGGCGCCACCATTTTTGGGTGGATTGCTGGGACTGGATGTGAGATTCAATCCTATAGTATGACACCCAGGAGTTTATTGAAGACTCCCAAGCTTGTCATTACAAGGCTTCTATTACAGGCTTTGCTGTGCTAGACATTGCAAGGTATTGAATTAGTGATCAAGACTAGAGATGAGCGAACAGTAAAATGTTTGAGGTTCGATATTCATTTTCAGTAGCCCCTCAATATTCGACTACTCGAACCGAATATCGAATCCTATTATAGTCTGTGGGGGGAAAATGCTCGTTTCAAGGGTAGGCAACGTTCAATCAAATTACACTTACCAAATCCACGAGTGAGGGTCGGGCTGGATCCTCCAAGCAGTCTTCTCCTTGCAGGGTCCCCGCGGTATCTTCCGGCTCTTCATTCACTCTGCCAGGCATCGGGCCTGGGCAGAGCCGACTGCGCATGGCCGCACTACAAGCAAGTCAAGAAAGTCAAAGGCAGTTCTTCTCCAATTTTACCCGATTCTGAATTTTTTTTCCAGCTTTCCAGTACATCCTATGGAATATTAAATGGCATCATTATGAAGTACAATTTGTCCTGCAAAAGTTAAGCCCTGTGAATGGAAAAATGGAAAAACTAAGGCTTTTGGAAGGTTGGGAGTCAAAAACAAAAATTGAAAAATGGCTGTGGCGGAAAAGTATTAAAGTGATGAAGTCTCCCCTTTATCTTTAAGGCTGAGGCCCCACGTTATGGAAAAGCTGCCTTTTTTGTTGCAGTTTTTGCTGTGTTTTTTAGAGACAAAGCCAAGAGTGGCTTGAAATGGAGTGGGGAATATATAGCAAATACTTATACTTCTCCCTTCTGCTCAATCCACTTTTGGCTTTAGCACAAAAAAGGCTGCAGTTTTGACCTTAATGTGTTGCCATTTTCAAGATCCTTGCTTGTTACCCGTAAAAAATAACTTTATCAGCAGATCGAATGGGCCAGTGTCAATGTGACGAAAAACATCAATGGAGCAGAGATGAAGAAGTAACATTGCCTTGCCTGCATAGGCAACAGGAAATTCTTCTAGGCTGGCATTACATTTGGCAGTTCTGATCTACACTGGAGTAATGCACCTATCATTAAATTTGGGGCATCTTGTGCTCTCCATTCGCAACAGAGTGAAATCTCTGCCAATTAGGAGTTGGCATAAATAATAAGAAATTTGTGTGAGATCATGTCCCCCTCTCACTAGGTCCTGCTCCACTTACTTTTCAGGAAAGAGGCGAAGAAAGAGGTAAAAAAAATTTCAAATTAATAATTGTGCCTGTTTACGTGAAAAGGGCCCAGATCGTCGATACTAATTATAGAGAAAATAGTCCAAAACATATTTGGGTAAAAAAAATCACAATTTTGTTTTATGCAAAAATTTTATTTAAAAATATGTCAATTGTGCTTTCAATAAATTTTTTTTTGCTGTTTCGGACAATGTTACACCATAACCGTTACAATGATACCAAGAACTCCATATCGACAGTGTGGGCCCTTTTCACATAAACAGCCACAATTCATTAATAATTGTTAAAACATATTAATTTTTATGCCACTTTCTTGTGTAGTGGAATGATAACTTCACCCCACAGTATTTTGTAATGTTTCTTTGAAAAAGGTGTGATCAATGAATGTGATGTCATTACCACAGGGAAGAAGCCTTTCTGGATAGCTGATCAGCGAGGGTTCCAGGTCCCTTTTTTTTTTCTATATGTAAGTCCTTTAAATCTCTTTGCTTTCAAAATTTGAAAACTACCATATAAGTGTGAATCATTTAGTCAGAGTAGTAGCCGTAGTGTTGGGTTTACTTCGGTTCAGACACGTGACTAGTCTGGCATAGCTGGTATTCTCCAGTATTCTACCAAATAGTAATGAACCTGTGGTCCTCGATGCCCTAGAAGGTTCACAAAAAGTGCAACCAGTAGTTTTATTCTAAATATAAATACTGTCATAGATTTGTAATTTAAAAGGATTCTACCATTAAAACCTATGGATTCGACTCTTACCTTTAGACGTGGTCTCTGCCGCGCCGTTCCTTAGAAATACCATTTTTTACCGGTATGCAAATTAGTTCTCTGGCAGCGATGGGGGCGGGCCCCAGCGCTGAAAATGCAATGGGGCGTCCCCACTACTGCTTGAGAACACGATCCTGCGATGCCTCTATCTTCGGCTGGATCCTCCCCTTCTCTGTCGTCTTCCTCCTGCGTCACCTTCAACGCCTGCACAGTTGGCTCTGCCAGTGAGACACTAGTAGAGCCGACCATTTTTGGGAGGCCGCTCTTGCTCTTGTAGTTAAATGCAGGAGCGGCCTCCCAAAAATGGCCTCCGTCCGGCATTCGCACTCGGCTCTGCTGGTGTCTCACTGGCAGAGCCAACTGTGCAGGTGTTGGAGGTGACGCAGGAGGAAGATGACAGAGAAGGGGAGGATCCAGCCGAAGATAGAGGCGTTGCAGAATTGTATTCTCGAGCTGCAGTGGGCACGCCCCCATCGCATTTTCAGCGCTGGGGACCGCCCCCATCGCTGTGAGAGAACCAATTTGCATACTGGTAAAAACCGGTATTTCTAAGGAACGGCGCGGCAGAGATCACATCTAAAGGTAAGAGACAAATAGCCTTTCTAAAGGCTATTCCGACATCTTATCCACAAATAAAGAGGTTTTAATGGTAGAATCCCTTTAAGCTGACCCCAGCTGATGGACCATTTTGAGCAATTTGCACATCATTCTGTACCGTGACAAAGCCCATTGGCATGTCAGCTCAACTCATGTGTTGTTGTGGTAGTTTTATGTCTCTTTGGGATTTTTGGCTAGATTGCCCATATAAAAAGAAAACCCAAAAAGTATGTGAACCACGGAGAATAAGAGGAATAGGTTATGTGACTACAGGAGTTTCTACTATACCATACAAACCTGCCATAGTTAGCCAAAAGCCAAGCAGATAGGAGTGGGGCCGTATAACCATCTTAGCAGGCGGGACACAATTTAGACTTCACAATTATGGTTGGCATTTGGAGAGCTATAGATTTTTATTGCCTGTGTCCAATTGTCCAGATTACATTGAAACTGCCGGCAGCACCAGCCATGTCTATAAGCAATCCTGCTACATATATAGTTATGAATAAACATAATGCCACAGTGAATTAAACTAATATCATCTGGCTAAGCTGTTCTTGAAGGCTAATGCCGCCAGGTTTAACCAGAGCATTTACCAGAGAACCCTTCCTTATTGCCTGTCCTCATTTCTTAGGTTATAATTCTTGAAATACTTGATGTTTATGACACATGCAGCCTCCAGACACAAGGTGGGAGTGTATTCCTGGGAAATCTCTGCTGGACAAATCGATGTAACGTTACCTACTAATACAGTTTTGCCAGTCTAAGGACATGAGGTGGACGTTTTTCTCGTGTTACGACAACATCTTTTTTTTTTTTTTTTTTATCAACTAATGTTTCATATGTAATGATAATCTTTAGATATTGATTAATGTTATATATGAGAGGCAATGGTAACATTAGTATGTATGGATTTATTCATACACCTTAGTTTATAATGCCCCTATAATTTGTGTTTTATGCAAGTAATATAATGAATAACTATCATATACTATAAATCAGAGGTACTCAGTTACTTTTAGTAACGGTCACTGACCGGGGTCTTATCATGTGAAGATCTGAACTGAACAGTAGTTGAACACATCCAGCATTTACCATATTTTTTGATAACTTTTATCTGACTGTAAGACTCACTGTAGACAAGAAAAAATAGAAAAAAATATTTTATATTAATTTAACCTTCACTGGTGGTCAAATGGAGTAGAGGGGCCAATGTCACTAACTAGTGGCATGGCATTATACTGTGTGGAGAGGCACTGATGTGCCATGATATTGTGCAGAGGACACTGAAGTGGTATTATACTGTGTAATGTAATTCTGCTAATAATGTATTATTACTATGTGATGTGGGTCACTAAAGACCATTATACTGTGTGTGGGGCAATAAGGAGCCATATACTGTCTGTGGGTCACTAAAGACCATTATACTGTGTGTGGGGCACTAATGATCATTATACTGGGTGGGTGGGGGGGCACTAATGATACATTATACTGTGTGTGGGGCACCAAGGAGCCATAAACTGTATGGTGCTCCTAACATGGAACTATACTGTGTGGGCACAAAAATTGATTATATTGTGGAGGGCATTAAGAAGCATTATACTGTATTGGGGGGCACAAATGTCCTCATGCTAAAATGCTTTTTAGTGCCCCTCTACTAATTATAATTCTCAATTACTGCTCCCACAAAGTGTAGATAACAACAGGGATCAATATCAGCAAGAATGAACGAAAGCAAATGCTGTGCAGGCAGTAGGGATGACTGATCCCTGCTGCTGGCTTTATGGTAATGTATCAGGATTTATGGGACAGCAGTTGGGACTCGGGAGATGAGTGTTTCTCGTAACCACTATGATATTGAAATGGCCAGGAGCAGAGGCGTCGCTAGGGGTCCAGCTTAGGGGGATCAAACATGTCTAAGTGGGCCCCAAACTGAGGTATGCCGACATTATCACTGTACAATGTATAATGGTAAATACTGATTCTACACAGGGCTCTGCAGAACGTTGACCCATTTATGGTTGAAATTTTTGAGTTGTGTGCTATGAGGCTGCCGTTCCAATAATGGAACTCTAGGCAAGAACAGGTTAAGGGGAATACATTTAGGTGACGTCTCTGACTGTAATCGTTCACATTTCTTAACTCTTCTATCTAGACTGCTGTGACCAATTCTTTCAGTTGTGACTTGTCTCAGTTTGCAACACAGACATCTTTGGCTCTTCAATATTACAATATTCCAGGCACACACCTCACATTTTCCTCATCTACACAAGGTCTCCATCTTGCTGCTGCCTCTAATATAAAATATATGATATAAAAATCTCATGGAACAGTAATACAACATGTACCTTTTAAATTTAATAAGGTCTCAGTCCACCCTACGTAACAGTGACTCCCAAATTACTTTTACCTCCAGCCAATCGTCTTGTAGTAAATGGGCCTGTTGCACTGCAACACAGTTACGGCACATCATCAATGTCAACCACAAAGACAAGAGGAACGCAAACATATCGTAAAGGAGGATTGAGGATAACCCTTGTACAAGGGCATTGAACATCCATGATGTGTCCCATTCTCATGTTAAAGCTCTATAATTACAACTAAATATGTATTAAGAGGTTATAGTGGAATTGGGTGAACTAATGTGAGTGAAGATGGAACACAAAAGGAACACAATTATATAATGATAAATGACAAAGGAAATATACATGCGATGGTTATCCTCATAACTGTGTCATGAAACTGAAGGAAAACTGATTTTGTTTTAGAGTTTTTGTTATTGCTTGTTATGAATCACGGTCTGACAAGATATATAATACTTATATACCAATTTTTTCTTTTAATGTAGATTTTGAGCCCCATATCGGGATCACAATGTACTTTTTTTTTTTCCTATCAGTATGTCTTTGTAGAATGGGAGGAACTCCATGCAAACACAGGGAGAACATACAAACGCCTTGCAGATGTTGTTCCTGGCAGGATTCAAGCCCAGGACTCCAGCACTGCAAGACTACAGTGCTAACCACTGACCCACCGTTTTGCCCTATCATTGCATAGCAATTCTGTGCTGTATCTGTATATCATGCTCACCACACACCGATCATAAAAAGGGAACTCAACTTTCACACTCCCTTCCAACTCACTTATAACACTAGGCTAGACAGGAGTAAAACAACCTTTAGGCCGGGGCCCCACAGTGCAGTAACTGCAAAGTGGATGGGATTCTTGGAATCCCATGCCCACTTTACGGTAAAAACCATAGCACTGACATGCTGCGATTTCCAAAACCAGCGCAGTTTTGGAAATGACAGCATGTCAATTATATCTACAGAAACACTAATGGCTTCTTCATAGATATAATTGAAACAGAAAGTCTGCAGAGGAAAACTCTGCTAACTTTCTGTTTAAAGCGCTGCAGGAAGAACTGTGATGCGTTACCGCCACGGTTTTTCCCACTGTTCTTTATAGCTATGAGTCATCCCGTGGGGCCTTAGTCTTACAATCACCTAGCTACACAAATTGTGCCACCACTCAGCGCTTTTGGTAGGTGAGATACCAATATACTCAAACCATGCACAAATAGCAACCACAAAGGAAACAATTCTAAGCAATAGTTACTCTTCAAACTTGTGGGAACATTTAGAGCCAAAGACAATCCTAATAAAAGTACAATGCTTAACAAAAAGATGTAACAAGAAAGTCATAAAAATATAAACAATGTAAAATAAAATTGGAATAAAAAAGAACAGATCCGTTGTCCAGTTGGACATCGGTGTAAGAAACAGACAGATACAAGGCCAAGCGGTTCCCCAAAGAATATCAGCAAGAGTTCATGTATTTCATCACATTTATGGACCCCTGACCCCTAGCTACTTCCTGGAACCTCCCACCTGAGAAGTCATCATTTTCCTTTTTTAGATATAATTTGTCTTCCAGACTGACAAATAAAGTCAAACTGTCTGGATCACTAACCACACATAAAGCCTTGCTAATTTTATGGTTGTGAACAGTGTTGAAGCAGAGTATTGGTGCGTTATGGTAATTGGCTGCCCATTTTAATAATAAAATATCTCTTACTGTTATTTCTCTTCCTCCCGGTATGGCACAGATATCTGGTTTGCCAGTTATGCTGGGTTCACACTAGCGCCCGGACTCTGTTCTGAGCTTTCCGTCTTCTGCATGCAGAAGATAAAAATCTGTCAGACCGGGTCCAACCATGAGCGCCGGTGAGCGTTTTTTGCTCTCCACCGCAAAACCGTTTTTTTAAAACTGAACACAGAGTACTGCATGTCCGACTCTGTGTCCGGTTTAAAAAATCCGGTTTTGAGAGCATAAAACGCTCACTGACGCTCATGGCCGGACAGCTTTCAGACGCATTCAAATAAATGAGTATGAAAGAGTCCTGCAGCTTTCCGTCTCCTGCTCTGTTTTGTGCAGGAAATGGAAACCTGTATGAACGGAGACCGGGGCGCAGATGTGAACGAGCCCTTATGTGTTTTATATTGGTAAGTGGCCACCTGTATTATAGGCAAACAATGCAGCTGTCAAATGACCTCAACCCTCTTCCTGAACCATCAGTTGCCTGCATTGCCCTCCTGTCTGTAATGTCTGACTGTCTACACCTTCCTCGCTAGATGTATCTCAAGATGAGTAATTGGGTCCCTCACAAAATTCTCTTAAATGGTAAGAATAGGCACATTTGCCATATTACTAGTAATTATTAATAGTAATACTAATAAAAATATACAGAGATAACCTGTGACCACAGAACAACAGAGAACATTTGAGTGTTCTGACTAGATGTGGTCACTGGTTGACAATTCAGTTGGGCATTATACACATTCAGCCGGTTGGGAGCTTCTTACATCTATACAGTAAATTACTAGCCAAGGAATTGGTGCGATCTCTTGGGTCCAATGAATTTTCCGTCTTCTGTATATTCTGCGATCATTACGGGACAGGCGTAACAGTGCAGGATACACCCTCTAAGTGAAGAACATCAGTAAGCTTGTTTTTACTGGCTATTTTTTCTGATGTATAAAACAACTTCACAGCTAAGAGACAAATCACATCAGTTCTGGGTCATCAAAGGGCCCCAGAAGTGATGCTAGTCAGTATTTATTACCAGTGAGTAGCGTCTGGGTTGAAGATTTTATATGGGCGTATATTATGTATTTTCACCGCAGGCAGCATTGTATCATCTGTCATGGATCTGTCTTCCTCAATTATGACATGGACACCTCCATAGTACATTTATGGTGATAGATCTTTACAGCACATGTTACTTCTATGATCGCATGTCTATTTATCTGAAGCCTACTCTTTATGGATCATGGTGCCAAATTATTGGGAGTCTTGGGTGCTCGAAGCATGTCTGTAACTTGTAGTCATTGGGTTATAAATAGTTGCTAATATCTCTAACTTTGGAGTTTGCTTAAAGCAACATTCTCTCCTGCCGCTTTTTTATTTTCTAATAAATCACAATAAATCTGTCTTTTCACAAGGCGCTGTTCCTTCTTATCTTAATCCCTTAACTGTTAGAGTTATAATTCATGGCACTTATGGGAGGCAGAAAATAGTGGAGAAAACTTGTTACAACAGTCCTTTTATTGCTGCAAGTGGAAGGTATTTCTGTATTCATGTGCCCATAACCATAGCTTGAACAGAACTAATATAGACGACTTCAATCTGTTGTGACGGTAGAGAGAGAGCGATGCTTTAAACACATGGGCGGATTTATCAAGCTGGCGTTTTCAACACGTATCATCATAAATTAAGCGCATCCTCTGGCAATCCCCGCACCTAGACCAGTTTGTACCTGGTTTAGATTTTGGTCATCATCATATCAGAAAAATGTCATAAATTATGTTAAGTCTGGCGTTATTTTGGTCCACTCCTCTTTGCAGATCACCTCTTAATCATTAAGATTTTAAGGCTGTTGCTTGGCAACTTGGAGCTTCAGCTCCCTCCATAAGTTTTCTATGGGATTAAGGTCTGGAGACTGGCTAGGCCATTTTTTGAGCCTCTCCTTTGATGCCTTGGCTGTATGTTTTGGGTCATTGTCCTGCTGGGAGACCAAGCCACAGCCAATTTTTAGTGTCCTGGCGGAGGGAAAGAGGTTGTCACTCAGGATTTTACAGTATATGGCTCCATCCATTTTCCCATTGATGTGGTGAAGTAGTCCTATGCCTTTAGCAGAGAAACCTCCCCAAAACATAATGTTTCCACCTTCATACTTGACAAGATAAAAACAAACCTAGCACATAAGAGGGAAAAACTAAATATAGTTTTGAGACACATAGTATGTTCCCAAAGTAGGGTCCTACATCCAAAATCGTGTCTATACCACAAACTAATAGACAAAACAAAGAAATAGGTATACAGACACTCAAAATAGTGAGGTCAAAAATAGACCAAAACTCATAATAAGAATATACAAACTTTAATAGTATCACATTAAAAAGTTATACAAAATAGATGATGCGAGTAACACACAGATGAATGTACAAAAAAAGAGCACAGCAAAGAGTCCAATACTGCCCAGGATAGTTATTAAATGTAGTTAAACGTGAGTGGTAAACAGGATATATACACTATATATATATACCACATGAAGCAGCAAGGTAAGCTAAAGCATAAATCCAGATTATACATATGCTACCAGAAGGAGCCAAATGTATCCTAAAGTATATATAGTGCAAAGTGCAATAAGGCAAACACACAATTAAGCTAAAATTATGTAAGCATTGAGTACTTATCGACAAGAAAAAATGGCCACAAAGTAGATTGTAAAAGACTTAATAAACGGCAGCAGAGGTTACACAGCAGGTCTATCATATTAATGAATGGAAGTACAGCTTACCCATGATATAAACCACATAAGTAGAAGTAGAGGGGCAATAGAAGAAACCGCCGGCTCGCACCCGACACGCACGTTTCGGCACACCTGCCTTCGTCTGGCAGGCGTGCCGAAGGCAGGCGTGCCGAAACGTGCGTGTTGGGTGCGAGCCGGCGGTTTCTTCTATTGCCCCTCTACTTCTACTTATGTGGTTTATATCATGGGTAAGCTGTACTTCCATTCATTAATATGATAGACCTGCTGTGTAACCTCTGCTGCCGTTTATTAAGTCTTTTACAATCTACTTTGTGGCCATTTTTTCTTGTCGATAAGTACTCAATGCTTACATAATTTTAGCTTAATTGTGTGTTTGCCTTATTGCACTTTGCACTATATATACTTTAGGATACATTTGGCCTCCTTTTGGTAGCATTTGTATAACCGGTTAAGGACCAGGCCCAAAAGTATGTTAAAGACCAGGCCTCTTTTTTCAAAACTGACATGTGTCACTTTAAATGGCAATAACTTTGAGATGCTTTAACTTACACAAATGAATTTGAGATTGTTTTCTCGTAACACATTATACTTCATGTTAGTGGTAAACACTAATCAATATTTTTGCATTTATTTATAAAAAAAACTAGGAAATTTGATGGAAATTTGAAAAAAATTGCAATTTTCAAAATGTGAAATTCTCTGCTTTTCAGGCAGATAGTCATACCATCCAAATACATGAATAAATATTATCTCCCATATCTCTGCTTTATATTGGCATCATCTTTTGATTGTCTTTTAATTTATTTTGGACGTCACAAGGCTTACAAGTGTAACAGCAATTTTCCAGATTTACAAGAAAATTCTCCAAACCAATTTTTTAGGGACCACTTCAGTTCTGAAAGTAATTATAAAGGCCTGTATAATAGAAACCCCCATAAATTACCCCATTTTCAAAACTGCACCCCTCAAATTATTCAAAACAGCATTTGGGATGTTTGTTAACCCTTTAAGCATTTCATAAGAATAAAAATAATATGGCAGTGAAATTTAGACATTTCATTTTTTTTCACTAATACATTCATTTAGACCCAAAATTAACACATTCACAAAGGGTTAAAGGAGAAAATGCATCTGACAGTTTATTGTGCAATTTCTCCCGTGCACAGAAATACCCCACATGTGGGTGTAAACTGATTTTTGGGCACACGACAGTGCATGGAAGGGAAGGAGCGACACTGGGTGTTTGAACAGCAGATTTTGCTGGAATAATTTTCAGCGCCATGCCTTATTTGCAGAGACCCTAGAGTACCAAAACAATGGAAACCCCCCAAAAGTGACCCCATTTTAGAATCCACACCCCTCACAGAATTCATCAAGGGGTATAGTCAGTATTTAGACCCTACAGTTGTTTCACAGATTTTACTAACATTGGGATGTGTAAATGAAAAATTACTAAAATGTCACTTTATCTCCAAAGTTTTCATTTTCACAAGGGGTTAAAGGAGTAAAAGCCCCCCACAGTTTGTTAAACAATTTCTCCTGAACACGGCAATACCCCATATGTGGCCATAATCTGCTGTATGGGAACATGGCAGGGCTCAGAATAGAAAGAGCGCTATTTCGCTTTTGGATGGCAGATTTTGCTGGAATAATTTTAGGTGCCATGTCGCATTAGCAGAGCCCCTAGAGAACCAATACAGTGGAAACCCCCTAAAAGTGACCCCATTTGGGAAACTACACCCCCCACAGAACATATTAAAGGGTAGAGTGAGCATTTTGACCCTACAGCTGTTTCACAGATTTTATTAACATTGGGCCATGAAAATGAAAAATTACTTTTTTTCTAACAAACTGTCAATTTAGCCCCAAATTTTTAATTTTCACAAGAGGATAAAGGAGAAAAAGCTCCCTAAAGTTTGTTAAACAAATTCTCCTGAACACAGAAATGCCCCATATGTGGTCATAATCTGCTGTATGGGAACATGGCGGGGCTCAGAATGGAAAGAGGGCTATTTGGCTTTTGGAGGGCAGATTTTGCTGGAATATTTTTCAGGTCCCATGTCGCATTTGCAGAGCCCCTAAAGTACCAATACAGTGGAAACCCCCTATAAGTGACCCCATTTTGGAAACTACACCCTCATAGAATTTGTCTAGGGGTAGAGTGAGTATTTTGGCCTCACAGGTGTTTCACAGATTTTATTAACATTGGGACGTGAAAATGAAAAATTACTTTTTTTCCCAATAAATCGTCCATTTAGCGCCATAGTTTTAATTTTGCAAATAGTTTAAGAATTAAAAGCCCCCACAGTTTGTTACACAATTTCTTCTGAACATGGCAATACCCCATATGTGGCCATAATCTGCTGTATGGGTACATGGTGGGGCTCAGAATGGAAAGAGCGCTATTTGGATTTTGGAGGGCAGATGTTGCTGGAATAGTTTTCAGGGGCCATGTCGCATTTGCAGAGCCCCTAAAGTATCAATACAATGGAAACCCCTCAAAAGTGACCCCATTTTAGAAACTACACCTGTCAAGGAATGTATCAAGGGGTATTATCATTTTGAGCCTAAAATGCTTCCCAAAAATTAATGTACAAAATGAAAATTGAAATTTTTAAAAATATGCCATTTCGGTGCCCAATACGTTGCACCCACTTTGTGTTGTCAGAGACCTGCACTCCTAAAACTATTAAGTGGGCCATCCCGGGGGTCAAAAAATTATATATGTGGGTGTAAACTGCTGCTTGGGCACACAGCAGGGCTCAGAAGGGAAGGACCACTGTGCGTTTTAGCTTTTGGGGTACAGATTTAGAGGGACCCTCTGGGCGCCATGATGTTTTTAAAGAGCCCTGGAGGTTCCAGTAAACTGGAATTCACCAAGAAGTGACCCCATTTTGTAGGGCAATTTTAGGGTCTCTGCAAATGTGACATGGTGTCCAAAAACGAAGAATCTAAATCTGCACTCCAAAAGCACATATTGCTCCTTCACATCTGCACCCTGCTGGGTACCCAAATAGCAGTGTATGCCCACATGTATGACACTGGTGTACCCTGGATAACGGACTTAATACCATATGTGGGTAGAAATGGCTGTTTGGGCACAGCCGGGGACAGAAGGGAAGGAGCGCTATTTTGGTTTTTGGAACACAGTTTGGTTTTTGGACGTCATGCCACTTTTGCAAAGCCCCTGAATTGCCAATAAAGTGGAATCCGCAGACATGTCACCCTATTTTGGACACTACCCCACTGATGGGATTTATCAAGAGGTGTAGCGAGAATTTTTAACCCTTGAGTGTTGCATTTATTTAGTTTCCAGAAATGAAATCGCAACTGATAGAGAAGTTAAAAATGAAAATTTTACAGATTTGCCATTTCAGTGTGCAACATGTTGTGCCCGACTTATGTCAGCAGAGACACTCCAAAAACTGTTAAACAGGTATCCCAGGCACAACAGCTTTCAGAGCGTTCATCTCTGATACAAGTCGGACACAACATATTACGCACTGAAAGGACGTATTCCTGGAAAAATGGTCATTTTCACCTCTCACAATCCGCTTTGTATTCATTTATGGATAATAAGTTATAGCAACACTTGGGGGTTAAAAATGCTCTCTGTACCCCTGGAGAAATCCTTCAGGGGTGTAGTTTCCAAAATAACGTCTCATATCAGGGGATTCCACTTTACTAGCGTTTCAGCTCTACAAAAGTGTCATGGCATCCAAAAACCAAACCGTCTGTGCTCCAAAAACCAAATGACCCTTCTTCCCTTCTGTGTCCGGCTGTGCCCTAATATCAGTTTATACCCACATATGACATTATGTCCGTTATCCGGGGTACACCAGTGTCATACATGTGTCATACATGTGTCATAAACTGCAGTTTGGACGTACAGCAGGGCGCAGAAGGGAAGGAGCGCGATGAGGCTTTTGTAGTACAGATTCAGATGTTTGGTATATGGACGCCATGTCATGTTTGTAGAGCCTGTAGGATATCGGAAAAGTGGATTCCCCAAAGGAGTCACCCCATTTTGAAAACTGCACCCCTCAAAGAATTTATCAGGGGGTGTAGTGAGTATTAGTATCCTAGAAGTGACTGCACAGCGGATGGCGAAGAGGGAATGTATAAGCTGTGCGGAGAACATTGCAAACCCCAAATTCCCTACTATGTCCCCGTAGCTCCTATGATTGGGGGAGTCACTCTGGGGGTCACTTTAGGGGTCACTTCTGGTGTCTGTTCCCTCATAAGCTGTAAATCTGGGGTGTCCCCTGATATCCGCTCACACAGCTTATATATTCCCTTCCTGACGCAGCCAGTTGTGTTCTAATAATTTGGCGATTTTTGAGGGTTTTTGTCTTCACATTGGTAGATGCTATATTTTCTTTATTTTTCTGGTGACGCGGCCATATAAGGGCTTATTCTTTGCGGGATGAGATGCATTTCGTAATGACACCATTTTTGGGTGTCTACATCTTATTGAATACATTTTATTAACCCTTTTTTGCTGGATTTAAAAAAAAAAAAAAATCAATCCTGGCATTGAGTTTTGCTTTTTTAATTTTACACCATGCAGCGTACAGTATAAGTAACATGTTCCCTTTATTCTGCGGGTCGGTACGGTTACGGCGATACCTCATTTATATTATATTTTTATGTGTTACTAGTTCTGCAGAGGAAAAACACATTTGGGGACATAAATCAATGTTTTTTGCATCGCATCTTCTAAGAGGCGTAACATTTTTATTTTTCGGTTGACAGAGTTGGTTGAGGGCTTATTTTTTGCGGGACAACCTGCGCTTTTTATTGGTACTGTTGTCGGATGCATATGACTTTTTGATCACTTTTTATAGCATATTTTGTATGGTGAGATGGCGAAAAATCATTACTTCCGGCGAGTTTTTTCCGTTTTTTTTTTCCGGCGTTCGCCGTGTACATTAAATATTATTTCAGTTTTATTGTACAGATTGTTACGGACGCGACAATACCAAATATGCATTGTTTTTATTACTTTTTAGTTCTTTTTTATATAATTCATTTTCTATTGAGAAAAAGGGATTTTTGGGCTTTATAACTTTATTAATTTTTTTCATACACTTCATTTTATTTTTTTTTTCATTTTTTTTACTTTTTCATGTGTCCATTTAGGACACTTCAATCAGCAATACTTTGCTGATATAGAATGCCATGTGAGACACAGCCTGCAGGTGTCCCACATGGCATTCCGTAGCAGGATGTCAGGCTGTGTAGACGCACAGCCTGACATCAGAAGGTCCTGGCAGGATCACCAGGTATGTGGGGGCTCCGGGCAGTCTGGGGTCACTGGCCAGACCCCAGACTACCTTTTACTGCTATCGGCACCCCCCGATCTCGCCGCGGGGGGTGCCGATCAACTTCAATTGTCGGCGGATGCCTTTCGATCACGCCGTGATGTTTCACGGCGCGATCGAAAGGGTTAAAACGTCCAGTCGGACCCAGTTCCGACTGGACGTTATTGAGGAAGGGGTTAGGTATTAGTAACACCTAACCCCCGTCCTCCCCGCACCCCTCCCCCCGCGAAATAGGTACCTAAAGACAGGACGTATTTTTACAATAGTCCGGTCTTTAGGTACCTGGACCGCAGGCCGTAAATTTACGTACGGCGGTCCTTAACCGGATAATCTGGCCTTATGTTTTAGCTTACCTTGCTGGTTCATGTGATATATATATATATATATATATATATATATATATATATATATATATATATATATATATATCTGTTTACCACTCACGTTTAACTACATTTAATAACTATCCTGGGCAGTATTGGACTCTTTGCTGTGCTCTTTTTTGTACATTTATCTGTGTTTTACTCGCATCATCTATTTTGTATAACTTTTTAATGTGATACTATTAAAGTTTGTATATTCTTATTACAAGTTTTGGTCTATTTTTGACCTCACTATTTTGAGTGTCTGTATACCTATTTCTTTGTTTTGTATACTTGACAGTGAGGACGGTGTTCTTGTGGTCCTAGGCAGCATTCCTCTTCCTCCAAACACGGTGAGTTGAGTTCAAGCCAAAGAGCTCAATTTTTGTCTCATCTGACCACAGCACCTTCTCCCAATCACTCTCAGACTCATCCATATTGGTCAGATGAGACAAACATTCAGCTCTTTGGCATTAGCTCAACTCACCGTGTTTGGAGGAAGAGAAATTCTGCCTATGACCCAAAGCACACCATCCCCGCTGCCACCATCCCCACTTTTACTCCTCCTCAGATCTTCAATTGATGACCTATCCTATTACTATGTTTAGCAGCTGGAGCTAAAAACTAATTTCTGAAACAATATGGACACTCTCCACGCAGCAGAACTGCATGTAAGTGAACCTAAGTATGGACAGTATTTTCTCCTACAGTACATGACCTATATTTATTTATGAATGCCAACAACACAAGCAAGTATATCTTCTTAAGTAGACATTTCTGATATATGCATAAGTGTGTCTGAGCCATAAATGTGACATGAGGTTTTTTTTATAGTTGACACAGGAAGAGAAGGTCACAGATTAGGACATGTTAATGGTTAGATTTATTGGACCATATGCTTGTGGAATACTTTAAAAAGCAAATTATTTATTTTGTGAATGCAGATTAAAGAATTAGAATTATTTTGGGCACATAAATCAGTAATGGACAGCCGCGGATAAAATACAGACTGCACTCCTGATACATTGTTGTCTTCCATAAAGTTCACGCACAGACCAAGCACATAATGCATGGCGAGTGTACGGTAAGAGAAAAGTAATTTAAAAGTGAAGTACTCTATGTATCTGTATACAAAAACTAGGTATCAAATGATGATGGATTTGCGGATAAGGTGGTCATAAGTAGAGATGAGCGAGTACTATTAGAAATTCCCGTTTCGAATAGCACGCTCCCATAGGAATGAATGGACGCAGCCGGGACGCAGGGGGTTAAGCGTCCGACCGCCGGCAAAGTCGGCGTGCCGGCTGCTTCCATTCATTCCTATGGGTGCATGCTATCCGAAACGGCCGTTTCGAATAGTACTTGCTCATCTCTAGTCATAAGCAATGTAGACATATGGAAAGGCAAAAGAATGGTATGGACTTTGGATGGCAAAAATATAGCTGTATGTTAGTGTTCATACTACAGCTGTTAGATCCAATGAAACCATATCCTGGGGAACTGTGATATTATTATTTCAGGTCATTAGACAGTAGAGGCAGAACTTTGACCTCAATGGGCAGCTTAAATATCCTCATGAAAGTGAGGTTTTATATACTGCTAGAAAGCCGACAGTGCGCCAAATTGCAGATATCTGCATCGATATCTCCCCACTGTCAAAAGGGTAGTAAGGAATACCACCCACCATGGCACTAACTGTCCATAGACTTGTACTGGGTAGGGCTTAATCACAGCTCAGAGTCATCGCTTTGTCCTTCTGACAGGACAAGGCTGTTAGGAAACTGTCAGAGGAGGCATTCCTCACAGCCTAGCGATGAAACTGAGCTATGAGGAACGCCCTTCTGACAATGGGGAGATATTGGTGCCGAAGCTAACAGCACCGATATCTCCATCACTGGGACACGTACTAGGAAAGTGGCTTTCTAGCGCTATGTAAAACCATACGTTCATGAGGACTTGAAAAGTCCTCTTTAAGCAGCCGCATTGAGGTCAAAGTTCTGCCCTAATTAAGCAAAACGCTTTCTGAAATGCGTCAGCCAAGATGCTTTTTTGCATAATGGGGATTGATACCAACTCATGGAACCCCAGGATTTTATCTTTTGATGTTTCAATAAAGTCGAATTTTAGGAAACACGGTTTTGCTGGACTTCACTTTATCTTGTCCATAAAAAAAAATAGTTGCTGCAGCAACTGTGGCCCCAACCCAAGTGCAACCTAACAGCTCATTTGCATATGGAATTAAATTAGAATTTCTCATTAGCATGAATGTACTTTGATAAAATGTTCACTAACCATTCCTATAACAGCTTAGAAGTGACTTAGGGTATGTTAACACGGCAAAATTTGCATTCCGCGTGTGAACACTTCAGCGCAGCTAGCCCCTTCGGGATGCCGATGCAGTGCACTAGCATCCAATCGTGGCATTCCGCTCCAGATTAGGCCCGAAGAAAGGGCCTAATCAGGAGGGAGCCTTACACTGCGGACACTGCCCCTGACTCAGCCACGGAATACGCGGCAAGATAGAGCAGCTTGCTTCTTTTTCTGCTACTACCTAGTGGAAAAAAGAAGTGAGATGCTCCCATTGAAGTCAATGGGAGCTGTTTTTTTTGTGGCGGATTCTGCGCCAAAATCTGCTCCAAAAAACTCCATGTGAAAATACTCTAACAAGTCATTTTGGTGGTGGTAGACTCACGTTACAATAATTTGTATGTTAAATGGTAACAGTTGAGAATGCCATAAACCTCAGTGATAATGGATTATACTCGTCTCAGATAATTACCATCATGGCCTCTAAGATATTTCCTGAGTAGCTTTAACATTAGCGCTCTTGTTTCATATCAATCTGTATGTTGTTAGTTTGGATTCCAGATTCTCAAAGGCCAATTTTAACTACTCAACAGAGAAAATCTTGTCTACTTAGTGAAGATTACATTATCTGCTGTGTTGCATGTGTGAAATGCTTGGAAAGATTAATTTGTAGCTGTCTTAAAGTGGCTGAGTATATACTTTTCTTTTACTTTTCTCATTCCACAAAATAATCAGCTAGAATAAGAGACATCTTAGAGTGGTATTCCTATCTTGGACATTTATGGAATATCCATTGGCCTGTGCCATTGCTTTCAGAACTTGCATGGAAGTGAATGTAGAAAGCTTTCTTCACCCAGCAATGTCTGCACTCACAGCAACAAGAAGATGGGGTCAGTTATGGCTCAAATGTACAAAAGCTCCTGACTGGTGTGGATTTCATTTTCTGGCCCACAGAGGCTAGGAGGGAGATTCACCCAATTCATTAACTGGTTTGTGTCTCATATTGAATTAGGTGCAGACTCCTCCAGCACGCAGCGGATCAAAAGTGGCAGATATGTAATGCCATAAATTCCTTTTTAATCACTTGATTTAACTTAAATGAATTGTCCAAGACCTATCCATTCATTTGAAATTGCCAGGGGTCTAACACCCAGGCACAGTGTAAGGAGGTGGAAGCAGATGGCTTTGTAGACTGTGTAGTGGCCAAGCGCTGATATTACTATCATTGACAACCCCTTTAATAAAGGTCACAGCAGGTGATATTAGAAGCACATTATTCTAATACCAGTGAGTGCTGACACTTTTGGAGTGTGCTTTAACCATTACTGGGAGTCTAGCATCTTCCCCAGGCATATTCAAGTGTCCACACCGAGTTATGGCGCAATGATAAACAACATACCAAAAAAAAAACAACAACTTAGAAGTCTTATACAAATTCAGAAGTTGGTGCAATGAAGGCACTCCATCAGACCTTGAAGAACTGCTCCTGCTGTTCAGTTAGGATTGGTAACGACACCCCTAGTGCACCAACTACTTCATCTGCATAATACTTCAAAGTAGGTTTTATCCAAATCCACAAAAGTGACATACAGTCATATAGGGATACAGTTGATGTTCCAGGCAATGAAGTTAGGGTCCCAACCCGTCTTATAATATAGAGAAGAACTTCACGCTTTTTAGTGTCAAAACAATCACCATTTTATTCGTAAAGCCAAGTGTCTTTACGAATTGGCTTTACGAATAAAATGGTGATTGTTTTGACACTGAAAAGTGTGAAGTTCTTCTCTATATTATAATCCTTTAATAGTCACACCATGGGACTATGGGTAGACTCCCTCTAAGCTTCTGTGCTTAAAGGGAATCTGTCAGGATGATTTGGAACACTAAACCACCTACAGGTCTTTATAGATCAGGGTTTAATGTCCCAAATTGCCCTGTAATAAAGCCATCAGTGCCAAAAATAAAAACGCTTTCTACTCACCCTGCAGTTGTACTCCTTGCAGCGGCGCAGTTCTTCACTGAAGCCAGAGGAATACATCTTGGCTTCCATGCGCATGCCCCATACCTTCAGTAATTGCACAGTGAAGCCGGGGTGTATGTCCATGACTTCACTGAAGAACTGCGCAGGCACTTGGAGAACAAGAGATGAGTCCGATGAGACTCATGTATAAGTATAAAGGTTTATTTTTCTTTAATTGCAGGCACAGATGGTTTTAAAACAGGGCGTTTTGGAATGGGTTTTCCCATCTCATTGTTTCAGCAGCTTTACCTGCAGTCTGTTCTTCTTACTTCCTGTATTGTTCTCCCCCCTCCACCTTCTTGCTGAGTGGGACACGGAAAACTTAGTCAGATAATATGCAGATGCTTGTACAGAATGGACTCAGTGCTATCTGTACGTTTACATAGAGAGATAACAGACTGGGCTTTATCAGCAAACTACAATTAGTTGAACAATTGTCCTGCCATCAAGAGCAGTGAGTAAGTGACGTCACTTGTCCTATAGATCTATGGTTATAGCACCACTGTGTAAACAATGGGAGGAATAAGGTCACATAGCAGGCAAACAAAGCAGAATTTCTAAAGCAATATATTTAGGAAAAGTCTTCAATTTACATAAGCTCCAAGTATAGATAGGATCCTTGAGATGGGACAACCCCTTTAAACCTCTTGTCTATAAGGACCTGTGGGTGGTTTAGTGTCCCAAATTGACCTGACAGGTTCCCTTTAATGATAATTATAAGCACCAAGTGTTTTTAAGAGGGACTAAGGAAATTCTTTCTCCAATCTTGTCTGTAACCCTCTATCACATTCTTACATAGTTTAAGAGGTCATATCAGGAATGAACTAGTGTTTTTTCCAACGCATTTCTAGGCTTTTTCTTCTTATACAGTATTTGATTACTCTAATAATAATTACTCATTCTTTCTTTCCCTAGGCATGTGTGGGTTAAGCTTGCATAGTGCAAGTCACTGGAAATTCCTTCAGACAGAAAATACAAACTGCAGGTGCGTTGCTCCCTACATGGAACAATCATTGGTCATAACCTCATTTGCATAAATATTCCCTGTTCATTCTCCCTTTAACCAGGGGTCAGAGAATTCGTGTTGTCTTGAATATATAATAGCCTAAATCAAGTGGAACCCGAACAGACTTCAAACCGGCTGAAAGCTGGGGGAGCAAAGAGGTGCGGAGCAGGGCACTGCTTATTTATTACTTTGCAGCTGCAATCACAAATCTCTATTCATTTTCCAAATGTGCTCCTCTCCCCCTGGAAAGAACTGGGAGAGCTATGCAAAGTAGCCTCTCAGCAGGTGATCACTCCTGCAGTCTGTCCATAGACATAACAAAAGTATCAAACAACCGAGGAGTGAAATAATCATTGTTTATGTAATAGACGCAGGCACCATACACAGATTTATCTCCGAGCTTGACTTCTTGACCTCCTCACTTCCAACATGTACGTCATTGTCATTTAATATTCGTTCCCACTACAGATACAATTATACACAGCTATATTCATAGGGAATGTAAGAAATGTTCATCATGGTATATTTTCTAGGCGAATCTGTTACTGAACCATTTCCTTTTAATTGGCTCTGATCCGATAATTGATCTTAATCAGGCCAACATGGTTTGTATATTTGCTACATATGACTATTTTGTTTGACTTTAAATGGAATTTAACCCCCTCAAAGTAATGTAATAGCACTTCATCTAAAATGTCAAACCGGTTAATTGTATTTGTGTAATGTTCTTCCCATCCTGCTGCACACGAGCTGACAGAATATTTCCTTTATATTTCCGAGGCTGTGCCAATTTTGGAAAGTGCAATAGAAAGTGGAAATTTAAATAAGTTTACTAGACCAGATGTTAGTTGCCCAATGCCACATGTACATCGGAATAAGACAGCTTTTAGTCATCTTGGCCAGAGTATATTTTTATTGAATGCTTGAATGCATGCTTTAGATAAACCCTTAAGAAGTGCAGCATGTCACATGAAAAGTATATAAGGATGCGGCCCCCATCTATTACTCAGCCTTCTTACAGCCTAGATAGACCTGCTAAACAATCATTCCTTAGAGGTCACTGCCTCGGTTTTACTCCCATCAGAAGGGCGAGCTGGGTTATAAGGGGTTGATAAACTTGATGTATACATAATGTATATCCATAAGAGCACCACACCCTAAAGAAACATTGCAACATGCAAATATATTGCACACAACGTGAGTAAAAGCTTAAATAAAGATGTGTGGATGTCTTATCAGCTCAGATAGTCACTTGGAATAGTACAGAGTCCCTGCACTAAAAGTCCTGGCAAGTGGAGCTGTATGCACTCAGTGAGTGAAAGTGTATCATCCATTAATAGGACGCCATCCGCAGTGATTTCACCCCACTATTCTTGGGTAGTTTGGCACTTTTTGCTTTTAAACCACATGACTTCTAGCTTCGAACCATTGGCCCCTTGTGTGTACCAAGTGCTTATAACTTACTGTGCTTACATCCAAAGTTTTTTTTTTCCCATCACTTCAAGGGGTACTCCCAGACTAAGAAAATGTGACAAAAGTCAGGAAATGCATGTTATATGGATGACCAAACATAACTTACCTTTATGTGTGTCTGGACCATCATTACCATTCCTCATATTTCCAGGTACACTTCCTGGATTACACTGACTGGTTGTGGGATTGTCAGTGACTTTCCATGCTGCCCCTTACCAGCACCCGCTCACAGTACCTCAGTACCCAGTATACAGCATACCCTTTAATGAACTAATAGAACACACACACAAAAAAAGATAAGATAGAACTCAAAATAATAAAAAATAGATTTGATTAAAAATATAATATAAAAACATATATAAATGTATAAAAGGCAACAAGACGAAACAACAGTAATACATACCTCCCAACCGTCCCGTTTTCCGTGGGACATTCACGATTCCAGTGACATGTCCCGCGGTCCCGGTTAGAGGGAGGTATGTCCCGATTTCAACTCAGATCTGCGTCCAGAGGACGCAGATCTGAGTTGAGCACATACGCGGCTGAAGCAAGGAGCTGACACAGGTCAGCTCCTTGCTTCACCGCTGCCGCCGGCTACTGGCTTGTACAACTGTGCGCCAGTGAGAGAGAGGCGTGCAGAGAGCGAAGGAGAAGGTAAGTGTAATGTGGAACGTGAAACTGGGGGCAGTTGAAGGAGAGGACGGCATGACACTGGGGGCAGAGATGAAGGGGACATGAATATGGGGGCAGAGATGGAGGGGACATGAATCTGGGGGCAGAGATGGAGGGGACATGAATCTGGGGGCAGAGATGGAGGGGACATGAATCTGGGGGCAGAGATGGGGGGACAGGAATCTGGGGACAGAGATGGAGGTACATGAAACTGGGGGCAGAGATGGAGGGGACATGAATCTGGGAGCAGAGATGGGGGGGACAGGAATCTGGGGACAGAGATGGAGGGACATGATGAAAAGTAGTGAAAGGTATAGAGGCCTCTGTCCACTGACACTGCCCCAACACACGGTTCAGCGCTTCCTCCTTGATCTGGGGGTGGCGTCAGGGGGGGGAGGGTGGCCTAATATACCCATTCTAACAGGTAATTAAATAAATTGCAGACATGTGTGCAGTAAATACCTGTTGTTATTCAGTATTTGGTAACTGCCGTAGTAAAAGTTCCCCAGATCAAGATGGCGCACGACCATGTCATCAAACTGCGTCTGATCACATGACCCGATCCGTACATGATAACATTGGATGTGAGTCATAGCATAATAGCACAGTTGTAGTAGGTAACGCTGCCAAGTATCGCAAGATTACGGGCTAGGCCAAGGAACAGGCGACATGAGGCGGTGTCATGCGCACTCTGGGTATGACGGTGTTCCACAACTGAACATGCGCTGGAATTGACTGCACACAGATCCCCGGAAACATATAGAACCCAAGGCAAATGGAGCAATCGATAATAAACAATAATACAAAACTAAATATTTAATATTACATATCAATGTGCAAACGTGCTACAAACACTGATATAAAGGGAAAGTGATCAAATACAAAGTGAATAGGAGTGGTGTAGACACAATAAGTGGCGAATAAAAATTATGAACAAGCAGTAACATTACTGATGGAAAGATGTGTATAAAGATAGAGAAAGTGATGTGAAAATATAAATATAATTAATTGGTAATATATTAAATAAATTTAAAAAAAGATATATCAATGAAGGTCCAACATTCCACTGGGGTCTATAGAGTAGACTGAACATCGAGAGTTGATGTAATAAGGCCACACTAAACCAAGATGTCACCAGAAGGTTTTTGTGTCTCAAGCAATATAGGATCATAATAGGATAAGTATAACTGTATAGGATCACACACAGACTAAAGGAAGACCCCAAAGTTAAGTGACTCGTTCAAATCCATAGGGGAAACGGTCCCTAACGTCCAGATTGTTTTTGCTTTTCGTTTTTTTTAGTCCACCACTTCGTATACCATTAGAAGTGCAATCAATACCTCACACTCAGTGGCGTAACTACCGCCGTAGCAGCAGAGGCAGCTGCCACAGGGCCCGGGACATTAGGGGCCCGGTGACAGCTGCTACTGCTGCTATCTTTTCGGACCCCCAAGTATAATGATTGGTGGACCGGGAGAAGTAAGAAACATAAAAAACACTGTTACTTACCTCTCCACCGATCCTGGCCAGGCATCCTTCCTAGTTGACTGACGTCTCTGACGTCACATGAACGTCCCGGGTCATGTGACGTCCAACGTCATTGATGAGGGACGGCAGCAGAGAAGACAGTGTAGAAGCCGGGGGACAGGTAGCAGTAGTTTTTTTTATGTTTTTATTCCCCCGAGTCTCCGATTATTATACTCTGGGATCTGAAAAGACCCCAGAGTATAATAATTGTTTATAGGTGTCCATAGTGGGACATAATACTGTGTGCAGGGGCAACTATGGGGGATAATACTGTGTGCAGGGGCCACTATGGGGGATAATACTGTGTGCAGGGGCCACTATGGGGGATAATACTGTGTGCAGGGGCCACTATGGGGTATAATACTGTGTGCAGGGGCCACTATGGGGAATAATACTGTGTGCAGGGGCCACTATGGTGTATAATACTGTGTGCAGGGGCCACTACGGGGTATAATAGAACGCGCAGGAATGCGTAGGAGGGGTCGGTCGAGGTCTTCAACGTCGGTATCGGTGGTGGGGGCATATCAAAAGTTTGCCACGGGGCCCCGCCATTCCTAGTTACGCCACTGCTCACACTTGTATAAGGGCAGGGTTACTAACATGACATTGTGCAAAATTTATAAAGTTTGTAATGATCCATCTCAGTGTCATTTGTAATAACCTTGATTGTAGTGTACTGTCACTCGGTTTTGTAATAACCATAATATCCTGAACATGTTTTTTCACTCGGATCTTTAACTCCCTAGATGTTAACCCACATAGATCAATGAACAGGGACAGGTGATATAATAAACCACATAAGGTGTATTACACGTAATATGAGGTTGTATGTGGAAAGCCTGCTACCCTGTGCATTGCAAAAGCTAGCAGCACTTTGCACGTTTGGACATGCAACACAATGTCCGCATATAAAACTTCCCTTACTGGGGCCTTTGGATCAAAAAACGTTTTTTTGACTCATTTCATAGTGTCTTTTTACGAGTAAGTCCTTCAAATTCTTTCAACACAGAGAAGAAACGCTTGGAAAAGAAGGAATATATTCCTCCAAAATTGTATCCCCCTGTAAGATAGAATTTAGAAAGGATTTTCTGCATTTCTCTCCAATGACAATAAAATTGAGTAATAAAGCGTACCCTGTTATCATTGGGTTTCTTTGAAACTATAGAGTGCACTAGATTGGATCGTGGAGTGTTCTTGGCCCTCCAGTAAGGATGTTTTATTTGTCTCTGGCTGTAGCCTCTATCTCTAAATCGCCATTTGAGATGGAAAGCGTTGTGTTCAAAATTTTCATTCGTTGAGCAAATCCGTCTAAGTCTCAAAAAATGCTCGACAAGCACCGCATTAACTGTCTGAAAGGGATGTGAAGAAGAGGCATGTAAGACTGAGTTAACAGCCATATATTTTCTAAATATTTCAGTCTGCATAATATGCTCATCTCTGTAGAGATAAAAATCTAAGAAATCAATTGTAAACCTGTAAGATTTAGATGTCAAGTGAATATTTAAGTTGTTAAAATTGATGTCTTCTATAAACTCATAAAGTTGTATGTTTGTGTAATGACAGTCACCTCTATTACAAAGGTGTCTGACCTCTGCATAAGCAATGCCACCCCTGCTACCTCTTGTGTCACCCCCTCTACCTCATAGATTGTAAGCTCTTGCGAGCAGGGCCCTCAGTCCTATTGTGTGAAATGACTTTCTTTGTAATGTATCTTCCTGTCTGTATTTGAACCCTACAAATTGTACAGCGCTGCGGAATATGTTGGCGCTATATAAATAAAATTTATTATTATTATTATTATTATTGTTATTATAAACTTATGCAGCTGATGTTCAGTGTCTTCCCAGACGATCAGGATGTCATCAATGTACCACATCCAAGTATCGATGCAGCCCACCGAAACATCCCAATTGTCTAGTGAGAGGTCCTTCTCCCTCAACCCCAGGAACAAATTAGCATATGAGGGTGCACAAGCTGTCCCCATTGCTGTGCCCTGGAGCTGTAGGTAGAAGGACCCCTTGAAGCAAAAAAATTATGAGATAAAATGTATTCCAGAAGAGCCAATAAAAGTTGACCCAATTCCGGAGATACAGTACTCATTTTAAGAAAGAAGTTGACAGCTCTTAAACCATCTTCATGACGTACAGTGGGGCAAAAAAGTATTTAGTCAGTCACCAATAGTGCAAGTTCCACCACTTAAAAAGATGAGAGGCATCTTTAATTTACATCATAGGTAGACCTCAACTATGAGAGACAAAATGAGAAAACAAATCCAGAAAATCACATTGTCTGATTTTGTAAGAATTTTTTTGCAAATTATGGTGGAAAATAAGTATTTGGTCACCTACAAACAATCAAGATTTCTGGCTCTCACAGACCTGTAACTTCTTCTTTAAGAGTCTCCTCTTTCCTCCACTCATTACCTGTAGTAATGGCACCTGTTTAAACTTGTTATCAGTATAAAAAGACACCTGTGCACACCCTCAAACAGTCAGACTCCAAACTCCACTATGGTGAAGACTAAAGAGCTGTCAAAGGACACCAGAAACAAAATTGTAGCCCTGCACCAGGCTGGGAAGACTGAATCTACAATAGGCAACCAGCTTGGATTGAAGAAATCAACTGTGGGAGCAATAATTAGAAAATGGTAGACATACAAGACCACTGATAATCTCCCTCGATTTGGGGCTCCATGCAAAATCTCACCCCGTGGGGTCAAAATGATCACAAGAACGGTGAGCAAAAATCCCAGAATAACGCGGGGGGATCTAGTGAATGAACTGCAGAGAGCTGGGACCAATGTAACAAAGCCTACCATCAGTAACACACTACGCCGCCAGGGACTCAGATCCTGCAGTGCCAGACGTGTCCCACTGCTTAAGCCAGTACATGTCCGGGCCCGTCTGAAGTTTGCTAGAGAGCATTTGGATGATCCAGAAGAGTATTGGGAGAATGTCCTATGGTCTGATGAAACCAAACTGGAACTGTTTGGTAGAAACACCACTTTACGTGTTTGGAGGAAAAAGAATACTGAGTTGCATCCATCAAACACCATACCTACTGTAAAGCATGGGGGTGGAAACAACATGCTTTGGGGCTGTTTCTCTGCAAAGGGGCCAGGACGACTGATCCGGGTACATGAAAGAATGAATGGGGCCATGTATCATGAGATTTTGCGTGCAAACCTCCTTCCATCAGCAAGGGCATTGAAGATGAAACGTGGCTGGGTCTTTCAACATGACAATGATCCAAAGCACACCGCCAGGCAACGAAGGAGTGGCTTTGTAAGAAGCATTTCAAGGTCCTGGAGTGGCCTAGCCAGTCTCCAGATCTCAACCCTATAGAAAACCTTTGGAGGGAGTTGAAAGTCCGTGTTGCCAAGTGACAGCCCCAAAACATCACAGCTCTAGAGGAGATCTGCATGGAGGAATGGGCCAACATACCAACAACAGTGTGTGCCAACCTTGTGAACACTTACAGAAAACGTTTGACCTCTGTCATTGCCAACAAAGGATATAGAACAAAGTATTGAGATGAAATTTTGTTACTGACCAAATACTTATTTTCCACCATAATTTGCAAATAAATTCTTACAAAATCAGACAATGTGATTTTCTGGATTTGTTTTCTCATTTTGTCTCTCATAGTTGAGGTCTACCTATGATGTAAATTACAGACGCCTCTCATCTTTTTAAGTGGTGGAACTTGCACTATTGGTGATTGACTAAATACTTTTTTGCCCCACTGTATACTCATATTGGTGATCCATCAATACATCGAAGTAGGTCACTAGTATCTCTCAGGTAAGATGGAAGCGTCTCTACCAACTTTTTAAGGTGCAAATCTATGTACTTACACACGGGATAGTAGGCCTGCCAGGTGGTACTTTTTTGTTCTTTTGTATCTTCAGAAATAGATATAGGGTAGGGATAGTAGGTTCTTCCACCTTCAGAGAGTTGAATAAATCTTTCATAATCACTCCTTTGTCAAGAGCTGATAAGAGAATCTACTCAAGTCCCTTACTAAAAGATGGAAGTGGATTGTATGTTAATTTTTTGTAACATTTGGAGTCTCGCAATTGTTTAACCCTTAAGTACTATCATGGTGTCTATCATACACCACTATCATACGCATATTATTATGATAGACACCAGGATAGTACTTAAGGGTTAAAGGCCTCAGCCTCATACATGTCATTAGGCCAGATGACAACATTTCCACCCTTAATCACATCTGTCATCTGGCCTAATGAGTTAAGAGATAATTTGTCTTCACAAGAGAGGGCTGCTCTTAGGTCATTATGCAAATATCCAAAACACAAGGCCAAGTCGACCTGTCATTGGCTACAGCAGAAGAACTTGAAGGTTCTGGAGTGGCCATCTCAGTCTCCTGACCTCGATATCATTGAGCCACTCTGGGAAGATCTCAAGTGCGCAGTGTATGTAAGACAGCCCAGGAATTTACAGGAGCAAGAAGAATGGGCAGCTTTACTATCTGAGAAAATAAAGAGCCGCATCCACAACGACCACAAAAGACTTCAAGTTGTCATAGATGTTGGGGGGGGCAATACACGGTATTAAGAACTGGGGTATGTGAACTTTTGAACAGGGTCATTTTGATGTTTTCGCCTGTCATTATGATTTAAAACGAGAAAACACAGAAGTTTTACAATAAATGGCCTTACCCAACCACTATCCATGAGTGGAGAAAAAGGTTTTGTGTTATTGTTCAATATTCTCTGAAAAAAGGCCAAAAAAAGAGAAAAAAATCTGTTGGGGTATGTAAGCTTTTTAACACAACTGTATATATCTCTCTATATTATAAAAATGAATTCTTGTCTGTCTGTCTGTTTTCTATGCGCGACCAAACGACTGGAACGATCTTCACCAAATTTGGCACACAGATACTTCAGGTTTCTGGGAACGTTTAAGATGAGGCCCTAACTTACTTGGACGTACCATTCCGGAGATACAGCTTTCCCAACACCCTGATCCCCCCATTAGCCAATACGAACCTGCAAGTCTTTCACTCATATTCCAACTGCAATACACACGGTCACTCCACATGTAGAATCCAACACTGATATCCGAACTGAGATACACACATCAGAGGATTAGATACACAGGTAAGCACCCAGTATCACATGCCAGAGGATTAGATACGCACGTCTACACACAGTTCCACACGCCAGAGGATTAGATACTTGCGTCTTCACACAGTACCACACGCCAGGGGATTGTATACGCGCCAATGCACACAGTTACACACGCCACAGGATTAGATATGTGCATCTACACACAATTCCACATGCCAGAGGTTTAGATACACACTACTGCACACAATACCACATGGGAGGATTAGATACACGCGTCTGCACACAATACCACATGCTGGAGGATTAGATACACACGTCTGCACACAGTTCCACACACCAGAAGATTAGATAAGCATGTCTTTACACAACACCACACAATGGAGGATAAGATACACGCCACTGCACACAATACCACATGGCGGAGGTTTAGATACACACTACTGCACACAATACCACACGGGGAGGGTTAGATACACACGTCTGCACACAGTACCACATGCCACAGGATTAGATACGCATTTCAGCACACAGTAACACACACCGGAGGATTAGATACACGCATCTGCACACAGTACCACATGCTGGAGGATTAGATACACAAGTCAGCACACAGTACCACATGTCAGAGGATTAGATACGCATGTCTGCACATAGTTCCACACGCCAGAGGATTAGATAAATGCGTCTATACACAGTTACACATGCCGCAGCATTAGATAGATTGGGTCCTCTTTACTAGATGTGGTAAAGAGGACCCAACACAGGATACAGAAGGAAATTACGAAAAAGGATACAACAGAGCACAATCTGAAATGTTTTTATACAAACGCACAAAGCATGGGAAACAAACAAGGAGAACTAGAGCTGATGATACACAAGGAAAACTATGACGTCATCGGCATCACAGAAACCTGGTGGAACGACATGCATGATTGGAACATACAGATGGAAGGATACAACTTATTCAAAAAGACTAGAACTAATAAAAGAGGGGGTGGAGTTGCATTGTATGTTAAAAAAGAACACATCTCCACAGAAATTACAGATTTACAGAATGATAATCTACTGGAAATTATTTGGGTAGTAATTCAAGGGAAAAACAATGATAAGGACATCATACTAGGCGTTTATTACAGACCACCAGGACAGACAGAAGACATGGATGAGATTTTTTCACAGCAAATGACCACGCTCTCAAAGAAACATGAAATAGTGATCATGGGAGACTTCAATTACCCTGACATTCATTGGGAAACCCACACAGCCAAGAGTAAAGGCTCCATCAAATTTTTATCCTCTCTAGCAGACAACTTCATTGCCCAGCTAGTAGAAGAAAACACGAGAGGAACATCCATTTTGGACCTAGTCCTAACCAACAAAGAGCACATGGTTAAGGGACTACGGGTAGCAGGGACACTGGGATTCAGCGATCATGCTATACTTGAGTTTGGGGTTGCAAGAAGAAGAAGACCTGAGAAGACACAGACGTCAAGGATCGACTTTAGCAGGGCAGACTTCAAGAGCCTGAAGGCAAGGGTTAGCAGAATTCCATGGTGCAAAATTCTTAAGCACAAAAATGCACATGAAGGGTGGGAAATCTTCCGCAGGGAAATCATTAAAGCACAGGAACTAACAATACCTAGAAGGAAGAAAAATGGGAAGCACCTAAAAATATCAGGATGGATGACCAAAAAATTACATAACCTGCTAAAAAGGAAAAAGGAAACATACAAAAAGTGGAAGATGGGAACTATACCTAAGGAAGAGTACACAGCAGTCTGCAGACTCTGCAAGACAAGCATCAAAGGAGCTAAGGCTGAACACGAATTGAAGCTTGCAAAAGAGGCAAAGAGTAAGGTAAAAGGATTTTGGGGATATGTTAAAAGCAAAAGAAAAGTGAAGGAGACCATTGGAGTCCTGAAGAATGACAAAGGAGAAACAGTTAACATGGTGGAACAGCAGGTGGAGCTACTAAATTCATATTTTGTATCCGTCTTCTCCCAAGAAACTAATGGAAATATCGACATTAATGGTGATGGAGATGAGGGGAAGGAGGACTCCAAGCTGACTATAAGCGAAGGTCTGGTAAGAGAGCACTTAGCCAAGTTACAGGAAACCAAATCCCCAGGACCAGATGATTTACACCCTAGAGTCCTGAAAGAGATAGCAGAGGAAATAACAGAACCCCTTGCTATAATCTTCGGTAAGTCATGGGAAACAGGAGTGGTCCCTTTAGATTGGAAAAGGGCAAATGTTGTCCCCATCTACAAAAAGGGGAAAAGGGACGATCCAGGAAATTACAGGCCGGTAAGTCTGACCTCGATAGCAGGAAAAATCTTTGAGCAAATTGTCAAGGAACATTTACTTCAGTACCTGGATGGGAAGGCATTAATTAACCAGAGCCAGCACGGCTTTATGACCAATAAATCTTGTCAGACTAACCTGATTTCCTTCTACAACAAAATCACTGAATGGTTGGACCAAGGGAATGCCTTGGACATAGTATATCTTGACTTCAGTAAGGCATTTGATAAAGTATCACATAACCTTCTTATTGAAAAAATGATTAAGTATGGCTTTGACAAAAAATCAGTTAGGTGGATTCACAACTGGCTTAATGATCGGGCACAACGAGTAATACTAAATGGCTACACATCGAACTGGAAGAAAGTCAAAAGCGGGGTGCCGCAGGGCTCTGTTCTGGGCCCAGTACTTTTTAATATCTTTATAAATGATCTGGACGATGGAATTATTGGGGAACTCATAAAATTTGCAGATGATACGAAGATAGGAGGAATAGCCAACACTAGAGAGGAGAGAGAGTGTATTCAAAAGGACTTAGACACACTGGAACAATGGGCGGAGGCGAACAAAATGGTATTTAACAGGGACAAATGCAAAGTTCTACATCTGGGTAACAGAAATGTAAAAAACATATATAGTATGGGAGGAATAGAACTAAGTGATAGCATAGGGGAAAAGGACTTGGGCATAATAGTAGATCACAAATTCAACATGAGCCAACAGTGCGGTGCTGCTGCAAAAAAGGCTAATAAAATTCTGGGATGTATTAAGACAAGCATTGAATCTAGATCAAGAGAAGTCATTATTCCGCTGTACTCTTCCCTGGTCAGCCCACACCTGGAATACTGTGTACAGTTCTGGGCGCCTCAATTCAAGAAAGACATCGATATATTGGAGCAAGTCCAGAGAAGAGCAACCAAAATGGTGGAAGGTCTGCAAACCATGTCCTATGAGGAGCGGCTAAAAGAACTGGGATTGTTTAGTTTGCAGAAGAGAAGGCTGAGGGGAGATTTAATAGCAGTCTACAAATATCTGAAAGGTAGTCACAGTGCAGAGGGATCTACCCTATTCTCATTAGCACAAGGAAGTACAAGAAGCAATGGGATGAAACTAAAGGGAAAGAGATACAGATTAGACATTAGGAAAAACTTTCTGACAGTGAGGGTAGTGAGAGAGTGGAATAGGCTGCCACGGGAGGTGGTGGGCGCTCCATCAATGGAAATCTTCAAGCGGAATCTGGATAAACATATAGCTGGGATGATTTAGGAAAACCTGCACTCGCAGGGGGTTGGACCCGATGGCCCTTGAGGTCCCTTCCAACTCTACCATAAGAAAAAAAAAAAAAAGATACACATGTATGCGCATAGTTCCACATGCCGGAGTATTAGATGCGCATGTCTTTACACAATACCGGAGATTTAGATACGCGCATCTGCACACAGTACCACACGCTGGAGCATTAGATACACAAGTCAGCACACAGTACCACATGCCAGAGGATGAAATACGCATGTCTACACACAGTACCGAAAGCCGGAGGATTAGATACACGCGTATGCACACAGTACCAAGCGCCAGAGGATTGGATACATGCATCTTCACACAAATCCACACGCCAGAGGATTAGGTATGTGCCACTGCACACAATACCACATGCCGAGGATTGGATAAGCGCCACTGCACAAAATACCACTCACCAGAGGATTAGATATGCACCAATGCACACAATACCACACAGGAGAGGATTAGATATGCGCCACTGCACACAGTACCACACACCAGAGGATTAAATACACGCCACTGCACACAGTACCACACACTAGAGGATTAGATACGCACCACTCCACACAGTACCACACGCCAGTGGAATAGATACGTGCGCCAGCACACAGTACCACGCGCCGGGGAATTTTACCCCAACCTTTTCTTGGCCTCTTTCTGTTTTCATAGCCTCCATTACCTTTTAGGTAGGAATGTTAAAGGATGTTTTAGTTTTGCTTTTACCTACTGTGGCTTGTTAAGCTAGGTTTACATCTATGCTAGGCTTTCCATAGTTTGGGTCCACTGGGGAACCCAAACGTCTAAAAGCCAGACTGCTAAAACAGTGGGGACATGTGGACACTGAAAGACCCCTTTGACTATAATGATGTCCACTGGGTGTCTTCCATTTACATACTGAAAGTGGCGGAGAGAAAGTCCTCCATGTAGGTCTCGCACAGATGTGAACCCAGCCTTATCCTGTTGTTATAAAATCACTGCTGTTATTGTAGTGCTTTCTTGGTACCACGCTTCGGGTATGTTCACATGGAGGAAAAGGTGGTGGAAATCTTTTCCACTGTGTGAACTTTCTGCGCAGCTAGCCCGAATGAATGGGGCTAAACAGGAGCGGATCTCAAGCCAGCTAATTCAGCCATGGAATCTGCAGGAAGATAGGGCCTGTTGCTTCTTTTTTCCGCTACTAGCTAGCGAAAAAAAAGCGAAAAAAAACATATGAACATACTCTTCAGGTTACAGATGGAGGTTGTTTCTTGTGAGACTTTTATTTATAAATGTTCAAAATGTTGACATTGTATGAGAAAAGAATTAAAGCTGCCCAACAAAGAAATTGTTGTCTTGTGTATTATTTTATGAGGGGAGGAAGTAAAATGCAGTCAGAAAATCCCTTTAAACTGATTATACAAGACATGGAATCCGAATAACGCAAATTAACCGGTAATCTTTGTTGGTACTCGTCTCTGCTAGTACCAAATACTACTAACTCTAAGGGCAGACTAGTACCTCAGAAATGGTAAGTTACAAAATTAACTTGTGAGATGCCTTGCTTTATAGCTGAGGAGCTGAGGTAAGAACTAGAGATGAGTGAGTAGTACTTGATGGAGTAGGTATTCGATCGAATACTATGGTATTCGAAATACTCATACTCGATCAAGTACCACTCACTGTTCGAATGTAAAATTTCAATGCAGAACCAGCATTGATTGGCCGAATGCTATACAGTCGGCCAATCAACGGCGGTTCTTCTTCTACCTTTAGAAGTCTTCTCCGTGCAGCTTCCCCGCGGCGTCTTCCGGCTCTGAATTCACTCTGCCAGGCATCGGGCCTGGGCAGAGCCGACTGTGCATGTCCGCTTGTAGTGCCTGGCAGAGTGAATGAAGAGCCGGAAGACGCCGCGCGGATGCTGCAAGAAGAAGACTGCACGGTGGATCCAGCCCGACCCTCACTCGTGGACTTGGTAAGTATAATTTGATCGAACGTTGCCTACCCCTGAAACAAGCATTTTCCCCCCATAGACTATAATAGGGTTCGATATTCGATTCGAGTAGTCGAATATTGAGGGGCTACTCGAAACGAATATCGAACCTCGAACATTTTACTGTTCGCTCATCTCTAGTAGTATTCAATCGAGTAGGTATTCGATCAAATACTATGGTATTCGAAATATTCGTACTCGATCGAATACTACTAGCTATTCACAGTAAATATTCAATTCAGAACCAGCGTTGATTGGCCGAATGCTATAGAGTGTATAGCATTCAGCAAATCAACGCTGGTTCTGCAGCAGGCTCGTCCTTGCTAGTCAGGAGAGCTGGCAGCTTGCTGTTACGAGGGAATTGACTTTTTTGTCATAGGAATGCATTGACCAGCGTTGATTGGCCAGTGTACAGCATTCGGCCAATCAACGCTGGGTCTGCTGGATGGTCGTCTGCGAGGAGGCGGAGTCTAACATCGGACCACAGCAGTCTACATTGTGGTCCGATCTTAGACTCCGCCTCCTCACAGACGAACCTCCGGCAGAACCAGCATTGATTGGCAGAATGCTGTACACTGGCCAATCAACGCTGGTCAATGCATTCCTATGACAAAAAAGTCAGCTCCCTCGTAACAGCAAGCTGCCAGCTCTCCCGACTAGCAAGGACGAGCCTGCTGCAGAACCAGCATTGATTTGCTGCAGGCTCGTCTTTGCTAGTCGGGAGAGCTGGCAGTTTGCGGTTACAGGGGAGCTTACTTTTTATCAGCGCAACTGCAAGTGCTGTGCAGTTAAAGCGCACGGACCCCATAGACTATAATGGGGTCCATGCGCTTTAACTGCACAACGCTCCTCCTAAACACTCTCCTCCTGCTACTTGTGGACTTGGTGACTCTCCTTTAGTCGAATATTGGTTTCCCCTGAAACGAGCATTTTTTCCCATAGACTATAATGGGATTCGATATTCCATCGAGAAGTCGAATATTGAGGCTCTACTCGAAACAAATATCGAATCTCGAATATTTCACTGTTCGCTCATCTCTAGTAAGAACTCAATGTTGTCTTAGGTTGATTTCCAGGCTTGTATGAATACTTAGTATGTCTAAGGCCTAGTTCACATCTGAGTTCAAGAAGTACTTTTCTCTCTGCACATTCCGTGCGGACACCACGTGGAAAACACACAGACCCCATTATAGTCTATAGGGTCCGTGTGGCTTTTAAGCTCACCGCTTTTTAATGTGTTCGGTATTCCATTCAGGACAGTCCCCAAGCTGACTCCCAGAATGAAATACCAAACACAGATGTGAACCAGGCCTAAGCTATCTGACTAAAATCTTTCCCATGTGCCTAAAAATTACTAAATCACTTTCAAGAACGAAAAATGGAAATCTGAAAAGATCCAAGAGGTAACTCCATAGACAAATGATGCTGGATGGAAGAAGGGATTGGGCAAGCTGAATTTTATTATGTCTTATACTTTGTTCCCCTTGTAGATAAGCTACTCAGGAGTGTCTGACACAGACTTACTCTTCTCTACCCATTGAAAATGCATGCACACTTGGCCAACCATATATGTAGATAGTAGAATTGATTGAAATATGAACTGTTAAGGGGTTATGGGCATGAGTGTTGGCCAATGAGATTCGTCTCATGAATAGTTGCAAGGTTTGCCCCAGCAGTTTGGTTTCTGACCAACCTTGTTCAGCCTGATCCGGAACTGCTATTATTTTTATACTCTAACGTGTCATTAGACCCATGAATAGAATAAACCTCTCCATTAAAGCATTGGGTGCCAGTCTCTGTACTCTTCTGGCTTCCTGAATAATGTCAGTGGCTTCAGAGGACCACTTGGACCTGTGTTTGGGCCTTGGTGGTCACTTGGGTCATGCAGATGTCACAAGCATTATGACATTAGCGTGCCTCATGTGGGCTTCTGACATCATTCACTAGGTCAGAAGAGGTCCAAAAAGGACAGGGACCTGCATTGGATGCTCCAATGAAGCCCAAGAGAGGCAAGAATGTTTGTTATGTTTACTCACCTCCTCTGGGCCCACATTTATTATACTCTAGGGTCTGGAGAAACCCCACTGTAGAACAGTAGTTCATGGATCGCTAACCTTAAAAATTTCAGGTTCAGACAAACACAAAGTTTTTGGAAATTTGTAACCAACCCAGCTCACTATGAACTGGTTCACACATCCCTAATGGGCATCTTAAAATGCATGCACAATGACATCTTACTGTTTCATACAATTATAGGACAGCACATGGCAGGAGCACAGCTATCATGCGTGTAGCAGTGCTCTCGGGCTCTAGTGCCTAAGTATTATAACTGGTACATAATGGGTTACAGGCCCTGTAATGGAGTTTACATTTTGCCCCAGGAGCTTTACATTGCCACACAGGCTTAGTAATATGACTCTGCCACGTGCATGAAACCTAATTCTTCAGATACTGATATTAGTATGGAATCTGTGAGTATAAATCCAGCCTTAGGCATTGGTTTCATATGCAACATAACAAAATATGAATATGATTACACAATTTATAATTTGTTCATCATTGTGGGAAGGTAAAGAATTCAAGAACCAACGGAGAAGATCAATCAGAGAACGCTTGGGTTTGTTGTCCAGTTCTAAATCATTGCTATAACAACCTTGTCTTCAGGACAATTGTTTGGCTGTAACTCGGATCATGTGTACCAGCCTACCATATGCTGCGTTTGTCAGACCTGCCTTAAATGGGTAGTGTGAGTTCTCTAACCTCACTATACTTTGTAATTCATTTTTTTTATTGTTGGGTTTTCAAATTGTTTCCAATGTCTAATGCTAGAGATTTAGCTGCATTACGTAAATGTGCTTGGGGTGTTCTAGAAATAGATGCTGTTCTGAAATACTGACCCAGGATTCTGAGGGCAAGCTTTATTTGTTCTTTTACACATCAGCAGGACCAGAATCCAGAAAAAAAAAAAGTTTGGCCTTAATCCTTGGTATGTAACAAGATATATATTCAAATATGGCTGCTTGAATGAACCAAGATCAAATAACGACTGTCTCGTAAGTAAATACTTCTGCCTTTAGTATGCACATGGACCAATGTACTGAAGCAATATCTTATCAATTAGAGATGAGCGAACACTGTTCGGACCAGCCGATCCGAACTGCACGCTCCCATAGAAATGAATGGAAGCACCTGTGATGCCGGCCGCCGGCAAAGTTAGCGTCACAGGTGCTTCCATTCATTTCTATGGGAGCGTGCTGTTCGGATCAGCTGATCCGAACAGTGTTCGCTCATCTCTATGAAGAGAGTACTAGACCTTAGAAACCGGAAAAATAATTGCCGTATTTTTCGGACTATAAGACGCACTGGACTATAAGACGCAGGTTTTAGAGGAGGGAAATAGGGAAAAAAAAATTTGAAGCAAAAAATTGTAAAATATTTAATATATGGGAGTTGTAGTTTTGCAACAGCTGCAAGGCCACATTGATAGGTGACCCTGCAGCTGTACGGGGACGCATAGAGTGTTTTTTTTTTGCGGGGCCAGATGTACTTTTTAGTTATACCATTTTGGGGAATGTCTGTTGCTTAGATCACCTTGTATTGAAAAAAAACCCGGCGGTTTAGCACTTGTGATTTTGACGCTCACCGTACAGGAAAACTTGAACCTGCAGTCACTGTATTGCCGTCTATTGGACATTCTGTATATTACTATTACGGCTGGTAATAGACCCAGCCGCAATTCTAATATAGCAGTGACAGGCCTGGGAGCCTTCATTAGGCTCCCGGCTGTCACCCGAACAGGTCGACTCCTGCGATATCGCCACGCAGGAGCCGGCCTGCAACTTTACAGGTATGGGGCCGGTGGGGACCGGCCCCGGGGGAGAAGGGGCCGCCAATACAGACCCGGCATCCGCTGTAATAGAGAGGCGGATGCCGGCAAGGGATAGACGCCGGCACAGGTGCCGGGGCCTGAGACATCGCTACACTCCTCTGCCCTGCATGAAGCCAGCGGCGGGGGGACGGAGGAGCGGAATAGCATCGCCCCTGCCGCTACTGGCTTCATGCAGGGCAGAGGAGCGCAGCTATGTCTCAGGCAGCACCGCACCTCCCATGAGGCGACCTGAAGCGACCGCTTCAGGCGGCACTATGCCCGGGCCCCGGGGAGGGCGGCATTTTTGCTTACCTAAGCCAATCCAGGACAAGTTGTCCTGGACTGGCTTAGCGTCACCGAGAGGTGGATTGGGGAGGCCCTGTGGACGCAGTACTGCTCCAGCGGCCTCCCCTCACGCTCAGGCAGAGAGCAGGTCCTCTCCATGCCTGCTAACGCTGCTCTGCCCCGCCCCCTTCGCTCCGCCCCCTTTCTGTCATCCGCCTCGGGCGGCGAAAAAGGCAGGTTCACCCCTGGTCTCAGGCCCCGGCACCTCTCTATTACAGCGGATGCCAGGCGGCCACATTCGGACTATAAGACGCATCCTTCTTTTCCCCCCAAATTTGGGGGGAAAAAAGTGTGTCTTATAGTCCGAAAAAAATTTCTTGGCATTTATATCTAGAAAATTCTTGAAGACTTTAACATATACAGTACCACAAGGTCATACATATACAGATATCAAACATTCCCAATATTCCATTTTCTGGCAAAGAGACATCAGTGAATACCATAGTGAGTGGCATCTCTGTCACGTACAGATGTAGCAAAGATTAACATGACTAATAATGAATGTGTTAACTTTGTGGATCTCCAATGGCTATTCAGTCATCACACTGAAGAAAGACGACTGCTATTGCATACCTGCATTGGGGTTTCCGTTCTTTGGGTCTGCTTGGGGCCCCAAAAAATGGAAAACCAATCTGCTTAAAGAGGACTTTTCATATCCTCAGGCACATGCAGTTCTATGTACCGCTAGAAAGCCAACAGTTCGCTGAACTCGGCTTTCCTGTTATGTGCCCCGGGGCTGGAGATATCAGTGCCCTTATAACAGCACCAATCTCTGCCCACTGTCAGAAGGGTGTTCCTGACTTTCTAGCTGGGCTGAGAGGAACGCCCCACCTGACAGTACTCGTCCATAGACTAGTACTGAGGGGCGTTCTTCACAACTTAGCATCATCACTGAGTGGTAAGGACCACCAGCTCTGACAGTACGGGGCTATGGACAAGTACTGTCAGGGGGGCGTTCCTCACAGCCCAGCTAGACAGTCCGAAATGCCTTTCTGACAGTGAGCAGAGATCGGTAACGTCACCAATATCTGCAGCCCCGGGGTACATAACAGGAAAGCCAAGGAACCCATGGACTGTAAAGGGGTCCGTTGGGTTTGCGACGGGTTTCTGCCTGAAAAATTAGGACTTTTCTCTCCGCATTTTCCAAGCAGAATGGGAGATGGAATCACTCAGCGCAGATGTGAACCCAGCCTTAAACAGTGTTACATCTGTATTTGTTGCAGGCTGCTGTTCCACAAAATATTACATATCAGGGATGCAGTATATACAATTAAAATGTCTAGTGAAGATGCTAAAAGGGTCCAGTTCCTTTTTATATCCACTGAAGAAGCTTAAAATAGCAAACTCTGCATACTCACCTCTCTGTTTGCCTGCGGATCAAGTGGAGAAGTGGATTTAACAGAAGGGAACACCTAAGTGCTTTCTTTAAATGTTCAATTTCTCTTCAAGTCACTCAATAAACCACTGCAAAATCTGCAACAGAAACCTCTGTGTTTCTACAATATGGGGCCATAAATGGAGAATGACTTCTGAGTCAGTGATTGACTGTGCCACTTCCATGCAGGTCAATGGTCAGGAAAACTTGGTGCCTGAATGGAGACTCCCCGCTGGATCCATTTTCCAAATAGAGAAGTGAGTATGTAGAGTTTGTTATTTTAAGCCTCTGCAGGGTTTAAAAAAGAAATTGGATGCCTCTTTAACTACCAAGCAATATTACAGAATACTCATAGCATATAGTCCTATCACTTAAAGTGGCAACATAAGTCCTAAGGTGTATCTGGCATTATATCTTGTTGGCAGCTTGCAACATGTGACAGTAAAACACAACATAACATATCATTTATGAAGTATATAGTACATCTGCATAGTGTGACATAGCAAAACATCGCAAGCACGACCATGTAAATCTGGCAGGATTGCTACCGCAAGTTGGTCTAAGGTAGCCCATAGCAAAGTAGAAGTTCAATTTAGGCAGTTTTTCTCATTTCTATTTTTGGTAAGAGGGTGTCAGACCCAATTTTTATCCACCTTACAAGTTTGTTGTATTCATGAGGGGAGTGCTCTCCTACTTTTCACTGACTCCCTCTGCTTCTCTCATTGGAGACTGATAGGTTGCTGTAGTGTGTTTGTGAATGTGTGTGTGTATGTATGTGTGTGTATGTGTGTTTGTGTGAGTGTGTGTGTATGTATGTGTATGTATCTGTGTATGTGTATGTATGTATGTGTGTATGTGCCTGTTCTATGTGGCTAACATGTAATGCTGCGCCCAGGTTCTCAGACTATGTGACTTATGCTACTCTAGCTTTCTGGATCTGCATATTAACAAGGTGGCTGTTGTACAATGCATTGTATTACTTTATAGAACATATTATGTATTATGTACAAGTCAGATTAGTCTGAGATTTCATTTATTTTGGTGGATTTTGTTTTCCACTAACTTGCCGAGTGCAGTAACTGAATCTTATTTGTTCTCACTTATCTGTCCGTTCTTCAGTTCTCTCTCACCTGACACAGCTGTGGTCCTTTGCCCCCCCTCCCCTATTTTAGCACAGCTGTTCCCCCTCTCTCTCATGTGCTGTGTTTCAGCATTAGGAATTCTGTGTCCAGGGAATTTGCGCTGGGAGCCAACAGCAATATGTGTCTTGGCTAGTGCGTGCTTGTCTGCAGCCAGGTGAGGCACTGATCCAGTCCCAGCTGCCAGGAGAAGCCTGAAAGTGCAGCCTTTGGTATAAATATCAGCAGAAAATAAACAGGAAGACTGGAGTCACAGACGGACCCTGTCTGCCAGGGATACAGGACAATCACCTCAAAGTCTATTGGTCATCTTGATAGATGTCGGTCCCTCTTAACAGATGAATTGTGTTCTTGTAGTGTAAGTGTGCGGGGCCAGGTACTTTAATCATTCTATTTTCTATGGAGCATTTTGCCAGGTACTTGTAGAACTAAAGTGCTCTTGTCTATTGGTCCATTGTTCATCTTATTATAGAAATAAACTGCAGCTTCAATAATTCCTCTCTATTATGTGATTACCGAAAATGTCTTAAAATTCTCAATGCAGTGTCTTATAATGTGTACTTGGTACATGCAAGTGCAATATTCCTATCATTGGGTGCAGAAGCACAGCTATAGATGGGGCCGAAGCCACAGTTGAATGGTACCTATGCCCTCTTCCACATAAGAAGACATTATTATATGGGACATAGCTGTGAAGGGTCCTGTTGCAGATTTTGCATTAGAGCCCAGGAGCCAAGTTATGCCTCCGATCAGATGGGCATGAAATCGTTTTACAACCCATATAGCTGCAGTCCTAAATCAGATGGATAAATAATATTACGTTATACTACAGTATCACCATATTCTCTTCAACAAAAACATCATAATCCCCATTGGCGAAGCTAAATATAGTTATGGAAGGCTTCCCGATATGCAGAGTGGAGTGGTTTGGAGATGCTTTGGCACAGCACTTTTTGAGCTTTGCCGTTATATTATTCTAGCAATTGGCAGGGATTACAGCACTTGGACCCCCATTGGTTGGACATTGATGGCATATTTTAGTGATGAAGCAAACTTCACTCTCATCAAAGCGTTTACTTGTGGGCCGAGCATTAATCTAAACCTGTGGCTTCAGTGATGTCACTGTGTCTGTCTCAATCAAAACTCCATCTGAGCGGCCAACATCTGTTTCTCCAATCCTCCTCATAAACATGCACATTGGCCGAGAGTGCATGCCAGTCACTTCTAGGGACTTATCCTTCTTGGGAACAAAACAAGTTAAATATGTCTATCTGGGGAGAGTCACGAATCCATCTCAAACATTAGATGACCGGCCAGTTCTGTCCAGTCAGTTCTGTTGTCATTCAAGTAAAAGTTTGGGCACACTAAGGTCCAGTGACATTTGGTGTGCTAGCTCTTGAGACCGACACTTCAAGGCAGCAGTGTTGTGGTCACATAACAGGGGTTCTGTTCTGAATGTGAGAACTCCCAATGCTGGTATGCTAACTGTTTATAGCAGTGGCAGGTCCCAGACAAGCTCCCTGCACCTTTTTTTTAATGTAGATTGTGAGCCCCTCTCAGTATGTCTTTGTAGAATGGGAGGAAATCCACACAAACACAGGGAGAACATACAAACTCCTTGCGGATGTTGTTCCTCGTGAGATTCAAACCCAGGACTCCAGTGCTGCATGGCTGCAGTGCTAACCACTGAGCCACCGTGTTGCCCCTTAGCTCCCTGATCCTTGTACCAGCTTCCAAGGAGAGCTTGACTCCATTGTTATAGTCCTCAGCAGCTATGTGCACTAGGATGGACTACTGTCATAATGCCCATCCTAGTGCACATAGCAAAGCAGGAGTTTCCCAAAGGTAGGCAACAAACATCCTTGCCACCTTGCAAAAGGCGCACTCCCACAATGCCAGCCAACCTATTATCCTGGCTTTATGTGTGTGCAAGCACAGTGGTGTAACCCTAGGCACTGAGCTGTACAGAAGGCCCTATAAACAATAACAGGAGAACCTGTAGGGGATTGTAGGGTTATAGGTTGGACTTGATGGACTAATGTCTTTATCCAACCTCATCTATTATGTAACTATGTAACTATGTAACCTGACAAGTATAGAGTATATTAGGCAATATATATTGTTATTACCTATAATCTCTCAGACCATATAGCCCTTTAAACATAGTATCATATTGTCATGAATGCTCCATAACATTGTGTTGACATGAACAGTCTTCCTCAGTATAGGATTTGCTATGATTTGTTGGCTGGTTTTGTCTCTGGCCTCTTTCTTAGAACTCCAGATGTATCTGATTTTCATGTAAAACGATAAATTATAGATGGCTAGACAGATACATATTATCAAGATGTATTACAATACATGTCTTTAAACCTACAAGTTAGATGTAATGACTAGTTAGGATGAAGTCCATTGGGCGCGCCACTTTTTCCAAAATATTTTTATGACTTTAAGGGTCCCCAAGAACTTTACAGCTTATGCTGCATGACATCAATTTTTTTTAATTGGTGTCCAAATCATAAGACTATGTTACAATTATATGTCCCATCCCATAAAATACTGAGCCGCTGTGTCCTTGGTGGTAATTCAAGATATAACGTCATAGACAATTGATGAGGTGAAAGGATTTATCTCTACATTTTCTATAGAAAGATAATAAAGATAGAGATGTACAGTTAAAGTGTACCACCAGCTACAAAGGAAACCAAAGCAGGAATTTATGTGCAGGCTTTGCCTTGTCAGCCTACCTGGCTATGCTTCAGACGTATCCTGTTTCCACTTTTCTATACAGAAAGTAGCTGACATATTATCTTTCAAGTATCTATCCTTACTATGGCTCAGACTTGGTTGACCACTCCAGTTCTTATGAAACAAATTCTATACATCATGACTGGTTGCAACCACAGGGTGGTCTAGCATAAACAATGTAATATTGATGTCTTGTGATAAAGTATCACAAAATCATATATTTTTTTAACCACTTCAGTACCGGGCCAATTTGTGGTCCAGGACCAGACACATTTTAGGTTTATTTTGTATGTGCAGTTTAGAGGGCTGTAACATTTTTCCCGTATGTCTCATTCAACTAATTTTTGCGTCTTTTTTCAGGGACACATAGGGCTTTATTGTTATGTTGTTTTTATTTTTGAATGTGTTTTAATTTTTTTTACATCTGCAAAAATATAAACATAATAGGATTGAAATTGTGTCTGGTTTTTAATTTATTTATTTTTTTTATTTAATAACACAAAGTGTCACTGAAAAACGTTATAAAATAGTTTTTATTCCGTTACAGTAATTTTTATTTTGTATGGTATTGTTGGGGGTGGGGCTATAAACTTTAATAACGGCGTTTTATTAGCGTATTTTTTTAAAATTCTTATTATTATTTTATTTACATTTTTTAAAATGTGTCCCCATAAGGTGATAAGAGACCTTTGGGGACATCTGATCACTTTTTTTTTGTATTGGAGGCTGATTTCTCCTGCAACTGAGGCTGGTACATTTAGCGTCAGTTGCAGGAGGAATACAGCCTCCTGCACGCTGTATACACAGTATAAAGAGCTGATCTAGGTCCTGTAGGACCCAGCAGCTCTTGCAAGACTCTGCTCCCGGTGGATGACGTTACCGCCGGGTCAGAGGGTGGCGCCCATAGCCGTGTATACAGCGCTCATACATAGTGATCGAGATGGCAGGGAAAGGAATAAAGCTTCCCTGCCATCTCTCTGGAAGCTCCGGCTGAAGTTACAGCCTGCTCCCAGTGAAAGCAGTGAAGTACCGATACGTCCTGTCAGAACAAGGCAACCACTTCCCGGACGTATATAGTCTATGGGCAGTCTGGAAGTGGTTAAACGCTGGTCATCTTCGTTATACATTTTGGGATATATTGAGCCAAATGGAAAGATAGACAGATAGCTGCTCCCAGCTACTTAGGTTAATGTACATGTACATTGGATAAAAAATAGATTTGTGGAGGCCACATGGTGGCTCAGTGCTTATAAATGCAGCCTTGCAGTGCTGGAGTCCAAGGGCAAAAAAAACATCTGCAAGGAGTTTGTATGTTCTCCCTGTGTTTGCATGGATTTCCATCCCATACTCCAAAGACATACTGATAGGGAAAAATGTACATTGTGAGCCCTCAAATGTCAGCTCACAATCTACATAAAAAGAAAAAAACAATAGATTTCCCTCTATTGCTCACTTATTTTCTCACCCTCCTCAAGCCGGTATCTTGTTGGAGACAGTGATGTGTCCAAAATCATGAATCCTGAACCAAGTTATTTAATTGTGGGTCGCTGAGGAAACATGGGGTTATCCCATAGTGGTAGATGCCTGGAAGAATAGTTTAAATCTATGATGGGTGACCTTCCAGTTAGTTATGGTGTATCTAAGTAGCAAGTACTGTTTAATATGGGACAAAAGTGATGAACATGGCACTGAGATTATTGGGCTTTTAGGACTATCTTCCTGAATATGAGGGAGAATTAAGTAAATTAATAGATTTAGGGTTTTTAACTAGGTATCTAATGCGATGTATGTACTATGTTTGGACCTATCTTGTTCCCTTCAAAGATCATTTCCTACATCTTTGCTGTGTGACAAGAACCCTGCTGCACATACCCTGGCACGTGGCCTAGTTTATTGGCTTTTCATAAAAAAAATCTGAAGTTTCTTTGCATTCAAATACAATCAAGGACTACTCCAAGAAAGCTCCAGTGGATTTTATTGAATGTTTTTTCCACATCAGTTGTTACCTTTTTGATGTTGACTATAACAAGGCAACTTCTCACAAAACCTACCTGTGCCAAATAAAAAGCATCTTATGAAAGTCATTGAAGGGATCTTCCAATCATGACAACTGAGATAACAGTCTGAAATCTTACTTGGGCTAAGGTCCCACATAGTGAGCCAAAAAGCATCACATTTTTTCCCGTATCGCTTTTCACAGAAAATCTGCAGAGTTATCCTCTGTAGACTTTCTTCTTTAATTATACCTATAGGGAAACCATCGGCATTTCCGTAGTTATATTTGACATGCTGTGATTTCCAAAACCACAAAGTTTTTGAATACGTTTCTACAATGTGTGGATGGGATTCAATAGAATCCCATCTACTTTGTAGAGACTGTAAACCGTAGAGCACCATGGTGGCCATACACTTTAGGCTGGGGTTAGCCAAATCTGCAAAATTTTAGCAGAACTACATAATGTATGATATGTTCTAGAGATGAGCGAGTAGTACTCGATTGAGTAGTTATTCGATCGAATACTATGGTATTCGAAATACTCGTACTCGATTGAGTACCACTCGCTGTTCGAATGTAAAAGTTCGATGCAGAACCAGCATTGATTGGCCGAATGCTATACAGTCGGCCAATCAACGCTGGTTCTTCTACTACCTTTAGAAGTCTTCTCCGTGCAGCTTCCCCGCGGCGTCTTCTGGCTCTTCATTCACTCTGCCAGGCATTGGGCCTGGGCAGAGCCGACTGTAGTGTGGGCATGCGCAGTCAGCTCTGCCCAGGCCCAATGCCTGGCAGAGTGAATGAAGAGCCGGAAGATGCCGCGGGGACGCTGCAAGGAGAAGACTTCTCGGAGGATCCAGCCCGACCCTCACTCGTGGACTTGGTAAGTATAATTTGATCGAACGTTGCCTACCCCTGAAACAAGCATTTTCCCCCCATAGACTATAATAAGGTTCGATATTCGATTCGAGTAGTCGGATATTGAGGGGCTACTCGAAACGAATATCGAACCTCGGACATTTTACTGTTCGCTCATCTCTAATATGTTCCTGTAAAAAAAAGTTACAGTATGAAATGCTTGGCTAACATTCTTTAACATATGTTGGAGAAGAAAGTGTCTGGCAGGGCTTTATTCCCATATCCCTAAAAAAAAGATATACACAGTTGTCTGAACTCAGCATGCATGTGGATGGGCACAATAAAGAGAAGCTTCACAAAAGCTGGTGTCCAACCAAACGTGTTTTATTAGTAGAGTTTCAGTAGTGAACGTTTTCGGTCTTACTAGACCTTCGTCAGACTCTACATAAATTTCAGAAAAATAAATAAATCAATAAACTGTAGTGATTCACAGTCAATTGGTGGATGGGCAGGTATTAGGAATAGCCAACAGCCTAAATAGCATCCAGCTAACAGCTATTATAAGTACATGGCCAGCTTAGAGCCTTATTTACACTTTACATGGATAACAAACCACCCTGCTCATTTGCGGATGGCGTGCTGTCTGGGGTTGATCCACTTATCCCATATATGAAAAGCAGATCAATTTTTTAAAATTTTCGTTTTCTACATTTTGAATGTTTCTGTTCCCAAGGAAAACAAATGGATGTTGTATGTTTTTGGGTTTGTTTTTTTTACATCATGGATCCATCATCATTCATTGATATGATGCATCTGCATCAGTACAAAAAACCAGGATGTGCTGTCTTTGACAGTCCCATAGAGTTAAATGGAGAATCGGAAACGTATGTATCTCCATTTCATTCAAATGGGAAAATGTAGGAACCCCATTCTCATAAATGGAAGGGTGAAAGTTCCTTCTTGAAGCTGAGGCCCCACAATAAGGAAACACAACATTTTTGTTGCAGATTTTGCTGCGTTTTTTGAGTCCAACCAGTACTGGATTGCGCAGAAGGTAGAAGTATTAGGGTACGTTCATACAGAGTTTTTTGCAGGTGGATTTTGACATGGAAAAATCAAAATCCACCTGCAAAAATGTCTCCCATTCATTTCAGTGGGAGTCCCTCACATTTTTTCCCTGATAGCAATTTTTTTTCAGCTAGCAGGAAAAAGAAAAGACATGCCCTATCTTCCCGTGGATTCCACAGCTGAGTCAGCCGCGGTGTCCATGGCTCAAGACTCGATTCATTCGGGCCTAATTAGGAGCGAGATGCCGTTACAGGATGCTGATGCACTGCATTGGCATCCCGTTGCGAATAGCTGCACTGAGAAGTTACATGGTGGAAAAGGTTTCTGCAATGTAAACATACCCTAAGAGCTTCTTATATATTTATTAGAGATGAGCGAACACTATTCGAAACAGCCGTTTTGAATAGCACGCTCCCATAGAAATGAACGGAAGCGGCCAGCAGCCGGCCGCTTAACCCCCGTGTGCCGGCTACGTCCACTCATTTCTATGGGATTGTGCTATTCCAAACAGCTGTTTCGAATAGTGTTCGCTCATCTCTAATATTTATCATTCCTTTTGTAGACATTCTTGGCTTTGGCTCAAAAAAAAAAAAATGCAGAAAAATTAGCAACAAAATGAAGCTGCGTTTATGCAACATGGGGCCTCAGCCTAAGTCTCTGATTCAGATTATATGCTGTTTGTCAGCTGTCTATCTGCTCCACTATACATAAACTATTCACTATCACTGACATTTTACCCAGGCTCTATATTCTGAACATTTTACCAGTTCAGCATTTTCTCATGTTCGCGAATTATTCCAGAATCGTATTATGTCCCAGACAACAGGGTGTAAATCTAGGCGTGATGGAGTACATTTTCCAGATACAGGGTTAGGGCAGCAAACTTAATATCTTACATGTGAAGTAAAACCTTTTACACCATGAATCATAGTATCATACACTTATGATTGAATTTAGCAAGAAATAAGAGAGTATACAAATGAAGACTTTGCACACAGTGCTTTGGATCAATGCAAAATTGTATGGGATTTTAGTAAAGTATATGGCTGAAGTATACTTGTTACTAGAGATGAGCGAACAGGGTTCGATCGAGTACATGTTCGATCAGATATCAGGCTGTTCAAGGTGTTCGATTTGAGTCAAACACCAGGTGGCAAACTCACAAAAAATTCGATTTCCCTCCCGCCTACCCTGGTGCTTTTTTGCACCAATGACTTGCAGGGGAGGTGGGACAGGAACTACAACAACTGAGGCATCGGGAAAAATCGGAAAAAGTAATTGGCTGGCTAATTCAGGTGACCTCCAATTTATACGAATGGTGGATTTAATATCCGGTTCATATGAGACTGTGAACTATGTGACTGTGAGACAGGGATAGATGTACAGGCAGGGTTAGCTAGGGATTACCTTTATTTAGGTGGGAATGTCACTCACCCAGCTCTTTGGGGCTCTATCTGGTCGGGATCCCTGTCAGCTTGCGATATGCGGGAGCTGACTTTTTCCCATAGGAATGCATTGACCTTCGTTGATTGGCCGAATGACATACAGAGTACAGCATTCGGCCAATTAACGCTGGTTCTTCCAGAGGCTCGTCTGTTAGGAGACGGAGTCTAAGATCGGACCAGAATGGAGACTGCTGTGGATCAATCATAGACTCCGCCTCCTCTGGCAGAAAAAGCGTTGATTGGCCGAATGCTGTACTCTGTATGGCATTCGGCCAATCAACGCTGGTCAATGCATTCCTATGGGAAAAAGTCAGCTCCCGCATATAACAAGCTGACAGGGATCCCGACGTAATACAGTGACTTGGGCTTGTTAGATGCCCCCAGGCATGCTTCTCCTGCTGTCCCAGTTGCATTCCAGGGTGTTGGCATCATTTCCTGGGGTGTCATAGTGGACCTGGTGACCCTCCTGAGTCGAATAGTTGGTTCCCCCTAAACGAGTATTTATTCCCCATAGACTATAATGGGGTTCGATGTTCGATCGAACAATCGAGTATTGAGCGGCTACTCGAATCGAACTTCGAACTTCAAACATTTCACTGTTTGCTCATCTCTACTTGTTACGAAGTACGACACCGAAGGTGAAGATTTGCTTTAAGTACCTCCTCGGCTATAGATAGCAGATGCATAGAATGATAAAAGACTGACATTTGCTCCTAAAGTTAGTGTTGCGGTCTCACACTGTTACACATTAAACAGCTGGGATTGGCGAGAATCCAGCAATAGTTATATTTAATGTATGTGGAGATTTTTTTGTACTCTAGCCAGAATAAAGAGGAGAGAAATGCACAACTTTACTATCGGCACAGAACAGAAAAGACACATAATTCTTGGGAATCCTGGTAAGTAATAGAAAGTATAGTGCGAGTTCCTTTGGGTAAGGTCAATTGTTTATAGATGCTTATAAATGAAACTTTCCAGGACAAATTTGAAAGAGCTAAATAAAAGGTAAGTGGATCCTCGCATGTATATATTCCGAGCAATAACCTCAACCCATTACAGCTTTAATGTCTAAATGAAATTTTTCCTTCGACATCTAATTACACAGACTGGTATCAGAGTTTAGACTGGGGAACCAATGACAAGCCATGTTCCTCTGTTACGTAAGAACGCTCCCATACTTTTCAGCTTGGTCCGATTCCCCAATAACAAATAAAAGAATCGTTTTGTAAAATCTCCTCCAATTAGTCATTGGTTTTCACGTCTCTTCCGTTTACCTTGAATTGGCCATGTTTAGGATTGAACACTCCATACCCCTATTACAAACACAAACTAAGTGCATTTCCATGTTTGTTTGCTGACTTTACAAAATAAAAGCACTGAATATTTGGGGAAAGTACTTGGGTCATCTCCAAAAATCCTTTCTTTGCATGGATTCAGCCCAGACCGGATGGCTTAGAACATACAAAGCCTAATACAAGTGGGGTAGTTATTAAGCCTCAAGCGGAGATCTGAAGCCTATCATAAGTGGTAGATGTAAGATTGTGGTCCGCCTAATCCTTTGATTTTCAAAGTGCCAAGTGCCCTCAAGTCAGACAGTATAACACACTGGTGAGGAAACGCAAAGGAACAAAAATGTGCCGTGTCAAGTGAATGGGGATTAGAAGCTATAAAGTGCGAGTGTATGAAAGTGGGGCTACATGTGTATCATATTACTGGTAATATCTAACCAGATTTAGCAGACCATATACATTACAATGGTGTTGACTGAAGGCTATTCTCCCTGACATGCATGCTTAGCTGAGCTGAGTGTGCATGTATTGTGAATGGGGAGAGGGGAGTAAGCGACAACAAGAAATCTTAGGCAGCATCTTATCTCCCCTGAAAAGAAAAGGAGATTGATCATATTGATATCCACCGACTATATCCTTCTTTCCCCAAAAAGAAGTTGGGCACCCTATAGACATTAAATAAGTAGTCAGTCCTGGTGAAATCGGCGACTTTGGGAAACCTATATCAAATGGATATGGTCAGCTTTAGTTCAGTATATGTAGGGCAGGGGTGCTCACACTTTTTCAGCGTGTGAGCTACTTTATTAGCTGACCAAGGCAAAATATCTACTAGGGCGGGGCTGTGGGTGGAGTGGGTGTGTCTGTGGGCGGGCCAGGAATATGGGCGGGGTCAGGCAGATCTCCGCTTGCCAGTGTCCGGAGATGACTCTCAGCCTGCACTGTGAACAAGCAGACATCGGGGATCCCTGCATCTCGCGATCGACCCATACGTCCTTTACGATCTACCAGTAGGGCCTTGAAAGGGAGTAAATTGATTGTAAACCTAATTCCAGTATCTTGTAAACCTGATTCTATAGTATAGGTCTCTTTTATCTAGCTTTGGATCCTTGGCTCTATTATTGAGTTTTGGAGAGCCATTTCCATGTATATGGTGGTCTTCATTCATATGCAAATGATGGGGAAGTGATTTGGGGGCATCTTTGCTTTCCTACGAGCACAGCCCTAGATTCTACGGCAAAATACTTTTCACCTCATTTGGTATAAATATAATCGAGATTTAAAGCAAAATGAGGCTCCAAAGCTAAGAAACAAATGCAATTTGGAAATTGGAGAAAGACCTCTACAAGATACTGGGATTAGGTTTACAATGACTTTACTGCTGACAGACTCTCTTTGACCCCTTTCTACTGCCGTAATGTTTTGTTTTTTAATCTCCACCTTTCAAATTCTATTTTTTATTTTTTATTTTTCCATTCACAGAGGGATACAAATTGTACTTTACAAAGGTGCCATTTACTATTCTATACAATATACTGGGAAACTGGAAAAAAAAAAAATCAGAATAGGGTGGAACTAGAGAAAAACTGCCCCATTTTACCCCATTTTCATATGGATTTACAGCCTTCACTGTGCAGTAAAATTAACATGTTTCTTATAGTCTTTGGGTTGGCACAATCACAACACCAAACTTGGGCTAGGTTCATATCAGCGCCGGGCTCTCCGCCGATTATTGGCGGAGACTCCGCTGCAGATGTGAACTTAGCCTTACATAGTTTTCCTTATGATTTAAAACCTTTACAAAACTTCAAAACTTTGAGAAATGCAAAAACCCTGTAACTTTTTATTCAATGTTTTTGCAAAAAAACTGTGATTTTGCTCTTCAGTTTTAAAAACCACAGTGTTGACCATGTGGAAAAATATATTTATATATTAGACATTTTGGAATTTTTATATTTTGTATTTTGTTAAGTTTTAAAAAAAATTTTTAGAAACTTTTTTTAATCCCTTCTATCCCCAGGGAGCTTGAACCTAATATTGTCAGATTACTTGTACCACAGTAATACAAAGGCATTGCCGTCTGACACCTATGTATCTCTTGTGAGACCTGGCAGTTATGGCCAGGGCTTCTAAATGGGCGCAATATTTAAATAGCCAACATCTGCCATACTACTGCTGCTAATGTCAAGACGGGGTGAAACTAGTTATATATTTTCAAAAGATGTCATCTGAACAAAAATGTTCAGCCATGTTGAAATTCCCCTTGCCTGATCTCTCTTCCCCATCGTGTGTCTGGATGAGCCATAGCGCACCCATTCTGCGCCTAGCCAAATATTATATTTGAATAATACTGTGGCTATAATTCATGATATTGGATTGATAAATATGAATGACTGATGCTAAAAAATGTGATATGAACGGCTCCTAACATGACTCATTTTTTGTGGGATGTTTAGATTGGTTAATACTAGAGATAAGCGAACAGTAAAATGTTTGAGATTCGAGATTCGTTCCGAGTGGCCCCGCAATATTCGACTACTCGAATTGAATATCGAATCCTATTATAATCTATGGGGGGAGAATGCTCGTTTCAGGGGTAGGCAACGTTCGATCAAATTACACTTACCAAGTCCACGAGTGAGGGTCGGGTTGGATCCTCCGAGAAGTCTTCTCCGTGCAGCGTCCCTGCGGCATCTTCCGGCTCTGAATTCACTCTGCCAGGCATCGGGCCTGGGCAGACCCGACTGCGCATGCCCACACTACAAAGGTAGGAGCAGAACCAGCGTTGATTCGCCGACTGTATAGCATTAGGCCAATCAATGCTGGTTCTGCATTGAACTTTTCCATTCGAATAGCGAGTGGTACTCGATCAAGTACGAGTATTTCGAATACCGTAGTATTCGATTGAATACCTACTCGATCGAGTACTACTCGTTCATCTCTAGTTAATACGTGTTTATAATAATATGGTATTTTAGATACAGATTATATGCGAAGATACATCAAAATGTCTGAAAAGAAATGTAATAAACCTTCCTTCAGGGAGTTATATAAACTTGTTGCAATACTAAAGGTGTCAGGTTAAAGAGGACCTTTCACCACTTTTGGGCACAGGCAGTGTTATATACTGCTGGAAAGCTGACAGTGCGCTGAATTCAGCGCACTGTCGGCTTTCCCGATCCGTGCCCGGTGTAAAGAGCTTACGGTGCCGGTACTGTAGTGCTCTATGGTCAGAAGGGCGTTTCTGACCATTAGCCAGGAACGTCCTTCTGCCTCGCGGCGCCTATTGCGCTGTGCTGTGGAGCGGGGAGGAACGCCCCCTCCCGCTCCTGATAATACTCGTCTATGGACGAGCTGTGTGAGCAGAGGGAGGGGGCGTTCCTCCCCGCTCCACAGCACAGCGCGATAGGCGCCGCGAGGCAGAAGGACGTCTCTGGCTAATGGTCAGAAACGCCCTTCTGACCATAGAGCACTACGGTACCGGCACCGTAAGCTCTTTACACCGGGCACGGATCGGGAAAGCCGACAGTGCGCTGAATTCAGCGCACTGTCAGCTTTCCAGCAGCATATAACACTGCCTGTGCCCAAAAGTGGTGAAAGGTCCTCTTTAAGCTCTCTGAGAACAAGTCCCTTACAACGGACTATATTATAGGGGCATTATTTTACAATGATACAATCCGATTGCTTGTTGTGGGCAGCTTTTCCCTTTTAGTTTTTACCAGTCTTCCTCTAAATGTGTTCTTTCTGTGCCTATTACTTTATAGGGTTTCTTTTTTCCTATTACTTTATAGGGGTTTCTCTTTTCCTATTACTTTATAGGGGTTTCTCTTTTCCTATTACTTTATAGGGTTTCTCATTCCCTATTACTTTATAGGGGTTTCTCTTTTCCTATTACTTTATAGGGGTTTCTCTTTTCCTATTACTTTATAGGGTTTCTCATTCCCTATTACTTTATAGGGGTTTCTCTTTTCCTATTACTTTATAGGGTTTCTATTTCCCTATTACTTTATAGGGGTTTCTCTTTTCCTATTATTTTATAGTGTTTTCTCTTTTCCTATTACTTTATAGGGGTTTCTCTTTCCCTATTACTTTATAGGGGTTTCTCTTTCCCTATTACTTTATAGGGGTTTCTCTTTCCCTATTACTTTATAGGGGTTTCTCTTTTCCTATTACTTTATAGGGGTTTCTCTTTTCCTATTACTTTATAGGGGTTTCTCTTTTCCTATTACTTTATAGGGGTTGCTCTTTTCCAATTACTTTATAGGGGTTTCTCTTTCCCTATTACTTTATAGGGGTTTCTCTTTCCCTATTACTTTATAGGGTTTCTCTTTTCCTATTACTTTATAGGGTTTCTCTTTCCCTATTACTTTATAGGGTTTCTCTTTTCCTATTACTTTTAAGGGTTTCTCTTTTCCTATTACTTTATAGGGTTTCTCTTTCCCTATTACTTTATAGGGGTTTCTCTTTTCCTATTACTTTATAGGGGTTTCTCTTTTCCTATTACTTTATAGGGGTTGCTCTTTTCCAATTACTTTATAGGGGTTTCTCTTTCCCTATTACTTTATAGGGGTTTCTCTTTCCCTATTACTTTATAGGGTTTCTCTTTTCCTATTACTTTATAGGGTTTCTCTTTCCCTATTACTTTATAGGGTTTCTCTTTTCCTATTACTTTTAAGGGTTTCTCTTTTCCTATTACTTTATAGGGTTTCTCTTTCCCTATTACTTTATAGGGGTTTGTCTTTCCCTATTACTTTATAGGGTTTCTCTTTTCCAATTATTTTTATAGGGTTTCTCTTTCCCTATTGGTTTGATTCTTTTGCTCTATTTCTTTGCATACTCCTCCTGCCAACATTCATGGCAGCAAGGCATAAAATACAGAAGCCATATCAGAGCAGCCATATCCAAGCAAGGTATTATTTTCTATTTTTCGTTACTTATTTCTTGAATTTATAAATTCCCGTATTTTCTACGTTTTTCAAAAAATTTTAATTCTGAATTTCTATAAACTTTTCTCTCAAAACTGTAAAAAAAAAAAAAATAGGTATTTTCAAAAATCCTTAGTAGAAATATTCGGTGCGTGGTAAGAACTCAAACATTGTACTACTTCCCTCACGCTGTGTAATGAAGCGTACACTACATGAAGGCCATGCCAAGAACTGGACTATTTCTGTATTTGGGGCTTCCACTTTAAATTCTGACCTTAGACTTACCCACTAACCCTCACCTATCTAAATAATCCTTAATCAGTGATGCAATGTGAACATGGGATCCCAAGAGCGAAAAGACACGGGAATGCTAGAAGGATTAAGTGCCACAGTCTACAGTAAAGGGCTTCTTGGAATAACACAAACTTTGTGACTGCCTGTGAATAGCTTTGCCTTGACATAATGTAGAGTTACAGGTCCCAAGTGAAAACTATTGGCTCTGCATGAAAAAAGACTAATGCTGCACATCTTGATAGAGAACAGAATGTATAGACTTGTCTGTCTGAGCTGGGAAAACGTATAAGCTCAATGTCAAGAGGGTCTACAATTATATGCACAACAGGTACAGAATAATTCCCAGCTATTAGTGCATAGGCCAATATGGAGCTTACAAACTGCTTTCTGTAAGCCTTTAAGTAGATCAGCTATGATCTCTTACTAAGCAGCATGGTATGCAGAGAACAACAATTTAGCAATTGATGGAATACATTACTAGTGAACTTTTACAATCTTTTTTCATATTGCGTGTAGACTAATGTGACTGAACAACTTTTCCCAGATTATATATTAATATCACCATGAGGAGCTCCTATACACGATCGTCTTTGAAGTTTTGAAAGGTGTCACCATTAGAATACTTGTGTAATGGGGGATTGGATAAGGGCAAGACTGATTTCCATAAATAATATTCACAAAGAATAGATTCATGGATGAAACTGAACAATGTAACTATAAATTCTAAAAACCTTTCAATGCTAATAGAATTCATGATAATAAGGCTAATGCTTTTTATACCAAGATCAATACAGGTTACCCTTTGTTCACATCTGTGTTCGATATTTTGTTCGGGGAGTCTGTATAGGGACCCCCTGAACAGAACACCAAACGCTATGTGCTATACATTCTGCCAATCAACGCTGGTTCTTCTCTTACCTTTAGAAGTCTTCTCCGTGCAGTGTCCCCCCGGCTGAAATTCACTCTGCCTAGGCATCCGGCCCCGATGCCTAGGCAGAGTGAATTCCAGCCGGAAGACGCCGCGGGGACGCTGCGGCGGGAGAAGACTTCAAGGGGAATCCAGCCCGACCGTCACTCGTGGACTTGGTAAGTATAATTTTATCGAATGTTGCATACCCCTGAAACGAGCATTTCCCCCCATAGACTATAATGGGGTTCGAATTCCGTTCAAACAGCCGAACAGTGTGTGGCTGTTCGAATCGGATTTCGAACCTCGGACATTTTAGTGTTCGCTCATCTCTACTAACCAACTGTAAAGAGAATGACGCGGGGCAAATAATCATGGCTCAGAATCTAACCACCCCACTACCATGACCCTAATAGAAGTTATCTTTTACTACACTATATTAATTATTCACACGCCATATATCCATAAGATGTCATGTACCTTATTATTTAAGAATAACAAATGGATCAGTCTTACTGGAAAATCAATGTGCATGGGTTTTGTCTGTAAAGATGATATTCAGACTAGACAAGGGACCCATGGAGGATAGAAAGATATCATAGTCCAAATACCCTTTCTCTGTTAAACCCTAGGTTCAAATACTCTAATTAAATAAATCCCACCCTTACAAAGACAGTAAAAAAAAGTACAGTCTTTGAGCTGCTGACCTGAGCTTACATTACGCAAGCTAAGCCTACCAACTAATGTATCACTAAAACCAGGAAGTAGAGAGGAGAGGAGACAGGGGAGAAGGTGAAACCCTGAGAAGAGAAATCCTCTTTATTCTTCATCATCACAACCCTGTACTAGACGACTGATCTGATCTTGCTTGATCTATCTGGGATCTATCTGGGATTACTGCTTAAAAATTAAGTAATATGACCAGATGAGATTCAATATTAATATAATAATAATAATAATAATATATCATAATTATTTGGGAAACATCATGCAATTTTTTATGGGACCATTCCATATATTATGGTTGTGAAGTTCCGATGACTTGTAACATAGACTCTAATTATAAAACCCCTTTTCATAAATGAATAGTACTCATGAATATAAGAAATTGTACAGTAATAGATCTACCACTACCTACTCTGTAAAACATATTTCAGCTTGATGAATGAATAATGAATCAGATTTCTTTAATAACATATATTGCAAAATTTCTTATATTCACACAGCTTTATTTTATATTATTTTTTTGCTTCTGTGTGTCCGGGCTGTACTGAGGAGGCGCAAAATATGGAGCAGGTCCTGTCTATGTTTGAGGCTCGGTCTATTAATTTTAATATATGGGTGAGTAAAAATAACAGATGACACAGATACCAATCTGTTTGCTATCTGTGCTGTTTTTACTGATCACAACTGTACACATGTAGCATAAGGCTATAAAAAAATCTTGTTGGGCCAAGATTTGGACCCGATTTTTGATCACAGAAAGTGTTTGCGTGGCTTCTTTACGGGCATCTAAATAAAAATCTAGATGTAATTGTTCTTTAAAATAAGCAAAAAATAATTAAATGCTTCATCTTAGAAATTCCTAAGACTTAGAGATCGCACTTGAGGTCAATAGTCGGTCACTGTAGACATATTATGTTACCTGTAATGGAGTTATGGGCAATGGGATTTTTGTAATGTATAAAACCAGATATAACGTGATTGTTTTACTTTTCTTTAACAAAATTCCCAGTGTTTGCTTAAGACAAAGAAAAACATTTAAGGACAAAGAAAAACATTTTAGGAGACAAAGAGAAACATTTGCTAAAATTTTGCTATTTAATCAAAGCGTCTTATTGCCCAGTCCCACCCAAGGGTTGCACTGGGATTCCTCAGATTGTTTACTGTGTGTGGCTCTGGACTTGTCTTAACACAATATAATCACAAAGCTTAAGCCTTCCAATTGTCTCTGCTATAAAAAATGGAAGGACTGAAAAATAGTTGTGCTATCAGACAAAATAAAGCGTTTCGACAGCTATAGATAGGTAATCTCATACTCCGGGACTGTATTATGTAAAGTGGACACAGGAGACACAGAATGTTTTCATTTCATTCAAGAATAAGGGTGGGCCTCCATATCTGCTTTCTGCCTCTTTTTAGTAATCTTGTGATTTATGACCTCAGCTGGTGAGTGTTCTTAGTGAAAAGAAAAGGTGCCGAAAAATTAACTAAGGAGTACATAAAGCGACTACCAGGGTAAATTTACATGCAACAGGTTTGCTGCAGAAATTTCTGTGTTTAATATCTGAAAAGGGTTGCAGAAGTTTATACAAATGATACAGAAATAACTCCATTCGGATGCATGGAATTGAGATTTAATTGCAGAATTTGCCCTTATGGAATTTTGGTTGCAGAAATTGTTTGCATAGGATTATGCCCTTCAACTATCTTGTTTTGGTTGCAAACATTAAGTCATAAGGTTTTGCTGTCGATTCTTGCTGTGAGGAAAACTAGGAGTCGAATGGAGTGAAATGAAGAATAGAGACAAAATTACCAATTTTTCCAGTTTTCCGGAACAGTACTATGATTAACTTAAAGGAACTTTCATCATACTGATGACCATGTGATCTGTGGGGGTCTGAGACCTAAACTCTGCAAAGATCCGCTATTTAGCAGCCTCCAGGGTCTTGCTGTACAATCTGTTTTATGACTGTTTAAGCCTTCATATAGTGCCCTATCATTTTTATAGTTGCAGCAGATTTTACATTTGTCTCTAAGGCAGGGCGTGTACAATAAGAATTAGTCTGCTCCCTCCCCTATCCATTGTAACTACTACTGGTTTAAAAAAAGCCACATATGATTATATCACTGGAAAACAAAAATATATAGCTTGCACAAGGTGAAGTCAAAAACCACAAAAATCTCCTAATCATTAGGGCAAAACTGGCTGTGGCAAGAAGGGAATGTATAAGCTGTGTGAGCGTATATCAGGTGTGGGGAATTTATCTTAGTAGAAGCAGTGGTGCAGACCCAAACAGTCAAGACAGGGACACAAAATATGCAGCAAACTTAGTTTATTTAGAATAAAAACAGGAAAATAAATAAACCTTGACTTCAGGCACAAAATGAGCAAAATAAAATACAGTTTTAACTTCAGGCAAAAACAAAATAAAAACCTGCTAGTCTGAGCTACTAACTAAACAGAACTGATAAACTAACTATACATGTGGCTTACTTCCAGCCACATGGACAAAACAAGTGCTATATAGTCTCACCGGACTCAGGGTTACAGGACAGAACCACACACCACCTTTCAATTCACGGAACTGCACTGCAATGCAGGATCTGCAGACTTTTCTGGACAAGGAATGAGCCAATATCTACACCTTGGCTGAGGCTTACTCCAGATCCACCCTAGACCATACATATGTCAGAAACCTGGGGCTGACATATCTGAACTCCCGCACTCTGCTTGCCACCTTCTCACAACCTGGGTAGTTGTGTGGAAAAGATAAAGAGCTAGTAATTTATTGATTTCAATCTCTTTCAATGCTCAGGATTGCAGTAGGCGAGAATGACCACCCACTGGACCCCTATGCCCAGAATGAGTCCACATTTAAATTAAAAAAACCAAGTAGTTTTAGTATATATCTATCTCCTCATGCTTCATAACATGCTTGCCCACAGATTGTATTGGATTTCCTCTGCGATGTGTTCCCTTTAACCTTCCCTTTTTAGAAGCCTTGGAGATCATGCTACACATTGATAGTCGACCATTGTTTTGAGAGGACATGTTGTACAACATTAAAGCAATGACTATAAAGTAACAGTTTGTAGTTTGAGATGAAATATCATTTTCTTCAAGAAGGAATGACCTTAAGTTACTCAAATATACTCCTCAACATTGAAAGTGCAACATCAAGAAGAAAAGGTCTTGGAATTATGGAAATCACAGGGTTGATAGACATGTTAATGATATGCAAATAATAAAAAATGAAAACCAAATATTCATAACATCTCAATTTATTCAGTAATGTGTATGAGCACGAGGCTCAGTAATACAAGCACTTAAACACCTTGACAAGCTATCAGTGAGGTTATTAATGCTTAACTGAGGATTGTTGCATGACGCTGAATTCATTCGGGCACACAATTCATCAACATTGGCTACATGCAGCTCCCTTTACAATTATAGATCCATGTTCTTAAAGGTGTGCACGAAGGGAGATAAGTCCAGAGACTATGTAGGCTATAATAGCACATTTAGGTTATGCATGCTGATCACAGTAGCAAAAGCAACATGGTGTTGTTGTGTTGAAGAATGACTCCTAGAAAACTTTGGAGAAATGGTATTATCACTGGTTCCACAAAGGCATCAATGTAATCCCAAGCTGTATAACTGAAAAGAAGACTAGAGGGGTCCAGCTACCTTACATTGTGCTGCCCCACACCATAATTCCAGTAGTAGGACCAATGCGATATTCCCTTGTGAAGGCCCCTTTATTGCATTATCCCTGTGGTCTCCAGACCAATGTCTATTAGTTCCATCTGAGACAAAATTGAGACTCATTTCTGAAGAGGATAGACTTCCATTCCAGCTTCCATGCCCATCTTACTGAGCACCATAATGGCCTTTGAAAGTGATGACATGAGTTGAATGGAAACCTATAGCTGTACATCTGGCTCATAGCCCAATGTTGTGCAGGTCTTATGATGATTTGTGTCAACATTGTTTGGGTGTAACATCCATTTTCACCTGCAGTATCGGAAGGATCACTGTGTATTATTCTTCCAATCAGACAATCTGTCCATCCAGAGATTCACTTATTGCCTTGCTGTCATTCCAATTCATTGTTGTTCTTCCATTCATTGGAACACCAACCTAAGTGCATAGAAATCTGCTAGAGTGATAAACCAAGGTCCCTCAGGTCAAGGAATTGGTCCTTCTTAAGTGGTGATAACTGGTATATTGATGAATAAGAGGCAACACATAGTCATCTCACATCACTTTATCCAATTTTTGAGGTTCCAGGTGGCTAAAAAACTTTGCCTTCCATCAGGCTTTTATGACCCTTACACATGCTACGGCATGGTTGGAGTTAGAAAATGTGACTATTTGCAGATCTCAGCGTCATCTTCTGCTTATTTGATTTCTATAACTTTATGGCTGGCTTGTCATTCTTGGTGTTGTAATTGTATATTCAGTAGGCCCATAATACTATAATATTAGAGTTAATGAGTCTTCTCTAGAGTTAATGACTTCATAAAACAAGCAATTATTTTTCAGTGTTGGTGAGAAGTATTAGGCAGACTACTGGGAATACCATGCACTTTGCTTATTTATTCCATTTGATAATTTTCCCTTAATTTTTCTCTGTTTAGTAATATGAAAAAAACTGCCAGAAAAAAAGATATATTTTTTATCCCACGAGAATGTATTAGATGGAATTCCCCTAGTGAAAACTGTCTACTTGTCTTTGAATAGATTTGCCCATTAAATAAAAAAAAAATATAATAAAATTTAATAAAATTGTTCCTCAAATTGTTTCCCATAAGTGGTCAGCAATTAACAGCCACTCAAAAAGAAACATAAAAACCCCCTGCATATATGCAGCTCCAGATGGAAATAGAAGGGTTCCTATGTGTTAGGGCCAAGAGAATCCAATTCCTGCAACATAATTTAACATCTATAAATTCACAAGACTTTCTGCTTTCTCTTTTTGCTTGTATTTCCAAATTTATCTTTTTGAAAGCTATTATGAACTGGATCTATTCTGAGCATGAGCGTTATGTACACAGAACTCTGCATAGGGATAGACCAAAGTTGTCTTATAAAACTCTCTAACCATACCAAGCCACATACCTTATTTATTTATTTTTTAAAAAACTTACTGTTTTTAAAACTTTTTAGGCCATGCAGTAGCTTCCAAAAAGTGCTTATGGCTAAAGCCCCACGGGCCGTATCTGCAGCACTAAAGCGCTGCGGGAAGAAATGCTGTGTGAACGTATTGTGGTTCTTTCCACAGCGCTTTTAAGAGAAAGTTCACAGAGTTTTCCTCTGCGGACTTTCTCTTAACATTATATATATGGGAAAGCTGCCGGCGTTTCCGTAGAAATAAATGAAATGCTGCAATTTGCAAAGCCGCAACGGCTTTGCAAATCGCAGCATGTCCGCGCTGTGATCTTTTCCACAAGGTGGGAAAGGTATTTACATGCATTCACTTTGCCTGCACTGTACAACGCCGCGATTTTTCCCGCAGCTTCTCCGCTGCGGGCAAATCGCGGCGTTTCCGGTCCGTGTGGCCCCGGCATATTTAAAAAACTGGGTCATACAATATACAAATTCTTCCATGATTCCATATTCTCAATCCACACGGTCTCTAAATGTAGTGCCATATCATGTCCATATGATCTATGACACCTTTGTTGAATAAAAACACTAAGAGCAATGTCTTTCTACCTCCAAATAATGGTTCTATACATTGGCATAGAATACTCAGTGCTAATAGCCCATTGAGGTATTTCTAAATGCCTGCCATTGTAGGCAATGTCGAAACAAATAGAAACAATAACAGTAAGGCCAAAAATGTTTAATCAACTTGGTGGGGTAAGACACTCTAGTAAAACTGGCTCACGCTCACAACAGATTTCCTAATGTACTTTACATATCCCTTTACAATGGGGACACTCTATATGGTAATACTAGTACAACGTCACTATGGAGCCAAAAGATAACTCATTTCGCCAATGCCAAAAAACAGAGAAGTAATAATGTTCTCAATAGAACAGATGCATAATATGTTATTAACCTGGATTCCCAAACTACAACGAAGTTTGTTTCTCCTCAATGTCCGTCTAAAGTCACTCTTCCCATCAATCAAACATTGGCTGGGATACTCGGCCAATCAGAGGTTTGGGATCTTATTGGGCTCTGACTCGACATCCAATCCAGGACTGGGATGAGGCATTTGAACCAGAACCTGACAATGTTTAGTGCCTGTGATTCCTTTATTTGTCCTAGCTCCCTGTACCCATTTCTTGTGCCTTGTCCAGTTGATATTATGTTTCTTGTGTACTAACTTTGGCTTGTTTTTACTGGTTAACTCCTCACTTTCTGATTCGGCTACATTTGGACACCCCTTTCTTAATCTTGGCTTCATCTACGTGTATTTGGCTAGTTTGACTACTTCTCTTTCCTGCCTCTAATCATCTGGTTTGGTTAGTGGTCTGCAAGTTCACACCTGTTTTCTGTTATCTTACTAAGCAGATACAGTCTGGGTCTCTAATAGTCAAGTCCATCCGGCCTTGTAAATTGGGGTTGCCTTAAATTCTGCTATTTGGATTGGTGTCTGATTATAATTACCTTGTTTGAGCCTGTAGACTGTTGTATTGACCAGCGATCTGTTTTGCACATAGTAGAGACAATGCACATCTTTTGGATGTTGTAGTTTTGGACCATCTTTTGGGTTTGTGTAAAAGTTTCCGTAACACCAGTAATGCCAGTTTTTCATCGCACATAAGATTGCATTGAAATACAGATAATCTTCTTACCGGTGGCTGCATTTCTGAGTAATCTACTATTTTCTGGACCACAGCTGTGTCATGTGACCAGCAGTAAGACTCCATAGCTTCTCATGTGTGGACAGTAGAGATGAGCGAACAGTGTTCTATCGAACTCATGTTCGATCGGATATTAGGCTGTTCGGCATGTTCGAACCGAATCGAACACCGCGTGGTAAAGTGCGCCATTACTCGATTCCCCTCCCACCTTCCCTGGCGCCTTTTTTGCTCCAATAACAGCGCAGGGTAGGTGGGACAGGAACTACGACACCGGTGACGTTGAGAAAAGTAGGCAAAACCCATTGGCTGCCGAAAACATGTGACGTCTAATTTAAAAGAACAGCGCCGCCCAGGTTCGCGTCATTCTGAGCTTGCAATTCACCGAGGACGGAGGTTTCCGTCCAGCTAGCTAGGGCTTAGATTCTGGGTAGGCAGGGACAGGCTAGGATAGGAAGGAGAAGACAACCAACAGCTCTTATAAGAGCTAAATTCCAGGGAGAAGCTTGTCAGTGTAACGTGGCACTGACGGGCTCAATCGCCGCAACCCAGCTTTCCCAGGATCCTGAATGGAATACACTGTCAGTGTATTCCCGTATACCCGATATATACCCCGATACCCGTTCCAACGGTGTGCCCCCCCACCTTCACCCCAGAAATACCCTGCAAGTCCCCTAGCAATAGAATTGGGGCTATATACACCCACAATTTTTACTACTGGTATACAGTGCCATTGTCTGACTGGGAATTCAAAGAATATATTGGGAATACAAATACCCTCATTTCTTGCTACTGCCATATAGTGCCAGTTTCTGACTGGTAATTCAAAGAATATATTGGGGTTACGTGCACCCACAATTTTTACTACTGGTATACAGTGCCATTGTCTGACTGGGAATTCAAAGAATATATTGGGAATACAAATACCCTCATTTCTTGCTACTGCCATATAGTGCCAGTTTCTGACTGGTAATTCAAAGAATATATTGGGGTTACGTGCACCCACAATTTTTACTACTGGTATACAGTGCCATTGTCTGACTGGGAATTCAAAGAATATATTGGGGTTATAAATACCCTCATTTCTTGCTACTGCCATATAGTGCCAGTTTCTGACTGGTAATTCAAAGAATATATTGTGGTTACGTGCACCCACAATTTTTACTACTGGTATACAGTGCCATTGTCTGACTGGGAATTCAAAGAATATATTGGGAATACAAATACCCTCATTTCTTGCTACTGCCATATAGTGCCAGTGTCTGACTGGGAATTCAAAGAATATATTGGGGTTACGTGCACCCACAATTTTTACTACTGGTATACAGTGCCATTGTCTGACTGGGAATTCAAAGAATATATTGGGAATACAAATACCCTCATTTCTTGCTACTGCCATATAGTGCCAGTTTCTGACTGGTAATTCAAAGAATATATTGGGGTTACGTGCACCCACAATTTTTACTACTGGTATACAGTGCCATTGTCTGACTGGGAATTCAAAGAATATATTGGGAATACAAATACCCTCATTTCTTGCTACTGCCATATAGTGCCAGTGTCTGACTGGGAATTCAAAGAATATATTGGGGTTACGTGCACCCACAATTTTTACTACTGGTATACAGTGCCATTGTCTGACTGGGAATTCAAAGAATATATTGGGAATACAAATACCCTCATTTCTTGCTACTGCCATATAGTGCCAGTTTCTGACTGGTAATTCAAAGAATATATTGGGGTTACGTGCACCCACAATTTTTACTACTGGTATACAGTGCCATTGTCTGACTGGGAATTCAAAGAATATATAGGGAATACAAATACCCTCATTTCTTGCTACTGCCATATAGTGCCAGTTTCTGACTGGTAATTCAAAGAATATATTGGGGTTACGTGCACCCACAATTTTTACTACTGGTATACAGTGCCATTGTCTGACTGGGAATTCAAAGAATATATTGGGAATACAAATACCCTCATTTCTTGCTACTGCCATATATTGCCAGTGTCTGACTGGGAATTCAAAGAATATATTGGGGTTACGTGCACCCACAATTTTTACTACTGGTATACAGTGCCATTGTCTGACTGGGAATTCAAAGAATATATTGGGAATACAAATACCCTCATTTCTTGCTACTGCCATATAGTGCCAGTTTCTGACTGGTAATTCAAAGAATATATTGGGGTTACGTGCACCCACAATTTTTACTACTGGTATACAGTGCCATTGTCTGACTGGGAATTCAAAGAATATATTGGGGTTATAAATACCCTCATTTCTTGCTACTGCCATATAGTGCCAGTTTCTGACTGGTAATTCAAAGAATATATTGTGGTTACGTGCACCCACAATTTTTACTACTGGTATACAGTGCCATTGTCTGACTGGGAATTCAAAGAATATATTGGGAATACAAATACCCTCATTTCTTGCTACTGCCATATAGTGCCAGTGTCTGACTGGGAATTCAAAGAATATATTGGGGTTACGTGCACCCACAATTTTTACTACTGGTATACAGTGCCATTGTCTGACTGGGAATTCAAAGAATATATTGGGAATACAAATACCCTCATTTCTTGCTACTGCCATATAGTGCCAGTTTCTGACTGGTAATTCAAAGAATATATTGGGGTTACGTGCACCCACAATTTTTACTACTGGTATACAGTGCCATTGTCTGACTGGGAATTCAAAGAATATATTGGGGTTATAAATACCCTCATTTCTTGCTACTGCCATATAGTGCCAGTTTCTGACTGGTAATTCAAAGAATATATTGGGAATACAAATACCCTCATTTCTTGCTACTGCCATATAGTGCCAGTGTCTGACTGGGAATTCAAAGAATATATTGGGGATACGTGCACCCACAATTTTTACTACTGGTATACAGTGCCATTGTCTGACTGGGAATTCAAAGAATATATTGGGAATACAAATACCCTCATTTCTTGCTACTGCCATATAGTGCCAGTTTCTGACTGGGAATTCAAAGAATATATTGGGGTTACAAATACCCTCATTTCTTGCTACTGCCATATAGTGCCAGTTTCTGACTGGTAATTCAAAGAATATATTGGGGTTACGTGCACCCACAATTTTTACTACTGGTATACAGTGCCATTGTCTGACTGGGAATTCAAAGAATATATTGGGAATACAAATACCCTCATTTCTTGCTACTGCCATATAGTGCCAGTGTCTGACTGGGAATTCAAAGAATATATTGGGGTTACGTGCACCCACAATTTTTACTACTGGTATACAGTGCCATTGTCTGACTGGGAATTCAAAGAATATATTGGGAATACAAATACCCTCATTTCTTGCTACTGCCATATAGTGCCAGTGTCTGACTGGGAATTCAAAGAATATATTGGGGTTACGTGCACCCACAATTTTTACTACTGGTATACAGTGCCATTGTCTGACTGGGAATTCAAAGAATATATTGGGAATACAAATACCCTCATTTCTTGCTACTGCCATATAGTGCCAGTTTCTGACTGGTAATTCAAAGAATATATTGGGGTTACGTGCACCCACAATTTTTACTACTGGTATACAGTGCCATTGTCTGACTGGGAATTCAAAGAATATATTGGGAATACAAATACCCTCATTTCTTGCTACTGCCATATAGTGCCAGTTTCTGACTGGTAATTCAAAGAATATATTGTGGTTACGTGCACCCACAATTTTTACTACTGGTATACAGTGCCATTGTCTGACTGGGAATTCAAAGAATATATTGGGAATACAAATACCCTCATTTCTTGCTACTGCCATATAGTGCCAGTGTCTGACTGGTAATTCAAAGAATATATTGGGGTTACGTGCACCCACAATTTTTACTACTGGTATACAGTGCCATTGTCTGACTGGGAATTCAAAGAATATATTGGGAATACAAATACCCTCATTTCTTGCTACTGCCATATAGTGCCAGTTTCTGACTGGTAATTCAAAGAATATATTGGGGTTACGTGCACCCACAATTTTTACTACTGGTATACAGTGCCATTGTCTGACTGGGAATTCAAAGAATATATTGGGAATACAAATACCCTCATTTCTTGCTACTGCCATATAGTGCCAGTTTCTGACTGGTAATTCAAAGAATATATTGGGGTTACGTGCACCCACAATTTTTACTACTGGTATACAGTGCCATTGTCTGACTGGGAATTCAAAGAATATATTGGGGTTATAAATACCCTCATTTCTTGCTACTGCCATATAGTGCCAGTTTCTGACTGGTAATTCAAAGAATATATTGTGGTTACGTGCACCCACAATTTTTACTACTGGTATACAGTGCCATTGTCTGACTGGGAATTCAAAGAATATATTGGGAATACAAATACCCTCATTTCTTGCTACTGCCATATAGTGCCAGTGTCTGACTGGTAATTCAAAGAATATATTGGGGTTACGTGCACCCACAATTTTTACTACTGGTATACGGTGCCAATTTCTAACTAGGAATTCAAAATGCGCAAGGCTCCCGGAAAGGGACGTGGACGAGGCCGTGGGCGAGGTCGGGGGAATGGTTCTGGGGAGCAAGGTAGCAGTGAAGCCACAGGGCGTCCCGTGCCTACTCCTGTGGGGCAGCAAGCATTGCGCCACTCCACAGTGCCAGGGTTGCTTGCCACATTAACTAAACTGCAGGGTACAAACCTTAGTAGGCCCGAGAACCAGGAACAGGTCTTGCAATGGCTGTCAGAGAACGCTTACAGCACATTGTCCAGCAGCCAGTCAGACTCTGCCTCCTCTCCTCCTATTACCCAACAGTCTTGTCTTCCTTCCTCCCAAAATTCCGAAGCTTTACAGAACAATAACCCAAACTGTCCCTGCTCCCCAGAGCTGTTCTCCGCTCCTTTCATTGTCCCTCAACCTGCCTCTCCACGTCACGATTCCACGAACCTAACAGAGGAGCATCTGTGTCCAGATGCTCAAACACTAGAGTCTCCTCCATCTCCGTTCGATTTGGTGGTGGATGACCAGCAACCCACCCTCATCGACGATGATGTGACGCAGTTGCCGTCAGGGCATCCAGTTGACCGGCGCATTGTGCGGGAGGAGGAGATGAGACAGGAGTTGGAAGAGGAAGTGGTGGATGATGAGGACACTGACCCGACCTGGACAGGGGGGATGTCAAGCGGGGAAAGTAGTGTGGATGTTGAGGCAGGTGCAGCACCAAAAAGGGTAGCTAGAGGCAGAGGCAGAGGTCAGCAGCTTAGGCGAAGCCAGGCCACACCCGGAATCTCCCAAGATGTTCCAGTTCGTACCCAGCCCCGAAAAACTCCCACCTCGAGGGCACGTTTCTCGAAGGTGTGGAGTTTTTTCAAGGAATGCGCCGAGGACAGATATAGTGTTGTCTGCACAATTTGCCTCTCGAAATTGATTAGGGGCTCTGAGAAGAGCAACCTGTCCACCACTTCAATGCGCCGTCATTTGGAATCCAAGCACTGGAATCAGTGGCAGGCAGCAACGGCAGGACAAAGGCCGCCTGCCGTTCACGCCACTGCCACTGCCTCTGCCACTGCCTCTGCCTCTGCCACTGCCACTGCTGACTGTGCTGGCGATGCACTCCAGAGGACGAGCCAGGACACCACTTCATCTGCCTCCGCCACTTTGTTGACTTCTACCTCATCCTCCCCTGGTCCTGTCTTATCTCCTTCTCCTGCACCATCAAAGGCACCATCAGGCGTTTCTTTACAACAACCCACCATCTCTCAGACATTGGAGCGGCGGCAGAAATACACTGCTAACCACCCACACGCGCAAGCCTTGAACGCCAACATCGCTAAACTGCTGGCCCAGGAGATGTTGGCGTTCCGGCTTGTTGAAACTCCCGCCTTCCTGGACCTGATGGCAACTGCGGCACCTCGCTATGCCGTCCCTAGCCGTCACTACTTCTCCCGGTGTGCCGTCCCCGCCTTGCACCAGCACGTGTCACTCAACATCAGGCGGGCCCTTAGTTCCGCGCTTTGCACAAAGGTCCACTTGACCACCGACGCGTGGACAAGTGCATGCGGACAGGGACGCTACATTTCACTGACGGCACACTGGGTGAATGTAGTTGAGGCTGGGACTGCTTCCCAAACTGGCCCGGTGTACCTCGTCTCCCCGCCTAACATTCCTGGCAGGGACACGAGAAGAACACCCCCTCCTCCTCCTCCTCTACCGCCTCCTCCTCCGCCACCGCCTCCTCCTCCGCCACCGCCTCCTCCTCCGCTGTTAGATTGACCCCAGCTACGAGTTGGAAACGTTGCAGCACTGGCGTTGGTAGACGTCAGCAGGCTGTGCTGAAGCTGATCAGCTTGGGGGACAGACAGCACACTGCCTCCGAGGTGAGGGATGCCCTCCTCGATGAGACGGCAATATGGTTTGAGCCGCTGCACCTGGGCCCAGGCATGGTCGTTTGTGATAACGGCCGGAACCTGGTAGCAGCTCTGGAGCTTGCCGGACTCCAACATGTTCCATGCCTGGCCCACGTCTTCAACCTAGTGGTGCAACGTTTCCTAAAGAGCTACCCCAATGTTCCAGAGCTACTGGTGAAAGTGCGGCGCATGTGCGCCCACTTTCGCAAGTCGACAGTAGCCGCTGCTAGCTTAAAATCTCTCCAGCAACGCCTGCATGTGCCACAACACCGGCTTTTGTGCGACGTCCCCACACGCTGGAACTCAACGTTTCAGATGTTGAATAGAGTGGTTGAGCAGCAGAGACCTTTGATGGAATACCAGCTACAAAACCCTAGGGTGCCACAAAGTCAGCTGCCTCAGTTTCACATCCATGAGTGGCCATGGATGAGAGACCTTTGTGACATCCTACGGGTCTTTGAGGAGTCCACAAGGAGGGTGAGCTCTGAGGATGCGATGGTGAGCCTTACAATCCCGCTCTTGTGTGTTCTGAGAGAATCCCTGATTGACATCAGGGATAACTCAGATCACACAGAGGAGTTAGGGATAGCATCCGATCCGTCACAGCTGGAGAGTAGGTCCACACATCTGTCCGCTTCACTGCGTTTAATGGAGGAGGAGGAGGAGGAGGAGGAGGAGGAAGAAGAGTTGTCCGATGATGTGATGGTGATACAGGAGGCTTCCGGGCAACTTCGAATCGTCCCATTGTTGCAGCGCGGATGGGTAGACATGGAGGATGAGGAGGAAATGGAGATTGAACTTTCCGGTGGGGCCAGAGGAGTCATGCCAACTAACACTGTGGCAGACATGGCTGAGTTCATGTTGGGGTGCTTTACAACCGACAAGCGTATTGTCAAAATCATGGAGGACAACCAGTACTGGATCTTTGCTATCCTTGACCCCCGGTATAAAAACAACATCTCGTCTTTTATTCCGGTAGAGGGGAGGGCCAATCGCATCAATGCTTGCCACAGGCAATTGGTGCAGAATATGATGGAGATGTTTCCAGCATGTGACGTTGGCGGCAGGGAGGGCAGTTCCTCCAGTAGGCAACCAAGTTCTCACCGGTCCACACAAACGAGGGGCACACTGTCTAAGGTCTGGGACACCTTGATGGCACCCCCTCGCCAAAGTGCCGCCACGGAGGGTCCTAGTGTCACCAGGCGTGAGAAGTATAGGCGCATGTTGCGGGAATACCTTTCCGACCACAGCCCTGTCCTCTCCGACCCCTCTGCGCCCTACACGTATTGGGTGTCGAAGTTGGACCTGTGGCTTGAACTTGCCCTATATGCCTTGGAGGTGCTGTCCTGTCCTGCCGCCAGCGTCCTATCTGAGAGGGTGTTCAGTGCAGCCGGTGGCATCATCACTGACAAGCGCACCCGTCTGTCAGCTGAGAGTGCCGACCGGCTCACTTTGATAAAAATGAACCACCACTGGGTAGAGCCGTCATTTTTGTGCCCACCTGTGTAAAGCACCCCAACATGAAACTCCATGTCTGTACTCAACCTCTCCAATTCCTCCGCATCCTCATACTCATCCACCATAAGCGTTGCACAATTCTGCTAATACTAGGCTCCCTCCACCCTGATTTCCCCCAACTCTGCTGGTTAGAGGCTCCCTCCACCCTGATTTCCACCAACTCTGCTGGTTAGAGGCTCCCTCCACCATGAATTTGCCCAAACTGGGCTGTTTAGAGGCTCCCTCCACCATGAATTGGTCCAAACTGGGGTTTTTAGAGGCTCCCTCCACCATGAATTGGTCCAAACTGGGCTGTTTAGCGGCTCCCTCCACCATTAATTGGTCCAAACTGGGCTGGTTAGAGGCTCCCTCCACCATGAATTTGCCCAAACTGGGCTGTTTAGAGGCTCCCTCCACCATGAATTTGCCCAAACTGGGCTGGTTAGAGGCTCCCTCCACCATGAATTGGTCCAAACTGGGTTTTTTAGAGGCTCCCTCCACTATGAATTGGTCCAAACTGGGGTTTTTAGAGGCTCCCTCCACCATGAATTGGTCCAAACTGGGCTGTTTAGCGGCTCCCTCCACCATTAATTGGTCCAAACTGGGGTTTTTAGAGGCTCCCTCCACCATGAATTGGTCCAAACTTGGCTGTTTAGAGGCTCCCTCCACCATTAATTGGTCCAAACTGGGGTTTTTAGAGGCTCCCTCCACCATGAATTGGTCCAAACTTGGCTGTTTAGAGGCTCCCTCCACCATTAATTGGTCCAAACTGGGCTGGTTAGAGGCTCCCTCCACCATGAATTTGCCCAAACTGGGCTGGTTAGAGGCTCCCTCCACCATGAATTGGTCCAAACTGGGGTTTTTAGAGGCTCCCTCCACCATGAATTGGTCCAAACTTGGCTGTTTAGAGGCTCCCTCCACCATTAATTGGTCCAAACTGGGCTGGTTAGAGGCTCCCTCCACCATGAATTGGTCAAAACTGGGCTGTTTAGCGGCTCCCTCCACCATTAATTGGTCCAAACTGGGCTGGTTAGAGGCTCCCTCCACCATGAATTTGCCCAAACTGGGCTGTTTAGAGGCTCCCTCCACCATGAATTTGCCCAAACTGGGCTGGTTAGAGGCTCCCTCCACCATGAATTGGTCCAAACTGGGTTTTTTAGAGGCTCCCTCCACCATGAATTGGTCCAAACTGGGGTTTTTAGAGGCTCCCTCCACCATGAATTGGTCCAAACTGGGCTGTTTAGCGGCTCCCTCCACCATTAATTGGTCCAAACTGGGCTGGTTAGAGGCTCCCTCCACCATGAATTGGTCCAAACTGGGGTTTTTAGAGGCTCCCTCCACCATGAATTGGTCCAAACTTGGCTGTTTAGAGGCTCCCTCCACCATTAATTGGTCCAAACTGGGCTGGTTAGAGGCTCCCTCCACCATGAATTTGCCCAAACTGGGCTGGTTAGAGGCTCCCTCCACCATGAATTGGTCCAAACTGGGGTTTTTAGAGGCTCCCTCCACCATGAATTGGTCCAAACTTGGCTGTTTAGAGGCTCCCTCCACCATTAATTGGTCCAAACTGGGCTGGTTAGAGGCTCCCTCCACCATGAATTGGTCCAAACTGGGCTGTTTAGCGGCTCCCTCCACCATTAATTGGTCCAAACTGGGCTGGTTAGAGGCTCCCTCCACCATGAATTTGCCCAAACTGGGCTGTTTAGAGGCTCCCTCCACCATGAATTTGCCCAAACTGGGCTGGTTAGAGGCTCCCTCCACCATGAATTGGTCCAAACTGGGTTTTTTAGAGGCTCCCTCCACCATGAATTGGTCCAAACTGGGGTTTTTAGAGGCTCCCTCCACCATGAATTGGTCCAAACTGGGCTGTTTAGCGGCTCCCTCCACCATTAATTGGTCCAAACTGGGCTGGTTAGAGGCTCCCTCCACCATGAATGTGCCCAAACTGGGCTGTTTAGAGGCTCCCTCCACCATGAATTTGCCCAAACTGGGCTGGTTAGAGGCTCCCTCCACCATGAATTGGTCCAAACTGGGGTTTTTAGAGGCTCCCTCCACCATGAATTGGTCCAAACTTGGCTGTTTAGAGGCTCCCTCCACCATTAATTGGTCCAAACTGGGCTGGTTAGAGGCTCCCTCCACCATGAATTTGCCCAAACTGGGCTGGTTAGAGGCTCCCTCCACCATGAATTGGTCCAAACTGGGGTTTTTAGAGGCTCCCTCCACCATGAATTGGTCCAAACTTGGCTGTTTAGAGGCTCCCTCCACCATTAATTGGTCCAAACTGGGCTGGTTAGAGGCTCCCTCCACCATGAATTTGCCCAAACTGGGCTGGTTAGAGGCTCCCTCCACCATGAATTGGTCCAAACTGGGGTTTTTAGAGGCTCCCTCCACCATGAATTGGTCCAAACTTGGCTGTTTAGAGGCTCCCTCCACCATTAATTGGTCCAAACTGGGCTGGTTAGAGGCTCCCTCCACCATGAATTGGTCCAAACTGGGTTTTTTAGAGGCTCCCTCCACCATGAATTTGCCCAAACTGGGCTGTTTAGAGGCTCCCTCCACCATGAATTGGTCCAAACTGGGCTGGTTAGAGGCTCCCTCCACCATGAATTTCCCAAAACTTGGCTGTTTAGAGGCTCCCTCCACCATTAATTGGTCCAAACTTGGCTTTTTAGAGGCTCCCTCCACCATTAATTGGTCCAAACTGGGCTGGTTAGAGGCTCCCTCCACCATGAATTTGCCCAAACTGGGCTGGTTAGAGGCTCCCTCCACCATGAATTGGTCCAAACTGGGGTTTTTAGAGGCTCCCTCCACCATGAATTGGTCCAAATTTGGCTGTTTAGAGGCTCCCTCCACCATTAATTGTTCCAAACTGGGCTGGTTAGAGGCTCCCTCCACCATGAATTGGTCCAAACTGGGTTTTTTAGAGGCTCCCTCCACCATGAATTGGTCCAAACTGGGCTGTGTAGAGGCTCCCTCCACCATGAATTGGTCCAAACTGGGGTTTTTAGAGGCTCCCTCCACCATGAATTGGTCCAAACTGGGCTGTTTAGCGGCTCCCTCCACCATTAATTGGTCCAAACTGGGCTGGTTAGAGGCTCCCTCCACCATGAATTTGCCCAAACTGGGCTGTTTAGAGGCTCCCTCCACCATGAATTTGCCCAAACTGGGCTGGTTAGAGGCTCCCTCCACCATGAATTGGTCCAAACTGGGGTTTTTAGAGGCTCCCTCCACCATGAATTGGTCCAAACTGGGCTGTTTAGCGGCTCCCTCCACCATTAATTGGTCCAAACTGGGCTGGTTAGAGGCTCCCTCCACCATGAATTTGCCCAAACTGGGCTGTTTAGAGGCTCCCTCCACCATGAATTTGCCCAAACTGGGCTGGTTAGAGGCTCCCTCCACCATGAATTGGTCCAAACTGGGGTTTTTAGAGGCTCCCTCCACCATGAATTGGTCCAAACTTGGCTGTTTAGAGGCTCCCTCCACCATTAATTGGTCCAAACTGGGCTGGTTAGAGGCTCCCTCCACCATGAATTGGTCCAAACTGGGTTTTTTAGAGGCTCCCTCCACCATGAATTGGTCCAAACTGGGTTTTTTAGAGGCTCCCTCCACCATGAATTGGTCCAAACTGGGGTTTTTAGAGGCTCCCTCCACCATGAATTGGTCCAAACTGGGCTGTTTAGCGGCTCCCTCCACCATTAATTGGTCCAAACTGGGCTGGTTAGAGGCTCCCTCCACCATGAATGTGCCCAAACTGGGCTGTTTAGAGGCTCCCTCCACCATGAATTTGCCCAAACTGGGCTGGTTAGAGGCTCCCTCCACCATGAATTGGTCCAAACTGGGGTTTTTAGAGGCTCCCTCCACCATGAATTGGTCCAAACTTGGCTGTTTAGAGGCTCCCTCCACCATTAATTGGTCCAAACTGGGCTGGTTAGAGGCTCCCTCCACCATGAATTTGCCCAAACTGGGCTGGTTAGAGGCTCCCTCCACCATGAATTGGTCCAAACTGGGGTTTTTAGAGGCTCCCTCCACCATGAATTGGTCCAAACTTGGCTGTTTAGAGGCTCCCTCCACCATTAATTGGTCCAAACTGGGCTGGTTAGAGGCTCCCTCCACCATGAATTGGTCCAAACTGTGCTGTTTAGAGGCTCCCTCCACCATGAATTTGCCCAAACTGGGCTGGTTAGAGGCTCCCTCCACCATGAATTGGTCCAAACTGGGCTGGTTAGAGGCTCCCTCCACCATGAATTTGCCCAAACTGGGCTGTTTAGAGGCTCCCTCCACCATGAATTGGTCCAAACTGGGTTTTTTAGAGGCTCCCTCCACCATGAATTGGTCCAAACTGGGCTGTTTAGAGGCTCCCTCCACCATGAATTTGCCCAAACTGGGCTGGTTAGAGGCTCCCTCCACCATTAATTGGTCCAAACTGGGCTGGTTAGAGGCTCCCTCCACCATGAATTTGCCCAAACTGGGCTGTTTAGAGGCTCCCTCCACCATGAATTTGCCCAAACTGGGCTGTTTAGAGGCTCCCTCCACCATGAATTTGCCCAAACTGGGCTGGTTAGAGGCTCCCTCCACCATGAATTGGTCCAAACTGGGTTTTTTAGAGGCTCCCTCCACCATGAATTTGCCCAAACTGGGCTGGTTAGAGGCTCCCTCCACCATGAATTGGTCCAAACTGGGTTTTTTAGAGGCTCCCTCCACCATGAATTTGCCCACACTGGGCTGGTTAGAGGCTCCCTCCACCATGAATTGGTCCAAACTGGGGTTTTTAGAGGCTCCCTCCACCATGAATTTGCCCAAACTGGGGTGTTTAGAGGCTCCCTCCACCATGAATTTGCCCAAACTCTGCTGGTTAGAGGCTCAATCCACCCTGATTTTCAAAACAAATGTTGGTGCCAACCTCAACTTACTACAAGGGCCAAATTCACTGCTGGTGACAAGCTCTCCTCACTGCAAGTGCCAAATACACATGTTTCAAGGTGTTTTCCTACTGTCAGAGAGGTGGTATTGAGTGTGTAAAGTGTGTAGTTGTTAGGCTGTGATGTTGGGGTAATAGAGGGTCTTTGGTGTGTTAGATGCCCCCAGACATGCTTCCCCTGCTGTCCCAGTGTCATTCCAGAGGTGTTGGCATCATTTCCTGGGGTGTCATAGTGGACTTGGTGACCCTCCAGACACGGATTTGGGTTTCCCCCTTAACGAGTATCTGTTCCCCATAGACTATAATGGGGTTCGAAACCCATTCGAACACACGAACATTGAGCGGCTGTTCGAATCGAATTTCGAACCTCGAACATTTTAGTGTTCGCTCATCTCTAGTGGACAGTAAGTCAGTTTCTCCATTTATTCCTCTGAAACTCACATTAGGGCTCTCATAGATATGAATGGAGAAACTTTCTGACCACACATAAGATTCTGTGTCAGTTAGAGAATCTCATTGCTGGCCACGACACAGCAACAGCCCAGAAAATAGTAGATAACTCACAAATACAACCAACAGTAAGAAAATTATCTGTTCTACATTTTACATCATATGTGTTTCTTACAGTCCAGAGGATACATAGTTTTGTAGGAGTTCTACTTATGGATTTCCATTTGTTAAACCTAATAAGATCAATATCTCTAGATCATTTTTGCTGTATCCTGGTGAGAAAACCCGAAGATTTTTTTTTTCCAACAAAAACTTGTAGACATAAGATGTAATACCCTTTCTAATATTCATCTTTACCAAAAAGTTATAGGAAACACAGGATGATATCTTGATATCAACATAACCCTTCATAGCAGCATAGGCATCTCCAATCTGCAATACAAAAGACTTCATTGGCCAATATTTGAAATTTCCTAATCAATACGTAAAAATCATTTAACCATAAAAAGATCCCCAACATAACTGATTCCACACTTTCCCCAAAAGTAATGATTACTGTATTTCTTAAAATGTGAAATATACCAATTCCTCCAAATTCGGGTAAGTTCAAAACAATGGTGTACTTTCATTATGTTCTTAACAGCAGTAAGGGCCTTTGAAGGATTTCTCTGTGTATGTTCACATGGTGGAATTTGCAGCGGATTTGGGGGGCAGATTTTGTCCTTGAACCCGGGGCAGATTCTACCTGTTTTCAATGGGAGGCAGAGATCGTGGCAAGACATGGAAAAAAAAGTGCATCCTGCTCGATCTTGCCGTGGCTCCTGTGTGAGATTTGGCCAGCAGGTGGATAGGGCATCTGGTGATGTTAGGAAATGAAGAGACAACAAGGGAGATATCAATCATGCTCTGGAGGTGTGATTATCAAGCTGATGGTGTGACTAGGCTTGGAGCAGTGTGAGGATCAATCAAATAATGGTGGGCAGGGTTAAGTTGCAGTGTGGATTGGTCACTTAGAGCAGAGAGCAAAGAGAAATAACTCTAAAACGTATTCCTCTAATTTGCAAAAGACTGAAACACTGATTTTCATGAAAAGGGAGCTGCAACACAGAATAAGAGATGCATCTTTGGAAAGTGTTGAAGTAGCCCTACAAAGTGCTTTCCTTAATTTGATACCAATTTTCCAGCTAGTAGAATCTTGCATTAATATTTACAAGGGTTTTTAAAACATAGTGTAAGTCGATGGCTAGTCAGGTAATGGAGGGGGTGTGTATCTCACCCAGACTACTAAGGTGGGTGAGATGAGAAAACTCCAGAAGGAATGTTTGTTCTCAGCAGACAACTTTCGTCTGCTGAGCATTTTGGTAAATGCTCAGTATTGGGCTGGATTTTTAGGAATGGCAGGTAGGTTTGGTAGTGGGACCTGTCATTCCACCCCCCTCCAGTCCACACTTTGGGGATGTTCCGGTAGTGACTCAGCTGTAGAGAGTCTGCTCATCAAGGGAGCTTAAGAAGCCAGCTCCAGCAACAGACTTTTGGCAGAGCTTGGCTGGAGAGCCAAAGAAAGAGGTCATATTTTTGGAGCTGTGTCCTGAATTATTCAACTGGCTTTTTCATTTCTGTTATTCTAGGTGAGGTCACCGATTCTATGTTTACTTAGAGCCTAGCCAGGCAGGTATTTAGTTTTGTATTGTTTCCTTTTGTTGCTGCACTAACTTTTTGAGTAAAAATAAACTCTACCTTTGTTTTGGACTAATGAATCTGGACTTTGTGCCAATGCCACCCCACTTAGCAACCCCAGACCCTGACAATAGTTTGTAACAATATTTCCCAAAGAAATATTTGATGGATTCTAAATTGATGAAGGTTACTGAAGTTATTGAAGAAGGTACCAACTTACCAAATGAAAAAAAAAAAATGCTGGAGAGAACCTTTTTGGATATTTAGGCTTAATGAAAAATGAGACTGGACGTTGGATCCTGGTATGCATTTACCATGGGAAATGTTATTACTCTCTTGCAGTGCAAACAATGTCAGAGGTTGTCTAGACTGCCCAGAGTGGGAACTTGCACACTACTTAAAGGATCATTCTTGTACTTGGGGGAGATAGTCAGAGAGTCTACTTGGTGTTTGGAGATTTGCTAGAAGTGTGGTCAATGTGATAGAAATGGATAATTTTAGGGAAAAGACTCCTCTGAGCTGAGATGGCAACTGGTTTCTGAGACCATGGTATTACAAACACCCCACAGAGCAGTCACATGGGTTTGTAGGAGTCAGGTGTATCCCCCATGCTAGAGGAAGCACTTGTTCTTTTGCCGGTCCCTGCAGATTTGCCCTCTGAATCCACTGCTCCAAAGTTCTGCTGCTTGTTTCATCTTGTCTGCTGATGTCAGTACACTGCAGTGAAGAGCCTAGTGTTTTGAGTGTGAGCTCCTTTTTCCACTGATGTGAAGCTCTGGTAGGTGATCTGCAAGGGGGTGGTGTGACTGGTCAGTTGCTCCATCATGGTTGAGCAGATAACAGGTCCATCAGCTGCTCAAAGTATATGTCATGTTCACTTTGACATAACTTCAGCTGTGCTAGTCTTAGAGAGCTACAAATTGGATAGATCAGTTCCTAGAAACCCTAACAGTTTCTACACTATGATTTAAGCCATTTTAAGGTGTGGTTCATACCAAACTTATATGACTCGAAACAAGTCTTTGATCTGAGACATCCAAACCCAAAACAAAAGGAATTTTGAGAGGTTCATCAATCTCAATTACAGAGATGTGCTATAAGAATACTATTACTCATTTCTTCACTGAGACAGCTATAGCTATAACACTGACTCTCAGTTTATGAGAAACCAATTCACGAGTGAAAACTAAAATGACTCTACTTGAAAAGACGTCCTTCTAAACAGAAAAATTACAGTACAAGTAAGACTGGGTTCACACCACACCACACCAAAATAGAGGCATTATAAATCCGTGCTGTCCATTGGGAGCCATTGGCATCCATCACATGACAGTTGTGGCAGAGTATTGTGGCTTCTGTTGTGGCTACAGATGATGCTGAATGGAAATAGGAAAGTGAATCTCTCGCCACCATAATCTGGACTGTACAAGCCACACAGATCTTATGATAATCTCAAACATAGGAGTGGAACATTTGTACATGTTCCCTTTTATATCATAGTGCTTTATTTATATATACTTCTTGTAATGTCACTTTATAGACAAAGAAATTCTGACGTCATCACATCAGGTCTCCAAAGATGCTCCTATAATGTGCGGTGACAAAACTAACCTCTGACCACCATCTGACAGCATGTAGCATTCAGGTATAGCTATTATGTAACAAGTATGATTAAAAATCATAGTTTTAAGTGATTTCTACCCCAATGTTATATTTTTCAAGTAGACATAACATAGATTTGTTACTCCATGGGAGTTTTTGATAGTGGGCACTTGATGTAGTAACTTGTCCCTTATAGGAGAAGCCTTGGATCTCTTTGCCATCTTTCTGGGAGATTTTGCCAAGCACCCAAGGAAGCTTCAAAAGAATGATTCGCCATGTTTGCCTTATTAAATTAGAAGGTTTTCACTTGACATGTTCCAGGTTGCATACCAACGTTCCCATGCCTTGACCCAGTAAATCAGCTTGTTTAACAAACATGAGGACATCGCTGTGAAGCTTTCATCTGTCTTTACTTAAATAACTGCTACAATATGAAGGTAAATGTCAAGTTTCCATGAAGACTTTTGGGTTTTAATCCTTTCGATTGGTTTTGCACCCTTCGTAGAGCACGGAGAATATTTCCAGATGGTTGAATATTTTTCTCCAGTGTTAAAATATTATTGCCAGTGTTAAAACATTCCCAAACTGTTGTTGTGTAACACATGCCAGGCAGCACGATTTTGCAAGCAATGTTGTGCCTACAACTACTTGACTAACATATCCCTGTAGTCAACTTATTACTCTTTCCATCTTAATATACGTTGTAATGCAGAACGTCCAGCTATTCTGTTCTGACAGATACATCTAATCTGCAATATTTCTATTATTTTCCTGTTTAGAAGACTTTGCTGATCACTTTACCAAACCTTCCAAGTTACTTATACAAGAAAAACGAACATCAATGTGAATATGTTATAGGTATCATCATACATCATGGAATAAATCCCCACACTGGAGACTTGTTCAAGCCAGTGAGGGTTAAAGGGCTGCAGTAATGGCTTCTAGATTCACCTGAAGTTGAGTGTTGCAACTTATTTAGGTGTTGGGTGCTTGGAATTGAAGCCACTATTGCTTACATATGGTGTTGCTTTTCTACATTTTGAAAACTGATATGGGACAGATATTTATAGATACATATACAGTTATACTGTAACGCACATATATAAAGGTACAATCAAGTATATAATTGTACAACAAGACATCGGATATATATTAGAACAACAATGTAAATATACAGCCAGGCAAAGCACAAATAATATATACAAACAGGTATATCACACATATAAGATCATACACAGTATATATCTTACTTACAGCTGTGCTGTTTACCCTATTCCATACTATGACTATCTTCCTTAAGAAACCCACTTCACTATAATCCCATGGCACCATCTTTTTTTACCTTATTTAGGACACATTTCCTTCTCTTCACTATACAAGCAATCTTCCACCCCCTTAACCTTTTCTCCGTGCAAAAGCCATACTACTCAAGACAGGTTGACTGTACTTTGGGCATAATCTCTTTGCAGATGGCATCCCATTGTACAGCTGCCTCCATCACTTCCTTGGCTTAAAGATTTACTCTGGTGATTTTGTTAAAGCTCATTGCATTGTCTGAAAGACCAACCCCTTATAGTGTCTTTGCTTATCCTACTTTACTTTCTTTAATAACTCCCATGATCACAATGTGACCTACATTTTCTAGCATGGTTTGCTGTACAACAGGAGTCTGTTGAGTCCTACCCTCTGTTCTTCTGCCCTACCTCCACTGCCCCTTACATGATCTGTTCTCCACCTATGCTCTCACATACAGCCTGTGGTTCCCTCCTCTGTCCCCTTCCCCATTGTTATCAGCAGCAGTTTGAGCAGGTTTTAAGATCTGTGGTGATACAATCCTCATAGTGTAATGTTTTGGCTTATTTATAGTGTTATAAATTCTGCAGAAACAAGAAATAGACATGGGTACAAACACTAGATATGAATGAAGCATCAGCAATAGCAGATTCTAAATTTACTTAAATGAAAAATGCTTGCATGAGGCTTGAATGTTGCTTTAATTTTTGTTTCCCAGGATCGATCTTCCTCATTCCGTCTTGGTTATCTGACACATCAAGCTTTCCCTATAGCTTTGGTGCCTCACACTGTCACCTACCAACCCACTGTATTCTTTCTGCCGTCATTGCACTACTGCAGGTCCGCAGTTGTCACTCACTTCAGCGCCCTGTACACTGAACTCCATCCTACAACTGCCTATAAATTCTTATTTTGCACTAGGACCCAATAGCTACACTTCTGGTAATATATAGTCAAACAATGTAGCTGTGGCTGCCCCATATTCCTCGAGAAGTCCCAGCCCGATGACATAACCACCCATATTCTGTCTCCTTCCTGCATTAAGTTCATAGGGGCCCCTGCAGGTGTAATGTGATTGATGAGAAGCAGATAATAAGGACTTAGCATGTAAATAAGAGTATTCCATATTCCAGATGTACTGACATCTTACTTCTCAGCCTCCAAGGGCTACAGGCACTGACAGTAAAGGTCATTTACTATCTCCAGTAGATTTAATTACAGAAATTTCCTTCATATGGGAAACTGCTTAAAATGACCTATTCTTTTACTTTTCCCATCCATCACTATCTCTCTCTGTTTTACATCTTTTACTTCTGTGACTGATTTATTGAAACATTTTCGCTGGTCTACACGGAGACTTCCTTGGCGGCTGTTGTCTACAGACTGTACAGTAGTGAAGAAGCTACATTTCCAGCCATGAGATAATACCAAACAATATGAACTATATATACAAGAACATACTGCCATGCCTGCAATACAAATGGAAATACAAAAAATTGCAACAGCTACTAACACCAAGAGCATTACTGCTAATACCTACTGTATCTTACATGAAAATGATGTCCTTGGTGTGCTCTTATATCAAACTGTGTAAGCCCATCTGCCAGCAACAAGGCGGCTTTATTAAAGGGAGTCTATCATTGGTGAAAGTCATTCTTAACTGAACACACGTCAGAATGGCCTTTAGAAAGTGTATTCTGCTTCTACCTCTGAGTCATTCCTGTGCGCTGCCATTTGTGAATTACATTCATGTATCCAGATATGCTAATGATGCTCAAGGAGTACAGGGGGCGGGGCATTCCCCCTGCGCTCCAAGCACAGAATTGTCATATTTGTAACACCGCCCTCCATTGACTGTTCAGCATGTCCCCTGCATCTCCAACTCATCCTCTTAATGTCTTCAGCGGGATCAAAATGCTGCTGCTGACAACCAATGCTTTGGAAATGACTGTTTAGTGAGTGCTTTGGGCCACCCCCCACCCCTACCTTCAAAGACTCCTTCAGCCTCCATGTCCTTCTCTCAGCTTCTTCCTTAAAGGGATCATATCATTTAAACACTTTTTTTTTTAGCTGACACGTCGGATAGCCTTAAGAAAGGCTTTTCGTCTCCTACCTTTATCAGTCGCCTCCGCCGTTCGGTAGAAATACTGTTTTTTACCAGTATGTAAATGAGTTCTTTCACAGCACTGGGGGCGGGCCCCTGCGCTCAGACAGCACTGGGGGCATCCCCAATGCTGCCAGAGAACTCTCTCCAGTGACGCCTCCATCTTCAACAGCAACCGCCTCTTCTTCCGGCTGGAGTCACACTCCGGCACCTGCACAGTCGGCTCTGCCATCGGGATGTAGGCAAGATCCGAATGCACAGGCCGGCCGGCAGCCATTTTTTGCGCAGTACTCTCCTGTAGTTCTATGGAGAACAGGAGCGTACTGCGCATGCATGCGTAGCAGCCTCCAAAAAAATGGCCACTGGCCGGCCTGTGCGATCGGCTCTTGCCTGCGTACCGATGGCAGAGCCGATTGCGCAGGTGCTGGAGTGTGACCCCAGCCGGAAGAAGAGGCGGTTGCTGTTGAAGATGGAGGCATGCGAAAGAAACTAATTTGCATACCGGTAAAAAACGGTATTTCTACCAAACGACAGGCCAGAGGCGACTGATAAAGGTAGGAGACAAATAGCCTTTCTTAAGGCTATTCCAATGTGTCAACTAGAAAAAAAAGTGCTTAAATCATAGGATCCCTTTAAGTCTCTGTGTCCTACTCTCTCAGCCTCCAGGTCCTGGTCTTTCATCCTGCTTTTCTCAACCTTCATATCCTGGTCTTTCGTCTCCTTTTCCCCAATCTGCATGTATTGCTTTCTTAGGATCCTATAAAGCCTCCATGTCATGTACTTTCATCCTGTTTCCTCACCCTCCTTGAACTAATCTTTCAGTATCCTCAGTCTTCTTTTCTCTCAGCCTCCTCCTCACCTTTGCCTTTATGTATTACTCTCTTAGCCTCCATGTCTAGCTCTCTGGCCTCCTCTCCCAGTCTCCTTATTGTCTGATCTCATGCTCCTCAGCCTTCAATCCTAGTCTCTTGGGGGCTCTTTTTCATCCTCCTCTCTGATCCTTTGTGTTTCATCTCAGCCTCCATGTCCTGATCACTACTTGGCTACTCTCATCCTTCATGTTTTCACCCTGTACTAATGCCCCATGTCCTGAACAGATCATTTCTATCAAAACCTTAGTAATGGTAGGAGCTCCCCTGCCCGCTCTCTGCAGCACCCTCAGCCATTGCTCTCTTACTTAGGCAGCGCAGACAACATCCAGATACCTGTTAAAAGGGAGAGGACAAGGAAACAAGTCAAAAGGGAAAGCACAGGATGACATGTACATGAGGACTGCACATTCACCAGAAGGACAAACTATAGGGATTGAGGTGGGAGGGGGGGGGGCATACAAATATTTGAAGGAACAGTGCACCCCTTTACACAATAGTCGGACCGTAACATAAAGTGTGGAACTAAAATGAGCCCACAGAGACCTTGGACTGGCCCTGTGTTTGAGTGTTTGTCTATATACTGTATAGGTAATAATATAATTTTTTACATACATTTTTAACACAGAGAACAACAAAAAACAATGAAAATCCATTAGAAAAACATTGTAACTAGAGATGATCGGATATCAGGGTGTTCGCCATGTTCGAATCGAATCGAACACCACGTGGTAAAGTGCGCCAAAATTCGATTCCCCTCCCACCTTCCCTGGCGCCTTTTTTGCACCAATAACAGCGCAGGGGAGGTGGGACAGGAACTACGACACCGGGGGCATTGAAAAAAATTGGAAAAAGTCATTGGCTGCCGAAAACAGGTGACCTCCATTTTAGACGAATAGTGGATTTCAAATCCGGGTCATATGAGAATGTGAACTTTGTGACTATGAGACAGGGATAGCTGTACAGGCAGGGATAGCTAGGGATAACCTTTATTTAGGGGGGAATGTTATTAAAAATAACTTTTTGGGGCTCTATCGGGTGTGTAATTGTGATTTTTGTGAGATAAACTTTTTCCCATAGGGATGCATTGGCCAGCGCTGATTGGCCGAATTCCGTACTCTGGCCAATCAGTGCTGGCCAATGCATTCTATTAGCTTGATGAAGCAGAGTGTGCACAAGGGTTCAAGCGCACCCTCGGCTCTGATGTAGCAGAGCCGAGGCTGCACAAGGGTTCAAGCGCACCCTCGGCTCTGATGTAGGAGAGCCGAGGGTGCACTTGAACCCTTGTGCACCCTCAGCTCTGCTACATCAGAGCCGAGGGTGCGCTTGAACCCTTGTGCACACTCTGCTTCATCAAGCTAATAGAATGCATTGGCCAGCGCTGATTGGCCAATGTATTCTATTAGCCTGATGAAGTAGAGCTGAATGTGTGTGCTAAGCACACACATTCAGCTCTACTTCATCGGGCTAATAGAATGCATTGGCCAGCGCTGATTGGCCAGAGTACGGAACTCGACCAATCAGCGCTGGCTCTGCTGGAGGAGGCGGAGTCTAAGATCGCTCCACACCAGTCTCCATTCAGGTCCGACCTTAGACTCCGCCTCCTCCAGCAGAGCCAGCGCTGATTGGCCGAAGGCTGGCCAATGCATTCCTATGCGAATGCAGAGACTTAGCAGTGCTGAGTCAGTTTTGCTCAACTACACATCTGATGCACACTCGGCACTGCTACATCAGATGTAGCAATCTGATGTAGCAGAGCCGAGGGTGCACTAGAACCCCTGTGCAAACTCAGTTCACGCTAATAGAATGCATTGGCCAGCGCTGATTAGCCAATGCATTCTATTAGCCCGATGAAGTAGAGCTGAATGTGTGTGCTAAGCACACACATTCAGCACTGCTTCATCACGCCAATACAATGCATTAGCCAGTGCTGATTGGCCAGAGTACGGAATTCGGCCAATCAGCGCTGGCTCTGCTGGAGGAGGCGGAGTCTAAGGTCGGACCTGAATGGAGACTGGTGTGGAGCGATCTTAGACTCCGCCTCCTCCAGCAGAGCCAGCGCTGATTGGTCGAGTTCCGTACTCTGGCCAATCAGCGCTGGCCAATGCATTCTATTAGCCCGATGAAGTAGAGCTGAATGTGTGTGCTTAGCACACACATTCAGCTCTACTTCATCAGGCTAATAGAATACATTGGCCAATCAGCGCTGGCCAATGCATTCTATTAGCTTGATGAAGCAGAGTGTGCACAAGGGTTCAAGCGCACCCTCGGCTCTGATGTAGCAGAGCTGAGGGTGCACAAGGGTTCAAGTGCACCCTCGGCTCTCCTACATCAGAGCCGAGGGTGCGCTTGAACCCTTGTGCAGCCTCGGCTCTGCTACATCAGAGCCGAGGGTGCGCTTGAACCCTTGTGCACACTCTGCTTCATCAAGCTAATAGAATGCATTGGCCAGCACTGATTGGCCAGAGTACGGAATTCGGCCAATCAGCGCTGGCCAATGCATTCTATTAGCGTGAACTGAGTTTGCACAGGGGTTCTAGTGCACCCTCGGCTCTGCTACATCAGATTGCTACATCTGATGTAGCAGTGCCGAGTGTGCATCAGATGTGTAGTTGAGCAAAACTGACTCAGCACTGCTAAGTCTGCATTCGCATAGGAATGCATTGGCCAGCCTTCGGCCAATCAGCGCTGGCTCTGCCGGAGGAGGCGGAGTCTAAGGTCGGACCTGAATGGAGACTGGTGTGGAGCGATCTTAGACTCCGCCTCCTCCAGCAGAGCCAGCGCTGATTGGCCGAATTCCGTACTCTGGCCAATCAGCACTGGCTAATGCATTGTATTGGCGTGATGAAGCAGTGCTGAATGTGTGTGCTTAGCACACACATTCAGCTCTACTTCATCGGGCTAATAGAATGCATTGGCCAGCGCTGATTGGCCGAATTCCGTACTCTGGCCAATCAGCACTGGCTAATGCATTGTATTGGCGTGATGAAGCAGTGCTGAATGAGTGTGCTTAGCACACACATTCAGCTCTACTTCATCGGGCTAATAGAATGCATTGGCCAATCAGCGCTGGCCAATGCATTCTATTAGCGTGAACTGAGTTTGCACAGGGGTTCTAGTGCACCCTCGGCTCTGCTACATCAGATTGCTACATCTGATGTAGCAGTGCCGAGTGTGCATCAGATGTGTAGTTGAGCAAAACTGACTCAGCACTGCTAAGTCTGCATTCGCATAGGAATGCATTGGCCAGCCTTCGGCCAATCAGCGCTGGCTCTGCCGGAGGAGGCGGAGTCTAAGGTCGGACCTGAATGGAGACTGGTGTGGAGCGATCTTAGACTCCGCCTCCTCCAGCAGAGCCAGCGCTGATTGGTCGAGTTCCGTACTCTGGCCAATCAGCACTGGCCAATGCATTTCTATGGGGAAAAGTTAGCTTGCGAAAATCGCAAACTGACAGGGATTTCCATGAAATAAAGTGACTTTTATGCCCCCAGACATGCTTCCCCTGCTGTCCCAGTGTCATTCCAGGGTGTTGGTATCATTTCCTGGGGTGTCATAGTGGACTTGGTGACCCTCCAGACACGAATTTGGGTTTCCCCCTTAACGAGTTTATGTTCCCCATAGACTATAATGGGGTTCGAAACCCATTCGAACACTCGAACAGTGAGCGGCTGTTCGAATCGAATTTCGAACCTCGAACATTTTAGTGTTCGCTCATCTCTAATTGTAACGCCTTTTCATTGTTTATTGTTGTCATCCGTGATAAGATATCACGCTGCAGCAGCAAGGGGGGAAACTGTCAGCAAAGGACTCCTGTACAAAAAATTCTTTGGGCCCGCTTTTAACAATAATTAATATATACCATATTGTTTTGGGGGGCAAATTTTACTAAGAAGCCAAATCAAACCAGAGCATTTGCTATGGGCAGTTCAGATCTGTAGCTTTTAAGACCCTTTTTTCCTAAATTTGACTGCAAAAATATATCTTTGAAAGCCACTTCTACTTTTTTGTGTTACCGTATTTTTCGGACTATAAGACGCACCTAGGTTTTAGAGGAGGAAAATAGGGGAAAAAAATTTTGAAGCAAAAAATGGTAAAATATTTAATATATGGGAGTTGTAGTTTTGCAACAGCTGCAAGGCCACATTGACAGGTGACCCTGCAGCTGTACGGGGACGCATAGAGTGTTTTTTTTTGCAGGGCCAGAAGTACTTTTTAGTTATACCATTTTGGGGAATATCTATTGCTTAGATCACCTTGTATTGAAAAAAACCCCAGTGGTTTATGATATATGATTTTCTACTTTTATATATATATATTCTAGGGACAGGAGGTGATTTAGAACTTTTATTTATTTCATATTTTTAAAGCTTTTTTTTTTTTTTTTTTTTTTTACTATTTTATTCCCCCCTGGGGGCTTGAACCTGCGGTCACTTGATTGCAAGTCCCATAAACGGCAATACAACTGTATTGCCGTCTATGGGACATTCTGTATATTAGTATTACGGCTGGTCATAGACCCAGCCGCAATACTAATATAGCAGTGACAGGCCTGGGAGCCTCATTAGGCTCCCTGCTGTCACCAGAACAGGTCGGCTCCTGCGATATCGCCGCGCAGGAGCCGGCCTGCAACTTCACAGGTACGGGGCCGGTGATACAGACTACAGACCCGGCATCCGCTGTACTAGAGAGGCGGATGCCGGCGAGGGATAGACGCTGGCACAGGTGCCGGGCCTGAGACATCGCTGCGCTCCTCTGCCCTGCATGAAGCCAGCGGCGGGGGGACGGAGGAGCGGAATAGCCCCTGCCACTGCTGGCTTCATGCAGGGCAGAGGAGCGCAGCGATGTCTCAGGCCCCGGCGTCTATCCCTTGCCGGCATCCGCCTCTCTATTACGGCGGGTGCCAGGCGCCACATTCGGACTATAAGACGCACCCTTCTTTTCCCCCCAAATTTGGGGGGAAAAAAGTGCGTCTTATAGTCCGAAAAATACGGTACTTTTTAAAATTTTGTAACTGGTGAGATCATTTGCAAATATCAGTAGAAGTCATCAAATGTGCAAATGTACAATTTTTGGTAACAGTTTACTCCATGAGACTGAGATAAACTTTAATTTGGGCCATAGTGTTTTTCAATATTACCAATAGCTCTTCTTGAGGAGCCACCTGATCATGCTGGACAGCTCCTTTTCTGGAATACAGATCCATCACCTTACCAGATTCAGTGCTTTATAAAAGTTTGCCCTATTCCAGTGTATTAACTAATTCATCACTGTGTTTTTTTGATTTTTTCTTCTTGCTTCTCTGTGTTCCAACCTACAATTTTTTCTCTTGTTCCATATTTTTGCTGTTAGTTTAGCACTGGCATCATTGTTAAATTGCTATTCTCATGACGTGACAGCATATAGCTAGCATATGCCATCATTTACTGAATGAATGCACACAGCAGCCACAGGAGGCTGCCATAACAGATGATCTGTGCGGGGTACGGTTGTTGAACCCCCACAGATCACATACTGATGACTAGAGATGAGTGAACAGTGTTCTATCGAACACATGTTCGATCGGATATCAGGCTGTTCGAGATGTTCGATTCCATACGGACACCATGTGGCAAACTCCAAAAAAATTTGATTCCCCTCCCACCTTCCCTGGCGCTTTTTTTGCACCAATAACAGCGCAGGGGAGGTGGGACAGGAACTACAACAACAGGGGCATTGAAAAAAATCGGAAAAAGTCGTTGGCTGCCGAAATCAGGTTGACCCCCATTTTAGACGAATAGTGGATTTCAAATCCGGGTCATATGAGAATGTGAACTTTGTGACTATGAGACAGGGATAGCTGTACAGGCAGGGATAGCTAGGGATAACCTTTATTTATGTGGGAATGTTATTAAAAATAACTTTTTGGGGCTCTATCGGGTGTGTAATTGTGTTTTTTGTGAGATAAACTTTTTCCCATAGGAATGCATTGAGCAGCGTTGATTGGCCAAATGAGATACAGAAGACGTGCAGAGACTCAGCAGTGCTGAGCCAGTTCTGCTCAACTACACCGTGTGCCGGTCAGCACTGCTGTGCGAGCTCGGCACACACTCAGCTCTGCATCACCGCATAATTATATAATTATAATAATTTATCGTAGATTGCCACCTTCTCATAAGAGAGCAAGCAAACATTGACCTGGATGCAACGGGACTGGGACGAAACATATTATACTGCTGGTGAATTATCATGACATGACTCCCCCAAATTGTTGGAGTGCATCTATCGTCAACAAGATTACAGTCCAAACACTATATAATAAGCATATGTCTCATTAAAAAACTAAATATGGGCCTACAGATCACCATGGGTCCAAAACACCCCCCACTTTCCTTACATATTGCTTCGGCAGTCCTCATGACCATCATGTTGGGAGAACTTTGTAATATAAAGTTTATTCAAAAGTTAGAACCCCTCAAGATAAAGAAAAACCCCAGTCCTAGGAAATAGGAGCCAGATGGCCATAGCTGTTTCTCAATGATACGATTGTAGGATATGCTATAACTGTATATAAACATTGATACCTTTAGAGCATGACATTTGGACAGAGGTTTACATAGAGATGCCTGGGTGTAGTGTAATAATGTTGGTAAATTAGCAGCTGTAATATGCATTGTGGACCTTGTTAGGATTACTTTATTGTTGCTTAGTCATTTCAGAATTTCTTGTCTGCAAATATAAACAGGGCATAAGATATGAGCTCATATTCGGTGACCTGTATCCCCCACAATGCTATTCCTGATGGAGTGAGTCAAACAATATCAGAAAGAACAATACATGTGTACTGTGTAATGAAGCAAAGGGGAAAAAACATTTATTTGGAAATCAATATGATTCTGCCAAGACTAGGATAATAGCCTTCTCAGTGTTTTCCATTGCACTACAAATCTTAGGGATTAGTTGATGTGGAAAAATTGCTTTTTACTGAAGTCACCATGAATACAATTATAGACAAAATTTACATATTTACATTTTTAAAGACTTTGGATCAAAAAATGATACTACAATACCCACTGATATGTAACCCTTTTTCAGCATCCCAGTGAACACTGCTTATATGTCTGTATTGTATTTCATTATGTTTCTGTGCCACTGTTAGTATATGTTGTAATTTATGTGTTTTTCCGTATGTTCCCCTTAGTTCAACACACGGTTTGCCACACTCTGGTTTAGAGTGCTTGGCATAGCCCTGGCCTATGACACGCCACTGGGCTGGGGGGATAAAGACTCTAAGTCTCCAGAGGACCATTAGAAGATCAGTAGAGAGTGTGCTGGTATTCAGACTAAACCTCTTACGGTGTCCTCGGCAGCCTCTGAGGGAGAAGTGACCATTGAGGCCCGTCGGCTACCTAACATAGCCCTGAGACAGGGAAGACATCACTGTCAACTCTAAACAGTCAAAAAGTGTACCAGAATGGAGAAAGGAGTCAAGCTTCTCAGGAAGCCACCAGCCGAGACTCATTTGCATCTGGGTATCCGGGCTTGCCTGATGAAATGCTTACTGCATGAAACGATCGTCGCTTGATCTGTTTGTTATACCATCTAATCTATCCCTATGCACTGGATGTTTTTAAAAAGATGAAATAAAGTCTTCTGCTTTTAAAGAACCCGTTGTTTGGTGAGTGCCCTGCGTTTTTTTTTTCTATTTTTTGCTACTTCTGGAAAGGTACCTGGCGACTGAGGCGGAACTCCGTGATGACCGTACGGCGCGAGCATCCCCCAGGAACACCTGGCGGAGGGCACCTCCCGGTAAGACTGTTCTGTTATTTGAGAGTGGAGGGAAAAGAGCTGGAGATGTGTTTTCTAGGCAGTCCACCAGCCCAAGAAGGGACTCTCTGCTGGAGAAACCAGGGCTGGTACAGTGTTGGAGATGCCATGAGCAGGGACATATTGCTGCCCAGTGCCCATTCACCTCTGAGCCAATGGACTGTGATGCTGCTGGGCGTCGATCATTACTTGCCAGACCTGTGTGTGCTGTGGCCCCGGGATTAGAGACTGGGCCTCAGGTCTGCCAAGTTGTGGTGAATTGCCATTCTATCCAGGCGTTGTTGGACTCTGGTAGCCTGGTCACTCTGTTGCATGCCAGCTTGATAGCTGGGGACTTTATTCCGGACAAACGTATGAGTGTTTGTTGCATCCATGGGGATGTCAAGGACTACCCCATGTCCAAGGTCACAATAGAGACTATATTAGGATCTGTTTATTAAGTGGGTGTTGTAAAAAACCTTATGCATAATGTGATTTTGGGACGTGATTTCCCTTTGTTCTGGGATTTATGGGGAAAACGTACAACCGCACAGCCAAAAGTGGAGACCCCGCCTACTCCTAAAGGGCATGAGGAGGGCGACACCTTTCATTACAGGTCCTAGCTGGAGAGGAGGATGATGCCTCTTCCCCAGCTTCTGAGCCTAATATACCTGAATTAGAGGTCTCACGGGATAATTTTGGTACTGCACAGTGAGAGATCCCACTCTTGCTAATGCTCGTGATAATGTGACAGTTATTCACAATGTGCCTCAGGAACCTGATGCTGACCACCAATTTCTACATTTTGCTATGAATAATGACCTCTTGTATCGGGTTATAAAAAGTAATGGGGAAATTGTGGAGCAGCTTCTTGTACCAAAGCCATACCGCCGTGTGGTACTTGATATGGCCTATAATCATGTGCTTAGGGGACACCTAGGGGTGGAGAAAAAACAAGAGAGGATTCTCCAAAGATTTTATTGGCCAGGCGTGTACAGGGAAGTGAAGGACTACTGTGCGTCCTGTCCTACGTGTCAGGTACATGCCCCAGCCCCACATTTCCGTAGTCCCTTGGTTCCCCTGCCCATAATTGAAATGCCTTTTGAAAGGATTGGTATGGACTTGGTCAGTCCAATAGTCAAGTCAGCTAGAGGTCACCAATATATTCTGGTTGTCTTAGATTACACTACTCGCTATCCTGAGGCAGTTCCCTTGCGTAATACGACATCAAAGAGTATTGCCCTTGAGTTGTTCTACATGTTCTCAAGAACCGGAATACCTAAAGAGATACTGACTGACCAAGGCACGCCCTTCATGTCAAAGGTGATGAAAGAGCTATGCAAGCTGTTTAAAATTACCCACATACGGACCTCTGTGTATCACCCCCAGACAAATGGGTTACTGGAGCGCTTTAATAAGACTCTCAAGAATATGATTTAAAAAGTGGTAGAAAACGATGGTCGTGACTGGGATTGCCTGTAGCCATACCTGATGTTCTCTATTAGAGAGGTTCCACAATCGTCTACAGGTTTTTCCCCTTTTGAATTAGTCTATGGTGGACACCCCAGGGGCTTACTAGATCTAGCCAAAGAAACCTGGGAAACTGAGGCTTCCCCATATCGTAGTGTCATAGAGCATGTAGCTCAAATGCAGGATCGCATTTCAACAGTCATGCCAATTGTAAAAGAGCATCTGCAAAGAGCACAAGAGGCCCAAAGAAAAATTTACAATCGTTCTGCCAGAGTCTGAGAATTTAACCCAGGGGACAGAGTCCATATTTTGGTGTCTACTGTGGAGAGCAAGTTCTTAGCGAAATGACAAGGCCTATATGAAACTGTGGAAAAAGTAGGGCCAGTCAACTATAAGGTTCACCAACCAGGGAAAAGGAAGCCTTTTCAAATCTACCATGTGAATTTGATTAAGCCCTGGAACCAGAGGGAATCCTTGGTGGCATCAAACACAGAGGTGGGTGATTCGTTGCCACCAATCCCTCCAGTCCATGTGAATGAGACTCTCTCAGTTCCCCAACAACAAAATAAACGCATGTTCTCTGATCTACCAGGGCATACCCACTTGATAGAGCACCATGTAGAGACATAACCTGGGAGGAAAGTAAAGCTCAAACCCTACAGAATATTGGAGGCACGTAGGGAGGTAGTGTCAGCTGAGGCTAAACGTATGCTGGAGTTAGGTGTAATTGAGGAATACAAAAGTGAGTGGTCTAACACAATTGTATTTATACCAAAGCCCAATGGTACTTGGTGGTTCTGCAATGATTTTAGAAAATTGAATGAGATTTCCAAGTTTGACGCTTATCCCATGCTCAGGGTTGATGAGCTGATGGAGAAGTTGGGTAATGCCAGGTACATAACCACACTGGACCTGACAAAAGGTTACTGGCAAATACCTTTGTCTAAAGAAGCCAAGAAGAAAACTGCCATTGTTATTCCGGAAGGTCTGTTTCAGTACAGACCTTCCGGAACCTCCTGCTATCTTTCAGAGGTTGATGGACCAGGTCTTGCGGCCACATTGTAACTATGCAGCAGCTTACCTGGCTGATGTGGTCATTCATAGCCCAGACTGGGGAAGTCACCTCTGTAAGGTGCAAGCAGTACTGGACTCCATAAGTGAGGCAGGCCTTACTATCAACCCTGAGAAATGTGCTTTAGGGCTGGAGGAAGCCAAGTACCTGGGCTATGTCATTGACAAAGGGGTAATAGAGCCCCAAATCAATAAAGTGGAGGCAATACAGAACTGGCCAAGACCGCTAACCAAGAAGTAAGTCAGGGCATTTCTTGGCATTGCGGGCTATTATCGGAGGTTTGTGCCAAATGTTGCCTCTATTGCAGCTCCTCTCACTGACCTGACGAAAGATGGGAAGTCAATAATGATCCACTGGACACCAGAGGCGGAGGAGGCGTTCCAGAGGTTAAAGCAAGCACTATGCCAGCAGCCAGTGCTGATAGCCTATAACTTTAAGAAGGAGTTCCTGGTGCAGACAGATGCCTCAAATGCACGTCTAGGAGCAGTGCTGTCCCAGGATGTAAATGTACCTGAGAAGGAAGCTGTCCCCCGCTGAGAAAAATTACGCCATTGTAGAGAGGGAATGTTTGGCCATTAAGTGGGTGCTGGATGCTCTGAGGTATTACCTCCTGGGGAGAAAGTTTAAATTGATCACTGACCATGCTCCCCTTACATGGATGAAAATCAATAATGACAGAAATGCTAGAGTTACCCGATGGTTCCTGTCTCTGCAAAAATTTGTGTTTGATGTGGAACACAGGCCAGGGAAATTATTGGGAAATGCTGATGCCCTGTCAAGGATGCACTGTATGATGGCCACAAATGCCCAGTCCTCCGGGGCCACACGGTGGCTCAGTGTTGAAATCCTGCCAAGGGCAAAAAACCATCTGCAAGGAGTTTGTATGTTCTCCCCGTGTCTGCATGGATTTCCATCCCATATCCCAAAAAGACATAATGATAGGGGGGGGGGACAGGTGTGGAGGGGATGTACATCTCACCCAGACTACTCAGGTGGGTGAGATGAGAAAACTCCAGGAATGTTTGTTCTCAGCAGACAACTTTCGTCTGCTGAGCATTTTGGTAAATGCTCAGTACTGGGCTGGATTTTTAGGAATGACAGGTAGGATTGGTAGTTGGACCTGTCATTCCACCCCCCTCCAGTCCACACTTTGGGGATGTTCCAGCAGCGACTCAGCTGCAGAGAGTCTCCTCGTCAAGGAGGCTTAAGAAGCCAGCTCCAGCAGTAACACTTTGGCAGAGCTTGGCTGAAGAGATGACAGAGAGGTCATATTTTTGGACCTGTGTCCTGAATGATTCTAATTTTCCTATCTACTACCATCTTTTGATATACCATCCTTGTCTGTAAGTTATGCTGCACTTTAAACATTTATGGAATTAATAAAGGAAAGATTTTTATCTAAGAAGATTTCGCTGGACTTTTCATCTTTTATTACGTTCTGCTCATGTATTAAGTTATTATGGCCATCTTAGACTCTATTTTCTATAGTTCAGAAGGTTGGTCTTTAAAAATGTTTAGATAACCCCTTTAATATTAGAATTAAATTGTGTTGTCCTTGTCTGGTCTCATTATTGCCCTTTATTAAGTGTTATATCACTAGCTATTAACTACAAAAACCCCAAGACAGGTTCATGAACAGCTAGAGCAGCTCCTACAGACACATCAAAATTGGCCTCTTATATAAGGCCCACCTGTCTATAAAAATGTGTAGACTCAACAGATTACCAGTCCAAGCCCAAGGTCTTCCTTTATACT